>NC_081230.1:8326186-8926186 GCF_902713425.1 Acipenser ruthenus
AGAAGCAAGCCCCCAACTTGGTGGTTGATTTTATTTTTGGTTACAAGCTGGGCCCCGTTTAGGAACTTGGAGGTTCTGTTAAGACCACATTAATGAACACCCCCAATTTCCCAGCGGCATTGGATTCTACAGAAAGGAGTTGAATTCATAAAAGAAGAGCTTTCAAGCAGTCGAGGGGACAGTATTTGTTAGGTTACAATAAAAACATAAACCAAAGAACAACCGAAATCCAGGGAATACACCAAGAGTGACGCCCTGCTATTGACGGCTTAGCTAACCAGAGGGCACTTGTTGGTCCATTGGGTTCTCAACTCAATTCCCCCTTTTTGTCTCAGAAAAATTACATTTGGATAGACAATATTCATGCAATAAAGGGGACAAGCGTCGGTCAGCATTTGTTTGGATCCGATAATCGTTCCCGAAGAGCAATAATCATTGATTGAAGCTCATTCCCTTTATTACATGCCACATATATTTTCTCTAAAAAATGGGAACGAACAGGTCTCTACGGGTAGCTGTAAGCTGGCAATAGTGAGGCGTCACGTAACGACAGCGGAGATTTTGTTGTTTTGATGCCTGTGGTTCTTCTCCGATTTACTTGCGGAATCGGTTGTCGCTGGTCTCGGTCATCTTGATCACCACGTTCTTAGCGGCCACGTTCCTGGTGGTCTGAGCTGTGCTATACCCAGAGGAAGAGGAGCTGTACCCACCACTGGTGGAGTAGCCACCGGCATGCATACCTTTGCTGCTGGACTTGCCTATGGATAGAGGGGGGAAACAGGTTGTTTATCAGCGAGCTAGTAAGGAGTCCATACAGTACAATGACTTCAAATCAAACAAAAAACATGACCTTTTTTAATCAAGGTAAGAAACGGTACCCACGGATTATAATCGCATCCTGCTCCATAATGCCATATAAAGAGGATGTATGAAGAATTATACATGGCATCTTTTGGAGTGGGTTACGAAAATCCTAGCAATGCATCTACACAGCTGTAAGTTATGGGACTCTTAAGTGTGTCTTGCTCCTTTTACAATCCTGAGCTTGATAGAAGATGTGGAGATGGCTGGTATACTTACTGTAGGATGGTGCAGAGTGGACACTGACAACTGAGTGGTTGCTAATCCTGCAACATGAAAAGTGAGAAGTTAGTCACTTCACATACCTGTTTTACCTGAATAACAAAATAAAGAAATATATAAGGTTTCCACTTAAGGCATACCTGTCCTCCTCTCCTTCCAGGAGCTTCCTGTAGGTGGCAATCTCGATATCCAGGGCCAGCTTGACGTTCATCAGCTCCTGGTACTCCCGGACCTGGCGGGCCATGTCCTGCTTGGCTTTCTGGAGAGCGGCCTCCAGATCTGCAATACGGGCCTTGGCGTCTTTCACTGCCAGCTCCCCGCGCTCCTCTGCCTCAGCGATCTGAGCCTCCAGGGTGGCACGCTAAGAGAGAGAGAAAGAAATAAAGAGGGAGAGCTTTCTTCAATTACTGAGGTGAGATTTCCTTTGGTAAGGCCAGGGATTCCAAGAGGTTTCTTTAAAAAACAACGATTGCCACAATGTACTAAGATTCAATTTGATTATTTTTTTTTTGCTTGTTTAGCTTTCTAACTCCTAATCGGATATTTCACATTAGACTATTTACACGTGACGGACAGGTATATTATCTTACCTGTCCCTTGATGGACGAGATCTCACTCTCAAGTCTCTGGATCATGCGCTTCAGCTCAGCGATATCACCTTTGGTATTACGTAGCTCATCACTATATTTGCCAGCCTGGGAGGACATCTCACTGTACTGTAAAAAACCAAAGAAAACAAAACCTAAAATTCTAGGTGATGTAAAACTTTTGGCCACAGCTGTAGTATAATAATACTGCTAATAATACTAATAATACTACTAATAATTAAACCGTATAGCTTAATGTGATGTCATTTCCATCTTACACCAACTCTCTGATACAAACTATATGATACAAATACATTTCAGAATGTATCACATCAGTATCACGGTCAGCTATGCAGAACATAATAATCTTTTTACTCTATATATATTTAATAAAATACATGTGCTAAAAGAGGCTTCTATTTTTTTCTCGAGGGAATCGTGTGAATTGAAAGATGTCTCCCCTTACCTTGACCTTGTACCAGGACTCTGCCTCCTCGCGGCTCTTGGCAGCGATGTCCTCATACTGAGCCTTGACCTCAGCCACGATGGAGTCCATGTCCAGGTGACGAGTGTTGTCCATCTGCACGACGACGGAGGTGTCTTTGATCTGGCTCTGCATCTCGCGGAGTTCCTGGTTTTAAAATAAAATAGGGGAATAAAGCCGGGTCAATGCTCAGCAAAGGTCTTCAAAACTGAAAGAACGCCCTTCATTACAAGGACACCACATCAAGCTCTTGTGATGCGCCTTACCTCGCTGGTAAAAACATAAGAAGCCAAGTCAAGTGAATAAAAAGCTTCGGCTAGTGCCTGCTTCAGTACACCTGGTCTGCTAGACTTAGCTTCTTATATTTTTACCTTCAAATTTTAACAGAGCGTTTTGAACGCAGATGCTTTACCTCCTCGTAAATGCTCCTCAGGAAGTTGATCTCGTCGCTCAGGGAGCCAACCTTGTCCTCCAGATCAGCCTTAACCATGAAGGCACCATCGACATCCTAAAAAACACAGCAGACAAGAACTGGCGTCACGTGATGGCTCTAAACAGTATCATCACGGCCGACGCATTTGGTGTCTCTTTTCTTTAATGAATGAGAAGGCTCAGTTTTAAAAGAGCCTTTCACAAATCATGTTGAAAGTCAATGGTACTTGGCAGCTGATAGGTATTGTGTAGAACCCTATGGATATTACTTTTCTAGCGCGTTGGTTGCACGCTCATCAAACCTGTGGGCAGGTAACACTATCTGTACTAGCTGTAATCAATCTACTAGTCAAACTATTAAAACAATGATTATATTCATTGTACACACCACACCCACACAGTGGAACCCCACATGAAATACATATTCTTCTTACAAAGCCTTAGTGTCTTGCCATGGGCTTTCTCAGATAAAGAGATTACTATTATGGTTTTGTATTCTGGCTTTCCAGCAGTAGAGCAGAACAAGACTTTGAATGATTCTGAAATGAATTTGCTGTGACTCAAACTTTCTTCTGTTTAAAATCAGTTAGACAGAAGGAATACATGCAAAGGTGCAGGATGTATATTGATCATTTTATTGGTAATTTAGGTAAGTGCTGAGGACTGACCTTCTTTAAGGTTAAAACTATAAAAGGCTATTGGATGCATTGGGGGTTTGGAGACATGTTGATAGGTCTGAATTTAGCACTGTAAGACTGTGTTAAACTGATGTTTCAAATGCGGGATACATTACAAACAGACTTACCTTCTTCAGGACGACAAAGTCGTTTTCCAGACCGGTGCGTCTGTTGATTTCATCTTCATACCTACAAACAACAGCAAAAGTACAGGGAGTAGTGCATCGCTTGATAATTAAATTAGATACATCGAAACTTAATAACTTTGGATCGAAATATTTATCTTTATTTTGCCATTCCGTTTCTTTTTCAGTACTACTGCAATATCATATGATTGAGAGATTGAAAGTTATGGATAAAAACACTGGAACGGCTCAAACTGTCGTGCAGTGTCACTGGTTAGGGTCAGTGTTTCCAGGTTATGTTGCCCAGCTGGCTGATCAGTGAATGTGACACACAAGACCACTGGCTGTCGGCAGCTTTGCAGACTCAACAGTTCTTGAAGACCACCCCAGAACTTCAACTGAACAGTTGAGCTTTCTCTAACTTTCACACTCGGGGGCCAATCAAAATAATGCTATTTTTTTGCACGGTGGGTTTTTATGAATGTTTAGACCCATGCATTCTCGCTATGTCCTTTATTTGATTGTGTGTTTTATTTTGGTGAGTGTTTGCAGACTCACTTGCCCTTGAAGTCCTCCACGGCCCCCTGCATGTTCCTCAGCTCACTGTCCAGCTTGCTCTTGTCGTTGTTGATGGCGTCGAGCTGCCTGCGCAGGTTGGCGATGTACGCCTCGAACATGGCGTTGATGTTGGACTTGGTGGTGGTCTGTCCCTGCAGCAGGTTCCACTTGGTCTCCAGCATCTTGTTCTGCTGCTCCAGAAAACGGACCTAGAAACGAAGCAAGGGGAAGCAAGTCAAGTCAGACCAAACCATGCTCAGTAAAGGAATGCTTTCATGATTATTAACATGGGATGTTACAATATCAAGCACTGCAAAAGCAGCATGCCATTAAGTGATTTAATTCCTTCGTTTCATGTTAGTTACACTTTAGCCTCTATAATGAATAATCTGATGCACATTTCTGACATGTACCATGAATGTTTTATTATGGATCCTTGAACCGATGTGTTGAAATCCTTAGCCATGGGACAAAATGCTGCTCATATTGGACTGGGGAAATGCTATAAAGTAGCAATGCATGCATGCTACAGTGTTGTCGCCAGTAGTATACTGTAGTGTTTTATCATATAGAAATACCAGCCTGGCTCAAGGGAAGTATGTCAAATCACAGTGAAAGTGCTGATTGCTCTATAGTGATGTGAAGTATGAACTTACAGCAGTAAAAAAAACAAAACAAAAAAAAAAACACCAACTTAGGGGGCATTTCTGCATCTTTGCTAATCAAAAACGTTTTACATAGAGTTTTATTTTGGGTCTGCAAGCCTGCTATCAGAAACAGGCTTGCCCTGTTCCACAGCCTTGTTTAAGATAAGTACAAACACTGCTGCGCCCTGCTATACCACATTTTAATGAGATCCGAGATTTGCATCATGCAAACACAGGACATGGCTGTGTGTTTTGAGGCAGTTGTGTTTCATAAACACTAATGGGCGACTGTGTTAACTCTATCACTGCCTGACTCCATTGCTGGGGAGTTCAGGAATTGGAAAGAAAGTACAGTGTAATTAACTGTCTTGGAAATTTGTATTAGCCCTCGACAAACTTTTGACTGACAAATAATATTAGTTGCAATTCCTGTGTACCATTATCCTTGACGTATAAAACTCTGTGACACACAGTGTATGACCTGAAGCATGCAGACAGCACCGTATTGTTATATGTGTAATTAGTAACTGGACCTGGAATCTGATCTAGAAAAAAAACTTCTACGAGGAGCCCAAAGCAAGGGTGTTCCTTCTTTCTTTCCTTCTTTCTTTTTTTCTCTCTTTCTTTCTTTCATTCATTCATTTTGATGGGTATGAAATTACATGAATCATTAACTTTTATTTAATCTGAAGTTACACCGTGACTAGACAACTCCCATATTTCAGTGCCAATATGTAACTTTGCATTAGAGCCCTGTGTGAAAATGTTCCTATATAGGTGTAAATAAAGCAATTTACCTGAAGTGGTAGCTGCACAATAAAATAATTATGCAGAGTACTCTATACCCCACCTTGGATTTGCACAACATACTGTTTCAGTACCACTAGTAGATACTTTACTATACACCGAGACTAACAGAGACTAGGGGAGCTAGTCAAAGAAATGCACCTTTACCTAGAAACAAACTGAACACACCCTGAAACTCAACTGTGCTGACAAAGAACTTTCCTTAACTCTCTGTCTCGGATTCACATACATGCAGGGGCAACCGACTGAGGTAAAGACAATCTCTCCGTTATTATACAATGCTTTCAGCAAACACACCATGAGTTGTTTACTCCAATTCGCCATTAACAAAAACAAAATTCAGAGAGGAGAAACGCAGCCAATCAGGTTGCCAAAGCAGAAATAAACAAGCGAAGTCTTTTAATTCAGGGGCTCGAATGGAGTATTAAGTGGTTTCTTTTTCGTTTTTGATTGGTGTTTTTTTTTTTTCTTTTCTATTGTGCTAATGGCGATTTAGTCTAAACAGTTTTGAGAATCTGGCTCTGTGTCATCTAGTTCACAAGTACAGGAAAGGCTGAGGCAGGCTCACCTTGTCGATGAAGGAGGCGAAGCGGTTGTTGAGGCCCTTGATCTGCTCCTTCTCCTGGGAGCGGATCACCTGGATGTTGGGGTCGATCTCCAGGTTGAGGGGGGCCAGCAGGCTGTTGTTGTAGGTCACTGCGGAGATGGGGATGCTGGGGAGACGCATTCCTCCACCCATGCTTCCTCCCATGGAGCTGTAGGAGCTGTAGCCATTGCTCATTCTAATCTGCCCACTGCTGTAGAGGCCGCTCTGGCTCATGCTGCTGCCCCCAGACCGAGATGACCTGTTGTTCAGGCTGCTGGTGCTGATGCTAATTCGCTTGCTTCCCAACAGAGACATGGCTTGGTTTGGCTTTGTAGGTACAAGAGCAGAAGAAACAGTGCTGGATAGCTTTGCTGACCTTGTAGTCTGCCAGCTCGGAGACACTCTCTTTTATTCCCCTAGCACAAGGGGAAGTAGGAGGCACGGCCACCAAGCCAGTGTCACAATCCCCTGTCTGAATACCTGCCGGGGTGTGGCTGTGCAGAGCCTTGAATCTGGAATTACCTGTCTGACCGCACCCACTCTCACCTGCAGGTGACAGTGACAGTAAATGGGGACAGACAGCACAGCATTGAGCATAGTCACGACAGCCAATCGGCTGTTCACTGCAAACAGTGTACTGCCAGAGGATTTCTTTAATGTTATAATCTTTAATGGCGAAGCAGGCATAAATTGTCTTGTTTATTGGTTTATGGATTTCATGGCACTGCTACATCAGGCATGTCCAATCACGGTCCTGGGTGGGGGGGGGGGAGGGGGGGGCACTATTCCACTCCAGGTACAGGTCAAATGATATAATCAACTACTTCATGGTCTAGATGGTGATTCAGTTAAACAATTTAGAACAGGTCTGGAACAAAGACCAGGAGTGGAAGTGCCTATGGACACCTCTGGGCTACAGTCAGGCACGGTGAGATTGCCTTCATAGCTTTGCACGCAGACACAGAGAGTGAAAGAGAGCATGCAGTTAGTGCTTACCTCAATCCTGACCTGAACGCCCCCAACCCCCTTGAACCTCATGTCAAGGGGGTGGGGGCGCTCATGTGCAATCAGGTAGGCAGTGAAGTAGCTGACTGCGCCACTTGGTCCTGCAGTATCACTTAATTTTGGATGCAGTAACATTGTCGCAGTGCTAGCTAGTAGTAGTAGTGCAGTAAGTACATATTGAGTGGAAATGCATCGTTCACAATACTGCTTAATGAAACAGCACCTCTGTATACTTTGTCTATGAGGTAGTGATCTAGATTGGCTCATTCCTTATACCAATACCTGCCCTGAAGCACACAGCTATGCACTTTAAAAATTGAAGAAAGTTTTTAAAACCCATGGTCTTCTGTTAGCACGAATGATCCTATCCCTGGTTCTCTTTCCATTGTGACGAATAGATAAATACTGTATTAATACAGCAGATCAGGCATACTGTTGTATCCTGGTAGCTGCTGTAATCCCTTCTCGTGGTGCAGATCACCTGATCTGATCACAGCCAACTAGACCAGGGGTGGCCAAACCTGCTCACAAAGAGCCACAATCCTGCAGGTTTTCTGGGTATCTAAATCATCAATGGCTAAAAAAAAGTAAGTGTTGACCAACTGGGGAAATAATATATACGTATATATATATATATATATATATATATATATATATATATATATATATATATACTGTGTAGCTACAGTAATACCGCATAACTGTGCAAATTGGTGCATGGCAAACCATATTATAAACATTTCAGCTTCCCGTCTTGCATTTGCTGTGAGGTCCCTTTTATTCAAACACAGGTGCATTGGGCTAATATATGAAACTGATGGAAGGAACGGCATTGTCACAGAAATGTAGAAGAATGTTTCTGTGCCTTGAAGATTAACAGTAGCACAGTACCTGTATTGTAAAGTGTATGCATCCAGGTGCCAAATCACCCGGATCCAAACAGCACACGGTTTGCATTGCCAAGTACATCTACTGTATCAAACTGTGGAACTCCCATAAACTGGGCTTCCCCCATAAAGCCATGGGACTTATGGTGGGAGGCTGGTGCATTGACTCACTTTGCTACCTAGTTATATTGAACCCAGGAATGCAGTTAAATCAAAGATGAAATAGACTAAAGGAATCACCTTGACTATAATGGAGTGTCCCCTTGAGGTGGGAGAGCTGATTTGTAGTTTCTTTGATTAGAGATTATGCAAACAAGTGTTAATTCAGTCCCTAGAAGGATTTTTGTGGAACGTATGGTTTTAACATGATAAGGTGGGCAGAAAAGAACACATGAAACCTAAGCAAATGATTGATTCTATGCTCGTTTAAACCCGGTAGTCTAGAAAGGTATTGTCATCTAAAATCAAAAGTCCAAATTGGCAGCTCAATCTTTAAAAGCTAAAAAAAAAAAAACATTTTACAAAGGAAAACAAATGCAGCACAAACGCTGCTTGCATAAAAAATAAAAAGTATCACTTTTGGCAGATACCTACACCTCCACACTCTGCATTCCTTGCATATCTACCCTGATGGAATGCGACAACATTCTCAAAACACCTTAATGAAGAATGCATTTCAGAGATGTTTAAAAAGTCTAAAATTTGTTTTTTTGCAATGTGGTCTCCCCTCTCCACTGCAGTCACGGTGCTGCACGGTATAATTAAATAGTGTTCCTCCCACTGCAATGCTGTCACATGTGAGGGTGTGAGCTCTGACTGTTGAGATGAAGCAGTGAGGACACCTGCAGGATCTTCTGTGTATGAAAAAACAATAAACACACTCCACTCTCAGCTCTCCAGCGCTGTCATTACCCTACACCTTAATAATAATGAGCACTAGCCTAAACACTCCATTCTCACCTCGCTCGGAACATGGCATCCAATACTGTACATATTCTCTTTGAAAAGAATACAGATATAGAATACAAGCACAGCATTGCAATGGCAGATACACACAAGCAGCAAACTGCCAGATGATCATGCAAATGGATCAACTTTGCATTAATTGTCTTTTGTTTGTACTGAATATCTAAGTGCAGTCCTGTAGGTCTGCTGTGAGACTGGGGGCAATGAAACTTGATAGAGTAATCTGCTTTGACATTTTACAACGTTGGGTATTACATATCAGTGTGTACTTCAGATGGATGTGTGAATTAAACTTTCTTCCTCACATCTGAACATGCAACTTTGGTTTAACAAAAGCCAGCTTTGTGTCTTCTCAAGTGAAGCGTGGGAGGAGAGGCAAGCCTCTCAATGCATTTCCACACTCTCTGAAAACATTTACAACAAATCTCTCTAACGAGAGCTTGTGTGACAGCTGATAGTGAAGCTGCAGGGCTTTTCAAATCCAGGTGTGGGATGTTGTTTGAGTTTCAGGGTTTCGGTCCATTAACAAATATGAACCCATTTACACAACATGCACTTCAGAAGTCTTAGCTGTATAGATTCTGTAACTCAAAACTAACAGGACTTTACTGTGTACTTTGAAAAAGTCAAGGAGAGAACAGGTTTGGGCAAGTGTCTTCACTGAAACCACAATGACTGTAAACACTATCAATCTCATTGTGAAGGTTTGACCATGCTGGATAAAGACAGAATGGTAGCAGGGAGTCGGAGGACGTGGTTCAAGCACAGGGTTGTGGATTTCTGTTATACTTTCAACCATTCAAAAACAAACATCACCAAGCAGGCTCCTAACAAAATATCTCACAGTAACAGAGCAGGAGAGCACACGGCCCTCTCTCTGCAGTCCAAAAACTGACTGCTAGCACAAAGGGCTGTGCTTTAATACGGCCAGGCCAGGCTAAATTGGCAATCAGTTAAGCAATTTAGCCTAACCTGCTGTATTCACATGTTTAAAGTGACCCCATACACACATGGCTGGCGTCTGCCTGGTTGAATCTCGATTAGCAGAGGTTTTAGCCCTTTTTCTGCTAGAAAGACACCCCATACACATAATAATAATAATAATAATAATAATAATTCATCCTGCCACATGTATGAATAAAAGCCAAACCTTACAGATAAGTTTGAATAACCCTGGTGCGTTACATTGAATAATCACCAGCAGAAACACCAGGAGACCACATCATTACCAGCAATGGTGCCCTGTTTAACGCAATGTATTTCCAAGATGGAGCAAGCCCTAGCAGAACCATTGGCAAAACAGAACACTGCTTGTAATGCGTGTTGAAAAACCACACCCACGCACCGCTCACTCTCTCCTTTCATGCTGCACTTTGAACGTACTTAGTCCATTACGTCATCCTGAGATACCTTGCAAGGACATGTTCCAATGCCCTGTACCATAATTAAACTAGAAACTCATCAATGAGTGCAGTAGAAGAAGACACAGAGGAATTGTATTGCATTGACGCCTATTAGCACTTATCTAGAGCTACCTCAAGAAAGGTCAATTATAAACGTTAATTATTTAGCAGTGCTTTTCGGATGATTGGACTTTAAACAGCAGGCGTGTCAAACTCCAGTCCAACTTAAACTCTCAATTAACTTAACTAATGTCATTATTTATTCAATTGGACACAGTTCAGATTTTTACCATTGTCTTTTACAGTGGATGATTTAATAAAGCCTTTATTCAAGGTACGCTATCTTTGAAACATTGAGACCTGCAGAGAAGTGTTAAATTTGCCCAGTTAATCAAATAATTAGACCCATTAAGTAACTGAGATCTCGGGTGGAACCAGACACTACGTGCATTCACCATAGTTCACAATGATTCGACATGCTTTACCACGCCTCTATGGGGTTTTACAATGTTTGTGCTTTACTACACTTTCACAGAGCTTTATTACACTTTGCTCTGTTTTTATTATTATTATTTATTTATTTATTTATTTATTTATTTATTTATTTCTTAGCAGACACCCTTATCCAGGGCGACTTACAGTCGTAAACAAAAATACATTTCAAGAATCACAGTACAAGTATTAATACAATTAAGAGCAAGATAAAATACAATGACTTTGGTTCTAGCAAGTACAAGCATATGACAAAATACGACCCAATAATGGAGCAGATAACAGTGTCAGTGATAGTTAAATCAGGATATAATTAAATACAAAATACGACAGATTAAATGACACTTGACAAATTACAGTACTCTAAAGTACAGGATTAAATGCAGTAAAATAGGGAGCAGATAAGAGCAAGTAAAGCGCATTTAAGGAAGAGTGATAAGTGTCCAGAGGGAAAAGAGGAGTTCTACAGGTGCTGTCTTTTAATATATAAACCTTTAATAAGGGGCCAGTCCTGGATCAGAACTAACGCGGGTCTGTTCAGAGTTCTGACACACAACTGTAGAACACAACCAGAAAGTACTAATGCATATCAACCATGTCCTGCTTAAAATTGGTTCGCTACATTTGTGTACAATGGCACCTCCATGTGGCAAGCCTTTGCAACTGCGCTGCTATTCCGAATCAATAGCAGACAGATAGAATTATCAGACAGCTGGGTTTTTAGTATGAAGGGTTGAGGGCTTCTAGTGAGGAGTTTTCACCCAAGGACTAACTATTCCAGTAGTGTACAGCGAGTTCCAGATATTTCTTACAACCCTCTGATTAGTTTACTGAACCAACACCTCTGCTGATGTATTATTCCGTTAATTATTTGATTGATGACCTATAAAACGTGACACATAATTGCTGTTGAGTAACAGAATTGTACACGCCTGTATTACTCAGCGTCGTTTGCTGACAGTTGAATTCATGCAAGTTACAGATATTAAAGATTTTTTTTCTTCCTATTAAGCCACTGAGGGAAGATCAAACAAATAGCATGTTATGTATTTAGATTAAATAGAACTAGTTTAACACACCACCCACCCTGACAAATTACAACATGTTATATACGTTGGATACGGCTTAATTATAGATTGATTGTAGCTCAGTTTCCTAAAGAGCGTTTATATTCATAAACCCTCTGAGACATACTCCCCGTAGGATATTCCAGCACTGACCAGTGAAGGTGTCAGAGCTGGTGGCTTGCTGGTTTCCAGCTGGTCATACTGGTGCAGGAGACTAGGTGCTGGTTGAGTTTTCTATTAGATGTGTTTACATCAGGGGAGCCAGTCATGCCCCTCACTTTTTGACAGAAACATGTGCACAGCGGGGGTAAACGCACTATACAGGACACAATGTTTCGTTGCGGTCAAAATTCTGGTGGTCTACCACAGCCTAAAGGAAAAAGATTATATTTTTTCAGGTTCAATTCCCCTACGTCGCCGCTAGAAATCGTTCATATATGAACGAGGATGTAATGTTAATCAGAGACGCCCATTTTAAGTCTTTTTTAAACAACGATTGGTTGCTGGCCACATGAGTGACAGCTCCAAAGTCTTCAACAACCAATCAGCGATGGATTTATTTAACCAATACAGCAAGTATCAAAACGAAAGAAAAGTTAGATAGACTGAAAGTTAGACAAGTGAGTTCTTTCTTTATAGTCGGGAGATTCGGAGATCACAAAGGAATCATACTAAATCGTACAAAGTGTTCATAAACCAAGAAAGAAATTAACAAAATATTAACTGTAGTGATGACTACCCAATCAAAACGCATTTCACTAAAGCACCAAGCAAATAGAAGTACTTTTTATTACGCGGTGCAGTATTTCAGTATCCTCGGGTTTCGAGTACCACTATACCATAGAGACATTACTGGACTGGGCACCAAATTGTTATATATAACCAAGCATGCTTAACGACCCTCTATAAATATATATATATATATATATATATATATATATATATATATATGATTTTGGTCAGTTGACAGGGATACACCAAATTAAATAAGGGACACACTGCCTATGGAGGCTTTACTTTTGTTTTGAACTAACGGTTTTTTTTTTTTCAGCGCGAGACACAGATTGCTTTTAAGGCGGGAAATATACAGAGAACTAGGATAATTGGAGAATGGAAAAATTAACGCTTCAGAAGACGATAATATTGGGGACGAGGCAGCGAAAATCTCAATTTCACCGCCCACCAAAGAAAAAAAAAAGAAAGAAAACAAGGCAACATATTAAATTATTTCTCCAGGAGTCACTCTCCACAGCAAAGCAAAAACGCCGCCAACGTTAAACGAAGTGGCTTTGTTGACAAGAAAGACAGAACTGCCACCTCGAATGATGGAAATGTATGGCCGTGTTTATAGACAGCGAAGCCTGCTTTAGCAAAACAGTCTTAATCCTCACCAGCAGACGTCAAACCTTCACACAGTAAGAAAGTGCTTTATTTCTATGCAGGGGTGTTAGTTTGTTCATTGTGGTAAAATACTCGAAATATGTACTATAATAATCCTGTTTGGAGTTTGTGTTTCATGTCAGTTGTTAAATGAGTGACACATCTTTGTACAACTATTACCAGTAGTAATCTGACAATGTGTTTATTTATTTTTTTTTTAACATCTGTCTTTGAAGAAGTTTAACCATAGATGTGGGTTAATATTTTTATTCAGTTTTACACAGCAAAGTTGCCTCAGGTAAGATTAGCCTCAAATTTAACATTATCTAGCTACTATTTTTCTGGCTTGCAGGTTTGATTGCTAGAAATATCAGCAGAACAATACTGTGTATACTGCATGATTTTTTATTTGTACCGAGATCTGGTGGCATTGTATTAAACTGTATTACAGTATACTGCAGTTTTGATGGAGCTAGGCTGGCTGAGAAATGTATAAGAACATAAGAACATAAGAAAGTTTACAAACGAGAGGAGGCCATTCAGCCCATCTTGTTCGTTTGGTTGTTAGTATATTATTGATCCCAGAATCTCATCAAGCAGCTTCTTGAAGGATTCCAGGGTGTCAGCTTCAACAACATTACTGGGGAGTTGGTTCCAGACCCTCACAATTCTCTGTGTAAAAAAGTGCCTCCTATTTTCTGTTCTGAATGCCCCTTTATCTAATCTCCATTTATGACCCCTGGTCCTTTTTTCATTTTTCAAGTCAAAGAAGTCCCCCGGGTTGTCATTGTCTATACCTTTTAGGATTTTGAATGTTTGAATCAGATCGCAGCGTAGTCTTCTTTGTTCAAGACTGAATAGATTCAATTCTTTTAGCCTGTCTGCATACGACATGCCTTTTAAACGCGGGATAATTCTGGTTGCTCTTCTTTGCACTCTTTCTAGAGCAGCAATATACTTTTTGTAACGAGGTGACCAGAACTGAACACAATATTCTAGGTGAGGTCTTACTAATGCATTGTAGAGTTTTAACATTACTTCCCTTGATTTAAATTCGGGTTTTGGTCTGTGGAAAAGATGACAACCCTAATTGATTCTTGTATAACTATTTCAGTGGTGCACAGCAGAGTGCCAGATGTTTCTTTCAACCCTATAATTCATGAAAGGTAAACCGTACCAGAATGCATTGTGAATTGAAAAGCCTTAACTGCTCTAAACAGTCCTCGTGGACATGGAGTCATATGGTAATCTTACACCTTAAAAAACATTGCAGTACTGTTGACATACTACACTTCCTCCATACCTGTAGGGGTCCTCAGTAAAATGAGAGTGCTGTAAGACACATTGGACCTCCCTCTTGGAACTTACTTGTCTCCTTTTGAGTGCTATTTAAATGGTGATCTACCAGGAAGCCACTGTCCTTTTTATCCTTCTTGATTATTATTTGCCAGTGTATAACAATCTTACATTGGAACTAGCCTGTACCAAGTGCAATGCAATACACAGTCTTACTACAACTCTATGGGGCCTATCTAATATATGTAACTCCCCCAGTGGCCCTGGCCACATGCTATCTAAGTTTTTTTTTTATTTAAAACACCTACTTTTAAAAATTGTCACAGATCTATAATAAACCCAAGTGGCACACCACAGGAATAATGGTTATTCCGCTAGAATTCAGATGGAATTAGCATCTATTATTTAGTCAAAATAACGGCTGCAAATTCCTGTGAACTCCAATGCTGTATCTGTGGTGTTTCACTTGAATTAATTATGAATTTATTATTGACTTTGCGGCTGTAAGTTTAAAGTGTTCCCGTAAATCCTAGTGCTTGAGGGGGCTATGATACCTTTCCTGAATTTAATCATAAGATTTTATGTATTCATTTATATATTTTTAAAAACCTTTAAACATAAATGACAGCTTCCGTACAGGTCTTAGAACTATTTTTTCCCAGGAACAGGAAAATGAATGAATGAATAAATAGACAAGACACAAATCAGCTTCATTTAGAAACTCGGATTTATTGCAGAGATGATGTTAGAAAAGCCGATTGCATTCATACAATCTGTCCACAAAGAGGCGACAAAAGAGAAGCACAATACAGAACATTAAAAAAGGAGAAGCCCCCACCCCACACTCCCCCCATCCATCCCCAACACAAACATTTGCAACATATTTCTTTGGATGTTTGAGTTTTGCTTTTCCAAAAAATATACAAGATTGTTGACACAGGCGCCAACTGATAGAGAACAGGACCTATAGAAAGATCTTTGAGGGGATAGAGAGATAGGAATGGGGGGGTCAGGGAGAGGGTTCTAAAGGGGTACTAGACTGTTCGGACTGATTGGTGCTCTGTTGGAGAGAAACGTGTGAACTGGAGAGGCCGAAACCCGATCTCGAAGGGGGGGAGGGGGGTCGACGGTTTTAGTAGCGCTTGGACTTGGTCACGGAGGATTGTGAATAGGACACTTTGCTGCTGCCACCACCACCGCCGCTGCTGCCGCCGCTAAAGCCTCCGTATCCTCCACCACTCATTGATCCTCCTCCCATTCCTCCTCCCATTCCTCCTCCAATTCCTCCTCCCATTCCGAATCCACCGCCGCCTCCTCCTCCCATTCCTCCTCCCATTCCGTGTCCGCCTCCGCCTCCTCCCATTCCGTATCCGCCTCCGCCTCCTCCCATTCCGAATCCGCCTCCTGAGACAGAGAGAGGGGTCAACAGGAGACCAGACCACACACTGTAGAACTGGTGTGCACACAAATCCAGAGTCCTCCAGCTTTTATAGGTATCACTAAATAATGAACTCATAATAACCTGGAAGGAGCTTAAATTAGTTCAGATCAGTAATTTAGGGAGCAGGAGGCTTTTGCATTGTCATATTAATAGGCGTTTTTCTCCATGCAAAAAATAGGAGATGATTAAAGATGGGAGTTAACGCTGTGCCCTATGTGAACAACCGCCGCTGATCTAAAAGAAGCTTAAAAACGTTTCACTCCTTCTCAGTGTCCAGACTGCTAAGCATTAATCAGAAGATTTTTACTAGATTTACTACTTATTCTACATTTTTTAAAATCAAATTATTGTTATTGATTTATTATTATTATTATTATTATTATGATTTAAAGAAACATTTTCTTACCAGATGAAGATACACTCTGCTGCATGTGTACTGTGACTGCTCCACCGCCTGAGCTGATTCTGGGGAGAAAATGAAAATCCAAAGCTTAGATAAAAGATACAAATATTGCCTTCCTAAACAGCAACAAGACGGGATATACATGTACAAGTCTGGAGGACTAATAAATGGTTCATAAAGTCCCAGCAGGTAATTATTTGTGGCGTTACATTTCACTTCAATTTACTGTGGGGTCACCGGACCCCCAGAAACCCACACTGTGCTTGTTTAGATAAGGTTTGGACATTTCCTTACCTGCTCTCCTCTCCTTCCAGGAGTTTCCTGTAGGTAGCGATCTCAATATCCAGGGCCAGCTTGACGTTCATCAGCTCCTGGTACTCCCGGACCTGGCGGGCCATGTCCTGCTTGGCTTTCTGGAGAGCGGCCTCCAGATCTGCAATACGGGCCTTGGCGTCTTTCACTGCCAGCTCCCCGCGCTCCTCTGCCTCAGCGATCTGAGCCTCCAGGTTCCCGCGCTGTTGAACAGAAAGGATCATTAGTACTGGATGAGAAACCCTCACGGAAAGTACACTGCAACTGTGACGCAATGTGAACGGATGTGGACCAATCCGAAAAACATATTTTCTAATAAACACATAAATAATCTCAGACAAGTAATCTTAAAATATTTTTTAAAATGTTGTAGTGCCATGGCAGTTATTTCGATGTCTCAAGACTAGACTGGATGAGATTCAATCAAAAAAAGAATGCAGCCTCAACGAATATAGCCTTAATACATTTAAGTAAGTATCAGGACAGATTGATGAGTTCGAGGGATCTGCATCTGCCCTCCCAGGAACAGCATTCCTGCATGGCTGCAGCAGACCCCATTGGGTGGGTCCTTATCCCTGACTCTCACCTGGCCCTTAACAGATTCAATCTCAGAGGTCAGTCTGCTGATCATGCGGTTCAGTTCGGCGATCTCAGATTTGGTGTTGCGCAGGTCATCACCGTACTGTCCGGCGGAGGTGGACATCTCCTCGTACTGCGGGACAGAGAGAAAAGAACAGGATTCAATTATATATGCATATATATTTCACATATTAATGAATACTTTCATCGTTAGGTGCCAAACACAACAAACTGTGATGCATGCTTTCACCTAGGGTAAGGCTGATCTTATTGAATCCTGTACATATACTGTGCTAAGAGAAATACAGACTAGTTATAGAGACTTTTGCTGAAAAATATATCAATATTTTTATTATATATAGACAGATAGATATTTAATATATTGATATATGAGGGAATATATTAGTATATTTAGTATGTATAATTATACATTTCCACATGTTGCACTTATATGGGATTTCCACATAGCGATAGCCTGCTCTCTGCTCACCTTCTGCTTGTACCAGCTCTCAGCCTCGGCACGGCTCTTGGCAGCGATGTCCTCGTACTGAGCGCGCACTTCGGCCACGATGGAGTCCATGTCCAGGTTACGGCTGTTGTCCATCTCCAACACCACTGAGGTGTCCTTGATCTGGGACTGCATCTCGCGAAGCTCCTGGAATGAAACAAAAACAGCACACAGGACGAGATGTTAGCAAAACTCTGCCTCTTTGTTTTCAAACTGAGGATCGATTGCTTGGGAATCGTCATCAAAGTATAAAAGATGTTCAACGCCATTTAGTTTTAAGCTTCTTCATTAGCAATGCCGTTGTGGCACTGCATTGGCATTGCAATGGTTCTGTACGATTGAAAGAGAAAGATATGATGGTGTGAGGCATTGGTAGAATGGCACCACAGTGCCAATGGTATCATTGTGACCAAATAAACACTTCTGGTGATCCCATTGGACTACAGAATCATGGTACCATATATGTAACAGACAGATAGTGTGCTACCGTTATAGGTTCACTGTCCAATACCATTTTAGTTGTTCCAAAAAGTCATCTTAAATCAACTGGAGCTTTTTGTTGTTCCGTGGCGTGAAGGGCGCTATATAAAAATAAATGTGTCTTGCATTGTATTTGTGTTTGTTTTTCCATTGCTCGTAGTGGTCTGCTCATGGGTCTACTGGCTAGAGTTTCTTCTGGGCAGTAGGCTATGATTATGTTGGGATCCGAGTTGGGTTTTACCTCTTCGTAGATGGCCCTGAGGAAGTTAATCTCATCCTGGAGCGCATCGACCTTGGCTTCCAGCTCAACCTTGTTCATGTAAGCACCATCAACATCCTACAAACAGAGAGAGGAATACAAGAAAAGACTTAGTACCACGACTGCATTCAATGCAATCAAACATACCGTTCTGTGGGACAGTGAGAATCATTCTGTGGGGTGTTTTTCAGTGTGTGTGTGTGTGTGTGTGTGTGTGTGTTCAACCCCACTGAGCTTAGATATTTACCTTCTTCAGCAGGACGAATTCGTTCTCCACACTGGCACGCTTGTTGATTTCATCCTCGTATCTGTAGATGAAGATGTTTGTTTAGTTCAGTCCAAAAATCTGGTAGGGTCAAGATTATTAGTTTTGGAAACTGCTGAGGATATTGATAAGGGTACTTTGTTTGCCTGTATTGGCTCTTGGCCTTAGTTCTTGTGATTGAGGTTAAAGGAAAGCATTGCCCTAAAGAAGTGATTCTCAGAGTGGTGTGAGTGGAATATAACACAAGATGGCGCGGTCAGTTCTGCATGCAAGTTTATTTAAGATGACTTGTAAACAAGGTGGGGCGGACAGGGAGTATGGTTTCTTGGACTCACTTGTTTTTGAAGTCCTCCACCATGTTCTGCATATTAGACAGATCGCTCTCCAGCTTCATCTTGTCATTGCCCAGGGAGTCGAGCTGCCTGCGCAGGTTGGCGATGTACGCCTCGAACATGGCGTTGATGTTGGACTTGGTGGTGGTCTGTCCCTGCATTAGATTCCACTTGGTCTCCAGCATCTTGTTCTGCTGCTCCAGAAAACGGACCTATAAACAGGGAAGGGCAAGCAAATCAGGTCAGAAACGCGCCTGGCCATGAGGAAGGAGGGGAATGCAGACATTAGAGTTGGATGCAAGTGCAAATTCTCTTTTACTTTGCCATTTATCTTTTTTTTTCTTTTTTTTATTATAAAACACGATAACATTATAACTGACTGATACAATTGCATTACACTTGAAATACAGTGCAACACCTGTTTTGGCATTCAAACTTTGCCTTGCCACACCCTCTTCTCATTGCAGTTTGCTGAGGGAATTAAACTGTAACCTGAATACAAAAAAAATAAGATGCAATACTTCATTATAATATGCACTGGAATGCATATTACAGTCACTATATATTTTCTTTTAAGTTATAAAAACTTATCCATGCAACATTTTAACGTTTTAATAAATTGAACATCTGTTTGGGATAGCTGACTCTCTCTTTAATGAAGGGCGTTGTCACAGTGAGGTTTGCCCCAGGCTGAATGAACCAAGTTTTTTTTAAAACATGGCTGTAGCTTGAGCAGAATTATCTTTAGGTGGGGCTCGTTGAATGAATGTTAACGTTTACTTGCTGCAGCAAGTCTTTTATGCACGACTGTTGTAAGAATCCTGATTTTCTCACACTTTGGACTTACAGCAATGCCTATCTGTAAAAGCATGCCTGAAGTTCCATCTGAGGGCTAAACAAATACTAACAATGGCTGTCTAGCTAGCATTGGTAAATTCGAATTTGATCCTTTTGACATGCAACACCGCAGATTAAAATTTTAGTGCTGTGAGCTCAGTTCTCTGTGCAATAAAAAGGTAATAAAGAATCTAGTGAAGCCTTCCCTTTTTAATGTAATCTAAGATCAGCAGGATTATAAAATCGAATGCACCTTTTAATTTGACACACATTCTGAAAGCAAATGAACATTTACAGCTAGTATGCATTTGAACAGCTGTACCTGGTTACAATTATACCAAAGTCATTTGATATGATTTTGCATGCTTGTTCTGTGAATATGTTTTTTTTTTACTGTATGCTATGTATTTAACTTACTGCAGTCAACTTTTAAAAGGGCTTGCATGTTACAATTTAACGTTTTAGAAGTTTGTTAAATTTTTCAATCACACCTAACTTGTTCGCGTCTACATAGCCATACAGAAGCCAGTTACAATCAACCCTGATTGGAATCTTGTTTTTCCCTTTACATCCTTACCCTGCATATGGTCTCTTATAACATCTCCTGGGACCAGCACTGCCACCACTTTAAAAAACTCAAACTCAAATAGATAAACTTTTGCTTGTAGTCTGCTTGACTAACAACTTCTAGTCTGCTTGACAAACAGTTGTACCCCTTTACAATTCTAAGTGATTACTTCTCCACCCCTGGCACCAGCTCCACAGCACATCACAAAACAGGGACCCGCACTCACCTTGTCGATGAAGGAGGCGAAGCGGTTGTTGAGGCCCTTGATCTGCTCCTTCTCCTGGGAGCGGATCACCTGGATGTTGGGGTCGATCTCCAAGTTGAGGGGGGCCAGTAGGCTTTGGTTGACGGTCACTGCGGTGATGGGGGCGCCCATGCCGCCACCGAAACCTCCGCCACCGAAACCGCCACCGTGTCCGCCACCGAAACCACCACCCATCCCCATGCCGCCACCCATCCCCATGCCGCCACCATACCCTCCGCCAAAGCCGCCGCCACCACCACCCATGCCGCCGTAGCTTGACATGGAGCTGAAGCTGGCTCCACCTCCATATCCGCCACCACCACCACCAGCACGACCACCGCCGAACGATGAGGACACGACGCTCATCCTGGACCGGCTTGGCATGATCAAGGAACGGCTTCCAAAGCCAACGCCACCGCCACCGCTGCTGCTTCTGAAGCTCACTCCTGATCCTTTGAAGCCTCCGGAGCCTCCAGAGCCTCCAGAGCTGCTCTTGGTCGTGGTCATACGAATGGTGGAAGTCATCTTTGGTTCTAGTGTTTTCTTTTAGTTTGTCAAACTAGTGCAAGCTGGCATGAAGAGAGAAACAGAGAGCTAGAGAAAGTGAAGAGTCAGTGAGCGGATCAAGAAGGAGAATCAGTCTCTCTGAAGAAGCAGAAGCTGAGGCTTGGCTTTTTAAAGCCTTCCTGAACTACAGGGTATGGGGGAGGCGGTACCCTGCTTCTCCATGGCTCCCTCCCACTCCCTCTCCCAGCTGAAGGCCCACCCATCCTGTCTGACAGGTATCAGCAGAGTGGAATTATTGTAAGCTGATCGACCTGGGCACACCCAGACAAGAGAGCTAGTGGGGGGAGGGAGAGAGCAGGTTATGTGGTAGTAGCAGTAGTTGTTTTTTGCGGTACACTTTTAATAAGTGAGTCGATCCATTCTTTACTTAGGACAGGTTCCCGATTGAAGTGGGTTTAAAAGAGCTCTGGACTCTTGACCGGAGGGTTGTGGGTTCAATCCCAGGTGGGGGGACACTGCTGCTGTACCCTTGAGCAAGGTACTTTACCTAGATTGCTCCAGTAAAAACCCAACTGTATAAATGAGTATGTAAAAAAAAAAAAAAAAAAAGTGATATCTTGTAACAATTGTAAGTTGCCCTGGATAAGGGCGTCTGCTAAGAAATATATAATAATAAAAGAAATACACAGCAACTGCAAAAGTCAAATACAGGCATACACTGACAAGCAAACATTTTATACACCCCAGGCAGCGGTTTTCACCGACATTTAATAGCATTTTTTAGCATATTTGATTCCTAATTTGTATGCATGCTCCTGGTTTTTACAAAAGGAGCTTATTAGATAAAAAGCAACAGTATGTGAACTAATAATTATGATATGTAAAAGGAAAGCTTGAATTTCTCCCCTCACTGTTGGGTGTGGCCTATGAGCCTGGCTCTGATTGTGTCTAATGCACCCCACCCTTTATTCAACCAGGTGCTGCATTCTAAAGGAATTGATGATGTCATTTATAACCTCCTACTGCTGCAGTTGAAGTGAGAAAAGCCTATTTGGCTCAAAGAGCAACAAGCTGTTTTCAAGGCGAAGAATGTGTTCCTCCAGATCACACTGCCTTTGGGTGGGGAGGGGAAGGCAAACAAACTGGACAGTCAGTGTTCTGCTTCTCTGATAAATTGCCCTTTAAAATGAAAACTGGGCTTTGAGTTTCTACACTGCAGGAACTACCTGTTGTGTTGTATAACATGGTCTTTCACATAGAACCTAGAAATTAGCGGCATACTGGGACATAATTTTACTAGTGGAGATAGTGGATGGATGTTTGATATTTCTTCTTTGAAGGATCTGGTTTAAGTGCTACAATAGTGGTGCAAACATTTAACCTCTGGAGTCCTGGATTTCAAATCCAGTTCATTTCAAAAGTGAAGATCTAGTGATATCAGCTTGGCTATTGGTGGATAATCCAGTAAACCATGGTAAACTACAGCTATATCCAAAAGTTTGGCATCGCTCTATAAAATAAATAAATAAATTTTGCTTCATGAAGTTGAATGAAACCTGCTGAATGATGTTATCTTAACATATTGAATTACATACCACTTTCTAGTTTTCCATATTCTTAACAAAAAACTGAGAAATTGAAAAGAAAATACAGTACTACTATTATGGCTTCCGGTAAACTTTTGCAATATCATTTTGTAGTTTCTTTGATTACATGATGTTAAATAAAATATCTAGATTATGTTCGTATAGTTTTTTGTTTTAAATTAGGTCTCAGTCCTAAACTTGTCTGGTATTGTATATCTCTGCTCAGTGCCCAGTAAGAGGCCAGTACGTACTTGTTCCAATTCCAGACTCTTAACTGCTCACCAGTTCTGCTATTAACTTTGTAAAGAATAAGCCTTTTAAGTTTCCCATAATAAAAGCATAGCAAAGTGAAATAAAGCATAGTGAAAATATGGAAAAGCATATGTAAGCATTGTAAATCCCAGAGAGGCATGGTAAAGGAAATTTAAAACCATGGTAAACTATGGTAAATGTATAGTGTAGTCTTGGGGAACGTATGGGAAAACTGCTACTTTACTGAGGGAAACTTTTATAAGAGAAAACAAACCAGCGAGGAAGAAAACAAGCTTCAATACAATACAAATGGGGGATCAGTGCTAAAACTGCTAATGCTCATAACAGGAAGGTAGATTGGATTTCTTCTCTAAAACATGTAAGTGTGTTCGCTGTATTCATATTTGTTGTCAATACAGGAGTCTGTAAATCACTTTCAACACTTTTAAACAATGGCCACAGAGTCCATGTACACTAGGACAGTTCAGGCTTTTCAACTCACACCCAATGCATTCTGGTAAGTGTGGTCCTGCTATGAAAGGTACCTGAGACAGGTAAAACATACCAGAATGCATTGCGATGTGAGTTGAAAAGTCTGAAGTGTCCCAAACTGTCCTCGTGTACATGGAGTCTAATGGTAACCTTACAGAGTCCTATGAACATGCCAATACTGGTACGTTTGTAGTCAGGTGAAGTGCTACACTTACTATATGCCTGTATGGGTCCTCAGTAAAATGAAAGACACATTGGACCTCCCTCTTGGAACTTACTTGTCTCCTTTGAGCGCTGTTTAAATGGTGATCTACCAAGAAGACATGCAAGCTCTGTGTTTATCAGTGGTTGGAGGCGCCATTTCCTTATGGAGCCACCGCTGTCCTTTTTAGCGTACTTGATTATGATGTGCCATTTGTGACAGCATAGGCTCTGCACATGGGGGTGCATGCGTGTTTGTGTGGGTGGTCCAGTGGTTAAAGAAAAGGGCTTGTAACCACGAGGTCCCCGGTTCAAATCCCACCTCAGCTACTGCCTCATTGTGTGACCCTAAGCAAGTCACTTAACCTCCTTGTGCTCCGTCTTTCGGGTGAGACGTAATTTAAGTGACTCTGCAGCTGATACATAGTTCACACAGTCACCTTGGATAAAGGCGTCTGCTAAATAAACAAATAATAATGTGAGAGTTTGGTGGCTGGTGGCCATCTTGGTGAAGGGACAGCCTGAAACCAAGATGGTCACCGTTTGCACAGTCACATGGTGATGGAATTTTTTAATTGTATAAATGTGGGAGTGATTGATTGATTGTGTAATTGTTTTATTGTGAATGTGAGAAAAGTGTGGAATGTTGTCAGGTGGTGATTGAATAATGAATTATCAATCAGCCCCTGGACACATGGTATAAAAGGGAGAATGAACATTTATAGTTTGTACTTTATGGTCTTTTATTTGTTACGTTTTTGAATAAAACCAGACTTTCTTTGTTCCTGAAACTAAACTGTGGAGTTGTTTTTGTGTACGGAGCCCCCGAATACTGCACTAGACAGACACAACGAACATCACACAGTGTATAACTATCTTACATTGGAACTAGCCTGTACCAAGTGCAATGCAATACACAGTCGTACTGCAACTCACTATGGGGTCTTATATAAGATCTGTAACTCCCCCAGTGGCCCTGGCCACATGCTAAGTATTTTTTGTATGTTTTTCTATTTAAGAAAACCTACTTTAAATTGTCAAATAAATGCAAGCGGCACACCACAGGAATAATGGTTATTCTACTGGAATTCAGATGGAATTATCATCAATTATGCAGTCAAAATAATGGCTACAAATTCCTATGAACTACAGTGCTATATATGTGGTGCTTCTTTTTCAAATAGTTTGAAAACTATTGATATTCTTATGAATTTGCGGCTGTAACTTTGTAGTGTTACCGTAAATCCTAGAGGAAGTGTTTATTTTTCAAGCACAGGAAAATGAATGAATATACAAATAGGCAAGACTCAAATCAGCTTCATTTAGAAACTCAGATTTATTGGAGAGATGTTGTTACAAAAGCCAAATGCATTCATACAATCTGTCCACAAAGAGTCAGTCAGTCAGTTTGTCGATCTGTTTCATTCTAAACTCTGGTCGGGTTGCTTAGAAAGTGGAGCTCACACTCAGTGATCCCTGGAAGGTAGGAGTGGTGGGGACAAAACCTCATCAGCTAATGCCCATTCTCTGCACAAGAGACTCTGCTTGGGAATGGGGACTATAACCGTATCCACACCCACTACCTAGAAAGGGGGCTGGTGTAAATGAATTCGCTTTGTAATTCATTCTTTTAAAGCTCCAGTGCTCAGTGATGTCCAGAACAGGGTGTGGGGTTTAAACACAGAAGGCTTTCAAGTTGACCCAAGCTTCCTGCCCCTCTGGTGCTTGAGGGTTAAAGAATACATTAAGCTTGTGTACCATAGCTAGTGGTACAAACCTGGTGCTTTTTCCCCTCTTAGATTCACACCCAGTAAATTATTGCACCTTACAGTCTTGTTCTAACAAGAGTCTCTAGAAGGTGCAAGTGCTAAAATAACAGTATATTAACTTAGCTCCCCTCAAGCCGAGAGGTATCACTGTAGCATAATGGACCCTGCAGCTTATGCAGTTGACTGCATTTTCGACCGGAGGAATGCTTACTTGCTTGATCGATAGGGACAGACTGACTGGCAGACAAGCATAAGACAGGCAATTTGAGGTTTACTGGGGGGGTGGGGCGACAGAAGAAGCCCAATACAGAACATTAAAAACGGAGAACCCCCCACCCCCATCCATCCCCAACACAAACATTTGCAACATATTTCTTTGGATGTTAGAGTTTCGCTTTTCCAAAAAAAAAAAAAAACAAGATAGTTGACTGAGGCGCCAACTGATCGAGAACAGGACCGATAGAAAGATGAGGGGATAGAGAGATAGGAATGGGGGGGTCAGGGAGAGGGTTCTAAAGGGGTACTAGACTGTTCGGACTGATTGGTGGTCTGTTGGAGAGAAACGTGTGAACTGAAGAGGCCGAAACCCGTTCTCGAAGGGGGGGGGGGGGTAGACGGTTTTAGTAGCGCTTGGTCTTGGTCGTGGAGGATTGTGAATAGGACACTTTGCTGCTGCCACCACCACCGCCGCTGCTGCCGCCGCTAAAGCCTCCGTATCCTCCACCACTCATAGAGCCTCCTCCCATTCCTCCTCCCATTCCTCCTCCCATTCCGAATCCACCGCCGCCGCCTCCTCCTCCCATTCCGAATCCACCGCCGCCTCCTCCCATTCCTCCTCCCATTCCTCCTCCCATTCCTCCTCCCATGCCGTATCCGCCGCCGCCTCCTCCCATTCCGAATCCGCCTCCTGAGACAGAGAGAGGGGTCAACAGGAGACCAGACCACACACTGTAGAACTGGTGTGCACACAAATCCAGAGTCCTCCAGCTTTTATAGGTATCACTAAATAATGAACTCATAATAACGTGGAAGGAGCTTAAATTGGTTCAGATCAGTAATTTAGGGAGCAGGAGGTTTTTTCTTTGTCATATTAATAGGCTATGCCCTATGTGTCCAACCCCCGCTAATCTAAAAGAAACTTAAAAAAAACGTTTCACTCCTTCTCAATGTCCAGACTTCTAAATGTTAATCACAAGATTTGTACTAGAATTACTACTTATTCTACCACTGCAGTTTTTTAAAAAATGTTGTTATTAATTTATTGTTATGATTTAAAGAAACATTTTCTTACCAGATGAAGATACACTCTGCTGCATGTGTACTGTGACTGCTCCACCGCCTGAGCTGATTCTGGGGAGAAAATGAAAATCCAAAGCTTAGATAAAAGATACAAATATTGCCTTCCTAAACAGCAACAAGACGGGATATACATGTACAAGTCTGGAGGACTAATAAATGGTTCATAAAGTCCCAACAGGTAATTATTTGTGGCGTTACATTTCGCTTCAATTTACTGTGGGGTCACCGGACCCCCAGAAACCCACACTGTGCTTGTTTAGATAAGGTTTGGACATTTCCTTACCTGCTCTCCTCTCCTTCCAGGAGTTTCCTGTAGGTGGCGATCTCAATATCCAGGGCCAGCTTGACGTTCATCAGCTCCTGGTACTCCCGGACCTGGCGGGCCATGTCCTGTTTGGCTTTCTGGAGAGCGGCCTCCAGATCTGCAATACGGGCCTTGGCGTCTTTCACTGCCAGCTCCCCGCGCTCCTCTGCCTCAGCGATCTGAGCCTCCAGGTTTCCGCGCTGTTGAACAGAAAGGATCATTAGTACTGGATGAGATACCCTCACGGAAAGTACACTGCAACTGTGACGCAATGTGAACGGATGTGGACCAATCCGAAAAACATATTTTCTAATAAACACATAAATAATCTCAGACAAGTAATCTTAAAATCTTTTTTAAAATGTTGTAGTGCCATGGCAGTTATTTCGATGTCTTAAGACTAGACTGGATGAGATTCAATCAAAAAAAGAATGCAGCCTCAACGAATATAGCCTTAATACATTTAAGTATCAGGACAGATTGAAGAGTTCAAGGGATCTGCATCTTCCCTCCCAGGAAGAGCATTCATGCATGGCTGCAGCAGACCCCATTGGGTGGGTCCTTGTCCCTGACTCTCACCTGGCCCTTAACAGATTCAATCTCAGAGGTCAGTCTGCTGATCATGCGGTTCAGTTCGGCGATCTCAGATTTGGTGTTGCGCAGGTCATCACCGTACTGTCCGGCGGAGGTGGACATCTCCTCGTACTGCGGGACAGAGAGAAAAGAACAGGATTCAATTATATATGCATATATATTTCACATATTAATGAATACTTTCATCGTTAGGTGCCAAACACAACAAACTGTGATGCATGCTTTCACCTAGGGCAAGGCTGATCTTATTGAATCCTGTACATATACTGTGCTAAGAGAAATACAGACTAGTTATAGAGACTTTTGCTGAAAAAGATATCAATATTTTTATTATATATAGACAGATAGATATTTAATATATTGATATATGAGGGAATATATTAGTATATTTAGTATGTATAATTATACGTTTCCACGTGTTGCACATATGTGGGATTTCCACATAGCGATAGCCTGCTCTCTGCTCACCTTCTGCTTGTACCAGCTCTCAGCCTCGGCACGGCTCTTGGCAGCGATGTCCTCGTACTGAGCGCGCACTTCGGCCACGATGGAGTCCATGTCCAGGTTACGGCTGTTGTCCATCTCCAACACCACCGAGGTGTCCTTGATCTGGGACTGCATCTCGCGAAGCTCCTGCAAAGAAACAAAAACAGCACACAGGACGAGATGTTAGCAAAACTCTGCCTCTTTGTTTTCAAACTGAGGATCGATTGCTTGGGAATCGTCATCAAAGTATAAAAGATGTTCAACGCCATTTAGTTTTAAGCTTCTTCATTAGCAATGCCGTTGTGGCACTGCATTGGCATTGCAATGGTTCTGTACGATTGAAAGAGAAAGATATGATGGTGTGAGGCATTGGTAGAATGGCACCACAGTGCCAATGGTATCATTGTGACCAAATAAACACTTCTGGTGATCCCATTGGACTACAGAATCATGGTACCATATATGTAACAGACAGATAGTGTGCTACCGTTATAGGTTCACTGTCCAATACCATTTTAGTTGTTCCAAAAAGTCATCTTAAATCAACTGGAGCTTTTTGTTGTTCCGTGGCGTGAAGGGCGCTATATAAAAATAAATGTGTCTTGCATTGTATTTGTGTTTGTTTTTCCATTGCTCGTAGTGGTCTGCTCATGGGTCTACTGGCTAGAGTTTCTTCTGGGCAGTAGGCTATGATTATGTTGGGATCCGAGTTGGGTTTTACCTCTTCGTAGATGGCCCTGAGGAAGTTAATCTCATCCTGGAGCGCATCGACCTTGGCTTCCAGCTCAACCTTGTTCATGTAAGCACCATCAACATCCTACAAACAGAGAGAGGAATACAAGAAAAGACTTAGTACCACGACTGCATTCAATGCAATCAAACATACCGTTCTGTGGGACAGTGAGAATCATTCTGTGGGGTGTTTTTCAGTGTGTGTGTGTGTGTGTGTTCAATCCCACTGCGCTTAGATATTTACCTTCTTCAGCAGGACGAATTCGTTCTCCACACTGGCACGCTTGTTGATTTCATCCTCGTATCTGTAGATGAAGATGTTTGTTTAGTTCAGTCCAAAAATCTGGTAGGGTCAAGATTATTAGTTTTGGAAACTGCTGAGGATATTGATAAGGGTACTTTGTTTGCCTGTATTGGCTCTTGGCCTTACGTCTTTTGATTGAGGTTAAAGGAAAGCATTGCCCTAAAGAAGTGATTCTCAGAGTGCTGTGAGTGGAATATAACACAAGATGGCGCGGTCAGTTCTGCATGCAAGTTTATTTAAGATGACTTGTAAACAAGGTGGGGCGGACAGGGAGTATGGTTTCTTGGACTCACTTGTTTTTGAAGTCCTCCACCATGTTCTGCATATTAGACAGATCGCTCTCCAGCTTCATCTTGTCATTGCCCAGGGAGTCGAGCTGCCTGCGCAGGTTGGCGATGTACGCCTCGAACATGGCGTTGATGTTGGACTTGGTGGTGGTCTGTCCCTGCATTAGATTCCACTTGGTCTCCAGCATCTTGTTCTGCTGCTCCAGAAAACGGACCTATAAACAGGGAAGGGCAAGCAAATCAGGTCAGAAACACGCCTGGCCATGAGGAAGGAGGGGAATGCAGACATTAGAGTTGGATGCAAGTGCAAATTGTCTTTTACTTTGCCATTTTTCTTTTTTTTTCCTTTTTTTATTATAAAACACGATAACATTATAACTGACTGATACAATTGCATTACACTTGAAATACAGTGCAACACCTGTTTTGGCATTCAAACTTTGCCTTGCCACACCCTCTTCTCATTGCAGTTTGCTGAGGGAATTAAACTGTAACCTGAATACAAAAAAAATAAGATGCAATACTTCATTATAATATGCACTGGAATGCATATTACAGTCACTATATATTTTCTTTTAAGTTATAAAAACTTATCCATGCAACATTTTAACGTTTTAATAAATTGAACATCTGTTTTGGGATAGCTGACTCTCTCTTTAATGAAGGGCGTTGTCACAGTGAGGTTTGCCCCAGGCTGAATGAACCAAGTTTTTTTTAAAACATGGCTGTAGCTTGAGCAGAATTATCTTTAGGTGGGGCTCGTTGAATGAATGTTAACGTTTACTTGCTGCAGCAAGTCTTTTATGCACGACTGTTGTAAGAATCCTGATTTTCTCACACTTTGGACTTACAGCAACGCCTATCTGTAAAAGCATGCCTGAAGTTCCATCTGAGGGCTAAACAAATACTAACAATGGCTGTCTAGCTAGCATTGGTAAACTCGAATTTGATCCTTTTGACATGCAACACCGCAGATTAAAATTTTAGTGCTGTGAGCTCAGTTCTCTGTGCAATAAAAAGGTAATAAAGAATCTAGTGAAGCCTTCCCTTTTTAATGTAATCTAAGATCAGCAGGATTATAAAATCGAATGCACCTTTTAATTTGACACACATTCTGAAAGCAAATGAACATTTACAGCTAGTATGCATTTGAACAGCTGTACCTGGTTACAATTATACCAAAGTCATTTGATATGATTTTGCATGCTTGTTCTGTGAATATGTTTTTTTTTTACTGTATGCTATGTATTTAACTTACTGCAGTCAACTTTTAAAAGGGCTTGCATGTTACAATTTAACGTTTTAGAAGTTTGTTAAATTTTTCAATCACACCTAACTTGTTCGCGTCTACATAGCCATACAGAAGCCAGTTACAATCAACCCTGATTGGAATCTTGTTTTTCCCTTTACATCCTTACCCTGCATATGGTCTCTTATAACATCTCCTGGGACCAGCACTGCCACCACTTTAAAAAACTCAAACTCAAATAGATAAACTTTTGCTTGTAGTCTGCTTGACTAACAACTTCTAGTCTGCTTGACAAACAGTTGTACCCCTTTACAATTCTAAGTGATTACTTCTCCACCCCTGGCACCAGCTCCACAGCACATCACAAAACAGGGACCCGCACTCACCTTGTCGATGAAGGAGGCGAAGCGGTTGTTGAGGCCCTTGATCTGCTCCTTCTCCTGGGAGCGGATCACCTGGATGTTGGGGTCGATCTCCAAGTTGAGGGGGGCCAATAGGCTTTGGTTGACGGTCACTGCGGTGATGGGGGCGCCCATGCCGCCACCGAAACCTCCGCCACCGAAACCGCCACCGTGTCCGCCACCGAAACCACCACCCATCCCCAGGCCGCCACCCATCCCCATGCCGCCACCCATCCCCATGCCGCCACCATACCCTCCGCCAAAGCCGCCGCCACCACCACCCATGCCGCCGTAGCTTGACATGGAGCTGAAGCTGGCTCCACCTCCATATCCCATACCGCCACCACCAGCACGACCACCGCCGAACGATGAGGACACGACGCTCATCCTGGACCGGCTTGGCATGATCAAGGAACGGCTTCCAAAGCCAACGCCACCGCCACCGCCACCGCTGCTGCTTCTGAAGCTCACTCCTGATCCTTTGAAGCCTCCGGAGCCTCCAGAGCTGCTCTTGGTCGTGGTCATACGAATGGTGGAAGTCATCTTTGGTTCTAGTTTTTTCTTTTAGTTTGTCAAACTAGTGCAAGCTGGCATGAAGAGAGAAACAGAGAGCTAGAGAAAGTGAAGAGTCAGTGAGCGGATCAAGAAGGAGATTCAATCTCTCTGAAGAAGCAGAAGCTGAGGCTTGGCTTTTTAAAGCCTTCCTGAACTACAGGGTATGGGGGAGGCGGTACCCAGCTTCTCCATGGCTCCCTCCCACTCCCTCTCCCAGCTGAAGGCCCACCCATCCTGTCTGACAGGTATCAGCAGAGTGGAATTATTGTAAGCTGATCGACCTGGGCACACCCAGACAAGAGAGCTAGTGGGGGGAGGGAGAGAGCAGGTTATGTGGTAGTAGCAGTAGTTGTTTTTTGCGGTACACTTTTAATAAGTGAGTCGATCCATTCTTTACTTAGGACAGGTTCCCGATTGAAGTGGGTTTAAAAGAGCTCTGGACTCTTGACCGGAGGGTTGTGGGTTCAATCCCAGGTGGGGGGACACTGCTGCTGTACCCTTGAGCAAGGTACTTTACCTAGATTGCTCCAGTAAAAACCCAACTGTATAAATGAGTATGTAAAAAAAAAAAAAAAAAAAGTGATATCTTGTAACAATTGTAAGTTGCCCTGGATAAGGGCGTCTGCTAAGAAATATATAATAATAAAAGAAATACACAGCAACTGCAAAAGTCAAATACAGGCATACACTGACAAGCAAACATTTTATACACCCCAGGCAGCGGTTTTCACCGACATTTAATAGCATTTATGTTTGTAAAAACTTAGCATATTTGATTCCTAATTTGTATGCATGCTCCTGGTTTTTACAAAAGGAGCTTATTAGATAAAAAGCAACAGTATGTGAACTAATAATTATGATATGTAAAAGGAAAGCTTGAATTCCTCCCCTCACTGTTGGGTGTGCCCTATGAGCCTGGCTCTGATTGTGTCTAATGCACCCCACCCTTTATTCAACCAGGTGCTGCATTCTAAAGGAATTGAAGATGTCATTTATAACCTCCTACTGCTGCAGTTGAAGTGAGAAAAGCCTATTTGGCTCAAAGAGCAACAAGCTGTTTTGAAGGCGAAGAATGTGTTCCTCCAGATCACACTGCCTTTGGGTGGGGAGGGGAAGGCAAACAAACTGGACAGTCAGTGTTCTGCTTCTCTGATAAATTGTCCTTTAAAATGAAAACTGGGCTTTGAGTTTCTACACTGCAGGAACTACCTGTTGTGTTGTATAACATGGTCTTTCACATAGAACCTAGAAATTAGCAGCATACTGGGACATAATTTTACTACTGGAGATAGTGGATGGATGTTTGATATTTCTTCTTTGAAGGATCTGGTTTAAGTGCTACAATAGTGGTGCAAACATTTAACCTCTGGAGTCCTGGATTTCAAATCCAGTTCATTTCAAAAGTGAAGATCTAGTGATATCATCTTGGCTATTGGTGGATAATCCAGTAAACCATGGTAAACTACAGCTATATCCAAAAGTTTTGCATCGCTCTATAAAATAAATAAATAAATTTTGCTTCATGAAGTTGAATGAAACCTGCTGAATGATGTTATGTTAACATATTGAATTACATACCACTTTCTAGTTTTCCATATTCTTAACGAAAAACTGAGAAATTGAAAAGAAAATACAGTACTACTATTATGGCTTCCGGTAAACTTTTGCAATATCATTTTGTAGTTTCTTTGATTACATGATGTTAAATAAAATATCTAGATTATGTTTGTATAGTTTTTTGTTTTAAATTAGGTCTCAGTCCTAAACTTGTCTGGTATTGTATATCTCTGCTCAGTGCCCAGTAAGAGGCCAGTACGTACTTGTTCCAATTCCAGACTCTTAACTGCTCACCAGTTCTGCTATTAACTTTGTAAAGAATAAGCCTTTTAAGTTTCCCATAATAAAAGCATAGCAAAGTGAAATAAAGCATAGTGAAAATATGGAAAAGCATATGTAAGCATTGTAAATCCCAGAGAGGCATGGTAAAGGAAATTTAAAACCATGGTAAACTATGGTAAATGTATAGTGTAGTCTTGGGGAACGTATGGGAAAACTGCTACTTTACTGAGGGAAACTTTTATAAGAGAAAACAAGCTTCAATACAATGCAAATGGGGGATCAGTGCTAAAACTGCTAATGCTCATAACAGGAAGGTAGATTGGATTTCTTCTCTAAAACATGTAAGTGTGTTCGCTGTATTCATATTTGTTGTCAATACAGGAGTCTGTAAATCACTTTCAACACTTTTAAACAATGGCCACAGAGTCCATGTACACAAGGACAGTTCAGGCTTTTCAGCTCACACCCAATGCATTCTGGTAAGTGTGGTCCTGCTATGAAAGGTACCTGAGACAGGTAAAACATACCAGAATGCATTGCGATGTGAGTTGAAAAGTCTGAAGTGTCCCAAACTGTCCTAGTGTACATGGAGTCTAATGGTAACCTTACAGAGTCCTATGAACATGCCAATACTGGTACGTTTGTAGTCAGGTGAAGTGCTACACTTACTATATGCCTGTAGGGGTCCTCAGTAAAATGAAAGACACATTGGACCTCCCTCTTGGAACTTACTTGTCTCCCTTGAGCGCTGTTTAAATGGTGATCTACCAAGAAGACATGCAAGCTCTGTGTTTATCAGTGGTTGGAGGCGCCATTTCCTTATGGAATCACCGCTGTCCTTTTTAGCGTACTAGATTATGATGTGCCATTTGTGACAGCATAGGCTCTGCACATGGGGGTGCATGTGTGTTTGTGTGGGTGGTCCAGTGGTTAAAGAAAAGGGCTTGTAACCACGAGGTCCCTGGTTCAAATCCCACCTCAGCCACTGCCTCATTGTGTGACCCTAAGCAAGTCACTTAACCTCCTTGTGCTCCGTCTTTCGGGTGAGATGTAATTGTAAGTGACTCTGCAGCTGATACATAGTTCACACAGTCACCTTGGATAAAGGCGTCTGCTAAATAAACAAATAATAATGTGAGAGTTTGGTGGCTGGTGGCCATCTTGGTGAAGGGACAGCCTGAAACCAAGATGGTCACCGTTTGCACAGCCACATGGTGATGGAATTTTTTAATTGTGTAAATGTGGGAGTGATTGATTGATTGTGTAATTGTTTTATTGTGAATGTGAGAAAAGTGTGGAATGTTGTCAGGTGGTGATTGAATAATGAATTATCAATCAGCCCCTGGACACATGGTATAAAAGGGAGAATGAACATTTATAGTTTGTACTTTACGGTCTTTAATTTGTTACGTTTTTGAATAAAACCAGACTTTCTTTGTTCCTGAAACTAAACCGTGGAGTTGTTTTTGTGTACGAAGCCCCTGAATACTGCACTAGACAGGCACAACGAACATCACACAGTGTATAACTATCTTACATTGGAACTAGCCTGTACCAAGTGCAATGCAATACACAGTCGTACTGCAACTCTATGGGGTCTTATTTAAGATCTGTAACTCCCCCAGTGGCCCTGGCCACGTGCTAAGTATTTTTTGTATGTTTTTCTATTTAAGAAAACCTACTTTAAATTGTCAAATAAATGCAAGCGGCACACCACAGGAATAATGGTTATTCTACTGGAATTCAGATGGAATTATCATCAATTATGCAGTCAAAATAATGGCTACAAATTCCTATGAACTACAGTGCTATATATGTGGTGCCTCTTTTTCAAATAGTTTGAAAACTATTGATATTCTTATGAATTTGCGGCTGTAACTTTATAGTGTTACCGTAAATCCTAGAGGAAGTGTTTATTTTTCAAGCACAGGAAAATGAATGAATATACAAATAGGCAAGACTCAAATCAGCTTCATTTAGAAACTCAGATTTATTGGAGAGATGTTGTTACAAAAGCCAAATGCATTCATACAATCTGTCCACAAAGAGTCAGTCAGTCAGTTTGTCGATCTGTTTCATTCTAAACTCTGGTCGGGTTGCTTAGAAAGTGGAGCTCACACTCAGTGATCCCTGGAAGGTAGGAGTGGTGGGGACAAAACCTCATCAGCTAATGCCCATTCTCTGCACAAGAGACTCTGCTTGGGAATGGGGACTATAACCGTATCCACACCCACTACCTAGAAAGGGGGCTGGTGTAAATGAATTCGCTTTGTAATTCATTCTTTTAAAGCTCCTGTGCTCAGTGATGTCCAGAACAGGGTGTGGTGTTTAAACACAGATGGCTTTCAAGTTGACCCAAGCTTCATGCCCCTCTGGTGCTTGAGGGTTAAAGAATACATTAAGCTTGTGTACCATAGCTAGTGGTACAAACCTGGTGCTTTTTCCCCTCTTAGATTCACACCCAGTAAATTATTGCACCTTACAGTCTTGTTCTAACAAGAGTCTCTAGAAGGTGCAAGTGCTAAAATAACAGTATATTAACTTAGCTCCCCTCAAGCCGAGAGGTATCACTGTAGCATAATGGACCCTGCAGCTTATGCAGTTGAGTGCATTTTCGACCGGAGGAATGCTTACTTGCTTTGATCGATAGTGACAGACTGACTGGCAGACAAGCATAAGACAGGCAATTTGAGGTTTACTGGGGGGGGTGGGGCGACAGAAGAAGCCCAATACAGAACATTAAAAATGGAGAACCCCCCACCCCACCCCCACCCCATCCATCCCCAACACAAACATTTGCAACATATTTCTTTGGATGTTTGAGTTTCGCTTTTCCAAAAAAAAAAAAAAAACAAGATAGTTGACTGAGGCGCCAACTGATCGAGAACAGGACCGATAGAAAGATGAGGGGATAGAGAGATAGGAATGGGGGGGTCAGGGAGAGGGTTCTAAAGGGGTACTAGACTGTTCGGACTGATTGGTGCTCTGTTGGAGAGAAACGTGTGAACTGAAGAGGCCGAAACCCGTTCTCGAAGGGGGGGGTCGACGGTTTTAGTAGCGCTTGGTCTTGGTCGTGGAGGATTGTGAATAGGACACTTTGCTGCTGCCACCACCACCGCCGCTGCTGCCGCCGCTAAAGCCTCCGTATCCTCCACCACTCATAGAGCCTCCTCCCATTCCTCCTCCCATTCCGAATCCACCGCCGCCGCCTCCTCCTCCCATTCCGAATCCACTGCCGCCTCCTCCTCCCATTCCTCCTCCCATTCCTCCTCCCATTCCTCCTCCCATGCCGTATCCGCCGCCGCCTCCTCCCATTCCGAATCCGCCTCCTGAGACAGAGAGAGGGGTCAACAGGAGACCAGACCACACACTGTAGAACTGGTGTGCACACAAATCCAGAGTCCTCCAGCTTTTATAGGTATCACTAAATAATGAACTCATAATAACCTGGAAGGAGCTTAAATTGGTTCAGATCAGTAATTTAGGGAGCAGGAGGTTTTTGCATTGTCATATTAATAGGCTATGCCCTATGTGTCCAACCCCCGCTAATCTAAAAGAAACTTAAAAAAAACGTTTCACTCCTTCTCAATGTCCAGACTTCTAAATGTTAATCACAAGATTTGTACTAGAATTACTACTTATTCTACCACTGCAGTTTTTTAAAAAATGTTGTTATTAATTTATTGTTATGATTTAAAGAAACATTTTCTTACCAGATGAAGATACACTCTGCTGCATGTGTACTGTGACTGCTCCACCGCCTGAGCTGATTCTGGGGAGAAAATGAAAATCCAAAGCTTAGATAAAAGATACAAATATTGCCTTCCTAAACAGCAACAAGACGGGATATACATGTACAAGTCTGGAGGACTAATAAATGGTTCATAAAGTCCCAACAGGTAATTATTTGTGGCGTTACATTTCGCTTCAATTTACTGTGGGGTCACCGGACCCCCAGAAACCCACACTGTGCTTGTTTAGATAAGGTTTGGACATTTCCTTACCTGCTCTCCTCTCCTTCCAGGAGTTTCCTGTAGGTGGCGATCTCAATATCCAGGGCCAGCTTGACGTTCATCAGCTCCTGGTACTCCCGGACCTGGCGGGCCATGTCCTGTTTGGCTTTCTGGAGAGCGGCCTCCAGATCTGCAATACGGGCCTTGGCGTCTTTCACTGCCAGCTCCCCGCGCTCCTCTGCCTCAGCGATCTGAGCCTCCAGGTTTCCGCGCTGTTGAACAGAAAGGATCATTAGTACTGGATGAGATACCCTCACGGAAAGTACACTGCAACTGTGACGCAATGTGAACGGATGTGGACCAATCCGAAAAACATATTTTCTAATAAACACATAAATAATCTCAGACAAGTAATCTTAAAATCTTTTTTAAAATGTTGTAGTGCCATGGCAGTTATTTCGATGTCTTAAGACTAGACTGGATGAGATTCAATCAAAAAAAGAATGCAGCCTCAACGAATATAGCCTTAATACATTTAAGTATCAGGACAGATTGAAGAGTTCAAGGGATCTGCATCTTCCCTCCCAGGAAGAGCATTCATGCATGGCTGCAGCAGACCCCATTGGGTGGGTCCTTGTCCCTGACTCTCACCTGGCCCTTAACAGATTCAATCTCAGAGGTCAGTCTGCTGATCATGCGGTTCAGTTCGGCGATCTCAGATTTGGTGTTGCGCAGGTCATCACCGTACTGTCCGGCGGAGGTGGACATCTCCTCGTACTGCGGGACAGAGAGAAAAGAACAGGATTCAATTATATATGCATATATATTTCACATATTAATGAATACTTTCATCGTTAGGTGCCAAACACAACAGACTGTGATGCATGCTTTCACCTAGGGCAAGGCTGATCTTATTGAATCCTGTACATATACTGTGCTAAGAGTAATACAGACTAGTTATAGAGACTTTTGCTGAAAAAGATATCAACATTTTTATTATATATAGACAGATAGATATTTAATATATTGATATATGAGGGAATATATTAGTATATTTAGTATGTATAATTATACATTTCCACATGTTGCACTTATATGGGATTTCCACATAGCGATAGCCTGCTCTCTGCTCACCTTCTGCTTGTACCAGCTCTCAGCCTCGGCACGGCTCTTGGCAGCGATGTCCTCGTACTGAGCGCGCACTTCGGCCACGATGGAGTCCATGTCCAGGTTACGGCTGTTGTCCATCTCCAACACCACTGAGGTGTCCTTGATCTGGGACTGCATCTCGCGAAGCTCCTGGAATGAAACAAAAACAGCACACAGGACGAGATGTTAGCAAAACTCTGCCTCTTTGTTTTCAAACTGAGGATCGATTGCTTGGGAATCGTCATCAAAGTATAAAAGATGTTCAACGCCATTTAGTTTTAAGCTTCTTCATTAGCAATGCCGTTGTGGCACTGCATTGGCATTGCAATGGTTCTGTACGATTGAAAGAGAAAGATATGATGGTATGAGGCATTGGTAGAATGGCACCACAGTGCCAATGGTATCATTGTGACCAAATACACACTTCTGGTGATCCCATTGGACTACAGAATCATGGTACCATATATGTAACAGACAGATAGTGTGCTACCGTTGTAGGTTCACTGTCCAATACCATTTTAGTTGTTCCAAAAAGTCATCTTAAATCAACTGGAGCTTTTTGTTGTTCCATGGCGTGAAGGGCGCTATATAAAAATAAATGTGTCTTGCATTGTATTTGTGTTTGTTTTTCCATTGCTCGTAGTGGTCTGCTCATGGGTCTACTGGCTAGAGTTTCTTCTGGGCAGTAGGCTATGATTATGTTGGGATCCGAGTTGGGTTTTACCTCTTCGTAGATGGCCCTGAGGAAGTTAATCTCATCCTGGAGTGCATCGACCTTGGCTTCCAGCTCAACCTTGTTCATGTAAGCACCATCAACATCCTACAAACAGAGAGAGGAATACAAGAAAAGACTTAGTACCACGACTGCATTCAATGCAATCAAACATACCGTTCTGTGGGACAGTGAGAATCATTCTGTGGGGTGTTTTTCAGTGTGTGTGTGTGTGTGTGTGTGTGTGTTCAACCCCACTGAGCTTAGATATTTACCTTCTTCAGCAGGACAAATTCGTTCTCCACACTGGCACGCTTGTTGATTTCATCCTCGTATCTGTAGATGAAGATGTTTGTTTAGTTCAGTCCAAAAATCTGGTAGGGTCAAGATTATTAGTTTTGGAAACTGCTGAGGATATTGATAAGGGTACTTTGTTTGCCTGTATTGGCTCTTGGCCTTGGTTCTTGTGATTGAGGTTAAAGGAAAGCATTGCCCTAAAGAAGTGATTCTCAGAGTGGTGTGAGTGGAATATAACACAAGATGGCGCTGTCAGTTCTGCATGCAAGTTTATTTAAGATGACTTGTAAACAAGGTGGGGCGGACAGGGAGTATGGTTTCTTGGACTCACTTGTTTTTGAAGTCCTCCACCATGTTCTGCATATTAGACAGATCGCTCTCCAGCTTCATCTTGTCATTGCCCAGGGAGTCGAGCTGCCTGCGCAGGTTGGCGATGTACGCCTCGAACATGGCGTTGATGTTGGACTTGGTGGTGGTCTGTCCCTGCATTAGATTCCACTTGGTCTCCAGCATCTTGTTCTGCTGCTCCAGAAAACGGACCTATAAACAGGGAAGGGCAAGCAAATCAGGTCAGAAACACACCTGGCCATGAGGAAGGAGGGGAATGCAGACATTAGAGTTGGATGCAAGTGCAAATTCTCTTTTACTTTGCCATTTTTCTTTTTTTTTGCTTTTTTATTATAAAACACGATAACATTATAACTGACTGATACAATTGCATTACACTTGAAATACAGTGCAACACCTGTTTTGGCATTCAAACTTTGCCTTGCCACACCCTCTTCTCATTGCAGTTTGCTGAGGGAATTAAACTGTAACCTGAATACAAAAACAAATAAGATGCAATACTTCATTATAATATGCACTGGAATGCATATTACAGTCACTATATATTTTCTTTTAAGTTATAAAAACTTATCCATGCAACATTTTAACGTTTTAATAAATTGAACATCTGTTTGGGATAGCTGACTCTCTCTTTAATGAAGGGCGTTGTCACAGTGAGGTTTGCCCCAGGCTGAATGAACCAAGTTTTTTTTAAAACATGGCTGTAGCTTGAGCAGAATTATCTTTAGGTGGGGCTCGTTGAATGAATGTTAACGTTTACTTGCTGCAGCAAGTCTTTTATGCACGACTGTTGTAAGAATCCTGATTTTCTCACACTTTGGACTTACAGCAACGCCTATCTGTAAAAGCATGCCTGAAGTTCCATCTGAGGGCTAAACAAATACTAACAATGGCTGTCTAGCTAGCATTGGTAAACTCGAATTTGATCCTTTTGACATGCAACACCGCAGATTAAAATTTTAGTGCTGTGAGCTCAGTTCTCTGTGCAATAAAAAGGTAATAAAGAATCTAGTGAAGCCTTCCCTTTTTAATGTAATCTAAGATCAGCAGGATTATAAAATCGAATGCACCTTTTAATTTGACACACATTCTGAAAGCAAATGAACATTTACAGCTAGTATGCATTTGAACAGCTGTACCTGGTTACAATTATACCAAAGTCATTTAATATGATTTTGCATGCTTGTTCTGTGAATATGTTTTTTTTTCACTGTATGCTATGTATTTAACTTACTGCTGTCAACTTTTAAAAGGGCTTGCATGTTACAATTTAACATTTTAGAAGCTTGTCAAATTTTTCAATCACACCTAACTTGTTCGCGTCTACATAGTCATACAGAAGCCAGATACAATCAACCCTGATTGGAATCTTGTTTTTCCCTTTACATCCTTACCCTGCATATGGTCTCTTATAACATCTCCTGGGACCAGCACTGCCACCACTTTAAAAAACTCAAACTCAAATAGATAAACTTTTGCTTGTAGTCTGCTTGACTAACAACTTCTAGTCTGCTTGACAAACAGTTGTACCCCTTTACAATTCTAAGTGATTACTTCTCCACCCCTGACACCAGCTCCACAGCACATCACAAAACAGGGACCCGCACTCACCTTGTCGATGAAGGAGGCGAAGCGGTTGTTGAGGCCCTTGATCTGCTCCTTCTCCTGGGAGCGGATCACCTGGATGTTGGGGTCGATCTCCAAGTTGAGGGGGGCCAGTAGGCTTTGGTTGACGGTCACTGCGGTGATGGGGGCGCCCATGCCGCCACCGAAACCTCCGCCACCGAAACCGCCACCCATCCCCATGCCACCACCCATCCCCATGCCACCACCCATCCCCATGCCGCCACCATACCCTCCGCCAAAGCCGCCGCCACCACCACCACCCATGCCGCCGTAGCTTGACATGGAGCTGAAGCTGGCTCCACCTCCATATCCGCCACCACCACCACCAGCACGACCACCGCCGAACGATGAGGACACGACGCTCATCCTGGACCGGCTTGGCATGATCAAGGAACGGCTTCCAAAGCCACCGCCACCGCCACCGCCACCGCTGCTGCTTCTGAAGCTCACTCCTGATCCTTTGAAGCCTCCAGAGCCTCCAGAGCCTCCAGAGCTGCTCTTGGTCGTGGTCATACGAAAGCTGGAAGTCATCTTTGGTTCTAGTGTTTTCTTTTAGTTTGTCAAACTAGTGCAAGCTGGCATGAAGAGAGAAACAGAGAGCTAGAGAAAGTGAAGAGTCAGTGAGCGGATCAAGAAGGAGAATCAATCTCTCTGAAGAAGCAGAAGCTGAGGCTTGGCTTTTTAAAGCCTTCCTGAACTACAGGGTATGGGGGAGGCGGTACCCTGCTTCTCCATGGCTCCCTCCCACTCCCTCTCCCAGCTGAAGGCCCACCCATCCTGTCTGACAGGTATCAGCAGAGTGGAATTATTGTAAGCTGATCGACCTGGGCACACCCAGAAAAGAGAGCTAGTGGGGGGAGGGAGAGAGCAGGTTACGTGGTAGTAGCAGTAGTAGTTTTTTGCGGTACACTTTTAATAAGTGAGTCGATCCATTCTTTACTTAGGACAGGTTCCCGATTGAAGTGGGTTTACAAGCAATGCAAAGCAGCTGCAAAAGTCAAATGCAGGCATACACTGACAAGCAAACATTTTATACACCCCAGGCAGCGGTTTTCACCGACATTTAATAGCATTTATGTTCGAAAAAAACTTAGCAATATTTGATTACTAATTTGTATGCATGCTCAAGATGTTTTTTTTGTTTTTTTTGTTTTTTTTTTTTTTACAAAAGTAGTTTATTAGATAAAAAGCAACAGTATGTGAACTAATATTAATTACAATATGTAAAATGAATAAAAAATGAATGTTGGGTGTGCCCTATGAGCCTGGCTCTGATTGTGTCTAATGCACCCCTCCCTTTATTCCACCAGGTGCTGAGTTCTAAAGGAATGGAAGATATCCTTTATAACCTCCAGCTGCTACCGTTGAAGTGAAAAAGGCCTATTTGGCTCAAAGAGCGACAAGGTGTTTTCAAGGCGAAGAATGTGTTCCTCCAGATCACACTGCCTTTGGGTGGGGAGGGGAAGGCAAACAAACTGGACAGTCAGTGTTCTGCTTCTCTGATAAATTGCCCTTTAAAATGAAAACTGGGCTTTGAGTTTCTACACTGCAGGAACTACCTGTTGTGTTGTATAACATGGTCTTTCACATAGAACCTAGAAATTAGCGGCATACTGGGACATAATTTTACTACTGGAGATAGTGGATGGATGTTAGATTTTTTTTCTTTGAAGAATCTGGTTTAATTGCTACAGTAGTGGTGCAAACATTTAACCTCTGGATTCCTAGATTTCAAATCTGGTTTAGTTCAGATGTGAAGATCTTGTGATCTCAGCTTGGCTATTGGTGGATAATCCACATCACACCACAAACAAACACTACATGTTGTCTTCATAAAAGTTCACCATAGTAAAAGCATAGCAAAGTGTAATGAAACATGATAAAGCATAGGCAAGCATTGTGTATCCCAGAGTGGTATGGTAAAACACATAAAAAATGCAAACCATGGTACTGTAGTAACATGGTATAAACGCACTGGAATACTGCAAGCATATTTACTGTGTTAAATCTTTATAAGGTTCTGCTTTGGAGAGGTCCAGGAGTGAATGGCAGGGAGAGATGGTTGCATTGGCACAGTACCTATAATACTTGTATTCTACAAGCCAGTGTATAGACCCTTAGAAAGATTTACCCTAGTAATTTTGCATGGTTAATTTAGCATTTTCTAATTTTGCACATGCAATGTATTTAACATAATTAACTGTGGTTTTCCGTGTTTTGTAACTGTGGTTAAACCATGGATTTACAGTACTAACCTATACTTCAAAATACTTTCACTATGCTTTTACTAAACATTTATAAGGGTAACAGCTAATGCACCCAACATACCTGCTGGCAACTGGTGCAAATTACCAGATTGTCTTATCCTGCAGTGAACCAAACTGCAGCAAGTAAAACTAAGTGCATTTCCTGAAATACAACAGTTTTTCAGTGTACTCGAGTATAAGACCATCCATTGTTCCCTCTACTCCACAAGCAGCTAAACAAACTAGGATTAGGATGTTGCAAGTGGGATCATGTTTGGTGTATTGCCTTTTAGACCAGTCCTAACAGGTACCGCTTCAACAGGAGGTACATAGGCTAGGCACTGATAATTACTGTACTGTAGGGAAGCATGGGCATGTACATGCAGGAGAACTGGATGAGGGACAGAGTGCAGTCCTCTCCATATTCTCGCTACAGGGTTATATTCTTATTATATTACTTTCGCAGTAATGTTCTTCAACAATTTTCATGAATAACTCACACATTAGTCACAGCGAGGCAATAAAACAAACCACAAAAAACTATTGAAAAAAACAGAACAAATAAAAAGAAGCAAGCAACGCCCTTTTTTTTCACATGGAAGATCTCCAACTATAAAGGGTGGAATGAGCTCACGGCCAGATCTCTTCATAGTGATTAAACATGAATGCTTTGTTAAATGTTAAAGCAACTAAAAAACAACTGTACTGTACAAAATCCTCCCTCACTCACTGACTAAGAGAAAGGGCGCTCCCTCCAGTACAGGGCAGGCTTGAAGCATGGAGACTCAACTGCTCCTCACCCCCTAAGAGTAAGGGTGCTCCCTCCAGTCCAGGGCAGGATTGAGGCATGAAGACTGGACTACTCCCTCCCTAATCCCCTAGAAAAGGGGATGTTGGACTGACCCTGCTTTGTGGATAAACAGTGGGGACATTGTGCGGCCAATCTAACCCTTTCAAAGCACAAAAAAAGCATGCGTTTGTGTGAACATAACCCTTAGGTCCTCCTCGGACAGTCCCAGTGTTCAGTTCTTCATGCACAATGAGAACCTGATCCCTTTTGCTAGGGTAAACAGACACTACGTACTGAAGCATGCATTCAGAATGCAGTGGTCTGTCATCACAGGTGTTCGTAACAGAGACAAGAAAGAGTGCATGCTTTCAGTGTCACGTCTGTATGGGATCCGGGGTGAGAATGTTGTTGAAGCAATGCACTCCCACAGCCAAGGGAAAAATACAACGCTCTTTATGGTAACTGTAGCTCAACAAGGCCCTGTTCACATGGCATTGGAGAAAGCAGAAATCAAATTGTAAAGAGCCGCATACAGGTGACAGCATAACAAATCCTGTCCGAAGAATAGGGGAGAGAAAGTAAACAAAACCAAAGAGAAAAGAAAGGGAGTTAGGGATTATAGTGTTTAGAGCTGGCCTTAGTGTGATCACCAGAGTGTCTTTCATACTTTCTGATGTCTTCGTCAGGTTAAAAATGAGGGAGTTTAATTAAAACGGTTTGCGATGGTCCCCAATGGCTATGCAAACATTGTATGACTGCTGGACACGGCAGATGTGCTATTGAATGCTCCTGTTTTTTATTCTTGTTCCGGTGCAGGTAAAATGTGCTGTTTTGAGCCTCCACAAGGTTTTGAAAGGGTAGCTCTCTTCACTCTCAAAATTCAGAAAGGAAAATGGAATAAAGAAAAGCCTTGCTTGCTGCAGGGCTGACAGACTGGGTGTCAAGGTACATGAATAATGAAAGGCACCACACCCCAGCCTGAAGTATTCAGCTCTGTGAGAATGCCAAGAACCAGAAGGGGCCTGGGGACAGTATGGCACCTCCCCTGGGTTGGGGCTCTACCCCAGAAATGGAGCGCAGCAGGAACGGGGAAACGTGAGAGACACCCTCATAAAAGTCCCTAAAAGCATAGCAAAGGGGGTAACACTTTAAAATAAAGGCCACAGATTCATATGAATTTTCAATAGAGTTTCATAGGGTTGCATAGGAGCAACATCCGAGATAACAAATGTGTTATTTTGTAACATGTTTTGTTTTTAGTCCTGAAGATCATTGAAAGACTGGCCACAGATTCATAAGCGCGGGACACCACAGGACTTGAAGTTAATGCGTTAGAATTCATTGGGCCATTATTTTAAAGTGTAGCCAAAAAGAGGAATAAAGCATGGTATGGTAAAGCATATAAAAAACTAAAACATGGCATATGACACTTGCATATTATAATCATGGGAAAAGCATGGAGAATATTTATATAACCACAAAGAAAGTGATTTATATCATTCCTAATTGCTCTATTGAAAGATATCAATTAGAGATTCAGCTTTATAATAAACAACAAATTATTACATAACATGCATAAAGTGAAAAATAACACGCAAAAATGAATTTCATACTTGGACAAAAGCATGTCGGCAATCAGAATATTTTGGATGAAACCCATTACTGACAATTCTCACGACTGAAAACCAACACCTGATGATAATTATAGGATAAATAATTACATAATCATCTCAGTCCCCAGACTTGAATCCCATTAAGATGTTGTGGATTGACGTGAAAGCTGCTGTTGCAAAAAGGAAACCAAAGTCCATTGCAAAGCTGTATCTGTTGAAGAACGGGCAAAAATATCTCCGGAAAGATACCAGCAACTGGTTTCAAAATACAAAAAAAGACTGCCAGCTGTAAAGGAAGCTATGTAATCATTTGTTGTTTTATTATAAGGCTGAATCTCAAAGGTATATCTTTCAATAGAATAATCATAAATTATAGAAATAACTTTTTTTTTAGCTGCCCAAATACTTTTGTCTGCGACTTTTGTCTGTCTGTATATATACATATATCTTTGAGCTAATTATATATATATATATATATATATATATATATATATATATATATATATATATATATATTCACAGCATGTGAGAGGGTTACACTGAAACTGCAGTTTAAGCAGAAAAGACATTTAAAATCGAGGTGTTGAGGGTAAACAAACACTGTGATGGTTTTGCCGGCCCTTTAAAACCAGCTGACTGTGGTGTACTGTAATGTCACCACTCTGTGCGACCCCCTCTGCTGGCACACCCTCTTGTTAAAGTTTTGCCGGCCCTTTAAAACCAGCTGACTGTGGTGTACTGTAATGTCACCACTCTGTGCGACCCCCTCTGCTGGCACACCCTCTTGTTAAAGTTTTGCCGGCCCTTTAAAACCAGCTGACTGTGGTGTACTGTAATGTCACCACTCTGTGCGACCCCCTCTGCTGGCACACCCTCTTGTTAAAGTTTTGCCGGCCCTTTAAAACCAGCTGACTGTGGTGTACTGTAATGTCACCACTCTGTGCGACCCCCTCTGCTGGCACACCCTCTTGTTAAAGTCTCTTGGAGAGCTAGAGGGAGTGCACCCACCTGTTTTTTGATGCACTCCATTTCCAAAATTGGTAAAAACACAGAAAGGTGTGTGTCACCGCGGTTTATCTGCCTTCTGATCTAATAGGTGTATACCGTTTAATGCTTTTAAATGTCTGGGCATGTTTTCAGTTGTCTTTGTTTCATGCAGATTAAAATGTCACATCTCATAACTGTTTCGATTACATCCCCTATTGGCAGCTAGGGGCTTGATGAAAAGAGGCTTGGGGAAGGATGACAGTAAAAGCTTGTCAGTGGGATGATTGCTGATCCAAGCTCTTCTGCCCTTCATGAAAAAGGCTCCATAAACTCCTTTATATATATCAATATATTTTTAATATATGATTATACATTTAAAATATAGTTATATATATATACGATCTGATCTAATAGGTGTATACTGTTTAATGCTTTTGAGTGTCTGGGCATGTTTTTAGTTGTCTGTTTTAAGCAGATTAAAATGTCACATCTCCTAACTGGCTCGATTACATCATTTAATATATTTGCTATTTTTTTTTCTTCGTCTATGATTTTGCCATTTGTGTCTCTTAGACATTTAACCTCCTCTTTGAATGTTCTCATGCTGTTATAATATTGGAAAAACATTTTGGAATTGGTTTTAGCCCCGTTAGCAATATTGATTTCTATCTCTCTCTTGGCCTTTCTAACTTCCTTTTTGACTTGTGTTTGCAGTTCCAAGTACTCTTTCTTTGTTTTTGGTCCCTTTTAAACGCTCTGTAAAGTGCCTTTTTTCAATGAATATTTTTTTAAATTGATCTATTAAACCATTTTGGCCATTTTGTTTTAGATTTAAATTTAGAGATGCAAATGACCAGTCTTTTAAAGGACAGCAGGATCTGTTCCAACAACAAATTACCAAAAATCTGGATCCGTTTGGATTATGAGATGCTCTGCATCTGGAAAAAGGTTAATCCCAAGCAAATCAATTTTTCTGTGCCCTTCCACCCTTGATAATTACTGCTTGAACTACAGTACAAAGTGCTCATTGTTGCCGCCGGCCCCACCCTGAATATTTACTTCAGTCTCTCCTTTATGCTCCTGTTTCTTTATTCATTTTTTTATCCACACCGCAGCACTCCCTAGTCGGGGCGTTATTTCTTCTTATTACCAGCTTTGGCGTTTCATGTTTTTCTTCAAGACCCAGCCTGTCCCGGACACTCGGGGAAAGGGGTGTGAGTGCTGGGAAGCTTGCAGGTTTTGATTCCTCAAAAAGACAGACTAGCAATCACCTTGCCTAATTATTTTCAATGGGCCCTGTAGATTGTGGCCTTACAATGGCAATGGTAGCACCAGGGTAAGTTTAATGTAACCAGAGTGTCTATATATTTTCACAGACTTTCACGATGGCATTTTCTTTTATTGCACAGATCATTCATTTTAATGCATGCCACAAATGGAACCATGTTTGTACGCACAAAGCAGCGGATGGAGTAAAGAGGTAGGTTTTGTGTTGGGTTGCACAGCAAAGTTAATGTAATTTTCTAGTTGACTCAACAAACAAGTGATTCTATTGAGCGGTTTTCACTGTACCATTTTATCAGAATGACAGAATTGCACCATTTTACCCCGAAGAAACACCAGCAGAGCCATTAGCTTGCCACTGCACTACCAGCAATTGCAACACAATGGATTTGGGGCAAATATTGCAAAGTACAGTGGTCCAGATAAGGTAGCACATTATCTGCCTGGGGTTGGGGGCGGGACCATTCTACCAGCCTTAGTATAGAGCAATTATAGTGCCATTGATTCAGATCCCTTTATAATGACAATAATACCCATCATAGCCTGGGTATAACTTGGTGGACAATTGACCAGATCAGACTGCTTAACTGTCTCTGCTGTCAATGATGTATCAGGTAAGGCCCGCTATGTGTGGAGGGTGTGACTGCTTTGATAAAAACTGCTTACCAGATGGATTTGCTTTAGGTAGATTATTGCATTTAAAAAGGAAACGTGACAAGACCCATTAGCGCAAGTTGGCCGCCCAGAGTTTCTCTTTCTGTGTATGGGAGAGGAGGGTTTAGTGAAATCTATTCAATTCTATTTGAAGGAGGTCTTTGCAGCAGCCAGGTATTGACTCAAGTCCAAACTACTCACTCATCAGACCAGCTCCTGAGCTACTGAGATACAAACTCGCCCAAATGTGACAAAACTTTACAGAAGGTGAGGGGATATTCAAACCCACTGCTTTCCACACTGCAGCCCAGCGCTTTCTAGAACTACTCAAACCCACTGCTTTTCACACTGCAGCCCAGCGCTTTCTAGAACTACTCAAACCCACTGCTTTCCACACTGCAGCCCAGCGCTTTCTTTCTCAAGCCACTGAGCTACTCAAGCCCACTGCCCTCCACGCTCCAGTCCATGTGCACAGTCAGACACTGTGCTATCACTACAGTCCAACTGAGTTACATGTCTCCTGTTCTCACAGGTTATCAGATTTGAGATCAATCTGAGATCAGCCTGAGGCACAGATTGGAAGGAGCAGGTTTTTGCCCTGCTAAGTCAAATAACAATAGTTCACACGACGTATCTGTGCAAGAATTCTCCCGTAAGCTGAATTGCCTGTTTAATTTGTTGTCGTGGAAACTTGCCCCAGCAGCAAGAATTGTTTCTGTCTTAAATGACCCCTCCTTATCAGCCAAGTTTTGCTCGGGAGAGCTAGGTGGTCTGTTTTTGGTTTTAAACAAAGCCCATGTGTGTGCTATCCTTGAAGTTCTACACTGAGAACTGCCTAACCACAGTGTTGCAAGTAATGCTGATCTCATCCTTTCCTCAATTTTAAATGATTTGTCTCATGCTTGTGTGTGTGTAAAATACCTAGGACTAGATTCTCAACTCTCTTTACTCCAAATTGTCATTTTCACTTTTTCTTTTTTCATGAATGGTAAAAAAACATCCAGTTATACTGGATTAGGATTGCGTTGGCAGTGAAAATACCCCGATTCTTTGTCATGTCCCTCATACCAGTCATGCCCAGTTCTGGCATGGCGGGTGGGTGCATTATCTTCATTATCATGCCCCTATGTCTGGTGCATAGCATGTGTGCCTTTCTCTACAGTTTCAACATTGTTGCTTCTCAAGTAAAATAACTAATAACCAAAGAGAATTAGGGTATGTGTCAGATTAGAATGAGTAGGGGTTAGATTTGCCGTGAGATTCTCAAAGAACCAGTTTATGGGTTGGCTAAAACCCACTTCAAATAGCGTACAACCTGTTTTGCAACAGGTTAGATTCAGTCTAAAGCATACCAGTCTAAAAGTGAAAAGCCAGTATGAAAATGGGTTAGAGAAAAACAAGTTTGTATCAGCGTTGATACTGGGGTTACTTTGGTTTGGTTTGAAGTCATTCTGCTGTGTAGTTTGAAGTTGGGTGAGAAAAGTCCCAATCTGTCCCACGGATTTTTGTTAACCAAAGGTGGGACTTTGATCTCATATAGCTCGAAGCACATTCTGTGTTTTTATTTGTAAATCAATTTCATGTCTGTGACAAGTCCACCTACCCCTGAGAGCATACGCTGATTTGAAGCTGATATCAACAACTCTGAAGTGCAGGCAATCCTCTAACACTTTAATTAACCATGATCAGATACAAAACTAGCAAAACCGATTGAAGTGAATCCATTACGAAATTGACAAGATACCGAAGGCAAAACTGATAAAGTGATCCAAGTGGTAAGGACTTCTGGCAATCTGCTTTCACCTGCTGTCAGAAAAAAAATGAAAACAGTTTTTAGGATTTAATTGATGACTGACGAGGTGTCAAAACTACTTCCCACTATTAAGAATCGCCGTGTCTCTCACAGGTACGAAGGTGACGTGAACAAGCGCACTTCTCTGGAGAACAGCTTTGTGGCTCCTCAGGAAGGACGTCGACGTTGCCTGCTTCAATTTGGAACCGGATGACAAGCTGCAGGGGCTGGCGGATGAGCTGGAATTCTTGCGTTTACAGAGAGGTACAGGATCGCTTCTGCCACACACTCAGATAGAGACAGTCCCTAACCATGTGCAACCCTAACCCAGGCCTACCCCGAACCCCAGCTGGAGCTGATATATCCCAGAGCTGGGAAACCCATCTCCGCAGCTTAAGTTTAGATTCCAGTCTTTTTACAAGTCCTCCCTCCCTCATGATCAAAACCTCAACACAAACAGCAATGGCTCCTATAGAGCCAGAAATGGCTCTTTCATGAGCTCCTATGTGTGTCTGTGTCTTGATCATGAGACCGTACCTATAACAAAGTTAATACAATTCACCAAACGAGAAAGTGTCTGTGCATGTGTGCATGTGCATATGTGTTAGCTTGCCCATCTCTGCTCAATGATCTCAGTGCTTTATTATGAAAGAATGAGAAACTCCAGGTCAGGATCTGTCTGCCTCTCTGTTTAGGAGTTCAGAATAACATGCACCGTGGGTCCTCGGAGTGATATCTTCTGGGTCAGAATGACCAAGCTTTTGGTCCCAGCTTTTGTTTTTGCCCTCATATTGGAAATTTTGCTAGGTGCCATTGAGTTTGCAATGCATTGGTGATAACATCTTGAATTCTTGTCCCCTCATTTTGTGTCCAGTATACCAGAAATCTCAAGAAGATATATAAACAAAACCCATTGGGCTTGAACTAATTTCCACAGTTTTGGGTCTTTACACTTAGGGGTTAAACACAGAACTAAAATTAACAAGGAATGTAAACTATAATAATTCACATGCATACTTTCTCCCATTCAGGCCGCTCTTGTGCGCTTGTAAGATTGTACTTTCTGTGCTTGTTTAACTCAACCTTCTCCTGTCAAAGTCTCAAATAAAAAGTTTAGAAAAATGAGCCGGAGGTGTACGTTTCTCCTGTTATAGAGCAACTTATTTTTATTGCAGTTAAATAGCTGGAATACCTGGATGTTTGTCTCACAGGGTAATGTAAATAGTAGTTCCAAGGTTGCTATGGGAACACAGGTGTGTCTGCACCTGCCCTGAGGAAAGAGGGAGGGGGAGGGGGAGGGGGGGGAGGGGCAGGGTGAGTATTCTTAGAAACTATGTTCTCTGTTCACCTTTAATGGCTGAAGGGAGGCAAGGGGGACATTGTGTATGCTGATGGACATATTCAGAAACAACAATTAGGTGTTGTTGCTCAGTTAGCTTTCTTAACACAGGCAACCGTTAACTTGGCACAAAAAGTGCTTTCTTTATACAGCCTTAAGGATGCCATCTTAAGGGATATTTATATACCAAGGTTGCATACTAATCTGTAAACTTTGATGCAGGTCTCTGCTGCTCGGGTTTTAAATGTTCATTATAAGGTCGGCTGTTCTTGTTTTCTTAATGAATGGATTTATTTAATACCTGTGGAAAAATACTAATTTCACCTAAGCCAGATTCGAACCCAGGCCTCCAGCGGGCGAAGGGCTTCTCACTATAGCACTTTGATCTTGACCTGAAGTTATCCTCTCTTCATTTTAACAACCTTGCTTGCCCGCAACACCGACACACACACACGCACACACATGCACACACACGCACACACGCGCACACACACGCACACACACACACACTCAATTTGGTCAACATATGCCAGTCGTCTATAATTTATTAATGGAAATGTGTAGGCTTTATTCTATCGAGCCCTCAGTCATTTAGTTGGAACCCTATATTGTTAGAAGCCCATTGTATTGTGCATACTCTATGCTGTCCTGCTTTGGGGCAGGTTTCTTTTTTCTATGGAGACGCACACAACACAGCTTTTAGACTCGTGGGGCCGAAGAATATATCCTTTGATTGCAGAAAAGAAAAAAGGATGACTCACTTTCTGAAAGCTTTTCTGATTGTGTCGTTTTTGTGAAGTGTTTCCAACAGGGCGTTGGTTTAAATAGATCGATCAACAGCTGGAAAATGTGCTGGACTGCAGTACGAAGCCTTGTGGTTAGAAAAGGTGGGTTTTTAGTAGCTCATTGGTTACTGAAAGAAAGTGCTGAGGATGCAGTGTGGAAGGCAATGGGTTTGAGTAGCTCAACGGTTAGAGAAAGCGCTGGGCTGCAGTGTGGAAGGCAGTGGGTTTGAGTAGCTCAGCGGTTAGAGAAAGCGCTGGGCTGCAGTGTGGAAGGCAGTGGGTGTGAGTAGCTCAGCGGTTAGAGAAAGCGCTGGGCTGCAGTGTGGAAGGCAGTGGGTGTGAGGAGCTCAGCGGTTAGAGAAAGCACTGGGCTGCAGTGTGGAAGGCAGTGGGTGTGAGGAGCTCAGTGGTTAGAGAAAGCGCTGGGCTGCAGTTTGGAAGGCAGTGGGTGTGAGTAGCTCAGCGGTTAGAGAAAGCATGGAAGGTGTCCCGGGGATGTGTAAGTGTGCGATCAGCTATTTGTGGCTAAACAAGAAGCTACAACCACACCCTTCAACACTGTCATTACAAAATGTCCCTAGCAACAAAACTGGGCAGCTAACAGGAAGAGTTGCAAGGAGCCCCCTGTGTAAGAGCACAATGCTTGAATAAAAGTGTTGCTGTGGGAACACATACAGGTTCAAGCAAGCACAGCATCCATTACCTCATAACTTCATTGAATTAATGGGACATCGCTTTGCGATGCCCGCCACATCAATTGCATAAAGGGGTGGGGTGGTTTGGAGGGAGTTAACAATGTCCAAAGGGTAAATGAGCTCAAATCTGCATGGGAATGCTAATGCTGCAAAAAGATCAGTCAAACAGATGATTCTGACAGAAAGGAGTACAGTACTGGGAATTTGCATTTGTCAATGAAGTGTTCAAAGGCATTTACAGTAACGCAGCTTTCTGGAGTACTGTTTAGGTACACAGGTTATCGGGAAAGGGGGTTGACAGTCATTTAAAACTACAGCTGCCCTATCCCTCTGTCCCTTTCCATCTGCAGCAGGACTGTGACAATTATTATTTGCACTGAAGTGTGTTTACTGTGCCTTAGCGACATCTCTATATCCAGACAAAATAAACTGCTTACACATTTTAAAACAATCAAATACAAGACAAAATATTGAGGGCTGTAAACAAAATACAAGACAAAATATTGAGGGCAGGGAGGTCAAACTTTATAAGTGACTAAGTCAAGCAGACATAGCCGTTTTCAGTGTTGGTAAATAACGCATCTCAATGACAAGAACATCCACTATTCCTTAAATTGCCTTGTTAATAATTGACTTTATTTGCTTTGTCATGCATGCATGCTTCCCTTTGCTTTACAAGGGTTTTACTTTATTTACCATGTGTCCCAGAGCTTCACCACTCTCCCCTATACTGTACCTTGTTTCTACAATGCTTTAGCACTTAAAATATGTTTAACTTCCATCATCAATCTTTTTTTTTCTTTTAAAAATTGACAATGGTGAAGTTTTACAATGCTTTTACAATGCATTTTTCTATAATGGACAGGACACAATATTTCAAACATGCCATTGAAAATATGTTCAAGTACAATTTAGAAATCTCGCTCTCACTTTTCGTGTCAAGGAATGGGACAGGGTGTTCTCTCCCCTAGTGACAGGCTGGTTTTTCATCTTAATAAATCTCTCTCTTCTTTGTTGTATGAACTCATGCTTGTCTCATCCTTGTCTCTCCTTCAGAACTTCAGAGATGTGTGATTGCTTGTTAAGTTCCCTCCCTCTTTCTTTCCCTACCTAGCCCCCCGGCGTGGGCCAAGCTCCTAATCTGGCAGCCACAGTGTTTTTCAACCTGGTTCTGCTCCTGACTTGTCAGGGCTAGATGCACAGTCAAACTATTGGATGATCATCAAACAATATCGGAGCGTTAGCTACTTTATCTCCAGAGTTTAATTGAAGTTACAATTCCTGAACATACCTTATAAACGTTTCCTGTAGTAAAAGTGCATCACAGTGTAATAAAAGCACAGTGAAAGGATGGAAAAGCAGAGGAAAGCATTGTAAAGAATAACATTTTAATAAACATGGCAAACCAGGGTAAACTATGCGTAGCAAGAATCTGGGTAAAGCAATGTAAAACTGCGCAAAAATACCATGGCAAACTTTTATAAAGGATTCGCTGCATGTGCAATAAGCCTCCAGATAAATAAAAAGTACAATAATCGCAAATCAGTGATTTTCTTAAATTGAATTCTCTAGTAGATATAAGAAATAAGTTTGAGAATGAGAAAAAAGCTGTTCGGCCCATCAAGGCCTGTCCCTTGTTAGCACACCATTCTCCCCTAGGGGGGAAACTAATTTAAAAGCACGGAATCTAGTCTTTTTTATGTCCCCAGTGTTTTACTTCACCTGGCAGGCTGTTCCACGCAGTTATAACTCTCTGTGTTAAAAAAAAGTGCTTCCTCCCTTCTGTTCTAAACTTGCTTTTACTCGGCTTCCATGTATGCCCCCTTGTTCTCTCTGTGCTAAATTTGCAGTAGTGTCTTGGGTTCACTTTATCTAGACCATTTATGATTTTAAAGACTTCAATCAAGGCCTGCTCTCTCCCTTCTTTTGTTTAGGCTGAAGAGATTCAATTATTTTAATCTGTCCTCATAGCTCATGTCATTAAATCAGCATCTCTCTCTCTCTCTCTCTCTCTCTCTCTCTCTCTCTCTCTCTCTCTCTCTCTCTCTCTCTCTCTCTCTCTGCATTGTTCAGAATATGAAAATCAGATCTTTTGCATGGTAAATCTGCAGCAATGTAATCTCTAAAAGATGACATCACAAGCTGTGGCCAGGAGCAGCGGTACACGCTGATGTCACTCGAAAGAAGGGGCATGATGTCATGTAACCTACAGGTATACATTGTAAAATGGAGTTTGGGTTATTTGCATGGTGCATGTACTCTGCTGGTATGTGCAGGTAAAGGTGAGCAGGTAAAGGTCACTTTTACTTCTAAAGTGGACTGCCAGGTAGCTGACCTATTTTCCTTTTCTCTATGTTTGCAAGGAACAAACTTTACCTTTCCTACTTTAACATGGAGTTTGTTTTTAATGGCAGACCTAAAAAACAAATGCAAGGTGTCCTGATTCAGTGCTAACACCTGTTGGAAGGTAGTGTCATTTCATACCGTCCTGAAAACAAGATATGCATTGCATCAATGTATCATACATTTGTATCTGTCTGCATTGCTATTGCAGTGCCCCTGTCTGTCTGTCTGTCTGCATTGCCATTAGAAGAAGAAGAAGAAGCATTACCATTCAAGATCAGTCAACTAGGTAAAGTTGGTTTTAAATTATGCTTTGGGACAATTTCTCAGTTTCTATAGATCATCAAAACCAGCTTTGTTTTGTAAAAGCTTAAGCAGTTGAGCTCTGATAAAATCAACACCAGAGGAGTAATTTCAAGTTTTAATTTGTGCACAATAAATCACATTCTGCGGTTTTAACACAATTTGCAGAAATACAGAAACCCTGCAGGTTACATGACATTTTATTACACGACAGGCTGACTGCCATCAAAGTTAAACCACTCCAGGGAAAGAGGATATAAACACAATGGACTTAATGTCGCTGGTTCATGAGTGCATGTGTGGCTTTATGGAAGCAGCTGGGATGCGCAACAGGAGACGCGTTGCTAAGCAACTAATTGAGCAGGTAGGCTCGCCCAGTGCTGAGTTGATTGGGAGGTCCTGATTGGCTGGGGGGGGGGGGGGGGGGGGTGGCGTGCCCACGGAGCCTGCGTGCAGCTCAGAAAGTGCCTGCTCCACAGCCCGAGGTGACTGCAATGTCATAGCCTCACAGGCGGGCACTGAGCGAAAACTCACACTTGTTGACATCAAGGAGGAGAGTGTCCTCTCCATGGAGAAGACTACTACACGAAACCCTTCCACTCCAAGATGCTGCTCGTGAAGTGTATAAGCACACTGGTATATATATATATATATATATATTAAATTAACTAATCACAATTCTCATCCCAGCATGAGGAAGTCTCACCAGGGCCTGTATGTTTATTATTAGGTCTTGATCGTGCAGCTGTAGAGGATGAACAAATTATTTAACAGGGGTCTGATTCCACAAACCCTACTTAACTGAGGGTGGTTCTGAAACCCAGGACTGGCTTGTAAAATCAACTAAGTCTACAGAATCCTCCATATCTAAAGCACAAATGCACACACTGTCCAAATATAGTTTTGCAATTTTACCATCCTAATCCAAGCTAATCCAGCCAGACCGGCCCACAGCAATTTCAACCCCCCTCTTTTCTTCTGAAATCGGCTGCCTGACGTTTTGATTCTTTAAATCAAGGGGGGTCAAACTCAGCTCCTGGGAGGCCGCGGTGTCTCCTGGCTTTCATTCCACCCGAGCTCTCAATTACTCAATTGGTTTAATTATTTGATTAACTGGACACATTTAACACTTCTCACCAGGCCTCAAGATGTTTCATCCCTTTGAATCGAGTACATTTTTTAAACCATCAACTTGAAAAATGTGTCCAATTGAACAAATAATTCAATCCGTTAAGTTAATCGATTGCTTAAGTTGGAATGAAAACCAGAAGACCCTGCGGCCTTCGAGGGCTGGAGTTTGACACGCCTGCTTTAAATCCTGATGGTATTTTTAAGAAAGCTTTGAGTGGAACGTCACAGAACGAGTTCTTGTCATTACTACAGATTTTGAAAGACATTTTACGATTTTGAAATAAGCATGCCGTGTTAGATTACTGTGCAATTATACTGTGCAAAAGAAGGCCAAACGCTTGTCTGCCTGACATCGTTTCTCATAGCTTAACCTTCTAAGATTAAGCTCTTGCAAAACTGGTGGTGTCCCTAAACTGAGACAGATCTGTTGAACACCAATTGTATCTATAAACATGAGAATATTGCCACAGTGCTACCAATGGCAGATGGCTAAATGGCTAGATAGATAGCAGAAGGGAAGCGGGTGGGCGAGGCAGTATTTCTGAAAGGCGCGGTGCAGTGAAACAGTGCTCAGGCTCAGAGGTAGTGCTGTTAACAGCTTATCTTACTAACACTGACATTTATTAACTCTATATTGCTATAAATTGTAACGTGCACAAGTAAAGGGTTGACCAATGGCAGTGGTGGGTGTAGATGGGTGAGGCTGCCATCGGCAGAATGGAGCCACAGTGTGATTACAATGTTGCTCTCACAACACTGCGGACCTGTAAAGCGTAGTTGTGTATTGTAAAGCCCTGAGAGACATGGTACAATATATATTTTTAAGAAAACAGCACAGAAAAGCATGTTAAACTATGGTAAATGCATGGGAAAATTGCAACTGGTACAGTTTTATAATGGTCTAGGAACTCAGACCAGCAGGACAGTAAACTGATCGTATATATCTATATGTACAACTATGGCCAACTCCAGTTAGTAAGGCCCCAGACTGGCTTGTGATGTATTCAGGCTGTGTGTGCTGGGCAGAATAGATTAAGCAGGTGTCTGATTGTTCAAACTCCTGGCACCTGGACACGTTTTGGCAAGAATCCTTGGTCAATATTTTTCCCCCCAAAAAATAAATAAAATAAAACAATAAAAAAGCGTTTGATTTTCTTAGTAATCTATTACAGTCACTCGCAAATACAGCTGAACCGTAAAGAACATTTACAGTTACTGCAGTGTAATTAAAACTGTTTGCAGGTTCCTGTCTCTCCTGATTGCTTTGTATTGTATGTTTTAGATAGGTATCCCAGCTATTTCACCCAAGGACAAACTACAGCTATGGCCAAAAGTTTTGCATCACCCTATAGAATTAACAAATTTCGCTTTATAAAGTCAAAAGAAACCTGCTGAATAATGTTATGTTAACATATTGTGTAGTTTTCCATATACTAAACGAAAAACTGTCAAAAAATGGAAAAACGTGACATTTCGAAATGAAAGATTATGTTCTGTAATGGGTTTATTACGTGTGTGGGGCGTCACTGTAATGAGTCGGACACAGAGCATTGGGTGTTGACACACAGGTGCGCAGATTTATTTACAACACAAGTGCTGCCACTAGGGTATCAGCAATGGTAGCCCTAGTGTCAGATTTAATAAACAAAACAAAAGAAAGCTAAAAATAAAAGTTGGCCACACAAATTTGCGAGCGCTAGTCCCACTAAAAGGAACGTCCCGCTCCAGGAACCTACTACTATGTGCAAACCCTCTCTATGCACTGCTTTGGATCAACATCCCCTAAACTGACTTACTTCTGGGCTCCCAGAGTCCCGGCATCCTCACGGTCACTCCAGCCTCTACAAACGGCCTTTTCAAATGGCCTCGGCTGGGCAATTCCTTCACAAGGACCTCCCGATAAACTCAGCAACGGGCGAGCCTACCTGCTCAATTAGTTGCCTAGCAACGCGTCTCCTGTTGCGTGGCCTAGCTGCTTGCACAAAGGCACACACGCTCTCAAGAACCAGTGACAGGGCTCGCCCATAGTTTCTTTTTTTTGTGTGTGTGTAATTATGTCTCATAAAATTCTAGGTGATGTAAAACATAGCTGTATACCTAAGCCCAATTGTATTTGTTCTACAACATGACACTTTTTAATTAGATAGCCCAGTGTTTCCTTTTTTTTAAGTTACTTTAAGAGTTTTTCAGCAGACGGTTTTATCCAAAGCGACTTACGGTGACTGGGGGGTGATCTGTGCATTATCATCAACAACTGCTGCCGCAGAGTCACCTCGGTTTTACGTCTCATCTGAAGGACGGAGCACAAGGAGGTTAAGTGGCTTGTTCAGGGTCACACACAGTTGCCGAGCTGGGATTGAACTGGGAACCTCCAGATAACACCCCCCTTTCTTTAACCTCTGGACCACCAAGCCAGTACGGTGTGCCAGCATTGGAAATCCTGCGAGGCGTGGTTTCTTCAGGGTAGTTGCTCTGAGATAACTGCTATTTTTCACTCTTGCAGTCATGGTTGCCTCTCCCTGCCACACCCTCCTGTTCTCAGACTTGAGAGCTGTTTCCTTTCCCAACACGTTTGAAATTATTTGCAAAGATTAAAAATTCACATTTTGGCTCGGCCTGCGTTTGGGCTCCTGTCCCGGAGAAGGGTTTTTTTATGAGCGGGAATTTTTTTTTTTTTTTTTTTTTTAAGAAAGATAAGAACTTGTCTCTGTAACACGAAAAGGAAATAAAGATTTAAGCACCTTGATTTTTTTTTTTTCTCACTGCGACAAACTGACATCTTCTTTATTAATAATCTATGCACCTTTTAACAGACAAACCATTAAGCTTTACCAGAACACAGCTTACCAGTAATGGCAACACAATGAACGTCCATTATAAAAGTTTATCATAGTTAAAGCATAGCAAAGTGTAATAAAGCATAATGGTAAAGCATAGGTAAGCATTGTAAAGAATAGTGAGGTATGGTAAAACATATGAATTACATGGCAAACCAGGTAAACTATGGTAAATGCATTATACAACCACAGGGGGAAAGACTGCAAAATGATTGTGCTAATTTAACATGGTAAACTTTTATAAGGGGTGTTTGGTTGCTTTTGTCCTTCCAATTTAAAACGGTATTGTAATCTCAGATGTAAAACTTGCTGACGAAGGCATTAGATGAAACGTAAATGCATGGTATAGCAATGGAAAAACCATGGGAAAAGTGCAGAAATACCATGCAAACATACTGTGAAAAACTTACATAAGGGACACCGTACTGCAGTACAGTACACTACCCTGTATGAGAAGGCCTACATACCTCATTATGACTTAATGTACAGGTTATTGGATTGAATACACAGGTATGATCTACTAATGTCATTATTACTGTTGTTAAAGTCTGTTTGAAGGCACCGCTGCATATAATTACTATTAGTCCCCCTATTTGTACTACTAGCTGTGCACCAAGTTTGATGCATTCACGATTTTTTTTTTTAAACAAAAAGTGTGAAACATGATTTATTATTATTAGCCCAACCCAGGAGCCACACAAACAAGGCAGATTTGAATTCCTAAAGGAGCTTTGACAACTCTGGGCATTGTCTGTGCTTGTCTTACCTTGTGTGATTATAGTACAGTAGCACAGTGTGGCGATGTAAAAGAAAATGTGCGGTGGCGCCATCTACAGGCCGGGCTTGAGACTGGCAGGCTTGCAACAGTCTTGGTGTTACAGTGTGAGAGCATTTAGTTTCCCTTCACTTCCCAGGTTCCATTCTAAGCTGCATATTTCAGAAGTTTAGTTTTTTAGTCGGTTATATTTTTTTTATAAAGCGCCCTGGGATGCCTGCACACGAAGGACACTATATAAATCAAAACGTGTATCATGTGGTATGGTTATTAATCAGAGATCAAACCTTTTTCCTGTTGTATTAGTCGGAATTGAAGAAGCCACTAAACAAAACGTTCTAGTTTTATTTTCAAGGGACCTTAGAAGTTTAGCCTGCTTTCACGTTCTCGTTTAACCATATACATATAAGGAACTGATGCTGTTCCATGCTGGCCTATGCTAGGCCCCAGGCTTTGACTCAGCTTCATTATTGTTTCTCCCTGATAGAGCAAGCTGCAAGTCTGCAGATTATTGTGCCTCGCCTCCCTGCCCCACCCTCCCCACCCTCCCTCTGCTGTTCACCGGCCAGGTATCTGATGAGCACCAGAGAGCAAGCTGAGACCTGAACAAGGGCGTTTACACACTGCAGACTCCAGAAATCAGATCAGCACAAAACTGTGGGTTTAAACTGTATCTAACATGACAAGAATGTTTGAAATGTAGTTTTGAAAAACACTTTGATGTCTGAAAAGTTATTAAATCCAGCTCGACGATGTAAATAAATACGACGCTCACAAACTCAACGGACTCCTCCGAGAATTCTGAGAGTCAGACAGACACTTCTGTGCCAAAAAATAATAATAACTATGCGCTGTGGACACAATGAATTGTTCCCATAAAGGTTCAAACTTTTATGCACAGTTTTGTCCTGTAATTAATTTCATCTAAGGATTGGAAAAGATTACGTGGGAATGAATGCAAGCCCTCACCAGGGTGTGTGCGCCTGTGTGTAAATTCAGCTGCTGGATCGGCAGTATCTGGGATTAGCTAAGAAGAGGCTCAGTCACAGAGTATTTGCCAGAGCCAAGAATGAGATGTCAGAGCTAGTACTGGGAGGGTGTGGCACTGAGCTCATGCAGAAACAAGAAGAGCGTTTGTTTGCACTTGAACGTTTGTATGAGTCTAACTCCAACACCTATCATCCCCAGTAATGGGGTGCTGCACTGGGGTTAGCTACTACAGAGACTGGGCAGTGATGGGGTGCTGCACTGGGGTTAGCTACTACAGAGACTGGGCAGTGATGGGGTGCTGCACTGGGGTTAGCTGCTACAGAGACTGGGCAGTGATGGGGTGCTGCACTGGGGTTAGCTGCTACAGAGACTAGGCAGTGATGGGGTCCTGCACTGGGGTAAGCTGCTACAGAGACTGGGCAGTGATGGGGTGCTGCACTGGGGTTAGCTGCTACAGAGACTGGGCAGTGATGGGGTGCTGCACTGTGGTTAGCTGCTACAGAGACTGGGCAGTGATGGGGTGCTGCACTGGGGTTAGCTGCTACAGAGACTGGGCAGTGATGGGGTGCTGCACTGGGGTTAGCTGCTACAGAGACTGGGCAGTGATGGGGTGCTGCACTGGGGTTAGCTGCTACAGAGACTAGGCAGTGATGGGGTCCTGCACTGGGGTAAGCTGCTACAGAGACTGGGCAGTGATGGGGTGCTGCACTGGGGTTAGCTGCTACAGAGACTGGGCAGTGATGGGGTGCTGCACTGGGGTTAGCTGCTACAGAGACTGGGCAGTGATGGGGTGCTGCACTGGGGTTAGCTGCTACAGAGACTGGGCAGTGATGGGGTGCTGCACTGGGGTTAGCTGCTACAGAGACTGGGCAGTGATGGGGTGCTGCACTGGGGTTAGCTGCTACAGAGACTAGGCAGTGATGGGGTCCTGCACTGGGGTAAGCTGCTACAGAGACTGGGCAGTGATGGGGTGCTGCACTGGGGTTAGCTGCTACAGAGACTGGGCAGTGATGGGGTGCTGCACTGGGGTTAGCTGCTACAGAGACTGGGCAGTGATGGGGTGCTGCACTGGGGTTAGCTGCTACAGAGACTGGGCAGTGATGGGGTGCTGCACTGGGGTAAGCTGCTACAGAGAATGGGCAGTGATGGGGTGCTGCACTGGGGTAAGCTGCTATAGAGAAAAACTGTCCCTAGTCTACAAAGCTTCTTGCATCTTTGTTGCCAGGTTTTGATTTTAAAAAAGGGCGTTGGACAAGCACAGTGAATGGAAAGAGACCCGTTTGAAGTATTTAAAAAAGAAAAGCATTAAAATAATAATAATAATAATAATGCCAATAAAGACTAACTAAGCAGTAATAGTTTATGTATAGCTCAGTAAACACAGACTGAAATGAGAAATAAGGGCCAGTTCACTATGACTAACACCGGTGGGGCTCGACAGACTTTTCAGTAAAAGTTCAAAATACTTGCTTGTGTGTGTCATGTCTCTGTGTTCTTCTGATCATGCAGTTTTGTGATTTGTAATTGGCTTCCCCTAGTTCAGACATGTCCGATATGTTTAACAGCCTTTCAAGCATCTCATCTTTGGAGTCCATTGCTATCAAACATAAAGACAGCCTCTTCACGATATTTAAATCACAAATAAATATTTATTTGAAATCTGTCCCGAGTTGCAAATCCTGTCAATACGGACAATGACCAGGGATCACGTGACCTGGCATTGTTTTATTTAGCGTTACTGTTTTTATGATTGTTTTAAGGGGGTTTTTTTGTCCTGTTTCAATGGTTTGTCTCGTTTATCCATTGATTTTATAATGTTATTTTTCTGCCGCCTTCTGTAAAATACATTTGAATTTCAATTTGAATACATAGCCTCACTGCACTGGCTTCCACTGAAGTGTTCATTTAAAATGTGTACTTTTGATTCATAACGCACTTAAAGGTATGGGACCAGATTATATAAAGGAGCCTTTGTTCAGATACATACCTGCATGGGATTCAGGATCAGTTGATGCAGGTCTGCTGTGCACAGGGATACACAAGAAGGAAGGGAGAGAGCTTTTAGATACTATGCTTGTGATTGTGAATGCATTGCCACTTCATACCAGACGTGCTACATCAGTCAATGGTTTTAAGTCTTAATGCTTTTTTGCATGAAAGGCACTATATAAATTTGATTTGATTTGTGACATTCCGGATCTCCCGTCGTTAACAAGGTGCATTCAGGCCACAGTCCTTGTTTAAAACTCTAAACCCTGGGTCTCTCAGCTCACAGTGGACAGCTCACTATTCCAGTTTGTGGTTTGTTGTGTAACAAATGGATATGGTGATTAATTGATTGATTGATTGATGAGTGAATGATAAGCACAGGGGCGGGTGGGGCGGGGAGACAGATTTGAGAAGAGAACTGTTTATTATCTTTTGCATTTCATCCCTGAGTTCAAACCACTCAATCAAAGCTATACAAGTCAAAATCTGAAAGCAAACAAATGTCTTGGCTTTCCCAGAAATGTTGACCTTATCTTTGGGATTTGCAAAAGATTATGGGTTGTGCTGTATTGTTTTCACAGTAAAAGATGGCTTATTTCTGTTATATCTTAGATAATTACAGTCACGGGTAAAACAATAGGCGTCCAGAAGAGACTTGTATATTTTTAACAAATGCAATCAACTTAGCTCTGAAAAGCGTGCATACCTTTTTTTTATATCAGCTTCAGTAGCCAATCCCTATTAAGGTGTTCTTTCAACCTAGATTTTTATTGGGCAATTCAAACACAAATGATACCGTCATCAGTACTTCAAAAGAGAAATCAAAATACAATCATTTTTTATTATTTTGTGATTTCTAATGCACCACAATTTCATGACGTGTCACGGTCTATAAAAAAGTATCTCGCAATTTTTCACCATTACACATTATATGTATTTTAGCAGAAAAAACTAGCGATGTTCAAAATTCAAAATTGATCATTTTCTCTAGAAATGTTCCTAAATATTTGAATGCTTAACCTGAAAAAGAGAAAATGCTAAATTATAGATTTTTTTTTATTTTTTATGTCCACCTTTTTGTCTAATCATTAGCCAGAAGCAAACGCCATTCTTCACCTGATGAGGTGTGGGTGTCTTGAACAAACCACTATAAATTTAAATTGACCTTTCACAGGCTTGCTGAAAGGAATGTCAGCTCTTGCCTGAAGTTAATGTCTTGGCAGGCTGTAACAACCCAAACCTGATTTGTATACAAGTGATTTGTCGTTAACATTGGCAGGGTAATTGCATTTAAATAGCAAATGTTTAATAAGATCATTCAATCTGTGCACATTTCTGAAAATGTAGTGATAATAAATCAAATAAGCATAGAGTGTACTCAAACCCACTGCCTTCCACACTGCAGCCCAGCTATTTCTCTAACCATTGAGCTACTCAAACCCACTGCCTTCCACACTGCAGCCCAGCGATTTCTCTAACCATTGAGCTACTCAAACCCACTGCCTTCCACACTGCAGCCCAGCGATTTCTCTAACCATTGAGCTACTCAAACCCACTGCCTTCCACACTGCAGCCCAGCGATTTCTCTAACTATTGAGCTACTCAAGCCCACTGCCTTCCACACTGCAGCCCAGCACTTTCTTTCTCTAACCACTGAGCTCTTCAAACACACTGCCTTCCACATTGCAGCCCAGCGCTTTCTTTATCTAACCACCGAGCTCCTCAAACCCCCTGCCTTCCACACTGCAGCCCAGCGCATTCTTTATCTAACTACTGAGCTCCTCAAACCCCCTGCCTTCCACACTGCAGCCCAGCGCTTTCTTTATCTAACCACTGAGCTACTCAAACCCACTGTCTTCCACACTGCAGCCCAGTGATTTCTCTAGCCACTCAGCTTTTTTTATTTATTATTATTTATTTCTTAGCAGACGCCCTTATCCAGGGCGACTTACAATTATTACAAGATATCACATTATTTTTACATACAGTTACCCATTTATACAGTTGGGTTTTTACTGGAGCAATCAAGGCAAAGTACCTTGCTCAAGGGTACAGCAGCAGTGTCCCCTACCAGGGATTGAACCCGCGCCCCGACGGTCAAGAGTCCAGAGCCCTAACCACTACTCCACACTGCTGCCCATTCTTTAAGAGTTCAATAAGAAACGGAAAGGGCTATTGCTGTACTATTTTGGTACCATGCAGGTGAGAAGAACACAGTTTTTGAAGTAATTTACATTAAAACTCAACGCCTATCTCCACTGTGCCTCTTAAACTTCTGAGAGAAAGTAACCATACATATTGGAGTGAAGTGAGTGATTACTGGGGGATTCTAGGATTTATAGTGTTTTTTTCCCATTATTCTTTACTTACAGGCTGTAGAAATTGCAATCAGATAATAAAAGGTATTGATTTTGTGCAAATTCAAGCAAAGCCTGTATATCACAATGCGTTTTCTGCTTTCTTGCTTCTCTTTAATTTCTGCTGCTACACATAAAGACAGTTCCAAGCGCCCTCCTGTGGCATACTTGTGGGAATGCAATCAGACTTGCATCCCTTAAACGTAATACAATCACAGATTGCTTTCACACTCCCTCTAGAGGCTACAAAGCAGAATGACAGTTTAGACTTCCATGGTGTAAACATTTGGCTAAAACACTTCACTAGCTAAATTTAGCATTACTAGTTGCTGAATTTAGGCCTAGTTTATAATTGCATTTATTTTATGTTTAATTTATGTTTCTATATTTTGGGCCTATTTTAAATGACAGTTCAAGCAGTTAAAAGCTAAGTGTAATTAAATCAAAGGTTTGTGTTTGGCCTCTGACCAGGGTCACCAGAATTGTTGCATTTACAGGCCATGCATATGCAAGTAGAATGAAGGTATCACCAAACTGTTAGCTTCACTGGACTCTATTTAGCAATTAAGTCACCTACCTGCATGAAAACCTCAGGGTATGAGAATTTTATTTCCCAGTCAGTAATCAGTGATATAAAAACAATGGGCAGTTGTGTGTGTTTTGTGCTTTAATCAGGCGTCTTAAACAACATGTAAAAAGTCTCCTGCATTTTATCATGTGTGGCTCTGTGTTCCTTTTCTCTTACTATTTTAAATGAATTGCATGCGTGGCCTATTAAAGTCTTCAATTCAATTACACGAATGATCACTATTTGCTTGTCTTGACAATTTTTCCAAGATTTTTCGGTTGCAGTGGTTTGATTTCATATGCACAGCGGATCAAAACCACAGAAGCAGTGTGGTGTTCTAACACACCGCTGTATTAATGAACTCATACGAGAGGAAAGAATGACAGTAACAACACCCGACACCGCAGAGCGTCTGTGTTTTGTTTTTTAACACCTCTCGGCTGTTGTTGGAAGGTGACGGGGAAGCACTCTTCACAGGTGTTGAGTGAACATGCAGTGGTAGAGTTGATCTGCTCCACCTGTCGGTCTGAAACTGTCAATGCGTTGTGTGCTGCTTCTTTGTGGAGGGCTCCGCTGACAGGTGTTTTCAACACTGCTCTGCAGACGCAACACTTTTCAATGCAAAGCTGTGACAGCTATGTCCTGGCGATGAGAGACATCTGCTGCATTTTGGAGGCATTATGACAACAAAACCAGAAATATAAGACTCTGATAAAAGGTTTGGGAGTTTGAGTATTTGTAAATATCTTGCAGTTGAGTATTTTTAGAGTCGTGGGAAAAATCTAAATAGAAGGGTAAGGTTTTCCAATGGCATTTAAAAACAAATGAATTAGAAATATAGCATTTTAACCAAAAGGTAGTGCAGCTAGCTGACCATTAAAAAGTTGATTAAATAAAAAAAAATGTGTCGACATTGTTGCTTTGATGTAACTTCTTCGAAATGACAGGAAACTGTCCCCTGTAAAGCTAGCGTCTTCACCCATAACTTCGATGACACTTAGAGGCAATAATGTAAGATGAAACTTCAGGAAAACTAAATGTTTTGGCAAAGTGCCTTGACACTGATGCGCCTGCACTTATCCACTGCTTACTGGAAAAATCCCAGAGAAAGGTTACCTTGTGATTCACAGAACATTCCATTCTAAAACTAGGAAGGCACGCAGTCAAAGAAAAGCCACCACTTTGTTTGTTTGAAAACAGTTTATTTTTTTGTTAAGGTGCGGAGCAGGAGGCAGACAGAGTTGTGAAGTACCCTGGACCTCTGAGTACAAAAGAAGAACAGACACAAACACACATAGGGAACTCGAACGGCATTCTTAAGGCACAGATTACATAGCATCCCTTAAACCCTTTCAATGGCCTTTCAAGGTGGCAAAAAACATCGGATCAACAGCAAAGGGTTTAGTAGTCAAGTTAGGAGGTTGTGTAGCGTCATCATTAGTAAGATACGACTTGGCCAGCAGGTCAGAGAATGGGAGTCCCATATCGATGGGGTAGATAGACTTACACGGGCCTGTGCGTCTGCTTGCCTTGACTATCGTTCGTTTCAACAGAGTGTTACACTCAGTTGTGTTAGCCAGTTGTATGTTAAAAAGGGTTACTCTGAAAGACAAGGTTTGCACGCTCTACAAGAGACAGAGCCAGCCGCGGAGTTCTGAAATTCCCGAAAGACATTTTTGAAAAGAACCTGATGCTCTTTGTAGATGGGGTGGGGGTGGGGGGCTAGGGGGGGGGGGGGGGGAGGTGTTAGGGTGAGGTTAGGAGGGAGCTGCCCGTCAGCAGACAGACTGATCACCTGTTTTATACAAGGATTGGGATTAGGGATGGGTGGGCGCATATTCTTTTTTAACACTTAAACAAGACGGTCAGTCTGGCTGGGGCAGGGAAGCGCGGGCTCGGAACGTTGGGGTTTAGTCTCGGATGATCTCAGAATCCTCGGACACCACCGAACCGTTGAGGGTCTCGATCTTCTTGACCAGGATGGTCTTCTTGCTGCTGCTGCTGCTGCTGCCGCGGTACCCGCTCCCGTGCCCACTGCCATACCCGCTGCCATACCCAGAGCTGAAACCACTGGAGTAGTTCTGGCTCATGGAACTGCTCTCCAGAGGGTAGTTGTAGCTGGTGGCTGGAAGGGAGAAACAGCGAGGTTTCATTAGAACAAAAAACAAAGGACTCGAAAAGGAAGAAACTCAATAAAATACTGGCTTGTGGAATGGATATTCTGCCTGGCTCAAGTTATTTGATGATTTCCGTGATTCTGTGCATCTTATTTGGGTTTAAACCTGCCTTTATAAAAGTTTCCCACAGTAAAATCATAGAAGAGTGTAATAAAGCATGAGGAAAACATAGGTAAGAGAGGTATGGTATAAGCCTAAAAGGTAAAACAAAGGCAAATGCATAGTAAAACCATGGACAATTACCATGCATATTGAACATGGTGAGCATTAATAATGGGGGGAGCTGGACATGAAGTGCTCTATGAATGGGAAGTGGAAATGTAACTTACGTGCATAGCTCTGTTGGGAGATTTGAACGGACTGGATTCCAGATACCAACCTATTGGTGAGAGAGAATCAGTGTTTGGATTAGTATTGGAGGTGTACAGAGCTGTCGAATACGTTAAGATATGGAATATATTCATATATATTTAACATCTTCATGGTAATCATTTTATAAGATGTTGCGATATTTGAAATTGGAACAAAATATTGAAATATATCTTGAAATATATTCTGATAGATAGATAGATAGATAGATAGATAGATAGATAGATAGATATAGTTCTGACTAGTAGTGCAGCTAACAGCCTTGTAAAGGCAAACAATGAGACTGAAAACCCCCATAGTCTTAGGAAAGCAAACTAAAGTTTCTGTAACACAATACTCAGGTGAAATGTTTAAGTCTTTAAAACACACGAAGCCTGACCAGGAAGATGAAAGTGTTTTTTCTTCGCTACGAGAGGCCCTGCAGTAATCAGTCTAGTCTTGGGATCCACTTTTAGCTAGACAGCGTCTCGTTTCTACTTGGTCAGCAGGAACTGCAAGGTGCTGTTTGCCTTCTCACGCATAGTTAGATTGCTTGCACAGCAGAGATAGTATTTGATCATTCGAGCTTGCAGGCTAATGCCACATGAGTCAGTGAACGGAAAGATAAAGTGCTGTCCTCATTCTGGATCACGGAAGATTTTTACCTTTGTGAAATACATTTAGAAGTGGTTTCACATTAGGTGGACTAAAATTAGTGCTAAATCGGGTCTGTGAAATTGCTACTAAATTATGAATATATTCTAGAATATATTCTGCTATGTATTTTGCCGATATTGAGTATTGCAATATATATGACAAAATATATTTTTAAATATATTTAATTCCCAGAATGAAACCATTCTGAAAGGAGAAAAGAATAAGAGGGTGAAGATATTTCCGCAGATGCCTACCTGCTCTCCTCTCCTTCCAGGAGCTTCCTGTAGGTGGCGATCTCGATATCCAGGGCCAGCTTGACGTTCATCAGGTCCTGGTACTCTCGGACCTGGCGGGCCATGTCCTGTTTAGCTCTCTGGAGAGCGGCCTCCAGATCTCCAATACGGGCCTTGGCATCTTTCACTGCCATCTCCCCACGCTCCTCTGCCTCAGCGATCTGAGCCTCCAGGTTCCCGCGCTAGATGGGTAATGAGAGATGGGTTTTGTAGCTTCTGCTGCTGAAGGAGCAGACTGGTGGAAGACACAGTACACATCCTGCCATGCATTTTATAGCAGATACTGGCCTCCTTCTGGAGAACTATGGAACAGCTTATTTAGGGCTTGTACTTGCAAGGTTGGTCTTCTTTACACTAGTAGGATAGTTCTGGAAGTGACTATACTGACCAGGGCCAGCTGTCTCCTCTCTAGGGGCTAACTGGATGGATTGATATGCTTAAGGTCACTCATGTCACACTAATATGGGATGGGATCAGCCTAGTCCCTTTACTGTCAAAGTGTCGACTAGCTTGCTCTTAAAAAGTAATGGTGGAACACACAAAGCCACTTTTTCAGGAATAGTGTCTTGAAACCTGGTTTCAGGAGACCTAGTTTGAGGCAACTTAACTGTATCAAACCCCAAGTCTCCCCTGGAGTGCCATGCAGTGACCTGAAACCTAGTCTCCTGGAAGCGGCTTTGTGTTCCCTGTCTGGTCCTGGGCTGGGTCCTGGGGTAAGCTTGTGTTGGGTACTCTAGTTTGCAGGACTGGTAGTGCTGGAGGAGACTCACCTGTCTCTTCACGGCTTCAATCTCAGCCTGAAGCCTCTGGATCATTCTGGTCAGATCTGAGATTTCTGTCTTCGTGTTACGCAGATCGTCTCCGTATTTGCCCGCAGAGGCTGAGATCTCTTCATACTGAAGGAAATAAATAAGAAAATATTTATTAATTTGATAAAAAAAAGAGACCAGATAACTGGGGCTGTGCACAGAGTGGTCCTTACCAAATAATCTTGAGTGGGATATATATATACAAAGGGCTGCAGAAGGGCAATTGTACACAAATCTTTGGGGACATTTTTTGCATGTTCTGGCTAACACTACACAGCAGTCTTTTTTTTTTAAAACACAGAGGCTAATTTAAACATGGGAACGATTTTTGTGATGGTTCAACACTCAACAGTGAGGAAGGAGACGGGTACTGATGGAAGGGTATTCAGACCAGGTGGAGCGAAGCTTGTTTTGGGGCACAGTGGACACTCACCTTGCTCTTGTACCAGCTCTCAGCCTCGGCGCGGCTCTTGGCAGCGATCTCCTCGTACTGAGCACGCACTTCGGCCACAATGGAGTCCATGTCCAGGTTACGGCTGTTGTCCATCTCGACCACCACCGAGGTGTCCTTGATCTGGGCCTGCAGCTCACGGAGCTCCTGTTTGGGTGAGACACGGGGGTGGGGGGGTCAGACAGCAGTTTAGACAGTGAGTTACTTATTCCCTATAAACCGACTCGTCCTTTGAGATCAGCAAACGATGGTCTCTTAGTAATTCCAGGTACCCGATGAGGAACCAGTGGTGCAAGGGCCTTTACTGTTTGAGCTCCTTCGATTAGGAACTGCCAATATTTTTTAAATCTAAGCTCAAAACATGTTTCTTTGATTTGGCCTTTCACTAGCAAGCAGTTGGGAGCTGTTTTGGCTTGCTGTTTATTCTTGTAAAGCACCCTGGGATACACTGAAGCACGCTCTAGAAATTTGGTTATCACTGTATCAACGGGAATCCGAATCTGGACAATATCAAGGTTCATAATGCACCTATATTAAAACTTTGTTTTATGTCAGGCCATTTCTGCCACGTCATATCAGAACTGCTGCTGAGTCACTTGCAATAGGACCTTGTTTGTTTTTTTTACGTCTCATCCGAAGGACGGAGCACAACAAGGTTAAGTGACTTGCTCAGGGTCACACAAACTGTGAGTCAGTGGCTGGGATTGAACTGGGAACAATCTGGTAACAAGCCCGCTTTCTTTAACCACTGGAACAACATCTATACAGCGATGAGCTCGACTGAGCTGTTTGGGGGTTTGGAAGAGAGGCCTTACCTCTTCATAGAGCTGCCTGAGGAAGTTGATTTCGTCTGTCAGGCTCTCGAGTTTAGCCTCCAGCCCCACCTTGTTCAGGTAAGCTTCATCCACGTCCTGCAGATTTAGAGAGAGAGAGAAAGGGAGAGAGGGGGCTCAGCCACAGTGCGGAGGCAACAAGGTCTGGCATTCGTATGGTCATTCTCATATTGATATCGCAGTGCCATCCGGGGTAAATCAATGCACTCACCTTCTTGATCAGAACAAACTCGTTCTCACACTCTGTGCGCTTGTTGATTTCATCCTCGTACCTGCGCGAGAGAAGGGGGGAGTGCATTTAGTACGGGTAGGGTTTAGTCATGTCAATGAAACGGTTAATAGAGAACTTACAAATATCAAGTTATTTTATTATTAAATCCGATAATGGTAACCCTTTCAGATATCGTCGTTTAATTATTAAACAGCAATATTTGTTATCAAAAACATCCCGCTGTTAGTCTGTTACACAATTTTCTTTTTTTGTTCTGTTGCATTTATTGATGTGGTGCAGCAGGTGGCGCTGTTGGTGCAGTTTGACTTGTCTGCAACAGGAAGCCCCATAGAAAGGTTCTGTGGGTGGGTGTGGGTGGCTGGGGGTGGAGAGGCACTCACTTGTTTTTGAAGTCCTCCACCATGTTCTGCATATTAGACAGATCGCTCTCCAGCTTCATCTTGTCATTGCCCAGGGAGTCGAGCTGCCTGCGCAGGTTGGCGATGTACGCCTCGAACATGGCATTGATGTTGGACTTGGTGGTGGTCTGTCCCTGCATTAGATTCCACTTGGTCTCCAGCATCTTGTTCTGCTGCTCCAGAAAACGGACCTAAAAACAGGGAAGGGAAGGGGGGGAGATGCGGACACCAGCTTTTAGTTAAACCAGCCCACCCATCAGAAGAGAGCATTTGTAAAATATTGAAATATATCCTAAAATATATTCTGAAATATATTGAAGCATATATATATATATATATATATATATATATATATATATATATATATGGGGAGTGGAAGGCTAACAGTAATCTCTTTGCAAAAGGACTAAAGGCCAATAGAGACATTGAAATCATTCATAGACGTAGGAAAGCAAACTAGTGCAGAGGTAAAGTTTCATAAAATAAATGGATTAAATGAATTAAAGCACAAATAGACGATAGTAAAACCCATTTAAAGTGGAGCTGTTCCACTTCTGTTAAAAAGCTTGTAGCAATGATAATAAGAAACAAATTTAGGTTCACTAAAAGTTCGTTGTTTTCTTGTCGCAAAGTTCACAGTTTCTGCACAACGAGGGTGTGGCGCCATATAGGTGTTTATTACTGAACACCAAAGAACTTTAACCACTATAAGGTATCAATTTAAACTAGGAAAAGGTCAATGGAAACATGATTAGAAGGATAATTAACTAATTAATGTTCTCTGGTAGTTCAAGCTAAACGCTGAACAAGGAGAGTCTGTGTACTGTAGGGGTGTGGTTTGAGGTATTGGAGAGAAAATGGAAAGCTTGAGCAGGTAAATCATTAACAGGCAGCCATGTTGTCAGAGATACAGGGAGAAGAGGAAGGAATGTTAAAGCGAAAAAAACTGGAGCAGAGGCTGTAAAAAGAACAAAGAAAGACACAAGTTCTACAAAATATTGTGTGAATGTCGTAATATTCGTATTCTGGGGAAACTTTGTGATTTCAGTGCGTGCAGGTTCTCTTGGTGTGAGGTACGGTACTGCACTGTGTAACCTGAGAGCCAGCGGGAATGCAGAAAAGAATGCAAGGTCTTGAGCTTAAAAAAGCAAACAGCAGGTTTTAACAATCACCAGTCAGCCTGGCAGTAACTAGAAAACTTTAAAAAGAAGAAACTGAAACAAGTTCGCTATATGCAAATAGTTTGATTTCCAAAGTACGACACACTACCCCACCAACCTACAAACAGCAGAGGGAAACCAAAGCTAAGCCTAGAAAAACTCCACACTGTTCTGGCACTTGCCTGCTGACTTTTCTTTACATCTTTTGTTTTAGAGAACTATTTTTGGATACCAAAAAGAAATCCGAAACCCGGAATTATTACTTTTACAGCAGAAAACATTTTATCGATGGAAAACTGAACCCTTTTGGACATTTTTGGCAAGTGTTGCTCTCATTTCTACTCTCAAGCTGGAGATTTCAAACAGCCCCAGCTGTAAGTTTTGCACAATCCAGTAGGATTTTTATTGAACAATCTCAGAACAAAGTTAGGGCTACGGAGCATTGTGCAGCGTGCATTTTGGAGCAGATATCTCTTCTAACGGACCAAAGAACTTTCTCCCTCTCCCTTTGATACTGTTTCTGCTTTACACGTCAACGCCCTCTTCTCCTGCTTTCCCCACTTCTCTCTGTCTACACAAATACAATGCACTTTTGCCAAATAAAACTACCACAAGAATAATCAAACAAGAAGGGGTTTTACTGACCTTGTCGATGAAGGAGGCGAAGCGGTTGTTGAGGCCCTTGATCTGCTCCTTCTCCTGGGAGCGGATCACCTGGATGTTGGGGTCGATCTCCAGGTTGAGGGGGGCCAGCAGGCTCTTGTTGAAGGTCACTCCGGTGATGGGGGCTCCCATGCCGCCACCATACCCTGCACCACCCCCCATGCCCATGCCCAGGCCCATGCCGCTACCGTAGGCTGATGAGGAAGTGATGTAGCTCCCTCCGCCAGACCCGTAGCCCATGCCTGCTCCAGAACCATAGCCCATGCCTCCTCCAGCCCCACCATAGGCGCTTCTCACACTGAAACTAGAACGGACATTGCTTGGCCCTGCATAGCTCGAGCTGCTAAAGTTCCTAGGAGAAGATCTGGAGACAGAGGAGCGGACGGTCTTTTTCACTTGGAAAGACATCTTGAATGGATCTTGTTTTGTGCTGGTTTGCACGAAAGGTCGGTGGTGGAGGAAGAGCTAGGCAGGCTTCAGTGCTAGCAGATGAAGGAGGAATGGGGCTATGCTGGTTGTTATAAGGGCTGGGTGCTGGCTAGCTCCTCCCTTTGGTGGAGTCTGCTAGAGGGAAGGCACAGAACCTGACACCTGGACCAATCAGAAGGCCAGGGAGTGCTGCACGGGTCTCACTGATCACAAGAGCAGATTGTTACCTGGCTAACTTACACTTTCTTTCTTTCTTTCTTTCTTTCTTTCTTTCTTTCTTTCTTTCTTTTATTCATATTCTTTTCTTCACTTTTTCCCTTCTTTCCTTCATGCTTCTCTTTCACTTTATTTAACTTTCAGTCTTTCTCCCCTCACCCCTTGCATTGTGTGTGCCTCTGTTTATAGTATTGTTCAGAGCCAGGCAGACCAAGTCAGAACAACGCTGCTTTGTTTTCTTAAGCTAAGCACTTGCATACCCATCTGAACAGGTCGGTGTTCTGTTTTGATGCCATTAGCGTGGTATCTGTTAAAACCTGTCTGTTGTGTTGGTTCAGGGGGGAGGTTGAAGTCCTTTTCATTTATTAATAACTCTATCCAGCTTCTACAGATGTGGTCAACAGTTTTGCATCACATAATTTAGACCTTTTATTTAACATCATGTAGTCAAAGAAACTACAAAACGATATCGTAAAAGTCTAAGTCATAATGGTAGTACAGTATTTTTTTTTAATATATAACTTAAGAACAGTTAAGAACTTCCTGGTATGTTTATTTGACACACCCCCCTTTGAATTTTAATGTATACATCCCTTATCTACAGGTGGGAGTCTCAATGCAAAATCAACAGCACGTTTCATTCAAAGAGTTTTGTCATGTTTGTCCTGCTGTTTACAGTACAGGGTGCTCCAAAGGACAAGCACTAGAAGCAATATTATATACAGCTATGGCCAAAAGGTTTTCCATCACCCTATAGGATGAAGTCTGCTGGATAATGTTACGTTATCGTATTGAATTACATACCGCTTTGTAGTTTCCCATATACTTTAGTTTTTTGTTTTTAATTATGTCTCAATCCTAAAATTCTTGGTGATGCAGAACTCTTGGCCATAGTTGTATTATGTTGATTCGGGTGGTCTCTTGTTAAATGGGGCGGCCACACCCAGTTGGGCTATCTGCACCACACCTCAATCTGAATGGGTTCCTCTTTGTTTAAAGCCCTGGATTAAAACAGAGATAACTCATGTTATCAATGGTTCCCGCAAGGTCTGAATTACTGCTCTGTAGAAAAATCAATTTCACCTGATGAGGGGACTTATGAAGTGAACTGTTTGTGTCACTAATCCAACAAAAAAAAAAGAGAATTAACATCTTGGGTGCAAGCAGTCGATGTTTGAATCTTATCACGATTTCTATACAGCAATCATTCAAGGATTCGGATGTTTCTAAGGTCCACAGGACCTCCTTCTCTTTCTCTCTCTCCCCCTTTCCCAGTCCCTGTTTTAAATTGCTTAACAGATTGCTTTCACACTTTGCCACCTGCTTTGAAACATGTGTGACTAACTTCCCACGTGACCAGTTAAATCCATTAGCGTGTGTGTTTGTTTGTACTGTGGGTACGTATGGTCCCATCAGTCAAGGCATTTGTTGGGTTTCCCATTCAAAATGTGGATAGATTGTATTTCAGCACATCTGTATACAAAGGAAGCATGTGCACATCTGGAAGATAAATGAAATGGGTTAAGGTTCAATACGCTGATGCGAATAGAAGTTTCATTGCTTCATTGAATGCAATATAAAGCTATGAGAATGCACTATGAGACGTACAGAATCTGGTTAGTGACTGCAGCAAGCAAACATTACAATAAAGCTAATGCTGGTCCAAGTTATCTTTCTATTTACTGGATAAAATGGGGGGGGGGTATCCCTTATGAGAGTTTACCATGGTAAATTCCCACAGTGCTTTGCAGTTTTCCCATGTTTATACCATGCACTTACCATAGTTTTCCACGGTTGGCCATGCTTTTTCATATTTCCCATCCCTCTTTGAACTTTAGTATACTATACCATGCTTCCACTGTGCTTTATCACACTTTGCTATGGATTTACTGTGACAGGCATATGTTGTCTCATGCGTGTTATAAAAGCTGTCATGGCAGATACTATACATATTATCTGGAGTTATCTTGTGACTTGCAAGCGAGTGGTAGACAAAGACCTGGAGTTTTGCTGAAGTCAGGTGACCAAACTATACAGTATTGACCCCTAATAAAAGCAAAGTCTAATAAAGCATAGGGAAAGCATGCTAAAGCATAAGTAAGCATTGTAAAGCACAGAGAGGTATGGACAAGCCCATTAAAAAAACCACGAAAAGCCATGGCAACTAGATAAACGCATTGTATAACCATGGGAAAAAATGTGCATACAAGGGCTGTGAAATGTGACTGAGATTAGTACATGTGAATACATGCAATGTCACTTCATGTTGTTTGCAGTAAATCTAAGCCACAGCACAGGCCCTAGGTTCAGATTTACAAAGAGGAAGGAGTTAATTCACTAAAATACATATTATGCCCTTATAAAGCCTTTGCCACAGTAAAAGCATAGCAAAGTGTAATAAGGCATAGTAAAAGCATGCTAAAACATCGGTAAGCATTGTAAAGAATAGTGAGGTATGGTAAAGCATATTCATAAAACATGGCAAACCAGGGTAAACTATGGTAAATGCATAGTATAGTCATGGGAAAAGCATGGTAAACCTGCAGAAATACATTGCCAAAATACCATAGTCAAATTTTGTAAGGGTATACGTGTATCCTATAATTAGGGCTTCTGGTTTTCGGTTTTTATTAAATTCATGTTTTGGAACTCAGAAGCCCTACCTATAATGTATAGGTGTTAGTTGGGAGTTTGTAGAATCTAAAAACATTCGCTTGGAATTGACAATCTGCAGTCTAGCGTTTTCTGGCAAGATCTCAAGCAGAAACTAAAAGAAACTGAAGTGATTTTGAAAGCTTGGCTGGGTAGGGTAGAGGTGTCATGATATTCTAAAGTCACGATGCGATACGTATCACGATATGCAGGTTGTGAGACGATATGGATCGTGATACATGTGATGGTCCTGATTGGCTACTTGTGTGATGCGTAATAAGATCCAGTGATAATTTAACTCATGTACTATTTTGTTATTTTTTATTTTTTTTTAATGAGACAGGGAGAGTATGTACTCATACCACCTATAAAACACATGCGTTCTTCATTCAAGAGCCATTAGATGAACTACAATGAGCTCTGCTGTTTTGCTTTTATTCTTGTATTCCAATACAAATTATTATCTGCAAATTATTCTTTGTTGTATCGTAGTTAGATGTGGCTGGAACCGTTTTTCTAATTTTACAATTAAGATGTATTTTTTTTCTGTGTGCGTGCGTGTGTGTGTGTGAAGCGCTTTAGGATCCTTGTGATCCAGTGGTTAAAGAAAAGGGCTTGTAACCAGAAGGTCCCGGTTCAAATCCCACCTCAGCCACTGACTCATTGTGTGACCCTGAGCAAGTCACTTAACCTCCTTGTGCTCCGTCTTTCGGGTGAGACGTAATTGTAAGCGACTCTGCAGCTGATGCACAGTTCACACACCCTAGTCTCTGTAAGTCACCTTGGATAAAGGCGTCTACTAAATAAACAAATAATATTGAAATGTGAATTGTATTGTAGTTTGGCCTTGGATGAAGTAGCGTGATTCCTGAGGCAATACCAGTCCTTTCAGATACCTATCTAAAACACACACTACATAGCAATGCGGATCAGGAGAGACAGGAACCTGCAAACAGTTTTAATTACACTGCAGTAACTGTAAATGTTCTTTATGGTTCAGCTGTATTTGTGAGTCACTGTAATAGATTACTAAGAAAATCAAACGCTTTTTCATTGTTTTAGTTTATTTATTTTTCGGTGGAAAATACTGACCAAGGATTCTTGCCAAAACGTGTCAATAATTTTGAGTTTCTTTAGAGTTGTGCCGCCTTTCACTATAAGTTTCACAGGGTTTGGAAATCTCACTAGCTCTGCACCCAGTCCTGGGTTTCAAAACGTCCCTTGTTTAGGTATATTATTGAAATGTCCAGGTGCCAGGAGTTTGAACAATGAGACACCTGATAAATCTACTCTGCCCAGCACACAAGCCTGAATACATCACAAGCCAGTCTGGGGCTTTACTTACTGGAGTTCATGCAGTTATACGGGAGGAAGAGTTTATTCAACAGCAAAATCCTGGTACCTTCTGATTTTGAGGCTAGTGTGAGTTTCGGCAGCTGTTTGTTTTAACTCTAGTGTCAATTTTAACTGCCAGCTGATTGAGTAGAAAGTTTGGTCTTGTTTTTACACAGTTTCTGACCAATCGATTCTTGCATTCTCGAGAGGTGGTTTTTCTGGGATGAAAAAAAAAAAGTGCAGGCGTCTCTTTCAATATTCAGGAACATCCATCATTTGACCAACTTGGGAAGATATGCTTTGAAGTGAACTGCATTCCTTTTGCATTAGGGCACAGGCATCTCGCAAATCTTCTGAAGCCCAAGTAAGAGAAGCCTGGATTACACTTAGACATGCAATACCAGCCCCTATTCCCTACTGTTCTGTAATGATAAGGCACGTCCTGCTTCATTACTAAGCTCAAAGATGAATTGCTGTAATTAGTCCTGTTTCATCCCTTGTAATTACCCCAGTAACAGCAGAGCAAAGTGTAACAAAGCACAGTGAAAGCATGGTAAAGCATAGGGAAGCATTGTAAAGAATAGCGAGGTCTGGTAAAGCATATTAATAAACAAGGCATGCCAGGGTAAACTATGGGAAACCTACAAACAAATACCAGGTACTGTATGGGATGGGAATAAGACTCCTATTGCGTAGCAGTTTCAGCCATTCCAGGTTTTGCTACAAGCTTGAACAGCCACAGTGCATAGTTAACAAGCTCAGGTGTGTCTTACTCAACTCACAGTACAACCAGGAATGGATCAAACTGCTGTGCAATGGGAGTTGTATTTCCATCCCAGTGTAGATGCCAGGAGTTTGAACAATCAGGCAAATCTGCTCTGAATGACCAGATTGCACTTCTCCTCACAGCATGGATACGTCACACCTGTGAGTCCGTAGCTTTACTAATAGAGACCTGCTCATGCAAAGGGGGAGGAACACGGCTCCTGATCATTTTAATAATATACTTTAATTGAGAGGAGTTCTGAAACCCAGGGCTGAGGGCAGCAGGGCTATGTAAGCTGCCTGGAAATGGGCTCTGGGGATAAGGGGGCACTGTTCTACAGGAGGTCTTGCTTCATGGAGGCTAAAGATCACATGGCACTGACTTAGACTGGAAGAGTTTGACCTGGTCTGCCGGCAAAATGTGCAATTTAATTCCCTGGGCTGATGTGCAAGTTAATTCCCTGGGCTGGCTAAAGGCCTCCACCCTTGCAAACAGCTTGTAACCTTGGTCACAGCTAAGTAAACACTCAGTGACTCTGCATGACACTTTTGTAAAGTTGCTTTTGTTGTCTGAACGATCGATTCGGACTACAGTGGACTCATTGCATTAGCACAACAGGGACATTGTATTCTGTTTGGAAGAACAATAGTGATTGTCCAGACTGCAGGGCTGAAGCGCTGCTTACAGTAAAGTCTGTGTTTGTTTTTATCCCAACAACTGTTAACAGTTCTCCTGCATTTGTATGATCCCAGCGGAATGGAATTTGCAAGGTCGTTTCTTTTAATTTTGTTTTTGTTTTGGTTCTTTGAATTGGCTTTTATTAAACTAAAATAAGACTAATCTTTAATCTTAACCCTAAGGTTTATTTCATGTTGTTAATTTTTTTTTTTGAAACTTAAAAATGGTCCTGCAAACCTTGATTGTATTAAAAAAAAAATATATATATATATATATATATATATAAATTGCAACAACGCACAACAAAGTGGTGAGAATGTGGTAAAAAAAAAAAGTTGCAAAAGTTTCCCACATTAAAAGCAAAGCAATGTGTAATAAAGCATGATAAAGCACAGGTAAGCATTGTAAAGCACAGGTGAGCATTGTAAAGCACAGGTAAGCATTGTAAAGCACAGATAAGCATTGTAAAGCACAGGTAAGCATTGTAAAGCACAGGTAAGCATTGTAAAGCACAGGTAAGCATGGTAAAGCACAGGTAAGCATTGTAAAGCACAGGTAAGCATTGTAAAGCACTGTGAAAGCATGGTAAAGCACAGGTAAGCATTGTAAAGCACAGGTAAGCATGGTAAAGCACAGGTAAGCATTGTAAAGCACAGGTAAGCATGGTAAAGCACAGGTAAGCATTGTAAAGCACAGGTAAGCATTGTAAAGCACAGACAGGTATGGTGTGGTATTAAAAACATTTAAGTAAATCTTTGAGAAATGCATAGTATAACCATGGGAAAAACATGGCAAAACAGCAAAATTACTGTGCAGATTTGTTGTGCTAAACTTATAAAGAAAAGGTATATTCTCTGACACGTCAAGCCTCTACCTCTGCCCTCTCCTGCTTGTTACAGTGTTCCCAAAAGAAATTAGAGAGAAGTTCAAGACACCATCTGGCTTTCAAAAGCTCTAAAACATTTGAGCATTCTCTCTGCCTGTTACTTATAAAGGCATTTTATTACAATCCGGGGTATTGTTCAAGTCATTTTGTGTTACTCGGGGAAAAATCTTTTAAAACAAAACTTGGCAGCACTTGATCAAATTCACTTGTGAAGACATTTTCAAAATGTGGAGGAACTACTACCAAAAGAAACATGGGCACAGCGGGAGAAAAAGATCCTTGTATAGCACAATGTTTGGTTGTGGTTATACCCTGCCTATACTTTTACTTCATGAGATGTTTGTTTGAAATAAAGAGGTACACAGGCTAATGCTGCACGTCCACCAGATTCCACAGCTATCTGCCTGCTGGTTGCTCTCTGACCTTGAGAACTATATTTCTTCCTCCAGATAGACAGATTCCCATTTCCACAGTGTGGAGTGTGGAATCATGGGTGGAGCGGGGAGGAGCTCAGATCAGTTCAGATGAATGAGGTGGCTGTGCATGCATGCTTTGTATTCCTTTGTTGAGGGCAGTAGCTGAAAAGGCTTCTCTGCTTGATTTGTAGGTGCGTTTCTCACTCCCCTACAACATTCACGCTGCATCATTCGCTGTGCCGCAAGTTTAACAGAGTCAGCAGTCAGAATTGCAGGAGATAAATAATTCAGTTCTAAGAAACGGTCTCTACTGGTTTGTGTAACCTGAGCCACGACACGTAGTGTGGCCCCAATAGCAACATTTTCGTACAAGGTTTGAGTGAAGAAATAGTATATTGAGTTTTCAAAAGCAAAACTAGAAATCTTAGATAAAACTATCAGAACCATTGCTCTGAGCGTTGGGCCACACTGCCTCAGATTTTAGGGGGTGCCCCCCTCTGATCTGTAAGATAACTTTGACTGGCTGGCAGCAGCTGGGTTTAGAAAGTGACGTGTAACTCTGTGGCAACAAAAATGACCCAGTGTACCACTTAGCATGTAAATATGAATTCTGTATGCCCGTGATCCAGGTAACCATGCTCAATTTAAACATCCATGTGTGGTTTTCCAGGCTTGTACTGTACCATGCAGGTACTGTGTGTTACATCATTTTAGCATGTTTATTCTACACTTGGATTTGGTTTAACCAAATAAATCTCTTTCATGGTGCATCTTTTGATACAGAGCCAGTGCCTTCTTAACCCCAGTGAAATTAAGTCATTTTTAGCAATTTGGTACGGATTATGCAAGAGGCTAAGGAGGAGGATGAGGAGGAGAATGAAGGAGGATAACGTAATCATCGGTTCAGGGTGACGTTATCCTGGTCTTTCCTGTTGAAGATGAGGTAATGATGGTGAGGATTGGTAGTGATCTCAGCGCTTAGGAAGTGTTTAGAGAGCTTACCAGCTGGGACAAGAGGGAGGGAGTGTCCCGTTGGAGTGCTGTCAACAAAACAAAGACGAAGCACACATTTCTTAACCGGTTGATTCCCTGAATCTTCAATCTTTAACGAAAAGAAAAAACGAAACTTGGATTGTGGCAGCTTTGCATTTTTAGCAGTGGTCACTGATTAATTTTAGCACAGTGGGCCTCAAAAGTTTTTTGGCCCCCTTTCTCATGAGGTCAAAGGCATGATCATTTGTCTCTTTTGCTTATTCAGAAATGTCAAATACAAGAGCATTCAAATACAGATTTCTCAAATGGCAGAGACTGAGAGCACAGAGTAGTAGGCTGTGATGGGTTCAGTCCCCCTCCCTATTCTGTTTGGACTGACTCTTCACAGTCCTGTTCAATAGTACATTGGATTTGCAGTTCCTCAAGTTTCTCCCATGTTTACCCAACATATTTACCATGCTTTACCATGCTATTCTTTCCTATGTTTTTAGAAGTAATTGAAAAAGACTTCTAGTCAAGATGTTTGTCACTGAATTTGAATTAAGATGAATTTGCTATTTCTTAACTTTACAGTAGCACACTGTTTTTTAAAATAAAAACAAAAATATCATAAAATCTCTCGCTGTATATCTACACAGAGCATTGTCATGCTTTTTTATTCTATTATGCTTTACTAATCTTTACTATGCGTTTACTAAAGTATGCTTTTTTTTTAAATGCTCGTATATAAAGTAAGTAAAACAAAACTATCAGGGAAAAAATAGATCTTGCTAGGCTTTAGCTGGAGGGAATATTCTGAACAGTCTCTGAATCTGTCTGGATAGGTCTGCAGTGTTTTTCAACTGGAATACAGAAAGTTTTCCAGCGTTTTGCACCCCACTCTGTGCGTTGCCACGGCGACCAGGTTTTCAATTTTTCTGCCAAGCGTTGCCTAATGTGTTCTGACAAGAGAGGTGTGTCTGTGTTTGTGTGTGCTGGGGAGAGGGGGGGAAAGAGAGACCAGGTGTGAAGAGTTTCATATTTTACATCTTATCCAGAACAAACACAACGCTGGAGTCAAACAGCAAACAGACTCAATGTGAAGGGCTGATAGGCTAAGGAGAGGCTGAACGAAAGACATTGGTATGGTTAATGAAAAATAACTCAACCCAGGATATGAAACGCACATCTTTGGCAGCGTCTGCAAACAATTCTTGCCACATTCCATCACTGAAACGTTCGTTCAATTGATTCTAAAGATGATAAAGGGAAGAATGTTCTAGAGAATCGGGTTTACCCAGGTTCTCCCAGGAATGTTTTAGTCATGTTGATGTGCAATAGAATTACGAAGTCAGATTATGAGTCAGAGTTTTGTGAAACAGAAGGAACTCACTCCCACTGAAGAGGGAAGTGCGTCAGGAGCCGGTTCACCCAGCTGTGTGCACAACTATTACTCCATAGTGCAAAGATTTGATTTGAATTTGATTAAGTTTGTTTTAGTACTTCTAAATCCAGTTTTATTTCTGTCCGACAACGTAATGTAAAAAAACAAGCGGTGCCACACAAATCTGTCAAATGCCCTTCCATCGACTCTCACCAGGTGGCAGAACCACGGGTGCATCGAGTCTAGTTTTATAGACTAAGCACAAGATGGGTTTGCTGGATGTCTCCTCGTTTTGTTGTTAAACTGACACCCTGAAATGTTGAAAACTACCCAAAAGCGACATATTTTTGAAAATCGGTAGGCAACATATTATCAAACTTTCTTTTTATGGTAGAAATACCAAGTTCTTGGGGTTGAGTTGAAAGCTTTTTGAAATGGGTCCCCATCGCTTCCTGAAAAGTTACCCTTTCATAAAGCGTCCCTGACAAACGTTGCGACTACCAGTCGTTTTTAAATTTGTTGAAAGACATTGAAAAATACTTTTTTTAGTCGCTCGTCATTGAATTTATTAAGATTCTTTTAGTATTTTAAGTAGTGAGTGTTTTATTGTTCTAGTTACGAAAGAACCAGTGGCAGTCCACCAGCATTGCACATTAGAACTGGAACAAATATTGCAATATCATTTTTAGAAATAATATTAAAAAAACAGTGTCGGCAATTGCTAAGTTAATGTTTTTTCTGGGGTCACATTTTTGGGGGTGAGACATTTTTACTGCAGTGTCTTTTGACTCTGTAGCTTTATTCATTCATTTCAAATGTAATGGAACATTTTCAAATCACAGTGAAATGCTGAGTGGCTCCATATAGAGGGATCTTTTCAGTGCACAAACCTGCATGTACAAAGAAGAATGCATTCTCTTTCTCTCTCTGTGTCTCTCTAGTCACGGAAACAAAGCCCGGGTAGTTGCTAGAAACTTTTCAAACAGTGTCACTTGTATATGTGTCTACTTAAAACTGTCCATTCATGTTTCAATGAACAGCACTATACGATGTTGTGCACATAAAGGTGTGGTGGATTGTACAACCTATTCATTCATGGTAGTTTTCATTGTCTGCCTCTCCCTCTGCATGCTTGTGACAATACTGAACTGTGTCCAACTCAAACAAAGGAGCGTCTTTGAGTAACTGTGACTGTGTGCTTTACTGAAGACTCCCGTTACTCAGATCTTACCTGTCAACTCCTACCACCATAGTTCCAAGGTAATGACGCCAGAGTCTACCAAGGTAACAATAAAACTTGGGAAACTCGCACCCATCGTGTGTCATTTTTACTGTGGTGTGTCAACGGATTATAAAGGCTGGAACCAGAGCATGTGATACCAAGGATGTACTCACTGCTATGAAAATATTTGGGGTGAACGATTTCATATATATATATATATTGTGTGACTCCTTGTGTGACCCTGAGCAAGTCACTTAACCTCCTTGTGCTCCGTCTTTCGGGTGAGATGTAATTGTAAGTGACTCTGCAGCTGATGCACAGTTCACACACCCTAGTCTCTGTAAGTCACCTTGGATAAAGGCATCTGCTAAATAAACAACTAATAATAATAAACCATTGTACAGTGGTTTTTACAGTTCAATTGCAGCGATATTTTATTGCAGCGTGCGTCTACACTTAATCATCTTTAGTTATCACTTCATATCCCATTGTTATAAATTTATATATGGCCCTTTACTCTGGTATTAGGGCTAATCATGTATTATCCAAATAGCAGCATTATTTGATAGATTGATTTGCCTATACAGCTACAGAAAAACGTTACTTTTTTCTACCCCGACTTTCCAGTGACAGGGTGCAAAACCCCTCAGATGTACACAGTGTTTATTTTGGCGATTTATTTTATGTATCTAGCTTATTGATTTTGTACCAGTATTTGTTTTCATGCATTCCCATATTGTACAGTATAAATGTGCATACGTATTCCACCAGCTACATCAGTAAGTGTTATTTGTATTTTACTATTTAAGTGTGTGTTCGTTTTTGGTTGTAACCTGTGTGTTATCTGAACCTAGGTTCCGTGTGAGAATGTGGAATCTGAAATTGAGGAAACGGTGGCCCTTGATTGGTGGGTCAATCAGTTCATTATCCAATGGGTTTCAATGATGCAGGAGTGTGTAAAAGGCTACACCTGGCCTGCATGGTCAGTGTTGAGACTGGGGCTTAGGAAGGAGCTTCAGCCCCAGCGCTAAAAATAACTTGTTTTAAATGTTGTTAATAAAAGTGTGCAATAGCATCGCTCTTTCAATGCCTGCCTGGTTTCCTGACTTTTGTGTCTGACTGCTTCTGCCAAGAACTTAAGCTGGTGAGATGGTTGCAAAATATCTGAATAGTTCTGAGTTTTGTTGCACTCCGATTGAGAAATTGTATTCCTCTGTCTCGTTAAGTGAACAGCAGAGCTGGGAAGCATCCGGTGGGCAATTACTTACAAACATCAGAAAAGGGCACCGGAGGCCTCGAACTAAATGCAATCTTGTCCTTTCAACAGCCTCGTCGATCGATCTGGGATCACTAGGACTGTAAGATCTGGGTCACCCATTCAAACTGAGGCGGTTTCTGCAGCAAAATCCCTGACGAAATCCATCATGAAAACCGGTTCCATTTAACGATGACTCCTAGTGCAATCTAGTCGGATTAAATTAGATTCCATCGGATCAAGTCCGGTTCCTCAGGAATTCGCTGTAGGCAGTAATTAGGTTGACAGATTGTTGACAGATACAAAACCTTGACAAACTTGTCCAGAGACATGCCTGCACAATGTGTGTATCAGGTAGTCATTTGGGAAAGGCTGTCCTTGAAATAGGACTTCTTACAATGAGTGAAAACCACTGCAACAGAGTTATAAATGTTACTTAATAACAATGTGCATTTTAAATACCCTTACCGATAGTTTGCCATGGTTTTTTTTGTAATATGCTTTACCATATCTCTCTGTGCTTTACAATGCTTACCTATGCTTTACCATATCTCTCTGTGCTTTACAATGCTTCCCTATGCTTTACCATACCTCTCTGTGCTTTACAATGCTTCCCTATGCTTTACCATATCTCTCTGTGCTTTACAATGCTTACCTATGCTTTACCATACCTCTCTGTGCTTTACAATGCTTCCCTATGCTTTACCATACCTCTCTGTGCTTTAGAATGCTTCCTTATGCTTTACCATACCTCTCTGTGCTTTACAATGCTTCCCTATGCTTTACCAGACATCTCTGTGCTTTACAATGCTTCCCTGTGCTTTACCAGACCTCTCTGTGCTTTACAATGCTTCCCTATGCTTTACCATACCTCTCTGTGCTTTACCATGCTTCCCTATGCTTTACCATAGCTCTCTGTGTTTTACAATGCTTCCCTATGCTTTACCATACCTCTCTGTGCTTTACAATGCTTCCCTATGCTTTACCATAGCTCTCTGTGCTTTACAATGCTTCCCTATGCTTTACCATACCTCTCTGTGCTTTACAGTGCTTCCCTATGCTTTACCAGTGATATAGAAACAACAGGCACTCGTGTGAAAACATTAGACCACTTTGTGCTTTAATCAGGCATCTTAAACAACTTCTAAAAAGTCTCCTGCGTTTTACCATGTGTGGCTCTGTGTTCCTTTTCTCTTACTATTTTAAATGAATTGCATGTGTGACCTATTAAAGTTCAACAATTCAATTAGACAATTGTCCAAGAGTTTCAGTTCCAGTGGTTTGATTTCATCTGCACAACAAATCACATCTACAGAAGCAGCGGGGTGCTCTAATACATGTGCACACTGCTGCATGTGTGTGGTACCCTTGTATCTTGTTGTTGCTTTAAGTTTTTGGCACTCCATATGCATGTGGACTCGGGACAGCAGCTTGCAGTGATTTGTTTAAATTGCCATGGTCTGGGATTGTGTCTGTGTGGTTGGGGTTACCATGGTGCGACGATAAACCAGATTATAGGTACAGAGTGCAGATTTTATGTTTACTGTGCAACACTGTGCTGGTAAGTAACGTTTCTCTTCAAACTAAGAATAGAGTATGAATTTGTCCCATAAAATGCAGCAATTATCTTAGATAAGTAATTGTATATCTAAGTAGATAAGTGTAATAAGTGTATATTCTGTACTTTTACCTTACCTCTGAGATTTTGCTAGGCTTGCTTCTATTTAACACGCTTTTGCAGTGTACTGCAGTAAACTTTCCCAATGGTACTTCATCAGTATTTTTGCAAACGCACACACACACACATATATATATAGATAGATAGATATACAGATCAAAGGTCTAGATTTGAATAAAGGCGCCACATTCTTATAATGGTTTTTAAAAAGTTAAATAACTGTGTTTGATTATTTCATTCTAACACTGCATCCCTTATAAAAGTTTTCCATAATATATTTGCACTGTAATTTTGCTTTTATAAGGGATACAATGCCAAAAAAAACCCATCTATGTTCTCTTTCATCACAGCTTTGACACCAAGTTAAAGTTACACAAACTTTGATACCTTTCAGAAATTGACAAGGCAAAACCATTATACTAAACAGCTCAGACAAAGAGAAGCATGGCACCTTCAGAACGCAGGATTGAGAGTCTGAGCTTTGTCAAAATCAATGCTATACTTCAAACTTTGAATTAAAGACAGCATGGATTTAACCAGACAGGCAGATCTAAGTGATGGGCTGCAGAGATCCTGGGAAACGGGTGGAGTGTCAGACCGCATTGAAGACAGTTGTTGACACTTTAAAACAGGCCTCAGCGATACCAGAAACCTGACCCCTGTTATCTGGAGGTGATCTTGATAAGGATTAACCTTTAAACGCACAGGCATGTCTTTGGTGTTACGACCACCTGCCCGCATACAACTGGGTGTGATAAAGACATTTCTAGCATTTGCTTTTACTGTGCTGTATGCAAATCATGTTACACTGAAATGTTTTACCTTATCTTTAAATCCAGACCTGTTTTGTGTCTAAGTTGGTGGTTGTTCAAATAAAACAGGTTTAAGATGAAAAGGTCCCATCTTCTGCTAGGGAGCAAGCCATTGCTGTCCAGCTGTTTGCCAGCAAGAATATTTAGGTATTTGCTTTGTTTAATATTATTCAGTGAAGAAACTATTCTTTTGAGGCATCTATTAGCGTGCAGAAATTTGTGTTCTTACTCTGAATTTCCTTTCGGATTTAAAAATCGTCAGGGATTCAATAAATCCATCCAATAAGTCCTTCCCCCACGTTTACAACTGAGTACCAATCAATGGCAATTAACTTCTGCATTGAGTGTTTTAAAAGACGATTGGAAGGACATTTTCCTCTCCTCAGGGGCGCTGATATTTTTACAGCGGTACTGGTGTACTGACTTTAATGTGCTGGCTTGAAATATGCATGGTCTCCAGTGTGAGCAAAAGCCAATCTGTTGCATGTATGCAAGTATCCAGCAAGACTGTGTCCCGTGTACTGTTATTGCAACGTTTTGTGCACCATGTACCAGACCAATGGCTCGGCACCTCAGCCCATTGAACTGAATAGAAAGGCAAGGGCTGGACGCGAACCGCTAACGACTAACCTCGCTGTTCAAAGACAAACGTCATGCCATTCAACTGAAGAGCACGCTCTGTAGTGGAGAGGCGAGCGCGTGTCGTATGCTGATGTCAGTCTGATGAACTCACCAGCTGCTAGGATGAGATCCATTACAAACCATTCATGTTCCTGAATGGTTTGTAGCTGTTCTATCTGCCACCTGGCAACTGTACAGTGCGATGCCTGAAGCGGATTTGTAAATAATTGATAGGGGATAAAAACAGGAGAGTTGTCTTTACTGTACAGTAAAAACCTGCTTGCATTGTGTAGAGACTGATGTCTAAAAGCTTGGATCATGCCTTGCAAATATCCTCAACAGGGCTCATTCACTTTTCAACAATTCTGAGGTCAAAACTTAACCTTAATGCCAGAGTTGCCTGTCTGAAACCTAGTGACCTAAATAAGTAATTTGTAGATAATCCCTTACTCCTGCTACTCTTGGAATTTGAAGATGATCCCTAGTACTCCTCCCCCACCCTTAACCCAAAGACAAAAAAATCTAGAGCTGCCGGGATTAGTTGTTTTAAGACACCTGTGTAGTGTATGTAAGTTTACCACAGTACATTCTTCCAGTTATTTTCCCATGGTTATACTATGCATTTACAATAGGGCAGCAATGTGGAGTAGAAGTTAGTGGTTAGGGCTTTGGACTCTTGGCTGGAGGGTTGTGGGTTCAATCCCAGGTGGGGGGCACTGCTGCTGTACCCTTGAGCAAGGTACTTTACCTAGATTGCTCCAGGAAAAACCCAACTGTATAAATGGATAATTGTATGTAAAAATAATGTGATATCTTGTAACAATTGTAAGTTGCCCTGGATAAGGGTGTCTGCTAAGAAATTAATAATAATAAATTAATAATAATATGGTTTGCCTTTTTTTTAAATATGTTTTACCATACTTCTCTGGGTTTTACAGTGTATCACACTTTGTTTTGCGTTTACTGTGGTAAAAACATCTTTTCTAAGAGTTTACAGGGCTTTGTTTTTTAACATGCTTCACCATACCCCCTCCCGACTTTACAACACTTACCTATGCTTGAGCACACTGGCAGTCTCAAACAGACAGTGGGGCTTTGAGAAGCTAAATAAAGGGATTTGCCTTGCTGCTTGAGATTATGAGAGGAATGGAAGGTAAAGCAGGGAACAGTAAATCTGCTCTCTGATTTATTGCCCCTTCCCAAGAGGCCCTGTGTCTTTAAGTTAGCTCTTCACTCAAGTGAAACCAGTTTCTTTTATTATCCTGCCAAATTCCATTCTCCAGTAAGACCTTGCATGTTCTGTAATAAAGCCACAGCTCTCTTTTTCCACAGGATCTCCTTACTACCACACCCCATCCAGCAGAAATGCTAGCCTGGGGGAGGGGGGCAGAGGAGGGGGGAGTCCTCCGAGACACAGCAGGAAATGTTTTCTTAAGCCTAGGAAAAGAAAATAATGATTCAACAGGCATCATAAAGTCTAAGGTAGAACTTTAGAGAAACTAAGTCAGGCTCACAACCAAACTTCATAAGTTTCTTATAAAAAGGATACATTTTTAAATCTAACCAAGTTGCCCCCAAATAATTATAATGCTAATACTACTTCTAATAATAATAATAATAATAATAATAATAATAATAATAATAATAATAATAATAATTGATGGCTGTTCAGGATCAACACGATATCCCACAATTTTAGATTAATCTACTTTTCCTTAATATTACTGTCAAAATTATTTTCTGGGGAAAAAAAAAAAAAAACATGACATCTAACAACCCACAGACATTTCACTTCCCAGAAAAGCATGAATCACTTCGTAATGTGAAGCTAGGTTATTTAAAGAAAATGTAATTGTAGGTTGTAATATTTTTGGCCGACGCACCCCTCAGATTATTTAACCAACTTTCCAAACTGTTACTGTAGCAACACTGCAACAGTGGCTGAGACCCAGATGTAACAAGACTCCCTCCTTCACCCCACCCAAACCCACTCCAGGACCAGCAGCATGCACTCCACATGAATCTAAAGCAGAATCCACTTTAACCCCCTGGTTTCCTTTGTTTTCAATGTCTGTTCTCTTCTATACTGCTCATTAAATGAATCACCTCACTGCTCCTGCTCCCTCCCGTCCTCAGTGATAATAACAGCCTGTGCTCATCTAGTATCAGCGCACACCCTTCTAAAAGTCTCCCCTAGAAAAAGCTTATTGTAATAAAGCACAGTGAAAGCACGGTAAAGCATAGGTAAGCATTGTAAAGCATTTTTAAATGCATAGTATTACCACGAGAAAAGCACAGAAAAAGTGCCGAAATATAAGGGTTATTATTATTATTATTATTATTATTATTATTATTATTATTATTATTATTACTATTATCTATTTCTTAGCAGACACCCTTATCCAGGGCGATTTACAATTGTTACAAGATATCACATTATTTTTACATACAATTACATTTTTTTTTGCACATTATTTTTAACTGCACTCATCTCTGGTTATTGTAGAACAGGGCTGTGTCTGTTTGTTTGTTGTTTTTTTTTGCATAGGTTTTGCATGCTAAATAAACACCACGAATGCATTAGTTCCCTGTTTTCAGTGGCTATTTCATATTTTGTTTTAGAATAATTGCATTTTGAAAAATGGTTACTCCTGTAGAGTTTGTATTGATGGGCTTGTATTTTATGCAGTTTTATAAAAAAAAAAAATGTATATATATATACACATTTGTGTTTATAAAACTAGTGAGTGTAGTTACCATGGCATCAAGAGCCTATAATTACCTCCACTGTTTGTTTTCAAACACACTTTCCCTTGATAAAGGTATGTTAAGCATGGAGAAGTTGGCTTTTTATATATATTTCAATGTTACTGTACAAGCTTTCAGAACTTTCTAGAAGACACTCTTCCAGAGGCAATCCATACCCTGAATATTTCAGCAGACACGTTTGGGAAACTAAAGATACAAACATGTAAATCAGAACGGATGGCTGATAAGAAATCAGAACTGAAATCTCAAAGTGATTCATGCTTTGAAACCCCCACAATTAGGTTGTGGTGCTTTCAACTTTGAAAAAAGAGAACGAGAGAGAGCAGACACTGATAGTCACTGTTAGTTTACATTTCTGAGTGACTGTATTTGTTTTACTGATAACTTTAACAGGAAACTATGAGTGATTATCACGATTAGGGATCAGAGTTTTTTTTTTCTTTTTCAGTGTTTTGTAGTTAGTAGGGGTATATTTTGAATTTCATGTGGTTTAAATATGGTTTAATCATTTGAGTTCATACATACAGAGCAGGGGGAAACTGGGTCTATTATATCGCATTGCTAACAAATATAAAGGTCCCAAGCTTCACATTTTAATAAACTTCTGATTAAAAACGTATTAAAAGGGGAATGTACCTGTACAGCTGAGGCCAAAAGTTTTGCATCAACTAAAATTTTAGAACTGAGATATAATAAATATATGAACAGAATTTAGATCTTTTATTTAACATCACGTAATCAAACAACCTTTTTAATAATGGATAACAATAAATAGACACATTGTGAGCATGGTGTTAGCACATCCTTATTACAAATTTGATGTTCATGCAAACATGTTGAGTGTCATGATAAATCATATACTTTGTTTGCTTTGTCTCATGAGTAATAAATCAAACCACTACAAAATTAGCCTTAGCAGGAATGTCAGCAACCTCATCGTGCTGATGCTAAAATGCAATGCAATTTTCACGTGAATGATTTGGACAGCGGTGTGGACACCAATAAACCTCACAAAAGCTCCACATGATTCTGCACTGTTAATATCTTCCCTTAACATCACCTTGTAGAATTAATAAATGCTGCTTCATAAAGTCGAATGAAACCTGCTGAATAATGTTACATTAGCGTGTTGAATTACACACCGCTTTGTAGTTTTCCATATACATATAATGTGACATTTCGAAATCGAACATGAAGTACTCTACTACTATTATGGCTTCCGGTTGACTGTTGCAATATCGTTTTTGAGGTCTCTTTGATTACGCAATGTTAAATAAAAGATCTAAATGATAGTCATGTAGTTTAAATAGGGTTACCATATGGCTCCAGATTAACCGGACGCTTTGAGACAGACCGGGATTTCAAAATTCCCCCTAAATTGAAAGTAATTCACGTATAAATGAGCTCCACCTTTGCTTCTGATCAGATCTTAATGAACGAATAGCTAATTTATCGATAGAGCAACGAGATGATGATGAAATTGTATTTGCAGAATAATATGGGCGATTGAATTTTAACAAACAGAAAAAAATAGCGACTGGCTGCAATTCATTCTTGGTATAATATAATTATTTGACGCGCATGCGGGTATTTCACCATTCTTAATTGTAGCTAAGGATGGTTCATTTACACCATCATTTATTTCAATTTAGGGGCAAGTTTGAAATCCCGTTCTGTCTCACAGCGTCCGGTTAATCTGGAGCCACATGGTAACCCTAGTTTAAATTATGTCTCAATCCTAAAATTCCAGGAGATGCATATTTTGGTGATCTGTGCAGTAATGCTACAGTTTCCCGTAGTTCTAATATGCATTTAGCATACTTCATGCAATGTTTCTGTCTAGCTCAATGAGCTTGCTTTCCTCTGCTTCACCTTGCTTTCACTCAGCTTTATTAAACTCTGCTTTCGCTAACTCAAGTGCCATCTATCGCTCAGCTGCAACACTGTCACCTGTAATTTGCATTCACCTGCAGGCTCCACATAGGGGCAGCATCCACTAATAGCGATCTGTACAATACTGACTGCAGGGAATGTACAGCTATGGCCAACAGTTTTGCATTAAAAAAAAAACAAAAAAACTACATGAACATTATTATTATTATTTATTTCTTAGCTGACGCCCTTATCCACGACGACTTACAATTGTTACAAGATATCACATTATTTTTACATACAATTACATTCTTTTTTGCACATTATTTTTACATACAATTACCCATTTATACAATTGGGTTTTTACTGGAGCAATCTAGGTAAAGTACCTTGCTCAAGGGTACAGCAGTGTCCCCCGCCTGGGATTGAACCTACAACCCTCTAGTCAAGAGTCCAGAGCCCTACCCACTACTCCACACTGCTGCCCATTAATCCACTGGCTGTGGTCAAGGAAAAGGCAGGTTTTTCAAATATATTGGTGGTTCCACCTGCAAAACCAAAACATGGGGTCCCGCCCAAAAGAAATTGTTTAATTGAGCCACAATCATCAGTATTTGTTATTTACCTTGTTTGAGTTTCAGCACTGATTCTTGGGTAAACAGCCCCCATTCTCTACCTGATTAGGATCTGAAGATATCAGTGGAGACGGGAGGCTATGTCGGCACTGTTAATCGTCTTGATCACTCGGCTCAAAGCCTTCATTGCCCTTGGATAAGCCTGCAGACATTGAATTTGCCATTCTCTCCTGTGTAAATTTGAGGCGGCACAATCCTTTCTCGTGACTATGTCAGATGTTTATGATTTCTGCTGTTTCTTGGTCCCTTCTAACGGTTTCCCACAGTAAAAGCACAGCAAAGCTTGATAAAGCACAGTGAAAGCTTGATAAAGCACAGGCAAGAGAGCCCAGAGAGGCATCGTAAAGCAAATGAAACGACGTGGAAAGCCATGGTAAACTATGGTTATTGCAAAGTATCAGAATGAGAAAAGCAAGCATGTACCAGGCCAAACTTTTGTCAGGGACTTATTTCTTAGCAGACACCCTTATTCAGGGCGACTTCAATATGTTAACATAACATTATTCAGCAGGTTTCATTCGACTTTTTGAAGCAAAACGTGTTAATTCTATAGGGTGATGCAAAACCAGAACTCTGGTTTGACCAGAGCTGTATAAACTGTAGCTATGGTCCAAATGGCTCCAATGGTATGGGTTGGTTAGATCTTGACTGAGGGACTGAGGGGTAATCCAGCACCAGGCTTGTGCAGAGTCAAGACACGCAGTCAGGCTGTAATCTGTTTGGTCACCTGTCCCCACCCCCCCTGCTCAGTGACATCTCTCTCCCTCACCTACACTCATGTTGAGTGATCCAAAGGTGCCCCCATATGCTGGCTCAGTCATTTGCAAGCATTTGAACAAAGCACCCAAACAAGTTGGCTTTTGGAAAGTCAGGTCTGGAGAATGTGATGAAATGGACAGCCAGTTCTCATTTAGAACACAGTTGTGGATTTTTTTATTGGAAGTGGAGAGTGGACAGAATGGGATGTAAACGCATACCCAATTCTATTTTAGTGCAGTCTGAACATGACTGAGGGGGTGTAAGGGATGATAAAACTATGGAAGAATGTAGTCAACAGCCACAAAGGCGTTTTATTTTAGTGTCAAATTCAACATGGTTGTGGACCAGGGCAGCTGCAAGTGAAAGTTACTGTGGAATTTACGTTTGTGTGTCGATTGCCATGATATGTACAACTGGGTGTATTGTTTTAATTAGCCAAGAGGTTCCAGAATAGCTCCCTCAGAGCGGTAAGAGTAAGCAGGTTTGAATTGCATTCCCATAGTTTTTATTTTCCTGTCCTTTTACCTTTGTTTGCATGCGATCGCTTGCAATCATTCGGAGTGGTTCTTAGTGTTACTGTTTTACGCGAGTTCAGTGTCTTTACAGAAGAAAGCAGTACACAACTGTGAATATCTTCCAGCAGGACAAAAGATAACTCGATCAAGCAGATGATGGGGCTCTTCTTTCCGTAAAGACACTGTGGCCGGTCTCGCCTGTGTTTCATATGAATGTGACACACATCTGAAACTGAAGAGCAGCTCCTGACCTCCGGTGAACGCACCCTAACAGAGACTTCGTTAGCTAATAACCACACACCCTGAAGTTAAAAATATTGCAACTATGCAATAAAAAGAATGCCATGGCTGCTGCTTGCTCTCAATCTAATTTGAATTGCTTTTCAAACAGTCAAGTGAACGGTAGGAATATTCACAGAGAGCCTGGTTTCCTTTTCCGTGAGGTGACATCTGGAAAGCGGAGGGGTGTGTAAAGTAGCCAGCCCTTGCCAAATAACTAAACAAGCCATCAGGGACCAGCATTGAAAAAGAGTGAAGTCAAACTGTAAAGTGACTCACCTCTGCAGGGCACAGATGCAATCTGAAGAGCTGCTTTTACCCTGCTGGGTAACGCCTCGTCTGAGACGGAGCGTATTATTTGTTTTGTCCGATCCCTCTCCTAGCAACTGCAAATATGGCCACAATTCCAGAATCGGAGCCCTCTGTACAGCCTGCCTTTCTCTGCTAATCTAAATGTAGCTGGACTGTTTCACACACATATCAGCTGTAGAGACTGGAGTGCTCTTCTTGTATGACCTTCGGCATGGGTTTCCAAAATCATGCGTCCCGAGCCTCTTGTAAAAATACTCAAACTTGTCCTCTAATTATTAACTGTCTAACAGCCAACTGTTTGAGGACATTTGTCATAGTTCAGCTTTTTCATTTCACTATTACGCAATATGATATGTAGGCCCTTATTAATGTTCACCACAGTCATTTTGCATGGCGATTCTGCGGTTTCATCATCAGCGCGGCCTAACCGTGAATTAACCAAATTTGTGAGTTACCGAATGTTAAAATATGGAGGGATCGTGGTGTGAAACCTTTTTCATCTTGGCAGACAGAGCTGAGACGCTGCTCCAGAACGGTAATCAGACATGGTTCGGTTTATCCTTGCGGATATCTGGTTTGTTGGTCTGTTTATTGTGACAGTGACCCGTAGAGAGGTGGTTTATGGCACCGCACCTTCAAGTCAGCTCCAACATATATATTACAAAGAAAAAAATAAGCATTTTTGCTTTCGAGTCTTTTAAAACTATCAAGCTGTCTAGCAGCACAACCCGAAACACTTGCAACGAGAAGAAATAAGCAAAGGATTGTGCTGAAGGGGCAGATTGAATTAATTAATCAGTCGCTGGCATTACAGTATGCTCTGAACACAAAACCCGAATTGTAAATCCCTGAGCCGGAGAGAAGGGGGCCACACCCAGCGCTAAAGGGGGGGGGGGGTATCTAGGAAGGGCCGGGGGGGACGGGGGGGACTGTGCTGATGGAAAACTTGAATCCCTGTCCTTCGAGACTCTAATTGCATCATGAGTCATTTGTTTCCAACTGAGAAGCCTTGGGGCCCCTTCTTTGATACATGGTGCTATGTAAAATTTCCAGAAGGAATAAAATTATAAACCGTAGCAAGGAACAGTGAATCACTGTTGTGAGCAGCTTCCGGGGTTTTAGACTGTTTTAAATAATTTGTATTCCTTTCTAAAAATGCGTGAGTGGTGGTATTACGCTCCGCCACTGTTTAGATCATTAAAATAGACCGACACCCTTATAAAAACTACGAAGTACCCAGAAGGGTCCCCAGAAGATTCTGGAAATTTCTCTTTTGTAAAACAGCACATGGCGTGTATAATTAAATAAAACATCTGCTTTTCACTGCAGTGCGGATTTTCGTTCTTGTTTGTGAACTTGCCTTTTCCTGTTTTCCTACGCAAAATTCCATCCCCCAAACCGAGGGTTTGTGACAACATCTGGTTTCCTTAACTGAAACGGTCCTCCGCTCAGTAAAACGTCTTTCAGATCAGGGCTGGGGAAAGTCCACGTCAAATGTATTAGCACTAATACGTATAATTAAGGGATTACCAGGGCTTTCTGATCACCTTCGTCTTAGATGACATTTACAAGAGGATAAAAAAAAATAAAAAGAAAGCTGCACTCTAAACCTGTCTTTTAAAAGGCAATTTACTTCCAAGAATGACAGTTTGGCTACTTAAAATAAGTGTGATTACACGCTTTCAAGAACCATTTACAGAAACAGTTTACATAGTGTTTGAGATCAGCAGATGTGCGGTCTGTAAAAGGCTTCAAATTATTACATTTTTCCCTGTCATATTTGTCTTTCTTTCACTGCATTAACTAGTCATGCTTTTGTCCGACAGACTGGACCCTGGTTCTACACATTGATGTCTAAATAATTGGATACTTTTATTTGGACTCCCACCATGGAAGAAAAAAAGTATATTGAAGTGCAAAGCAGTGGATCTCTTCAGGTTATTTGTTTGAAAAGTTCCTATTTTGAAAAACTCCTATTTTCTGATTGTACAGAATTTATTCATATAATTCAAGGTCTCCAGCTCCAAAGCATTCTTGTTTTGTTTGTATCTCAACGTTAAATTCTCTCTTTAAATAAAAAAAAAAACTAGGAGTTAATTAAAGACTGGAGCAAACACTTTAAAAAATGCGGCTATTAGCAAACATTTGGACAAAGGGTTTTCAATCAATGTCAAACACAGTGGGAGGGGACACTACTAAAGCACAAAACATATGGTTTGTGTAAACCAAACTAGCACAGCGCTGCAAACACACAGAGGCATATTGAGTAAACTTTTCCAATGTAAAGTTTTCAACACTTTGATTTCTACAAGAATAAAAAAAAAAAAAATGATGTTACGAAACTAGAAAGATAAACAGCTCCTGATAATGAAATGTGTCATGTTCTGTGGGGTTCATCCCTGACTGATTTGGTAACTGTAGCACCATCCCCCCTCCCCCCTCCCTTTTTAAAAGAACTTGGCACTTTAGCAAAATAAAAACCCTCAGCGTCGTTTATTTATAGTTTCGAAAACAAGGTTTTCAGAAGCAAAGGCGTGGTCGATTTTGCATGGTCCATTAAATGAGGAATTTAGCGTGAGAGTCTCCGCTCTATTGATGGTCCATTTCATCAGCGAGATGGGTGTCGTCGGATCAAACAAAAGGGCGAGGCGACAACAGGCTTTGAATCAGCTCCCCCAGAGCAACTAAACTCCACACTGAACTCAATGCAGTTTCATAGCCAGTGATCAATGAAACACAATGAGCTTTGAAACACTTTCTATCTCTCCCAGAGCTATCAAGACCAATCCCAACCGTATACAAGACCCCTCCCAGATTTACACATTCAGTACATTGTAACTATGCATAGTAACATGGTCATTATGAGTAAGTACACGTGCATTTACAACTATGTAAACGCACAGTAATCAGAGACACTTCATGAAAAGAGTTACCCAATATAGAAAAACACACAGAAACCCGGTAACACAAATAAATATTTGTCACACTTAGAGGTAAATAAATTTGTGCATGCAGGGTATTTTCAGAAGGGCTTATACAGTGTATGTTTTGTTCTGTCTAGTTTCTCTGATTTTTAAAGCAACTCAGGGGGTTCATTTAAGGGCACCCCACTCTATAGCTGTTTGTTTTTACAGTTCTGTAAAAGTTTTCTTTCACTGGAGAAAAATGGTACAACTCCGAGCACTCTGGCTTAAGACCTTGATGCATCTGGCTTTGTTTATCATTCCTCACAGCGCAGCACGCTCATTCCTGGAATAGTTTACTTATCTCTCTTGGTACTGGGCAGGTATGAGTACTCGCTGTCTGAGGAATTTGATGTTACAAAAGCTAAGGGCTTGGTCCTATTCTCCCTGCTCATTTCTGTGCAGTGCTGAGAACTGTGGTAGTCTCTCTGGAATGTCTTTTCCGTGTGTGGGAGTACAGGATGCCGGGGCCAGGAGTTTCAGATTTAAGATTGGCTGCTAATAGAGCCTTATTAGGAGCAGAGTTTAACAAAGCATGTGTTTCAGAAGGGAGGGTTTTGCACAGAAAATGGCTGCAGTTTGAAAGCAAATGCAGATGGCAAATGCGGATGGCACCAGTAGATCTGCAGTTTGCATGTGCTAATTCTATGCATTTACAGTTAGTGATACATGTTTTTAACATGCATTATCAGCAGTGCTTTACCATGCTTTTTATGTGGTTTACTACACTTTGCAATGACCACGAATTGCCTCAATAACCTGTTATGAGGTTGAATTAATATACATAATGTATCCATGCGTCTGTATTAGTGATTATCTAAGTAATACGTGTACTCTTGATTAAATAAATCATTGCAGATGGTTCACAAGCTTACTTGGCCAGGGAGTTTAAAGCATCTTCCTATGAGCTGATGCCTTCACAGCAGCAATCACATGACATCTGAGGGAATTCACACCCCGGAACATCTTTCAGCTATAAAGTCAATGCTAATCTGCTTTATGGCTAATGTTCACACCATGAGGATCATAAAACAGATATAATATTCAACAGCCTTGGGGTGGGTCAGGGCGCAGTAACATCTGGATGGTGGTGGTTAAACCCAGAGTCACACCTTACCTGTTGTCTGAGTTTCTCTGCTCCCTCCCCCCAGCCGAGGGAGAAGCCCACAGCTTCTGTTGCAGGGAGGTACATTAAAATACATTAAAATTAGAGTTTTTATTTCAGGAAGTCGTAGGGGATGAATTTGCATTGGTGCAACGGCTTTGCAAACCAACATTTTGCATAATACTGATGAAAGACAAATAAAATACAAAAAATACTAAATTCACAAAACTCTTTGCCAGGGCTTAGATGTTCTTTGTTCCAGTGACAAGTTTGTACTCTAAATAGTCCCTCGTAAAAGTGTCCCATAGTAAAAGCATAACAAAGGGTAGTAAAGCACAGTGAAAGCATGGTACAGCATAGGCAAGCATTGCAAAGAACAGCGAGGTATGGTAATGCATATTAATAAACATGGCAAAACCAGGGTAATGCATAGTATAGCCATTGGAAAAGCATGGGAAAACTGCAAAAATATGCCGCGGTAATACAGTAACTTTTTTATGTCTCATTAACAAGAGTTCCAGTTGGGTTGGTGGAGTTCTCTGCTGTGAGCGTGTTTGCTGTAGTCTCTTTGTCAAACCCACAGGATTCAGACGAAAAAAAAAAAAACAGCTGGAAATTCATGGGATGACGTCTTGGAAATATTTGAAACCCCAGTCTAAAGAGCTGGGAGGGCATGTGAGATGTACTGATGGTTTTGCAATGGGAGCCTGGTGTGTACCATGCACACAACACAGAGGTGGCAGATCTGGGGGTAAAAGGTGAAATGCTGGTTTTAAAAATTCCTCTCGTACGCAGATGTGAAAGAATGCAGTGCTGCTCCCGAACGTGTGTGCACACAACCCCAAAATAGCACGAGCTAGAAGCTTGGAGGTTTCTCAGACTCATGAAGAAAAAAAAATGCCACGTATGCTTACTGGAAAATGTGAGCAAGGAAAAGCTCACATTAGTCAGCTTACATAAGAACATAATAAAACTTATGAACGAGAGTAGTTCATTCAGACCATCTATGCTTGTCTGGTTCCTTGTCAAACTGGCTCTCAAAATATCCAAGTATCTTAACAGCTAACCCATTCCATCCCCTCACCTCTGTGTGAAGAAGTGTCTACTTCCCTATGTCCTAACTCTATCTCCACTTCATTTCCAGCGGTGTCCTCTGGTCCTGGTTTCTGTGCTGCACTTAAAGACTTGTGCAACTTTAAATAACAGATCTTTGTAAAAATGACCTAAAAATACAACACAATGACGTGTGTGACTACAGTGCTGCAATAAAAACTGAAATTTTGCTTTGAAGATGAAGGTATTCCAAGTAATAGCCCTGACCCTTATCCTAACCATTATTAAATGTGATTCCTAGAAACGGAGAAGAAGACAGATAACCATCTAATGAATGGATCTGTGTAATTGTTGTTAATGATTGACCGGTAAGCATAAAGCATGCTTGTGTTCCCCACTACAATGAATTCCTCTTTCAAATATATATATAGATATATTATTTTGAATTTGAACTTCGAAAACAATTTCCATCAGTTGTATTCTTTTACAGGGATAGAAATGTACAGCTATGGCCAATAGTTTTGCATCATCCTATAGAATGAATTACATTTGCTTCATAAAGTCGGATGAAACCTGCTGAATAATGCTACTTTAGCATATTGAATTACATATCGCTTTGTAGTTTTCCATATACTTAATGAAAAACGAACACAAATTGAAAAATGTGACATTTCGAAATCAATACTGTACTACTATTATAGACTTTTGCAATATATTTTTTTTATTTTCTTTGATTGCATGATTAAATAAAAAGATCTAAATTATATTTTTAAAAACATTGCCTCGATCCTAAAATTCTAGGCGATGCAAAACTTTTGTCCAGAGCTGTAGGTCAGGCGATTGTTATTGCTGTTGTACTCTGCAATGCTTTATTTGGACTTTGTGTTTTTTATAATGCTATACCACCAAAAGAGGCTTGAAGTTTCATCATCCAGAAACCCCACTTATTTGGTTGGCACTGAAAGAATTTGTATGCCCTTGTTTCACAGACAGGCCTGCCCTTGTCTGTTTGTGGGATCCTGCTTCCTCTGAAGATTCTGGGGATGAGGGTGGCTGGGAGGGGGGTGTGTAAGAGTTGAAGGAATGGGCTGAGAGAGGAGCAGGACAGAATCGGAGCAGATACTAACATGCACTCTGGTAATCATCTCTGTTTCGACAGTAAACCCAGCTGTGAAGTAATGCTTCTGATACCATGGCCCGTGCACATCGACACGTTATCAGTGATCGTAAAAATGAACAGAACTCCATCCATACCCAGATGTAGGGCAATAAAGGCTACTGTATTGATTTCCTGCTTTACACAGAATACACAGAACTGCATCATTGAATTGGCAATTTAAATGTGCTTGGCGAACCCAACTAAAAGTAGGAGGCCGTTTGCCTAACACACAGCAATTGACGTCAATGTGTGGCCGCAAATGATTGGACCCATATGTTTGTGGGGGGGGAGGGGGGGGGGCGCTTAGTCATAACAAAGTCATGCCTTTATTATGTGCTCTGCAGGCTTGTGGCATCAAAAACTCATAGAGCATTCATGCAGTAACTCCCTTTATAAGACTCACACTGTCATGAGGGCTGAATGCATCCTGCAAATGCTTCTCTAATAAAGACTGAGATAAAAACAGCTTCCAAAGAGAGTGGCTCTTTTTCTGTCAGTTGCTGCTCTGGCTGGAGATCTGTCATCAAGCAGGACATTTGACTACCCATGTGCATGAATTTGAATACCCATTTACATAGACACAGAATACAGGGAGCAGTCAAAGGAGGTCTCCATAGGGACCGTGGTGGATATCAGTCTATAGGACCTGGTATAGGAGCTCTATATGGCAGTGATGGGTATAGAGGCTCTCAGGGGTTCATTTCTAAACAAAAAGGTACCGGATCTTATAATTAAGGATCTTTGTTTCTAGACCTAACGTACTTGATTTACAGCAGCTCCCATTTATGCTTCAAGTTCTGCTTGCGGATCTGGGGGTTTCGCGTCTTATTGTTGGTTCTGGTAGCTGCATGCCACACCCTAAAAAAGTCATTTTGTCGCTTTTGTCATTCAATTCATGGAACAGGAAAGCTTTTGTTTTTATTGCACATGTTACGTATGCATGTAGAGTTCTTTTTTCAAACAAAAAAAAAATGTTTTTCTTCTTATGGTTCCTCATTTGCAAACAGTATAATTCTCGCCTGTCCGACAAATAGGAACCGGATCTGGGATCCGGTGCAATCTGGCACAAATTAACCCCTGGGGGGCTGTGTATTGCAGTCCTGGGTATGCTTTGGGCGTTGTCCCTTCTGATATGCTGTGTTGTCCTGTATTCGTTACAACACTCCGCCCTTCCCCAAGCTCAAACTCACGACATGGAAAAGCCAGTTAGGCAACACAGAATCCCGTTCCAGCCCGTTGCCACACTGCAAATTGTCTACAGCTACAGCAAACTGAATTATTAACCAGACAATCTGAGGGGGCAGCCCCTTACCCTGAGCCCTGAAAGAGACATCCAGACCAACCAAAAACAACCACTAGATTACAGGACAGGGCAACGTAATGCAGATCCTGAGAACGCGTACCGTGGTAAATCTGCACCTGACATAACTCTGACATTTTGAAGTTTCCCCATGGTTTCACTGTTCATTAACCGCAGTTAAAACGGCTTTGCTATGCTTTTTAACATGCTTTATTTCACTATTCGTTATTACACATTGCTGTAGTATAGTAAACTTTTATAAGGGGTGGTTGCATGCTGATGACTCTTCAATAGATCAGTTGATTATTCAAATATTCCAGTGTGAACACAGCATGCCAGCCATTGCATTCTCATGATATTGTGATGCACTCGGATGAGTCGCCTTGATTCTTGTGGTCAATCAGGCACCGACGTGCCTGTCCCTGTGGATTCCACTGGCAGATGCCGGTGTCTACCCTGCATTCCTCCAAACAAACCCATCTCTCTTCAGCTCTGTACAACAATGGGGAGAGCTGCTACTGCAGGAAAGGTGGAACTATAGAGTTATGTGTTTCCTCTTTGAGAAAGTTCTAAACACGATAAATTTCCATTCTTGCATTTTTTTCACATGATTTCTTTTAGATCATCTTTGCTACGGGTTGCCGAGCTTTTGCCAAACGTTTGCCCGCTCTTTTGCCATCTTTATACCAGCTTTTTCTTTGCTTTTATGTGTAAGTGCAAGATTTTTTTTTTTCGAGGGGGCTTTTTAATAGGATCAGCTAACATATGTATCAAAATATATACACCAGCTTTCAAGACCGCAAAAACCCTTTTTGTGTAGAGTTCACAATTTATCTTAAAGTAGTTACCCGAGCTGGGTTACTCTACAGCATTTTGTACAGAGCAATTAAGGATAACATACAAGTCAGTTATCTAGCAAATCCTTTCCTTTCCTTACCCTGCGGTGCACACTCAAACAAATACGTCTACAATCTAGAATTGAAAGTTCATTTTTGCTGGTTTAAAGCTCTAGGTTTTTAGGCTCCCTCCCTCCTTTCTTTCTCTTTCTCTTTCTGTTCCTTTGGGGCTTAGTCTAGTCTGCAGTAAGTCTACTCTGACTACACCCTGAGGATTTTGGAAGCAGAACTCCAGACTGAACAAACTTTGAATGGGAGGCGTGTCCTTGGAACTCGATCAGGGGGTGTGGACTTTCCATGAGCAGTGTGAAGGGGGAGGGGACCTTGGAGGCACCAATCAGACGAGCCCTGGGACTGGGGAGTGGACTATAAAGATGCAGGTCTGGGAGCTACTGTAGTCTGTGTCCCTTCCTCAACTTGTTCAGGTACAGCTGTTGTAGTCTCTCTCTCCCTGCCTTCCACACTTCCAAAATGAGTTACAGGCCAGGCAGTTACTCGGTGAGCTCCATGAGGCCAGTGGGCTCTGTCCGTTCCAGCCAGGTGATGACGGTCCAGAGGTCCATGCCCCTGGCCAGCGCTGCCAGTGTGTACGGCGGTGCCGGGGGCAGGGGGTCCCGGATCTCCGTCGGGGGGTCATCATCAGGGTTCGGATCCGGCTTAGGCTCCGGGGCTGGTGGCTCCTATAGCTCCATGTCAGTCAGCGGCAGTGGCCTGGTGGGCAACGAGAAGGAGACCATGATCGGCCTAAACGACCGCCTGGCTGCCTACCTGGAGACTGTGCGCAACCTGGAGCAGGCCAACAGCAAGCTGGAGTTCCAGATCAGAGAGGCCCTGGAGAAGAAGGGACCCACCACCCGAGACCTGAGCCCCTTCGAGAAGACTCTGGAAGACCTGAGGAAGAAGGTGAGTGGCCAGCTGGTTTTGGAGGACCAAGGGAGGGTCCGTTTGTGGTGAAAGTGTAACTTTTAAAAGTGCATGCCTGGGAAAGATATTTCCACTACAAACAGATGTACAGGAAAAGCAACAGAGCTGCAGACCACTCTAAAAGTATAGGAAATAGAACTCGAAACAGCAAAAACGCAGTGCTACTGTATGAAAGAGAACCAGTGAATCAATCTTGTATACGTGTGCAATTACATGCATTTCTTTTCAGTACGCTGCAAGCAGTGATGAAGCTAGTCTTGTGTTATTTGTTTTCTGTAAAGTTTAACAGGACTAGGCAGCGGTTCTAAAATCCAGTTTAAGGAACCCTCACTTTAACTCCCATACTGTGATGCAGCCTCCGAGAGCCTGTCTATCTGGTAGTTCTTAAAGCTATATGGAAATTGTTAGCTTTGTTAGACTGCTGTGGGGGTTGAGTGTGTGTGAATTTGTGGCTAAGCTGTGTTCCTGTACAGTTACTAAAAAAGTTAGTTAAATGAAAAAAAAAAAAACTACATAATTTAACTATTAAGTGAATCCCAAACTGGATACATTTTTATCATTAAAAAACTGGAAGGTGTACAGCAGCAGCACCATTAGATACCTGTTCTGCTCAGTGTATAGGTGTGTGCCAACACCTGGGGGTTGGGGGGGGTGGCATAGAGCCAGAGTGGAACTTACACGTTTCACAATGCCATAGGAGTGAGAGACTGTGGACAGTATACATTGCACGTACTTACAGTAGAAACATTTGCATTTTTAAATATATGCAACATACTTTTATTGACTATTCTCCCATCAGTGCACTGCCTGTATGGAAAACAATAAGACGAAGTAGCCGTTTATCGCAGCAAACCCTCACGCCGTCTGTTTTCAATATGGGACTTCAACAGGAAAAATTGCACATTCCTGTTCGAGTCAATGACCCCTTCCTGTGCGATGAACGGGAGCTCTTTGTCTGAGCACTGCTGGCAGTGGGAAGCGGGAATGGACTGCTGTGTGCAACTTCAGAGGACTTTCATTGTGGTTTGGTTGCAGATTATTTGTGACGTGAGTTAGCCCCCTGACCCTCTCTCTCTCTCTCTCTCTCTCTCTCTCTCTCTCTCTCTCTCTCTCTCAGGTGTATGACATGACCATGGACAATTCACGTTTGGTGCTCCAGATTGACAATTCCCGCTTGGCTGCTGACGACTTCAGAGTCAAGTATGTTACAGTCTCCTTGCCCTGGCATTTAGCCAACAGTGCATTAAGAATAAATAGTCAAGTACTTAAAACTAATCCCTTCTCTGAGGGCTCTCATAACAATACACTTGTCTATGATAACAGAAATCAACCTACTCCACGCAAACCTGTTTTTTAATGTAGTGCTTTGTACTTACATCGCAGTAACAAACCACCAGGTTGATTTCATAGTCTTTCAATGATTTCACTAGTTTTATTACGTTCCCAGTTCGATTTTTCAAAGAATCGGAGCACAGTTTTGTATAATGCATCAGTGTAGTTTATAATGCAATTGCAACAGCGAGAATAATTAATGCAAATTATAGCAGTCAGCCTTTTTAAGCTCCTTTCTGGGGGTCACCAATTGCAATGAACATTTGTGCTTCTCTACAATTCAATTATTAGTACTAAAACACTAAAGGAAGTCTTTCTTTTTTTTACCATAGTTGGAATCCACCCCAACTATGAAAACATAAATACTTCTTCTATCTAGTCTTAAAAGTTCAGTTCTGCTGGCTTTGTAAAAGGTCTCTGACCCGTATCTCTACTGCAGGTTCGAGTCGGAGTACAGCATCCGTCAGTCGGTGGAGAGTGACATCATCGGTCTGCGCAAGGTCATCGATGACACCAATATGGGCCGCATGAACCTGGAGAGCGAGATCGAGTCTCTGAAAGAGGAGCTGATCTTCATCAAGCAGAATCACAACCAGGTGGGGGAAATATATACGCAACATATAGTCAGAGCTATACAGCAAACATAGAGGAAACATCTTCTGAAATATCTTCCAGAACGGTTTCCAAAAAAAGGGATTCAGAATGACCACATCATTGAATTCATTGAAATATGTATATTTGCATATATTGAGCTATACTATACAGTATATTTCTCTTGCATATAAACTTTCTGTAACACTTTATTTTAAACCGGTATTTGTAATCCGTAAGGTTAGATTGCGATGAAAAAGCACAAATAAGCATCCAAGTCTCTATTGGAACTGAGCAACATTCCCTGACCTCTCTCTCTCTCTCTCTCTCTCCCTGGCTTTCCTGCAGGAGGTGAACGATCTACGCAACCAGATCGCCCAGTCCGGAGTGCAGGTGGACGTGGACGCTCCCAAGGGTCAGGACCTGGCCCAGGTGTTGGCGGAGGTGCGCGCGCAGTACGAGAGCATGGCGCAGAAGAACAGGGATGAACTCAAAGCGTGGCACGAAAACAAGGTACTGCACCCCTCCCCCCCTCCCCAGGTCCACGCACTGACTCTGCAGCGATTCAGTTAAGCTTTTCTCTGGGCTTGTACTGTGCGCTTCACCCACCCAAATCGTAAACGTATTCAGCCGATTGCAAATATCAAACGTATTTATTTAAACAGGATAGAACCCTTGAGATATACAGTCTCGTTCACAAGGGGGTCCTGGCAGGGAAGGCACAAGCCGAAAAGTCTGCCAGCCTCAATTTACCACTACAAAACACCCTGTCAGAAGTGATTAAACACTATGGAACATTTGTAAAAGTTTCCTATTTTAAATCGCCGTCTTTGTAGTGTCATTTCTTCCAGCTGCTTTATCCTAGTCCTCGCTTCTTCTCCGTGCTGCTGCAGCATTCCTTAGTCTCCGCTTTGCAATTTTAGACCAAAAAAAAAAAAAAAAAACTTGACAAAGCGCTCCTCAAGGGTTTAAATGGCTGGGACCTTCTCGTCGAGATGTTTGCCATGGCTTTGCAATGCTCTGGTCCCTCACGCTGCGTGCCGAGTGTAACGCTGCCCCTTGTCCCTTTTCCGACAGCTCACAGAGGTGGAGGTGGAGGTCATACAGAACACAGAGGCTCTGCAGGGGGCCAGGACAGAGGTGACAGAGCTGAGGAGACAGATGCAGTCCCTGGAGATCGAACTGGAATCCCAGCGAAGCATGGTGAGATACACAGCTGATACAGCATGCACGCAAAACACGGGGGTCTTATCAATAACAGCTATTGATCTTATTGGCATCAAGAACCTTATAGGCTCTTGATGCCATGGTAACTACACTCACTTATTCTCTATTTAAATCTATGACTGTGTTTGGGATTTCTAATTAATGAGTTGTAATGTACCTATATATTATTTTAGAGCTTGAAAACTTTTACTAAAACACTAAACACCCAATCAAACTTTTGAAAAGCTCAGAAATCTGCACTCCCCCCCCCCCCCACCCCATCCCTCCCCTGCCCTGCCTGTGTACGAATGTATAAGCGAGCTGTCCTCCCAACACCCCCCTCTCTCTTGTTCCCCTGCAGAAAGCGTCACTTGAAGACTCGCTTCGGGACACAGAGATGCGCAACAACATGGAGATGGAAAGGTACAACAACATGATCCTGCAGCTGGAGGCGGAGCTGGGACAGCTGCGAGGAAACATCCAGATGCAGGCGTCGGAATACGAGGCGCTGCTCAACATAAAGATGAAGCTGGAGGCAGAGATCGCCACCTACAGGCGGCTCCTGGACGGGGAGGACTTCAGGTGAGCGAAACGAATTTCCAAACTGAAAAGACGACGGCTTAATAAATATTATTTTCAATATTTATCATGGTATTAAAACAAATATATTAATATGATTATTTCCATTCGCAATCGATTTTTCTTAATCAGTCATGCATTTGAACGGTCAGATTTAGGCAGTAAGTCAGTCAGGTTTGTAACTTTATGCTCCTGAAACGTTTGGCTGAAACGTCTGTCTACTTGAATTGTTTTTACCTAACTAAGTGAAAGGGATGCTTCACGTACAGCAACAGTGCACTCTAGCTATAAAGGACAGTACAAGCTTATTTGCTGACCTTCGTATTACAAAAATATAAAGCGACGGGCTCTGCAAAGACCAATGCAGCCATTATGGTCTATTTTTTAAAAATGACCCTTATTTATTACTAACCCCTGACGGTCTCTCCTCTCTCCTCTCTCCTGCAGGCTCCAGGATGCCCTGGTTGATCAGTCCAGCACCAAGAGCATTAAGAAAGTCACTGTCACACAGACCCTGGTCGACGGCAAGGTGGTGTCAGAGAGCACCAACACCAAGGAGATTGGGAAGTGAGCCCTACCCCCTACTCGAGAGGGGTACAGCTGCAGCCCCCTAAGCAGCTAAGAGATATGATGCTGCTGAGAAGGGTCCTACAGTGATACCCTATTGCCCTAATCTCTCCCCACTAACAAAAATATATTGCTTAGAAAGAAAAGTAAAAGAACCCACAATGCAACAGCAACATGACTGCTGGCTCCTGTGTGCCTCAGCAACTGTGTAACTGCCTGGCGATGTTCAAATAAAAGCAACCCCTTTTCAGAAACAGATTGACTTCTGTCTTGCTTCTTTCTTTTACAGTAATAAAACAAACGCCAACAAATTCATCTTCATATGTCACCTGCAAATAATTCTGTTCTGGAAGACTGGGTGGTCTTGTAGTTAGAGCTGAAGGGTTGGGCGGAAAGCAGTGTGATTTAGTGGTTAGAGCTGAGGGACTGGGAGGGAGGCAGAGTGTTCTTGTGGTTAAAGCTAAGAGCCTGGGAGGGAGGCAATGTTATCTTGTGGTTATAGAAATTACAAACAAAAGAATGCAAAGGCATTTTAAGAAAAGCTTTGAAAATACACAAGGTTATACTGTTTATTTTATCAGTATTTTTCCAGGGTAGTGCCTCTATGAAAACACTACAGTGTCCTATAAAGTACTATACTGAAGTATAGGAAACTGTACTGTAGTTTTATATGGGTGTGTATATTTTTTAACATAGTTACATGCACACAAACGCACTCTGGAACCCCTTAAAGTCCTGCTAGGAGGGAGTGTTGAATTGGCAAGTACGGAGTGCAAGGTCTGGAGCAGATTTAGAACAGACCCACAAAAACCCGACAACATCAAAGCAGAGCTCTCCATCATTCGGATTCCAAATGCGAATCACATGTCTCAAGCATGACGTGCGATCCGTCTGATTCTACATCTGTGGACCAGGTTTGCTTCGGGTGCATAGTATATATATCTGATGCAGGCTCTCTCTCTCTCTCTCTAACGAGGATATGATGAGCCTGTGAAAGCAGACACAGATCTCTCATAACAAAGGCACACATCAATGTTTTATGCATTTAATTTAACAGCTACCAGATGTCAGAGGATTACCCGCGCTCCCATTTTTTTTTTTTCCCTCGCCGAACTTGTTTGATGCACATTAAAACCGTTTTTCCTGGGCTACTGATTTTTAGAAAAACAATACTTTGTTATTCTTTTGCAAAAAAAAATATAAAATACAATAAAAATGCCATTAAATAAAAACATGTTGCAATATTCTTCTTTTTTGGGACAAAAGCACAGGAAACCTTGCTCTTTGCTTTCAATGGCTCTGTGCCTGGTGGATATTGGGTTTGAGGAACTGCAACCACTTGGTTCCCATGAACTTGGCTGGCGATAAAGTAGAAGCTACATGTGAACTGGAACTTTTGCAAGAATCTCTTTTACACTGTGCTGACAGTATTACCCTAAATGGGCATTTCAGTAGAAGTCGCTGAATCCTGCCTAGCACTAGAAAAATCCATGATCGTAGACCGTGATCCAAAACTCAAAACGTCTGTCTGCGAAATGAAATACAGACTATGCACAAAAACTATGGCCTAAATCCAGATTTTCTTTTTTTTTTTTTTTTGTACTGGCTCTGTAATGACTATTGCGCAGGGCTCCATAATTACAGGGCACAAACAGAAGTTCTGGTTACTGGTAAGTTCCACATTGGCGTTCTACTGGCCCTTTGTGTATTACAGAACCCTGTCTCTGAACTTTCCCTCACAAACCTGCCCCCCCACACCCCCTCACCCCCCCACCCCCCACTGAAACACAGCAAACAATACAGAGGGTGTGGTTCCTGGCTGTAATTTCATCTTGGTCTGTTAGCAATCCATGAAGTATGTGAGTAAAGGTTGATAATGCTGCATACGAATGCATCCCGTGACTGCGAGGGAAAGCTGTCTTCAGTTTTTTTTCGTTTGTTTGTTTGTCTGCGCATTGATACCAGCTAGGCGGGTTTAAAATGAAAAGCCATTGTGGGGTTGGATGCCGTCCTGGTTTCATTTTGTTTGATTGTTTTTGGTAGCGGTTGCTTGCAGAGGTAATTTGTCCAGTAATCTGAAATCTTATCATGTAAAAAAATCATAATTGCTTAGGTCCATTACCAACATCTGTCTAGATTCTCAGGAGGAATGAAAAACAGACAGGCATAGGGTTTCAATCTCCACTACTTTACCTGCCCCGTAGACAGACAGACAAACAGACAGACAGACACAAAGACAGACTGACAGACAGGCATAAAGACTGTAGTCCCCAGTGCTGTCATTGCCGGACTGTGTGTTACTTGCCATGTGGACGGACAAACAGACAGAAAGCTTTATTCTACAGTGCTGCCAACCCAATCCTCCAGTGGGGGTGTTCTCCAGGGAGTTGCAGGGGGAAGGGCCCTCATATCCAATGGCACAGGCTGGGTATAGAACTAAAGAATTCCTGCAGCCTGGCATCTGTGTCCCATCAGATCAGCTCACATCTCTGCCCAGGCTGCAGTCTGTTTTAAGATAAATTGAATATGTTCACCTATTGAGAGCGAAACCCTCTTTTACAAATTCCCCAGATTAAAAGTGCAATAACCAGTACGGCCAGCTGAAAAACCAGTAAACCACCAGCCCAGGCCATCTATGCACACACCAGTGCTGGTTGATGCTGGAATTTCTCTAAAGGCACTAACAGTTCAGGATTGAATTCTGATTAAAACACGATACAGGATGCAAAGCTGGGAAGAGGAGGGAAGCTTTGTCTGCCTGCCTGTGGAAGGTATCATTTACGAGTACCCTGCTGCATTCTCAGGTGCATGATCACTAACATTCCCAGGTGTGTGTTTTATAACCACAGGTACACCGCAAAGCACTCTAAACCGCGTCTCTGAAAGGGGTCAGTGAAGGATGTGGCTTTGTGAAGCTCTTCGCTGCCTGCGCTAATCCGATATCCCTTCGTTTTCGTTTACGACAGCCCCGTTTGTTTCTCTCTAACATGCCAGATTGATTGCTGCTGTTCCCATGCCTGTCCTCTCCAGCAACCCTCCGAAAAACGAAACTGGACATTCTTTGACTCTCCCACCGCAACTTTAATCTGCTCGCACTGCTTCCAAACGGCTGGCTTGTCCAAACTATTGTGGGTGAAGAAATTCCCCTGTTTAACCGTTAATTACCCTGCCTGCTCCATCTGAGCTGGAAGTGACCAGCAAGAGCCAGAGGAATTGGAAGCGTTCCTGCTCTATAAAACCCCAGCCGGTTTACATCAACAGAGTACAAATCCCTGTAACGATTTAACTGCTTCTTCCTGCTTGTTTATCTTGTCAGCGTTATGCCATAGTAACGGCTGCATTCCCTTATAAAATGTTATTTGCCATTTGCTGCAGACAAGGACTGGGTTGTCCATCCGCAGACACTAAAACTACGAATATTCAGAGGGATATTTTACAGCTTTTTGTCTTCGCCCCGGTGTGGGGCATGTTCTCCTGGTTTACCCTGGGTCTCCTGGTTACTCTGGAAGCCCGTCATTTCAGCATCGTTGAGAATCAAGTCCCTCCAACAATGCTGCACTTGTGTGCTATGCCGGCTGTATGTCTCCCTACTAAAAAAACAACAGGGCTTGTCATCAACCTGTATGTCTATTAGACACTTTTATTATGTTCTGTGGGACTTCGTTTTTTGTATAGCTAGAGAACTAATGACCCAATAGTGATGATATTTGGTACGGCCATTCATTCGCAAACCAGGTTTTCAGAAGTTGCTCTACTGAAAGCTATGCAGTTGACCCGTTTGATTGAATATCTGCTTTATCGCTGGTTTTACGTGCTAGCATGCTTTGGCCTGAGTTCACACACTTCCCTGTAGTTCGAGTTCCCAGTAATAGACATCATGTACAATGCAGGCTATTCAAAGTGTCTTTGTCAGTCTTGTTATGAGCACCTACTGAGGACCAAGAGATGGGAAAGCTTTCAATTTTAAAGACTCTTTGGCTGATCAAGCGTGCGGGGGTTCAGTTTGTCTGCAACTGGCATCTAGAACTGAAGAGCAGTGTCTGAACTCGGGCCAGATCACCTTAACAAAGACAAAAATTAAAACCAGCATAACAAGGGAGGCTGTGTGGTCCGGTGGTTAAAGAAAAGGGCTTGTAACCAGGAGGTCCCCAGTTCAAATCTCAGCTCGCTCAGTCTCACTGCGTGTGACCCTAAGCAAGTCACTTAATCTCCTTGTGCTCCGTTTTTCGGGTTGTTGTAAGCAACTCTGCAGCTGATGCACAGTTTACACACCCTAGTTGCCTTGTATACAGACGTCTGCTAAATAAACAAATAATAATAGAAGACCCGTTTGGAAATGATTGCAAACCACCTGAGAAGGTAAAGAGAGCGTTCAAATAAAACTATGGCAATGCAACGCTGCTTAATCTTTAAGGAGCTCTTCAGTTTAGAAAGGCTGTATGTATTATTGGGTTTGGTTGTCCTGCTGGGTTCCGCCTTGTTTTAACAATGTTTCATTTGTCAGCAAGTCAAACAGCCTCCTGTTTACTCGACACACACACATACACAAACAAACAGACCACACCCCTCCAGAACCTCTTTATGGACAAATGGGTTGACCGTGCCACAGCTGTTGTGTGCAGAGAAGCCAAGGTCTCACCGCTGAAAGCACTGGGTAAGACTGCTGCACGGACAGCCCCGGGTTCAAGTGCCAGCGTCACGTGCAGGATTGTCGTAGTGTTTATAAATCACCCATAACACTCGATAACACAGGAGAGTTCAAAGAAACATTGTAAAGTATGTGATATGTGATAAGTTTTGTTTATTTGCTGTCCTCTAGGCCTGGTGTTGCATGTAAAAAAGGCACATCGCTGTCTGTCCCTGGGGTGGATGTGAATCAATGGCGTTTGGCAGGTGTGTGTACGCTTCCTGAAAACTGTATTTACATTTGGGAAAAAGTCCCCAGACCGGTTAATGGTTAACTCCCCGGCAAGGGATTTTTTTCTTCCTGTTTTGGGTAATGGTGTGGGCTTGGGAGGAGCTGCTAACCAGGTGTGTCTGCCAGCCAGCCTGCCTGCCACCGAGCATTGTGGGAACGCAAGCTAACAGATTAATTTCTGCCTCTGTTTTCCCGGCTAGTAGAATACGTTCTCTGTTTCCCAGCCAAGAAAACACTTCATTAAATAAAACAGGAGATGTTTGTTTGCTGGAGCATTTCCGAGACCGAAAAAAAACAACCGCAGTTTTGAACAGTTTGAGGGTTTTAATTAATTATAAACACATGTAACACCCCTTATAAAAGTTTACTATAGTAAAAGCTTAGCAAAATGTAGCAGTCAGAGTGATAGCATGGTAAAGCATAGGTAAGCAATGTAAAGAATAGCGAGGTATGGTAAAGCATATTAATAAACTTGGCAAACCAGGGTAAACTATAGTAAATGCACAGTACAGCCATGGGAAAAGCACGGTAAACCTGCAGAAATACCATGCATACATACCATGGTAAACTTTTATAAGGGTCTATATAAATAAAATAAATAACAATACATGAGTTCATTACAATACAGTAATAATCTTGGACTACCTAAAGTTAGGTAAGGTCCTAATCAAGGTCTGTGAAACTAGTGCTATAAAGTGTTTAGCAGAAAATATTGTCACACACTGTTTTGTACATATTAAGAAAAAAAATATGTTGTAGAGTTTCAGATAATTGAATACCAGCAGAAAACCCTCGCCTCTGTGCAGTATCAGCGATTTAAGACAAGCAAAGGATTCATTCGACCTACTATCTCCCTCAATGAACTCTGATAACACATGTTCTATCTACTGTGTTTCCTTTTAGAATTAACTACAAACACCCATTATCAATCTGCATCTCAAAATGAAAGCGCACAGGGAAATAGGATCCTGTGACTCACGGCTGCATTGTCACAGCAACACCACCGCTTCCCTTGTTTGTTTTCGGTGGAAGGGGGTAGGGAGAGGTGCAGGGACAGGGTGAGACATTGTCATGGGAACAGGATGCCTAATCTGTAGGTAACTTCGAGCAATCAAACACCGATGAGTCACAGGAAGAGGCCATGTTTACACACCACCCAGAAACTCAAGAGCGGATGTCAGTGAGTGACCGGCTTCTGCAGTTGCTCTGCTCTGACCTCGCTGGACGTCTGACCAGCCGGATCCTGGACGACGCTGGGGGGTTATTGGGAATCCCCTTTGATACAGTGAACCCTGCAACCACACGGCCCTGTTTGATTAAAGGTCAACAGCAACGTTTAATCAGCATCCAGATCAGGGCTGCTATCTTATAAAACTGAATAGCAGTGCACTATGGGAAAAAACAAACAAACATGAGAACAGGTAACAGATAGAAACGCTTGATAACCACATTGTAAGATCAATCACAGATACGCAAGGTAAAGCATTGTAGAAATCTACGGCTCACCTTGTTGGCAAAGCACACTACATGCATAGAAGTTAAAAAAAAAAGCATGCTGCTGGATTGTGTACTTTATCATGGTTTCAAATGTCTCACGGTAAACTTTTGGTTACAAAATGATCGCAGTATTCACGAATATCTTAACTCAATTAGTAGTTCTTTCTTTTTTTCCCCCTCGGTCTGCTTTTTTTTCGCTCGCTGGTTTTTTAATGAAAAAAACATTCCAAATCAAACCACTGCTCTCTCCCACAGTACTGGAGGACTGAATTAAAGTATTGTTCCGATGCCCAGTTTAATCCCATGGCACTTAACACTACCCTCAGGCATCTCTTTATGGCCGACTGAGTTGTCTACAGGATAAGAGAGGAAGAAAATATCTCAGAAGCAGCGGCGCTGATCCTTTTAAGCCTAACTTTCAGAAACAATGAATAAGAAGTCTAAACAAATTCTAGATAATATCGCGACAGCTGATTATTGTTGCTACCGGGCTCAGCTTGGAAATCTTTACCTTGGTTTTTCCATCCGTTTTGGAAGAAGTTATTTTCTATATATAATAACGTTTGCAGAGTCTGCTGTGCTTGAATGGTTCTGACTCATGCCTTCCAGCTCTGGAAACAAGACTGATGGCAGACAGATGGCTGCTTTCGAAACCATCTTGTCAGGTCCGTCCTGGCAGACCCTCTGACCCCCCGAGGGGAGAGAAGAGGGGCAAAGGCATTCTGGATCTATGGAGCCAGACAAGCCCTGACCCCTGCCAAGGTCTTCACTCCCTTTAAAGACATTCCTCTCTTCTTGCTCAGCATTCCCGATAACTAAATGTTCAGTCGCAGGGTCAGCGAGACAAAACATTCATCGAGCAAATACAGTAGGATGGGATGATCCCTATACAGCAACATCAAAAAATGCAGTACACAGCAATACCAGTGCAGCAGTGGGGCAATTCAAGTCTGTGCAATCTGCTGCTCTGTTCTCCCTTACTTATAAATGCTTCCCATAGTAAATGCATAGCATAGTAAATGCATCTTATTGGCTGGCGTGCTTTCAGCCAAGTACATGCTTTGACCCAGAAGGCACTGCTTTGGTGACATGATCTAGGAAGTGAAACAGTAACCGACTTCCTGAAAGACAGGCGTGGAAACTGAGAACTTTTTAACCATTTAAAATGATGATACAGGTTTCCTACAACAAAAACTACAAATCTTGAGAAATATCCAGCATGTCAGATTTATGGACTTATTTTCTTGGTTGCAAACCCTTTAAGGAATGACTACATCTCTTAATGCAGTCCTCCCAGTCAGGGAGGGGGTGAGTCTTTATCTTGACTGATGTAAAGCACCTGGGATTCCTAAGGCTTTGACCCTCTGTCTGCCCTGAACAGAGATCTGTCCGCCCCAGCGAGGGAATCAAGGACTCATTAGTTTTGGCTGTGGAATCACGTTTTAATCAATGCTGGAATGAAACTCGTACTCTCCCACGCTTTGAAACCTTGCGTATGCTCTCACACGGGTTGAAGGCTAACGAATATGCTGCCAAAAAATAGAAGGGAGCCCCACTCGTGAACATAAGAACCATGGAGTACAAATGACCGGCACAGATACAATGAGGGAAAAAAGAAAAACAAATCCCAAACAAATTCAGATGAAAGGGTTACTGACTCATCACAGGTGAAAACAAGGCCTCCGTTGCCACGGCTACCGTGGGACAGAGGGCTGATTGTCTGTCTTATCTAAGTGATAGCATCCAGGTGCTGTGTGCAGTCATGGCAGACACTCTCTCTCTCTCTCTCTACCTCACTAGCCCGAGATAAGACTGTGATAAACAAGAGAGGGGGTGGATCACAAAGTATTTGCATAAGTGTGAAGAAATGAGTCTACCTGCCCCTTGTTGATAACCCCAAAACTAAAATGACTGATTATCTCCAATCGTCAAATAAGTACTTACAAAAAAAAACCCTTGTTATCTTCCCTCTTGTACAGTAAAACAGCTTTCTTACCAAGTCCCCTGATTTCTTCCTGTAGTAAAAGCATTGCAAAGTGTAATCAAGCACAGTGAAAGCATGGCAATGCATAGGCAAGCATGGAAGAGCCCAGAGAGATATGGCAAACCATGGTAAACTACTACTATGTCATTGTAGATATAACTCGTTGTAACCCTAACTTGCTGCATCCTTTTTCATATTGTATTTTAGTAGTATTATTTGCATTTGATGTAAACTACACTGTATTTAAAAATGAATCTTGCATTGTAGCCCTGTACTGCCCTGTAACACCTGTAAGTCGCCTTGGATAAAGGCATCTGCCAAATAAATAAATATGGTAAATGCATAGTGTAACCATGGAGGAAAACTTCAAACATATTGTGCAAACATAACGGGGTAAACTTTTATTAGGGTCACTGCAATAAATACCACGCAGGATGACTGCAAAAATCATACAGGTGTTAGGGAACAGTAAAGCACTCGTCTAAGGTGGGATGAAAATTTATAAAGAGAAAAGCTGCTGGTTCTCATGCTGCTGGGCTTGTTTTTGCCAGTATTCAGCGAGAGAGAAACATTGTGAAAGACATTGCACATCGGCAGACTAAACAAAGTGCTGTCTTGAATAATTTCATTTTAAAAGAGCCTGTCACAATTTAAAGACTAAAGAGTCTGCCACAATTTAAACCCCCTTACTTTATGGTGTTAGCCACTGATCATCTTTCAACTCCTCCAGCCCCACCGACTCTCTTGTATAAATGTAGAGCAGGTGGGGTGAGCAGAGTTGAAAAGTCACATGATTTGAATAGAACGAGGAAGGCAGTTCAGTACCCAGCAGTTAGGATTCTCCAGACAAGCTCAGTATTATTCACCTGCGCTCCCCTGACCGTATGACTCACCCTGCACACCACACGGACGTGCTTTTAACAGGTGAGCCACTCCAGGATCCCCAGAAGATCTACATTTTTAAATATGCTTGCTTTCTTCTGACCGGTACCGAGGATTGAGTGGTTACAGTCGTTTTCGGTTAGGAATGCTCTCGTTGATCAATGTGCAAGTTCTTTGTTTTGCTGTCGTTTGTTTTCACAGGCAAAAATAACACAGCCTGACATAAAGCAGAGGGGGATCAATTAACAGAGCTTTCTGGCGACTGAACAAAACAAAGAAATGAAGACAAACAGAGTCTCTGAGTAACTGGGATTGCTTGGAAACACATTGCTGAAATAACACTGCCTGTGTAACTGCGGGGGAAATCATTCTGCTTGGTTTGCCGTCCCATTTCCTCTTCTTGTTCTAACACTCAGCACGCAATGACTTCTCAATGAAACATTAACCTGATTGAGATCTGTTTAGACTAGTGCTCATTATTAAGGTGTAGGGTAATGACAGCGCTGGAGAGCTGAGATGCAGTGTTTAGACTAGTGCTCATTATTATTAAGGTGCTGGTAATGATAGCACTGGAGAGCTGAGAATGCAGTGTTTAGACTTGTGCTCATTATTATTAAGGTGCTGGTAATGACAGCGGAGTGTTTAGACTAGTGCTCTTTATCATTAAGGTTCAGAACAATGTTGGAGAGTACTAAGATTTACAAGTAGACGCCACGATGAATAGCCCCCACACAGTAAGATCATTATTATTTATTTCTTAGCAGGCGCCCTTATCCAGGGCGACTTACAATTGTTACAAGATATCGCATTATACATTATACAGTAAGAGGCAGGGGTATGGCCGGTACACCTCATCAAAGTCAGAATCATGTCAGGTTTCTGTCTCATCTGCAAAGTTTCACTGGGATCTTTTTCTTTTCTGTGTTGGTTGCTCTCATCCCCCGAACCTGTTTGTCTAGTGCAGTCCCCGGCTCGTAGCCAAACTGCCTCAATTTCCATCCCTGACCTCTTTGACCTGCGAAGTGATTGTCATGTGGGCGTCTTCTTGGCAGCCGAATGCACTGAGGATGAAGAGGAAATACAAGGGCACTGTCGAGGCTGTCCTTTCTAATCTTCTCTTATTAATTGCTTTTTCGTCTTGCTCAAGTCTCTTGAATGACTTCTTTTGTTGAGAAAATATCTCCAAACTGCAGCCTCCTGCAAGCAATTTTCACTGAAGCACAGGGAGAGAGGGGGGTAACAGGCAGTGTTGAGTGATACACTGCCGTTACATACTCTGTCCTGTCCCCTGTCCAAAACCATGAATGCAGATGAGCCCGGCTCTTTACCATTGTAGTTTAAAAGTTGACTGGTACTGGTACAGTAATTTTGCAGTTTCCTCTGCATTTACCAATTACTATATTTATTATAAAATAATTTGTTCATGCATGCATTTATTCATGCAGCGAAACAGAAAGTCAACAACTGTGTTTAACTACACCATGTACCTGCCTCTTTGCAGGACTGCAAGCACCTGAATGCATTGTGATCCTGAAGCCTATGGTCATCCTACGCAAGATCACACCCAGGGCCTTTTTGTTTTTTGTACTTTTTATTTAATAGTCAACATTTCCTTTTGATGGAAGTGATTTGCAGTGCATTGCAGTGCTCTGGTGAGTGAAAGGATTTCTGAACATTTTGACTCTTGTTAGGAAAACAACTGACTACAATATTTTTCCTCTGTGTATTTGTAACCGACATCCTCTCAGCCCAGGGTCTGTTTCCTTTTTCAAAAACTAAAACTCGTCCATGCGGCTTTGAGGCCGAGTTTCACAGGAACACACAGAGACAATCAACTCTGTTTGAATTCAGACGCTACCGGAAGATCTCCAAAGCCAAAAAGGACCACATCAATTATGATTTATTTCTTAGCAGACGCCCTTATCCAGGGCGACTTACAATTGTTACAAGATATCACATTATTTTTACATACAATTACATTATTTTTTGCTCAAGGGTACAGCAGTGTCCCCCGCCTGGGATTGAACCCACGACCCTCCGGTCAAGAGTCCAGAGCCTTAACCACTACTCCACACTGCTGCCCATTAATCCACTGGCTGTGGTCAAGGAAAGGGCAGGTTTTTCAAATATATTGGTGTTTCCACCTGCAAAACCAAAACATGGGGTCCCGCCCAAAAGAAATTGTTTAATTGAGCCACAATCATCAGTATTTGTTATTTACCTTGTTTGAGTTTCAGCACTGATTCTTGGGTAAACAGCCCCCATTCTCTACCTGATTAGGATCTGAAGATATCAGTGGAGACGGGAGGCTATGTCGGCACTGTTAATCATCTTGATCACTCGGCTCAAAGCCTTCATTGCCCTTGGATAAGCCTGCAGACATTGAATTTGCCATTCTCTCCTGTGTAAATTTGAGGCGGCACAATCCTTTGTCGTGACTATGTCAGATGTTTATGATTTCTGCTGTTTCTTGGTCCCTTCTAACAGTTTCCCACAGTAAAAGCACAGCAAAGCTTGATAAAGCACAGTGAAAGCTTGATAAAGCACAGTGAAAGCTTGATAAAGCACAGTGAAAGCTTGATAAAGCACAGTAAAAGCTTGATAAAGCACAGTGAAAGCTTGATAAAGCACAGTGAAAGCTTGATAAAGCACAGTGAAAGCTTGATAAAGCACAGTGAAAGCTTGATAAAGCACAGCAAAGCTTGATAAAGCACAGTGAAAGCTTGATAAAGCACAGCAAAGCTTGATAAAGCACAGTGAAAGCTTGATAAAGCACAGTGAAAGCTTGATAAAGCACAGTGAAAGCTTGATAAAGCACAGTGAAAGCTTGATAAAGCACAGCAAAGCTTGATAAAGCACAGTGAAAGCTTGATAAAGCACAGTGAAAGCTTGATAAAGCACAGTGAAAGCTTGATAAAGCACAGTGAAAGCTTGATAAAGCACAGTGAAAGCTTGATAAAGCACAGTGAAAGCTTGATAAAGCACAGACGAGAGAGCCCAGAGAGGCATCGCAAAGCAAATGAAACGACGTGGAAAGCCATGGTAAACTATGGTTATTGCAAAGTATCAGAATGAGAAAAGCAAGCACGTACCAGGACAAACTTCTGTCAGGGACTTAATTGTTCCTGCATTACAGGTAGGTTGTGTTAAACTCAACGCCCCACCCCATCCCCAAAAAATTGTATTTCTTCAAGCAGTCAGACAGTGAGCTGATTTGCTTACTATGTAAACTAATACAATGGATGAGGTAATCTGAAAGACTGTTGCTTTAAAACGCCTGTAGCCTGAAGCAGGAGATGTAAAGCACAATAAAATGCTCTGAGCGGGACATGAAAGCGCCTATGTATCTGGTGACAAAGCCATTATTCATTCAGAGCACTCACACACAAAGCTGCATAGTTGTGCCATGAACTGCAGGTGTATGCTTCTGAACCCCAGTGACTAAATTAAAAATCCTTTGAAGTGTCTCTATTTTTTGTTGCATTTTGTCCCAGTCTTTTCCCTAACACTGCAGACAAAAAAAAAACACGTCACAAAAGGTAGAAATCATACCCACACAACAACTCACTCTGACACACCTACGCCCCCCCCCCCCCCCCCCCCCCCCCCCACACCCCCCCCCCCCCCCCCCACACACACACACCACTTTAGAATTTTGTCACCCCAAGGGCTTTGATTGGCTGGCCGTTTCCAGGCGGGTAGAACCCACCCCCTCCAAAGAGGCCTGCTCCCTAGCAACGAGGCCTGGGCCTCTACACAAAGAAGTGTCCCAGTTAACCAGGGCCCGGGCTCCATGACCTTTGGCTGGCTGTATGCGTCACTCTGCATTCCTGCGGAGGATTAATTTCTGTAAAAGAGAGTCGAAGATGAATGAGGGTCAGGGTGTTATCTGCACCTGAGACAGGTAACAGGACACTCTGACACATTCACATACACATCCACCCACAACAGGCTGGTCAAGGTCGACCTGAGGGCTTCTGGGAGTTAACCCTATCTTTACCACAGCTAGGGACAGCACTCATTGCCTTTGCTCAAAATCCTAAGACACTGTTGTACTATTGCCGTATATTAACACAGAATTGTGTGCAATAAAACAATATATAGCATGCTGTTATATGGCAAAGAATTGTCACTGTAAATATTTTACCTAGTATAGTTCCAGTGTTCTTTGTAGACTGTCCTATACATTTTACTAATACTGTGCTATAATAAAAACAAACAATATATCTATAAGTGTGGTACAGCATCTAATATTAATGTAAAGCTGTTGTAAACTAACTAGGAAAAATTATATATATATATATATATATATATATATATAGTTTTTGCTCAAAAGAGAATTTCCTAATGTTTCATTATGTTTAACATACCTTTGTCAAGGGAAAGTGTGTTTGTATATATATATATATATATATATATATATATATATATATATATATATATATACATATTATACGTATATATATATATATATATATATATATATATATATATATATATATATTATTTATTATTATTTATTTCTTAGCAGACGCCCTTATCCATTACATTTCAAGTGTTACAATACAAGTAATACAATAAGAGCAAGAAATACAATAACTTTTGTTCAAGTGTGACAAACCACAATTCAATAATACAGCAGATAATAGTGATAGTTACATCAGGATATGATTAAATAGTGATAGTTACATCAGGATGTGATTAAATAGTACTACAGGTTAAACACTTGGCAGATTACAGTATTCTGAAGTACAGGATTAAATGCAGTAAAATAGGGGGCAGATAAGAGCAAAATAAAGCACATTTACATGATAGTGTCCCAGGATACAAACAGAGGAGTTCTACAGGTGCTGTTTGAAGAGGTGAGTCTTAAGGAGGCGCCGGAAAGTGGTCAGGGACTGGGCGGTCCTGACATCTGTAGGAAGGTCATTCCACCACTGCGGAGCAAGGGTGGAGAAGGAGCGGGCTCTGGAGACAGGGGAGCGTAGCGGAGGTATATATATATATACTGTATATATACTCCAGCTAACCATATCTTTCTTGTTAAATAATTAAACAGTTTACTCAATCACATCAAAGCTGATTCAGATAAATATTGCTTTACAATGTCCTCTACTAAAATGAATTGCTTCTTCGGTCCCTTTGAGTTACTAGCCCAGGTGCATGCTGGGATGGGTCCTCCTAGCATGAAAAAGCGGCTGACCTTGCTCTTGAAAATCTTTCACCTCTTTTTTTTTTTTTTTAATCTCTTCCCGTCAGTGGAATGTGTTTCCATGGAAACCGGGTTGAAGTTTGGACAACAGAACAGTCAGACATCTGGAATTCCACAGGCCAGAGTTTCTGTTTTCGACTACATTATCTAGATTTGAATTTTGTTTAAATACAGAAATGGAAACATGTCTCACAAGAAGATTCTGGCTGCTATAACGTATTTATTATACAGGCTGGCATTAAAGAGGTAGTTACCATCAAAAAAAAAAGAAAAAAGTCACTTTTTCTGTAGCCTGTTCATTTCCAGACATTTATATTTTCACTTTGAACCTGCCTCCACCACACTGAACAGATTCACTCCTAGTGTGGCAAGTATTAGGACCCCATCTCACACCACAAAAAATCCTAGGTGCACCAGAGGGAATTTCGTGTTTCAGGTGGGGTCCTAGTGCCGGTTGCACAGGCAGTAAGTCAACTCTGTGTCGATAATAGCACTGAAAATGGACTAACTCATGAGTGAGCCAGTATAACCATTGAGGTGTTTAAATCAAGGAGCTAGGATAAACTAGCTTCCAGCCCTGAACTGAGAATCTCTTTCCTGTCCACAGGCTACGGAATGCTTTCTGGGAATCCAGAAACAGCCTTGCAAACGTGCAGCAGGCCTGCCACCTTGTGGAGACTATCTGCCAGTTCACAGTGTTCAAGGGACCTGATTTACTATAAAACCACAATGGTTTTGTTTGTTAGGTGGCTCACTAAGGAAAAAGAAAACAGCATGAAATATGTGTTCTGTCAAGATCCTCAGATGACCAGATAAATGATCTTAGTGTCTAACCGGTATGTCGAGACAACAAGATAAAAAATTAAAATAAATAAAAAGTTGTTCATCTCAAGTTTGTTTATTTATTTATTTTTCTCTGTAATTTACTGTGCTTAATGCTAGTTTTCAGTGTATTTGTTTTACCGTACTTTACTGTGCTTTACCATGGTTTACCACACTCTGCAATGATTTATCATAATGGTATACCACAAGCATGAGTAATAAATATCAAAGTGTTGATGCCAAGGTCCTTATCACCTGCATGTCTGATGTGCCTGGGGTATTTCTTCCCAGCAGTGAACCCTGAAGCATCCATTTACTGCTCTCTCGAGATCTCCTGAGTAATTTATGAGTTACAATAACAAGAGTCATACCCCCTATCTTCACCTACGCTCAAACAACACACTGTTGCACACCTGTCACTGACAAACTCTCATAGACAGTCACTCACCTGGCAGCTGTCCCACTGAGAAACAGAAGCAGCCACAACAGTTAACGAATCTCCTCTCTTGCATTAGTCACAGACCACTCCCGTCTACCTTGACACGGCTGCAGTTTTTCTGCCATTACTGTTAACAGACATACACAGGTACACCCTCTGATAAAAGATCTCCATGATAAAAGGTTAGCAAAGTGTCATAAAGCACAGTGAAAGCACGGGGAAGTGTAGGCAAGCATTGCAAAGCACACAGAGAGGTACGGTAAAGCGTATTTAAAAAAAATAAATAAATAACATGACAATCCATCATTAACTATTAAATGCAACTGTGCAGTGGACCTAATCAAACACCACTGACCCTTACCTGTGGAGGGCTTGGTCCGAATAATCGAATACTCGGTTGGTGCAGCACGGTCACCCGCTGACCAGCAGTTGCTGGAATTTTAAGCAGGATTACCAATTAATCAGCAGTCCATTGTTTTAAGTTCTCTTAGCGACTCTGCTGTCGCAACTGCATTAGCATCGATGACCTAATAAGAAGGGGTAGGCTGCCCTCGTGTGGCTGAAAATAAATATTGCACTATTCCTTTATAAATTGTGGGTTGAATTTTAAAAGTTTAAATTAGTAGAGTAGTCTCCGGCTATCAGAACCCCGCTCTCGGGAAGCAAGTGTTCTCTTAGCCGAAGTGCTTTTTAAGACGGAGATGACCACCAGAGACAATAAATAAATACATATGAAATGAACTGAATAAGTAAAAGAAAAGCAATAATCTCTTCTGTGTACCACAAACCAGCAGTTGCTTCACCTTTGGCTCTCTATACTCCAGCGATTAGTCTGTGCATGCATCTCAACACGATCAAGTTCCTTTCACTTTGCACCAAGAACACGCCTTTCGATCACATTGGAATTTGACAGCCTACCTTGATTCATTCCCATGGTTTGATCGGAGTGTTTCGTCCACTGTCGAAGCAATGTGCTGGTGTGGAGAGTTTGATTTTCTTCCCTTTGATGTTGAAGGAGACGCCAGGGCAGATTTCTGTGCTGGCATCGTCAGACTCACCAGAGGATGATTCCTGGTCATCAGAATCATCACCATTATTGTCCGCTTCACAGTCTCCGTCCAGCTCTGCTCAAATGTCTTTGTCTGATATGCACTTGCAATTGCTTATTTCTGAACCTCTTAATCAGAGAGGTGCTATTACTGGCAGAATAAATGAGCCTCTACTAACCTCTGCCTTGTGCACATTTGTCGAAACCTTGTTTATAAACATCTCTCCAGACAGGCGCAGCCATTTCCAGACATAATAATAACATTACAAATGTAATAATAATAGTAATAATAATGATTATTTTCTTCAGGCTTACAAAGCTACATAAATAAACACCTCGGGTGACCCGAGACATTATGTTTGGATCAGTTCAAAAAATAAAAAATAAACGTATCAGACTTCTTATTCTCTGTTTGTAAGTTCGTGACCCCAAGCTAGGAAACTGGTGCCCAGTGGCGGCCATTTTGGCTCTGGAGCTCCATAGACATCAATGCATTACTGGCCTTGACTTAGAACCACAATAGAGCCAGTTTCATAATAACATTAAAACACAGATGGGATTAGAGAAAGGAAGGAAACTGTTGCCCAGTGGCGGCCATTTTGGCTCTGGAGCTCTTTAGATATCAATGCATTACCAGCCCACACTTAGAGCCACAATAGAGCCAGTTTCATAATTATTATTATTATTATTTATTTCTTAGCAGACGCCCTTATCCAGGGCGACTTACAATTATTACAAGATATCACATTACACATTATTTAGATATCACATTATTTTTACATACAATTACCCAATTATACAGTTGGTTTTTTACTGGAGCAATCTAGGTAAAGTACCTTGCTCAAGGGTACAGCAGCAGTGTCCCCCACCTGGGATTGAACCCACGACCCTCTGGTCAAGAGTCCAGAGCCCTAACCACTACTCTACACTGCTGCCCTACAATAATAACATTAAAACACAGATGGGATTAGAGAAAGGTAGGAAACTGTTGCCCATTGGCGGCCATTTTGGCTCTGGAGCTCCATAGACATCAATGCATTACCGGCCCACACTTAGAGCCACAATGGAGCCAGTTTCATAGCAACATTAAAACACTCAAATTAGAGAAAGGTAAGAAACTGCTGCCCATTGGCGGCCATATTGGCTCTGGAGCCCCATAGACATCAATGCATTACTGGCCCTGACTTAGAGCCACAGTAGAGCCAGTTTCATAATAACATTAAAACACATAGATGAGATTAGAGAAAGGTAGGAAACTGGTGCCCAGTGGCGGCCATTTTGGCTCTGGAGCTCCATAGACATCAATGCATTACCGGCCCACACTTAGAGCCACAATAGAGCCAGTTTCATAGCAACATTAAAACACTCAAATTAGAGAAAGGTAAGAAACTGCTGCCCATTGGCGGCCATATTGGCTCTGGAGCCCCATAGACATCAATGCATTACTGGCCCTGACTTAGAGCCACAGTAGAGCCAGTATCATAATAACATTAAAACACATAGATGAGATTAGAGAAAGGTAGGAAACTGTTGCCCATTGGCGGCCATTTTGGCTATGGAGCTCCATAGACATCAATGCATTACCGGCCCACACTTAGAGCCACAATGGAGCCAGTTTCATAGCAACATTAAAACACTCAAATAAGAGAAAGGTAAGAAACTGCTGCCCATTGGCGGCCATATTGGCTCTGGAGCCCCATAGACATCAATGCATTACTGGCCCTGAATTAGAGCCACAATAGAGCCAGTTTCATAATAACATTAAAACACATAGATGAGAGCTCTGGAGCTCCATAGACATCAATGCATTACCGGCCCACACTTAGAGCCACAATAGAGCCAGTTTCATAATAACATTAAAACACAGATGGGATTAGAGAAAGGAAGGAAACTGTTGCCCATTGGCGGCCATTTTGGCTCTGGAGCTCCATAGACATCAATGCATTACCGGCCCACACTTAGAGCCACAATGGAGCCAGTTTCATAGCAAGCAGTGTGGGCAGCAGTGTGGAGTAGTGGTTAGGGCTCTGGACTCTTGACCGGAGGGTCGTGGGTTCAATCCCCGGTGGGTACACTGCTGCTGTACCCTTGAGCAAGGTACTTTACCTAGATTGCTCCAGTAAAAAAACCCAACTGTATAAATATGTAATTGTATGTAAAAATAATGTGGTATCTTGTAACAATTGTAAGTCGCCCTGGATAAGGGTGTCAGCTAAGAAATAAATAATAATAATAATAATAATAACATTAAAACACTCAAATTAGAGAAAGGTAAGAAACTGCTGCCCATTGGCGGCCATATTGGCTCTGGAGCCCCATAGACATCAATGCATTACTGGCCCTGACTTCGAGCCACAGTAGAGCCAGTTTCATAATAACATTAAAACACATAGATGAGATTAGAGAAAGGTAGGAAACTGTTGCCCATTGGCGGCCATTTTGGCTCTGGAGCTCCATAGACATCAATGCATTACCTGCCCACACTTAGAGCCACAATGGAGCCAGTTTCATAGCAACATTAAAACACTCAAATTAGAGAAAGGTAAGAAACTGCTGCCCATTGGCGGCCATATTAGATCTGGAGCCCCATAGACATCAATGCATTACTTTCCCTGACTTAGAGCCACAATAGAGCCAGTATCATAATAACATTAAAACACATAGATGAGATTAGAGAAAGGTAGGAAACTGGTGCCCAGTGGCGGCCATTTTGGCTCTGGAGCTCTTTAGACATCAATGCATTACCGGCCCACACCTAGAGCCACAACACAGCCAGTTTCATAATAACATTAAAACACATAGATGAGATTAGAGAAGGGTAGGAATCTGGTGCCCAGTGGCGGCCATTTTGGCTCTGGAGCTCCATAGACATCAATGCATTACTGGCCCACACTTAGAGCCACAATGGAGCCAGTTTCATAGCAACATTAAAACACTCAAATTAGAGAAAGGTAAGAAACTGCTGCCCATTGGTGGCCATATTGGCTCTGGAGCCCCATAGACATCAATGCATTACCGGCCCACACTTAGAGCCACAATGGAGCCAGTTTCATCGCAACATTAAAACACTCAAATTGGAGAAAGGTAAGAAACTGCTGCCCATTGGCGGCCATATTGGCTCTGGAGCCCCATAGACATCAACGCATTACTGGCCCTGACTTAGAGCCACAATAGAGCCAGTTTCATAATAACATTAAAACACATAGATGAGATTAGAGAAAGGTATGAAACTGGTGCCCAGTGGCGGCCATTTTTGCTCTGGAGCTCCATAGACATCAATGCATTACCGGCCGACACTTAGAGCCACAATAGAGCCAGTTTCATAATAACATTAAAACACATAGATGAGATTAGAGAAAGGTAGGAAACTGGTGCCCAGTGGCGGCCATTTTGGCACTGGAGCTCTTTAGACATCAATGCATTACCAGCCCACACTTAGAGCCACAATAGAGCCAGTTTCATAATAACATTAAAACACATAGATGAGATTAGAGAAGGGAAGGAAACTGGTGCCCAGTGGTGTCCATTTTGGATCTGGAGCTCCATAGACATCAATGCATTACTGGCCCACACTTAGAGCCACAATGGAGCCAGTTTCATAGCAACATTAAAACACTCAAATTAGAGAAAGGTGAGAAACTGCTGCCCATTGGCGGCCAAATTGGCTCTGGAGCTCCATAGACATCAATGCATTACTGGCCTTGACTTAGAGCCACAGTAGAGCCAGTTTCATAATAACATTAAAACACATAGATGAGATTAGAGAAAGGTAGGAAACTGGTGCCCATTGGCGGCCATTTTGGCTCTGGAGCTACATAGACATCAATGCATTACCAGCCCACACTTAGAGCCACAATGGAGCCAGTTTCATAGCAACATTAAAACACTCAAATTAGAGAAAGGTAAGAAACTGCTGCCCATTGGCGGCCATATTGGCTCTGGAGCCCCATAGACATCAATGCATTACTGGCCCTGACTTAGAGCCACAGTAGAGCCAGTATCATAATAACATTAAAACACATAGATGAGATTAGAGAAAGGTAGGAAACTGTTGCCCATTGGCGGCCATTTTGGCTATGGAGCTCCATAGACATCAATGCATTACCGGCCCACACTTAGAGCCACAATGGAGCCAGTTTCATAGCAACATTAAAACACTCAAATAAGAGAAAGGTAAGAAACTGCTGCCCATTGGCGGCCATATTGGCTCTGGAGCCCCATAGACATCAATGCATTACTGGCCCTGAATTAGAGCCACAATAGAGCCAGTTTCATAATAACATTAAAACACATAGATGAGAGCTCTGGAGCTCCATAGACATCAATGCATTACCGGCCCACACTTAGAGCCACAATAGAGCCAGTTTCATAATAACATTAAAACACAGATGGGATTAGAGAAAGGAAGGAAACTGTTGCCCATTGGCGGCCATTTTGGCTCTGGAGCTCCATAGACATCAATGCATTACCGGCCCACACTTAGAGCCACAATGGAGCCAGTTTCATAGCAAGCAGTGTGGGCAGCAGTGTGGAGTAGTGGTTAGGGCTCTGGACTCTTGACCGGAGGGTCGTGGGTTCAATCCCCGGTGGGTACACTGCTGCTGTACCCTTGAGCAAGGTACTTTACCTAGATTGCTCCAGTAAAAAAACCCAACTGTATAAATATGTAATTGTATGTAAAAATAATGTGGTATCTTGTAACAATTGTAAGTCGCCCTGGATAAGGGTGTCAGCTAAGAAATAAATAATAATAATAATAATAACATTAAAACACTCAAATTAGAGAAAGGTAAGAAACTGCTGCCCATTGGCGGCCATATTGGCTCTGGAGCCCCATAGACATCAATGCATTACTGGCCCTGACTTCGAGCCACAGTAGAGCCAGTTTCATAATAACATTAAAACACATAGATGAGATTAGAGAAAGGTAGGAAACTGTTGCCCATTGGCGGCCATTTTGGCTCTGGAGCTCCATAGACATCAATGCATTACCTGCCCACACTTAGAGCCACAATGGAGCCAGTTTCATAGCAACATTAAAACACTCAAATTAGAGAAAGGTAAGAAACTGCTGCCCATTGGCGGCCATATTAGATCTGGAGCCCCATAGACATCAATGCATTACTTTCCCTGACTTAGAGCCACAATAGAGCCAGTATCATAATAACATTAAAACACATAGATGAGATTAGAGAAAGGTAGGAAACTGGTGCCCATTGGCGGCCATTTTGGCTCTGGAGCTACATAGACATCAATGCATTACCAGCCCACACTTAGAGCCACAATAGAGCCAGTTTCATAATAACATTAAAACACATAGATGAGATTAGAGAAGGGTAGGAAACTGGTGCCCAGTGGTGTCCATTTTGGCTCTGAAGCTCCATAGACATCAATGCATTACTGGCCCACACTTAGAGCCACAATGGAGCCAGTTTCATAGCAACATTAAAACACTCAAATTAGAGAAAGGTGAGAAACTGCTGCCCATTGGCGGCCAAATTGGCTCTGGAGCTCCATAGACATCAATGCATTACTGGCCTTGACTTAGAGCCACAGTAGAGCCAGTTTCATAATAACATTAAAACACATAGATGAGATTAGAGAAAGGTAGGAAACTGGTGCCCATTGGCGGCCATTTTGGCTCTGGAGCTACATAGACATCAATGCATTACCAGCCCACACTTAGAGCCACAATGGAGCCAGTTTCATAGCAACATTAAAACACTCAAATTAGAGAAAGGTAAGAAACTGCTGCCCATTGGCGGCCATATTGGCTCTGGAGCCCCATAGACATCAATGCATTACTGGCCCTAACTTAGAGCCACAATAGAGCCAGTTTCATAATAACATTAAAACACATAGATGAGATTAGAGAAAGGTAGGAAACTGGTGCCCAGAGGCGGCCATTTTGGCTCTGGAGCTCTTTAGACATCAATGCATTACCAGCCCACACTTAGAGCCACAACACAGCCAGTTTCATAATAACATTAAAACACATAGATGAGATTAGAGAAGGGTAGGAAACTGGTGCCCAGTGGTGGCCATTTTGGCTCTGGAGCACCATAGACATCAATGCATTACTGGCCCACCCTTAGAGCCACAATGGAGCCAGTTTCATAGCAACATTAAAACACTCAAATTAGAGAAAGGTAAGAAACTGCTGCCCATTGGCGGCCAAATTGGCTCTGGAGCTCCATAGACATCAATGCATTACTGGCCTTGACTTAGAGCCACAGTAGAGCCAGTTTCATAATAACATTAAAACACATAGATGAGATTAGAGAAAGGTAGGAAACTGGTGCCCATTGGCGGCCATTTTGGCTCTGGAGCTCCATAGACATCAATGCATTACCGGCCCACACTTAGAGCCACAATGGAGCCAGTTTCATAGCAACATTAAAACACTCAAATTAGAGAAAGGTAAGAAACTGCTGCCCATTGGCGGCCATATTGGCTCTGAAGCCCCATAGACATCAATGCATTACTGGCCCTGACTGAGAGCCACAATAGAGCCAGTTTCATAAAAACATTAAAACACATAGATGAGATTAGAGAAAGGTAGGAAACTGGTGCCCAGTGGTGTCCATTTTGGCTCTGGAGCTCCATAGACATCAATGCATTACTGGCCCACACTTAGAGCCACAATGGAGCCAGTTTCATAACAACATTAAGACACTCAAATTAGAGAAAAGTGAGAAACTGCTGCCCATTGGCGGCCAAAATGGCTCTGGAGCTCCATAGACATCAATGCATTACTGGCCTTGACTTAGAGCCACAGTAGAGCCAGTTTCATAATAACATTAAAACACATAGATGAGATTAGAGAAAGGTAGGAAACTGGTGCCCATTGGCGGCCATTTTGGCTCTGGAGCTACATAGACATCAATGCATTACCAGCCCACACTTAGAGCCACAATAGAGCCAGTTTCATAATAACATTAAAACACATAGATGAGATTAGAGAAGGGTAGGAAACTGGTGCCCAGTGGTGTCCATTTTGGCTCTGAAGCTCCATAGACATCAATGCATTACTGGCCCACACTTAGAGCCACAATGGAGCCAGTTTCATAGCAACATTAAAACACTCAAATTAGAGAAAGGTGAGAAACTGCTGCCCATTGGCGGCCAAATTGGCTCTGGAGCTCCATAGACATCAATGCATTACTGGCCTTGACTTAGAGCCACAGTAGAGCCAGTTTCATAATAACATTAAAACACATAGATGAGATTAGAGAAAGGTAGGAAACTGGTGCCCATTGGCGGCCATTTTGGCTCTGGAGCTACATAGACATCAATGCATTACCAGCCCACACTTAGAGCCACAATGGAGCCAGTTTCATAGCAACATTAAAACACTCAAATTAGAGAAAGGTAAGAAACTGCTGCCCATTGGCGGCCATATTGGCTCTGGAGCCCCATAGACATCAATGCATTACTGGCCCTAACTTAGAGCCACAACAGAGCCAGTTTCATAATAACATTAAAACACATAGATGAGATTAGAGAAAGGTAGGAAACTGGTGCCCAGTTGCGGCCATCTTGGCTCTGGAGCTCCATAGACATCAATGCATTACCGGCCCACACTTAGAGCCACAATAGAGCCAGTTTCATAATAACATTAAAACACATAGATGAGATTAAAGAAAGGTAGGAAACTGTTGCCCATTGGCGGCCATTTTGGCTCTGGAGCTCCATAGACATCAATGCATTACTTTCCCTGACTTAGAGCCACAATAGAGCCAGTTTCATAATAACATTAAAACACATAGATGAGATTAGAGAAAGGTAGGAAACTGGTGCCCAGAGGCGGCCATTTTGGCTCTGGAGCTCTTTAGACATCAATGCATTACCAGCCCACACTTAGAGCCACAACACAGCCAGTTTCATAATAACATTAAAACACATAGATGAGATTAGAGAAGGGTAGGAAACTGGTGCCCAGTGGTGGCCATTTTGGCTCTGGAGCACCATAGACATCAATGCATTACTGGCCCACCCTTAGAGCCACATTGGAGCCAGTTTCATAGCAACATTAAAACACTCAAATTAGAGAAAGGGAAGAAACTGCTGCCCATTGGCGGCCATATTAGATCTGGAGCCCCTTAGACATCAATGCATTACTTTCCCTGACTTAGAGCCACAATAGAGCCAGTTTCATAATAACATTAAAACACATAGATGAGATTAGAGAAAGGTAGGAAACTGGTGCCCAGAGGCGGCCATTTTGGCTCTGGAGCTCTTTAGACATCAATGCATTACCAGCCCACACTTAGAGCCACAACACAGCCAGTTTCATAATAACATTAAAACACATAGATGAGATTAGAGAAGGGTAGGAAACTGGTGCCCAGTGGTGGCCATTTTGGCTCTGGAGCACCATAGACATCAATGCATTACTGGCCCACCCTTAGAGCCACATTGGAGCCAGTTTCATAGCAACATTAAAACACTCAAATTAGAGAAAGGTAAGAAACTGCTGCCCATTGGCGGCCAAATTGGCTCTGGAGCTCCATAGACATCAATGCATTACTGGCCTTGACTTAGAGCCACAGTAGAGCCAGTTTCATAATAACATTAAAACACATAGATGAGATTAGAGAAAGGTAGGAAACTGGTGCCCATTGGCGGCCATTTTGGCTCTGGAGCTCCATAGACATCAATGCATTACCGGCCCACACTTAGAGCCACAATGGAGCCAGTTTCATAGCAACATTAAAACACTCAAATTAGAGAAAGGTAAGAAACTGCTGCCCATTGGCGGCCATATTGGCTCTGAAGCCCCATAGACATCAATGCATTACTGGCCCTGACTGAGAGCCACAATAGAGCCAGTTTCATAAAAACATTAAAACACATAGATGATATTAGAGAAAGGTATGAAACTGGTGCCCAGTGGCGGCCATATTTGCTCTGGAGCTCCACAGACATCAATGCATTACCGGCCGACACTTAGAGCCACAATAGAGCCAGTTTCATAATAACATTAAAACACATAGATGAGATTAGAGAAAGGTAGGAAACTGGTGCCCAGTGGCGGCCATTTTGGCTCTGGAGCTCTTTAGACATCAATGCATTACCAGCCCACACTTAGAGCCACAATAGAGCCAGTTTCATAATAACATTAAAACACATAAATGAGATTAGAGAAGGGTAGGAAACTGGTGCCCAGTGGTGGCCATTTTGGCTCTGGAGCTCCATAGACATCAATGCATTACTGGCCCACACTTAGAGCCACAATGGAGCCAGTTTCATAGCAACATTAAAACACTCAAATTAGAGAAAGGTAAGAAACTACTGCCCATTGGCGGCCAAATTGGCTCTGGAGCTCCATAGACATCAATACATTACTGGCCTTGACTTAGAGCCACAATAGAGCCAGTTTCATAATAACATTAAAGCACATAGATGAGATTAGAGAAAGGTAGGAAACTGGTGCCCATTGGCAGCCATTTTGGCTCTGGAGCTCCATAAACATCAATGCATTACCAGCCCACACTTAGAGCCACAATGGAGACAGTTTCATAGCAGCATTAAAACACTCAAATTAGAGAAAGGTAAGAAACTGCTGCCCATTGGCGGCCATTTTGGCTCTGGAGCCCCTCAGACATCAATGCATTACTGGCCCTGACTTAGAGCCACAATAGAGCCAGTTTCATAATAACATTAAAACACATAGATGAGATTAGAGAAAGGTATGAAACTGGTGCCCAGTGGCGGCCATTTTTGCTCTGGAGCTCCACAGACATCAATGCATTACCGGCCGACACTTAGAGCCACAATAGAGCCAGTTTCATAATAACATTAAAACACATGGATGAGATTAGAGAAAGGTAGGAAACTGCTGCCCAGTGGCGGCCATTTTGACTCTGGAGCTCTTTAGACATCAATACATTACCATCCCACACTAAGAGCCACAATAGAGCCAGTTTCATAATAACATTAAAACACATAGATGAGATTAGAGAAGGGTAGGAAACTGGTGCCCAGTGGTGGCCATTTTGGCTCTGGAGCACCATAGACATCAATGCATTACTGGCCCACCCTTAGAGCCACAATGGAGCCAGTTTCATAGCAACATTAAAGCACTCAAATTAGAGAAAGGTAAGAAACTGCTGCCCATTGGCGGCCAAATTGGCTCTGGAGCTCCATAGACATCAATGCATTACTGGCCTTGACTTAGAGCCACAGTAGAGCCAGTTTCATAATAACATTAAAACACATAGATGAGATTAGAGAAAGGTAGGAAACTGGTGCCCATTGGCGGCCATTTTGGCTCTGGAGCTCCATAGACATCAATGCATTACCGGCCCACACTTAGAGCCACAATGGAGACAGTTTCATAGCAACATTAAAACACTCAAATTAGAGAAAGGTAAGAAACTGCTGCCCATTGGCGGCCATATTGGCTCTGAAGCCCCATAGACATCAATGCATTACTGGCCCTGACTTAGAGCCACAATAGAGCCAGTTTCATAATAACATTAAAACACATAGATGAGATTAGAGAAAGGTATGAAACTGGTGCCCAGTGGCGGCCATTTTTGCTATGGAGCTCCACAGACATCAATGCATTACCGGCCGACACTTAGAGCCACAATAGAGCCAGTTTCATAATAACATTAAAACACATAGATGAGATTAGAGAAAGGTAGGAAACTGGTGCCCAGTGGCGGCCATTTTGGCTCTGGAGCTCTTTAGACATCAATGCATTACCAGCCCACACTTAGAGCCACAATAGAGCCAGTTTCATAATAACATTAAAACACATAGATGAGATTAGAGAAGGGAAGGAAACTGGTGCCCAGTGGTGTCCATTTTGGATCTGGAGCTCCATAGACATCAATGCATTACTGGCCCACACTTAGAGCCACAATGGAGCCAGTTTCATAGCAACATTAAAACACTCAAATTAGAGAAAGGTGAGAAACTGCTGCCCATTGGCGGCCAAATTGGCTCTGGAGCTCCATAGACATCAATGCATTACTGGCCTTGACTTAGAGCCACAGTAGAGCCAGTTTCATAATAACATTAAAACACATAGATGAGATTAGAGAAAGGTAGGAAACTGGTGCCCATTGGCGGCCATTTTGGCTCTGGAGCTACATAGACATCAATGCATTACCAGCCCACACTTAGAGCCACAATGGAGCCAGTTTCATAGCAACATTAAAACACTCAAATTAGAGAAAGGTAAGAAACTGCTGCCCATTGGCGGCCATATTGGCTCTGGAGCCCCATAGACATCAATGCATTACTGGCCCTAACTTAGAGCCACAACAGAGCCAGTTTCATAATAACATTAAAACACATAGATGAGATTAGAGAAAGGTAGGAAACTGGTGCCCAGTTGCGGCCATCTTGGCTCTGGAGCTCCATAGACATCAATGCATTACCGGCCCACACTTAGAGCCACAATAGAGCCAGTTTCATAATAACATTAAAACACATAGATGAGATTAAAGAAAGGTAGGAAACTGTTGCCCATTGGCGGCCATTTTGGCTCTGGAGCTCCATAGACATCAATGCATTAACGGCCCACACTTAGAGCCACAATGGAGCCAGTTTCATAGCAACATTAAAACACTCAAATTAGAGAAAGGGAAGAAACTGCTGCCCATTGGCGGCCATATTAGATCTGGAGCCCCTTAGACATCAATGCATTACTTTCCCTGACTTAGAGCCACAATAGAGCCAGTTTCATAATAACATTAAAACACATAGATGAGATTAGAGAAAGGTAGGAAACTGGTGCCCAGAGGCGGCCATTTTGGCTCTGGAGCTCTTTAGACATCAATGCATTACCAGCCCACACTTAGAGCCACAACACAGCCAGTTTCATAATAACATTAAAACACATAGATGAGATTAGAGAAGGGTAGGAATCTGGTGCCCAGTGGCGGCCATTTTGGATATGGAGCTCCATAGACATCAATGCATTACTGGCCCACACTTAGAGCCACAATGGAGCCAGTTTCATAGCAACATTAAAACACTCAAATTAGAGAAAGGTAAGAAACTGCTGCCCATTGGTGGCCATATTGGCTCTGGAGCCCCATAGACATCAATGCATTACTGGCCCTGACTTAGAGCCACAACAGAGGCAGTTTCATAATAACATTAAAACACATAGATGAGATTAGAGAAAGGTAGGAAACTAGTGCCCAGTTGCGGCCAATTTGGCTCTGGAGCTCCATAGACATCAATGCATTACCGGCCCACACTTAGAGCCACAATAGAGCCAGTTTCATAATAACATTAAAACACAGATAGGATTAGAGAAAGGTAGGAAACTGTTGCCCATTGGCGGCCATTTTGGCTCTGGAGCTCCATAGACATCAATGCATTACCGGCCGACACTTAGAGCCACAATGGAGCCAGTTTCATAATAACATTAAAACACATAGATGAGATTAGAGAAGGGTAGGAAACTGGTGCCCATTGGCGGCCAAATTGGCTCTGGAGCTCCATAGACATCAATACATTACTGGCCCTGACTTTGAGCCACAATAGAGCCAGTTTCATAATAACATTTAAACACATAGATGAGATTAGAGAAAGGTAGGAAACTGGTGCCCAGAGGCGGCCATTTTGGCTCTGGAGCTCTTTAGACATCAATGCATTACCAGCCCACACTTAGAGCCACAATAGAGCCAGTTTCATAATAACATTAAAACACATAGATGAGATTAGAGAAAGGTAGGAAACTGGTGCCCAGTGGTGTCCATTTTGGCTCTGGAGCTCCATAGACATCAATGCATTACTGGCCCACACTTAGAGCCACAATGGAGCCAGTTTCATAACAACATTAAGACACTCAAATTAGAGAAAAGTGAGAAACTGCTGCCCATTGGCGGCCAAAATGGCTCTGGAGCTCCATAGACATCAATGCATTACTGGCCTTGACTTAGAGCCACAGTAGAGCCAGTTTCATAATAACATTAAAACACATAGATGAGATTAGAGAAAGGTAGGAAACTGGTGCCCATTGGCGGCCATTTTGGCTCTGGAGCTACATAGACATCAATGCATTACCAGCCCACACTTAGAGCCACAATAGAGCCAGTTTCATAATAACATTAAAACACATAGATGAGATTAGAGAAGGGTAGGAAACTGGTGCCCAGTGGTGTCCATTTTGGCTCTGAAGCTCCATAGACTTCAATGCATTACTGGCCCACACTTAGAGCCACAATGGAGCCAGTTTCATAGCAACATTAAAACACTCAAATTAGAGAAAGGTGAGAAACTGCTGCCCATTGGCGGCCAAATTGGCTCTGGAGCTCCATAGACATCAATGCATTACTGGCCTTGACTTAGAGCCACAGTAGAGCCAGTTTCATAATAACATTAAAACACATAGATGAGATTAGAGAAAGGTAGGAAACTGGTGCCCATTGGCGGCCATTTTGGCTCTGGAGCTACATAGACATCAATGCATTACCAGCCCACACTTAGAGCCACAATGGAGCCAGTTTCATAGCAACATTAAAACACTCAAATTAGAGAAAGGTAAGAAACTGCTGCCCATTGGAAGCCATATTGGCTCTGGAGCCCCATAGACATCAATGCATTACTGGCCCTAACTTAGAGCCACAACAGAGCCAGTTTCATAATAACATTAAAACACATAGATGAGATTAGAGAAAGGTAGGAAACTGGTGCCCAGTTGCGGCCATCTTGGCTCTGGAGCTCCATAGACATCAATGCATTACCGGCCCACACTTAGAGCCACAATAGAGCCAGTTTCATAATAATATTAAAACACATAGATGAGATTAAAGAAAGGTAGGAAACTGTTGCCCATTGGCGGCCATTTTGGCTCTGGAGCTCCATAGACATCAATGCATTACCGGCCCACACTTAGAGCCACAATGGAGCCAGTTTCATAGCAACATTAAAACACTCAAATTAGAGAAAGGGAAGAAACTGCTGCCCATTGGCGGCCATATTAGATCTGGAGCCCCTTAGACATCAATGCATTACTTTCCCTGACTTAGAGCCACAATAGAGCCAGTTTCATAATAACATTAAAACACATAGATGAGATTAGAGAAAGGTAGGAAACTGGTGCCCAGAGGCGGCCATTTTGGCTCTGGAGCTCTTTAGACATCAATGCATTACCAGCCCACACTTAGAGCCACAACACAGCCAGTTTCATAATAACATTAAAACACATAGATGAGATTAGAGAAGGGTAGGAAACTGGTGCCCAGTGGTGGCCATTTTGGCTCTGGAGCACCATAGACATCAATGCATTACTGGCCCACCATTAGAGCCACAATGGAGCCAGTTTCATAGCAACATTAAAACACTCAAATTAGAGAAAGGTAAGAAACTGCTGCCCATTGGCGGCCAAATTGGCTCTGGAGCTCCATAGACATCAATGCATTACTGGCCTTGACTTAGAGCCACAGTAGAGCCAGTTTCATAATAACATTAAAACACATAGATGAGATTAGAGAAAGGTAGGAAACTGGTGCCCATTGGCGGCCATTTTGGCTCTGGAGCTCCATAGACATCAATGCATTACCGGCCCACACTTAGAGCCACAATGGAGCCAGTTTCATAGCAACATTAAAACACTCAAATTAGAGAAAGGTAAGAAACTGCTGCCCATTGGCGGCCATATTGGCTCTGAAGCCCCATAGACATCAATGCATTACTGGCCCTGACTGAGAGCCACAATAGAGCCAGTTTCATAAAAACATTAAAACACATAGATGAGATTAGAGAAAGGTATGAAACTGGTGCCCAGTGGCGGCCATTTTTGCTCTGGAGCTCCACAGACATCAATGCATTACCGGCCGACACTTAGAGCCACAATAGAGCCAGTTTCATAATAACATTAAAACACATAGATGAGATTAGAGAAAGGTAGGAAACTGGTGCCCAGTGGCGGCCATTTTGGCTCTGGAGCTCTTTAGACATCAATGCATTACCAGCCCACACTTAGAGCCACAATAGAGCCAGTTTCATAATAACATTAAAACACATAAATGAGATTAGAGAAGGGTAGGAAACTGGTGCCCAGTGGTGGCCATTTTGGCTCTGGAGCTCCATAGACATCAATGCATTACTGGCCCACACTTAGAGCCACAATGGAGCCAGTTTCATAGCAACATTAAAACACTCAAATTAGAGAAAGGTAAGAAACTACTGCCCATTGGCGGCCAAATTGGCTCTGGAGCTCCATAGACATCAATACATTACTGGCCTTGACTTAGAGCCACAATAGAGCCAGTTTCATAATAACATTAAAGCACATAGATGAGATTAGAGAAAGGTAGGAAACTGGTGCCCATTGGCAGCCATTTTGGCTCTGGAGCTCCATAAACATCAATGCATTACCAGCCCACACTTAGAGCCACAATGGAGACAGTTTCATAGCAACATTAAAACACTCAAATTAGAGAAAGGTAAGAAACTGCTGCCCATTGGCGGCCATTTTGGCTCTGGAGCCCCTCAGACATCAATGCATTACTGGCCCTGACTTAGAGCCACAATAGAGCCAGTTTCATAATAACATTAAAACACATAGATGAGATTAGAGAAAGGTATGAAACTGGTGCCCAGTGGCGGCCATTTTTGCTCTGGAGCTCCACAGACATCAATGCATTACCGGCCGACACTTAGAGCCACAATAGAGCCAGTTTCATAATAACATTAAAACACATGGATGAGATTAGAGAAAGGTAGGAAACTGCTGCCCAGTGGCGGCCATTTTGACTCTGGAGCTCTTTAGACATCAATACATTACCATCCCACACTAAGAGCCACAATAGAGCCAGTTTCATAATAACATTAAAACACATAGATGAGATTAGAGAAGGGTAGGAAACTGGTGCCCAGTGGTGGCCATTTTGGCTCTGGAGCACCATAGACATCAATGCATTACTGGCCCACCCTTAGAGCCACAATGGAGCCAGTTTCATAGCAACATTAAAGCACTCAAATTAGAGAAAGGTAAGAAACTGCTGCCCATTGGCGGCCAAATTGGCTCTGGAGCTCCATAGACATCAATGCATTACTGGCCTTGACTTAGAGCCACAGTAGAGCCAGTTTCATAATAACATTAAAACACATAGATGAGATTAGAGAAAGGTAGGAAACTGGTGCCCATTGGCGGCCATTTTGGCTCTGGAGCTCCATAGACATCAATGCATTACCGGCCCACACTTAGAGCCACAATGGAGACAGTTTCATAGCAACATTAAAACACTCAAATTAGAGAAAGGTAAGAAACTGCTGCCCATTGGCGGCCATATTGGCTCTGAAGCCCCATAGACATCAATGCATTACTGGCCCTGACTTAGAGCCACAATAGAGCCAGTTTCATAATAACATTAAAACACATAGATGAGATTAGAGAAAGGTATGAAACTGGTGCCCAGTGGCGGCCATTTTTGCTCTGGAGCTCCACAGACATCAATGCATTACCGGCCGACACTTAGAGCCACAATAGAGCCAGTTTCATAATAACATTAAAACACATAGATGAGATTAGAGAAAGGTAGGAAACTGGTGCCCAGTGGCGGCCATTTTGGCTCTGGAGCTCTTTAGACATCAATGCATTACCAGCCCACACTTAGAGCCACAATAGAGCCAGTTTCATAATAACATTAAAACACATAAATGAGATTAGAGAAGGGTAGGAAACTGGTGCCCAGTGGTGGCCATTTTGGCTCTGGAGCTCCATAGACATCAATGCATTACTGGCCCACACTTAGAGCCACAATGGAGCCAGTTTCATAGCAACATTAAAACACTCAAATTAGAGAAAGGTAAGAAACTACTGCCCATTGGCGGCCAAATTGGCTCTGGAGCTCCATAGACATCAATGCATTACTGGCCTTGACTTAGAGCCACAATAGAGCCAGTTTCACAATAACATTAAAGCACATAGATGAGATTAGAGAAAGGTAGGAAACTGGTGCCCATTGGCAGCCATTTTGGCTCTGGAGCTCCATAAACATCAATGCATTACCAGCCCACACTTAGAGCCACAATGGAGACAGTTTCATAGCAACATTAAAACACTCAAATTAGAGAAAGGTAGGAAACTACTGCCCATTGGCAGCCATATTGGCTCTGGAGCCCCATAGACATCAATGCATTACTGGCCCTGACTTTGAGCCACAATAGAGCCAGTTTCATAATAACATTAAAACACATAGATGAGATTAGAGAAAGGTATGAAACTGGTGCCCAGTGGCGGCCATTTTGGCTCTAGAGCTCCATAGACATCAATGCATTACCAGCCCACACTTAGAGCCACAATAGAGCCAGTTTCATAATAACATTAAAACACATAAATGAGATTAGAGAAGGGTAGGAAACTGGTGCCCAGTGGTGGCCATTTTGGCTCTGGAGCTCCATAGACATCAATGCATTACTGGCCCACACTTAGAGCCACAATAGAGCCAGTTTCATAGCAACATTAAAACACTCAAATTAGAGAAAGGTAAGAAACTGCTGCCCATTGGCGGCCATATTGGCTCTGGAGCCCCATAGACATCAATGCATTACTGGCCGTGACTTAGAGCCACAATAGAGCCAGTTTCATAATAACATTAAAACACATAGATGAGAGCTCTGGAGCTCCATAGACATCAATGCATTACCGGCCGACACTTAGAGTCACAATAGAGCCAGTTTCATAATAACATTAAAACACATAGATGAGATTAGAGAAGGGTAGGAAACTGGTGCCCAGTCGTGGGCATTTTGGCTCTGGAGCTCCATAGACATCGATGCATTACCAGCCCACACTTAGAGCCACAATGGAGCCAGTTTCATAGCAACATTAAAACACTCAAATTAGAGAAAGGTAAGAAACTGCTGCCCATTGGCGGCCAAATTGGCTCTGGAGCTCCATAGACATCAATGCATTACTGGCCTTGACTTAGAGCCACAGTAGAGCCAGTTTCATAATAACATTAAAACACATAGATGAGATTAGAGAAAGGTAGGAAACTGGTGCCCATTGGCGGCCATTTTGGCTCTGGAGCTACATAGACATCAATGCATTACCAGCCCACACTTAGAGCCACAATAGAGCCAGTTTCATAATAACATTAAAACACATAGATGAGATTAGAAAAAGGTAGGAAACTGGTGCCCATTGGCGGCCATTTTGGCTCTGGAGCTCCATAGACATCAATGCATTACCAGCCCACACTTAGAGCCACAATGGAGCCAGTTTCATAGCAACATTAAAACACTCAAATTAGAGAAAGGTAAGAAACTGCTGCCCATTGGCGGCCATATTGGCTCTGGAGCCCCATAGACATCAATGCATTACTGGCCCTGACTTTGAGCCACAATAGAGCCAGTTTCATAATAACATTATAACACATAGATGAGATTAGAGAAATGTAGGAAACTGGTGCCCAGTGGCGGCCATTTTGGCTCTGGAGCTCCATAGACATCAATGCATTACCGGCCCACACTTAGAGCCACAATAGAGCCAGTTTCATAATAACATTAAAACACAGATGGGATTAGAGAAAGGTAGGAAACTGTTGCCCATTGGCGGCCATTTTGGCTCTGGAGCCCCATAGACATCAATGCATTACCGGCCCACACTTAGAGTCACAATAGAGCCAGTTTCATAATAACATTAAAACACATAGATGAGATTAGAGAAAAGTAGGAAACTGGTGCCCAGTGGTGGGCATTTTGGCTCTGGAGCTCCATAGACATCAATGCATTACTGGCCCACACTTAGAGCCACAATGGAGCCAGTTTCATAGCAACATTAAAACACTCAAATTAGAGAAAGGTAAGAAACTGCTGCCCATTGGCGGCCAAATTGGCTCTGGAGCTCCATAGACATCAATGCATTACCGGCCGACACTTAGAGTCACAATAGAGCCAGTTTCATAATAACATTAAAACACAAAGATGAGATTAGAGAAGGGTAGGAAACTGCTGCCCATTGGCGGCCAAATTTGCTCTGGAGCTCCATAGACATCAATGCATTACTGGCCCTGACTTTGAGCCACAATAGAGCCAGTTTCATAATAACATTAAAACACATAGATGAGATTAGAGAAAGGTAGGAAACTGGTGCCCAGTGGCGGCCATTTTGGCTCTGGAGCTCCTTAGACATCAATGCATTACCGGCCCACACTTAGAGCCACAATGGAGCCAGTTTCATTGCAACATTAAAACACTCAAATTAGAGAAAGGTAAGAAACTGCTGCACATTGGCGGCCATATTGGCTCTGGAGCCCCATAGACATCAATGCATTACTGGCCCTGACTTAGAGCAACAATAGAGCCAGTTTCATAATAACATTAAAACACATAGATGAGAGCTCTGGAGCTCCATAGACATCAATGCATTACCGGCCCACACTTAGAGCCACAATAGAGCCAGTTTCATAATAACATTAAAACACAGATGGGATTAGAGAAAGGAAGGAAACTGTTGCCCAGTGGCGGCCATTTTGGCTCTGGAGCTCTTTAGACATCAATGCATTACCAGCCCACACTTAGAGCCACAATAGAGCCAGTTTCATAGCAACATTAAAACACTCAAATTAGAGAAAGGTAAGAAACTGCTGCCCATTGGCGGCCAAATTGGCTCTGGAGCTCCATAGACATCAATGCATTACTGGCCTTGACTTAGAGCCACAGTAGAGCCAGTTTCATAATAACATTAAAACACATAGATGAGATTAGAGAAAGGTAGGAAACTGGTGCCCATTGGCGGCCATTTTGGCTCTGGAGCTCCATAGACATCAATGCATTACCAGCCCACACTTAGAGCCACAATGGAGCCAGTTTCATAGCAACATTAAAACACTCAAATTAGAGAAAGGTAAGAAACTGCTGCCCATTGGCGGCCATATTGGCTCTGGAGCCCCATAGACATCAATGCATTACTGGCCCTGACTTAGAGCCACAGTAGAGCCAGTTTCATAATAACATTAAAACACATAGATGAGATTAGAGAAAGGTAGGAAACTGGTGCCCAGTGGCGGCCAATTTGGCTCTGGAGCTCAATAGACATCAATGCATTACCGGCCCACACTTAGAGCCACAATAGAGCCAGTTTCATAATAACATTAAAACACAGATGGGATTAGAGAAAGGTAGGAAACTGTTGCACATTGGCGGCCATCTTGGCTCTGGAGCTCCATAGACATCAATGCATTACCGGCCCACACTTAGAGCCACAATGGAGCCAGTTTCATAGCAACATTAAAACACTCAAATTAGAGAAAGGTAAGAAACTGCTGCCCACTGGCGGCCATATTGGCTCTGGAGCCCCATAGACATCAATGCATTACTGGCCCTGACTTAGAGCCACAATAGAGCCAGTTTCATAATAACATTAAAACACATAGATGAGATTAGAGAAGGGTAGGAAACTGGTGCCCAGTGGCGGCCATTTTGGCTCTGGAGCTCCATAGACATCAATGCATTACCGGCCCACACTTAGAGCCACAATGGAGCCAGTTTCATATCAACATTAAAACACTCAAATGAGAGAAAAGTAAGAAACTGCTGCCCATTGGCGGCCAAATTGGCTCTGGAGCTCCATAGACATCAATGCATTGCTGGCCTTGACTTAGAGCCACAGTAGAGCCAGTTTCATAATAACATTAAAACACATAGATGAGATTAGAGAAGGGTAGGAAACTGGTGCCCATTGGCGGCCATTTTGGCTCTGGAGCTCCATAGACATCAATGCATTACCAGCCCACACTTAGAGCCTCAATGGAGCCAGTTTCATAGCAACATTAAAACTCTCAAAATAGAGAAAGGTAAGAAACTGCTGCCCATTGGCGGCCATATTGGCTCTGGAGCCCCATAGACATCAATGCATTACTGGCCCTGACTTAGAGCCACAATAGAGCCAGTTTCATAATAACATTAAAACACATAGATGAGAGCTCTGGAGCTCCATAGACATCAATGCATTACCGGCCGACACTTAGAGCCACAATAGATCCAGTTTCATAATAACATTAAAACACATAGATGAGATTAGAGAAGGGTAGGAAACTGGTGCCCGGTGGCGGCCATTTTGGCTCTGGAGCTCCATAGACATCAATGCATTACCGGCCCACACTTAGAGCCACAATGGAGCCAGTTTCATAGCAACATTAAAACACTCAAATTAGAGAAAGGTAAGAAACTGCTGCCCATTGGCAGCCAAATTGGCTCTGGAGCTCCATAGACATCAATGCATTACCGGCCCTGACTCAGAGCCACAACAGAGCCAGTTTCATAATAATATTAAAACACATAGATGAGATTAGAGAAAGGTAGGAAACTGGTGCCTAGTTGCGGCCATTTTGGCTCTGGAGCTCCATAGACATCAATGCATTACCGGCCGACACTTAGAGCCACAATAGAGCCAGTTTCATAATAACATTAAAACACAGATGGGATTAGAGAAAGGTAGGAAACTGTTGCCCATTGGTGGCCATTTTGGCTCTGGAGCTCCATAGACATCAATGCATTACCGGCCCACACTTAGAGCCACAATGGAGCCAGTTTCATAGCAACATTAAAACACTCAAATTAGAGAAAGATTAGAAACTGCTGCCCATTGGCGGCCATATTAGCTCTGGAGCCCCATAGACATCAATGCATTACTGGCCCTGACTTAGAGCCACAGTAGAGCCAGTTTCATAATAACATTAAAATACATAGATGAGATTAGAGAAAGGTAGGAAACTGGTGCCCATTGGCGGCCATTTTGGCTCTGGAGCTCCATAGACATCAATGCATTACCAGCCCACACTTAGAGCCACAATGGAGCCAGTTTCATAGCAACATTAAAACACTCAAATTAGAGAAAGGTAAGAAACTGCTGCCCATTGGTGGCCATATTGACTCTGGAGCCCCATAGACATCAATGCATTACTGGCCCTGACTTAGAGCCACAATGGAGCCAGTTTCATAATAACATTAAAACACATAGATGAGATTAGAGAAAGGTAGGAAACTGGTGCCCAGAGGTGGCCATTTTGGCTCTGGAGCTCCATAGACATCAATGCATTACCGGCCCACACTTAGAGCCACAATGGAGCCAGTTTCATAGCAACATTAAAACACTCAAATTAGAGAAAGGTAAGAAACTGCTGCCCATTGGCGGCCATATTGGCTCTGGAGCCCCATAGACATCAATGCATTACTGGCCCTGACTTAGAGCCACAGTAGAGCCAGTTTCATAATAACATTAAAACACATAGATGAGATTAGAGAAAGGTAGGAAACTGGTGCCCAGTGGCGGCCATTTTGGCTCTGGAGCTCCATAGACATCAATGCATTACCGGCCCACACTTAGAGCCACAATAGAGCCAGTTTCATAGCAACATTAAAACACTCAAATTAGAGAAAGGTAAGAAACTGCTGTCCATTGGCGGCCATATTGGCTCTGGAGCCCCATAGACATCAATGCATTACTGGCCCGACTTAGAGCCACAATAGAGCCAGTTTCATAATAACATTAAAACACATAGATGAGATTAGAGAAAGGTAGGAAACTGGTGCCCAGTGGCGGCCATTTTTGCTCTGGAGCTCCATAGACATCAATGCATTACTGGCCCACACTTAGAGCCACAATGGAGCCAGTTTCATAGCAACATTAAAACACTCAAATTAGAGAAAGGTAAGAAACTGCTGCCCATTGGCGGCCATATTGGCTCTGGAGCCCCATAGACATCAATGCATTACCAGCCCACACTTAGAGCCACAATAGAGCCAGTTTCATAATAACATTGAAACACATTGATGAGATTAGAGAAGGGTAGGAAACTGGTGCTCAGTGGCGGCCATTTTGGCTCTGAAGCTCCATAGACATCAATGCATTACCGGCCCACACTTAGAGCCACAATGGAGCCAGTTTCATAGCAACATTAAAACACTCAAATTAGAGAAAGGTAAGAAACTGCTGCCCATTGGCGGCCATATTGGCTCTGGAGCCCCATAGACATCAATGCATTACTGGCCCTGACAGAGCCACAATAGAGCCAGTTTCATAATAACATTAAAACAAATAGATGAGATTAGAGAAAGGTAGGAAACTGGTGCCCAGTGGTGGCCATTTTGGCTCTGGAGCTCCATAGACATCAATGCATTACCGGCCCACACTTAGAGCCACAATGGAGCCAGTATCATAGCAACATTAAAACACTCAAATTAGAGAAAGGTAAGAAACTGCTGCCCATTGGCGGCCAAATTGGCTCTGGAGCTCCATAGACATCAATGCATTACTGGCCCTGACTTAGAGCCACAGTAGAGCCAGTTTCATAATAACATTAAAACACATAGATGAGATTACAGAAGGGTAGGAAACTGGTGCCCAGTGGCGGCCATTTTGGCTCTGGAGCTCCATAGACATCAATGAATTACTGGCCCACACTTAGAACCACAATGGAGCCAGTTTCATATCAACATTAAAACACTCAAATTAGAGAAAGGTAAGAAACTGCTGCCCATTGGCGGCCAAATTGGCTCTAGACATCAATGCATTACTGGCCTTGACTTAAGGCCACAGTAGAGCCAGTTTCATAATAACATTAAAACACATAGATGAGATTAGAGAAGGGTAGGAAACTGGTGCCCAGTGGCGGCCATTTTGGCTCTGGAGCTCCATAGACATCAATGCTTTACCGGCCCACACTTAGAGCCACAATGGAGCCAGTTTCATAGCAACATTAAAACACTCAAATTAGAGAAAGGTAAGAAACCGCTGCCCTTTGGCGGCCAAATTGGCTCTGGAGCTCCATAGACATCAATGCATTACTGGCCCTGACTTAGAGCCACAGTAGAGCCAGTTTCATAATAACATTAAATTACATAGATGAGATTAGAGAAAGGTAGGAAACTGGTGACCATTGGCGGCCATTTTGGCTCTGGAGCTCCATAGACATCAATGCATTACCAGCCCACACTTAGAGCCACAATGGAGCCAGTTTCATAGCAACATTAAAACACTCAAATTAGAGAAAGGTAAGAAACTGCTGCCCATTGGTGGCCATATTGGCTCTGGAGCCCCATAGACATCAATGCATTACTGGCCCTGACTTAGAGCCACAATAGAGCCAGTTTCATAATAACATTAAAACACATAGATGAGATTAGAGAAAGGTAGGAAACTGGTGCCCAGAGGTGGCCATTTTGGCTCTGGAGCTCCATAGACATCAATGCATTACCGGCCCACACTTAGAGCCACAATGGAGCCAGTTTCATAGCAACATTAAAACACTCAAATTAGAGAAAGGTAAGAAACTGCTGCCCATTGGCGGCCATATTGGCTCTGGAGCCCCATAGACATCAATGCATTACTGGCCCTGACTTAGAGCCACAGTAGAGCCAGTTTCATAATAACATTAAAACACATAGATGAGATTAGAGAAAGGTAGGAAACTGGTGCCCAGTGGCGGCCAATTTGGCTCTGGAGCTCAATAGACATCAATGCATTACCGGCCCACACTTAGAGCCACAATAGAGCCAGTTTCATAATAACATTAAAACACAGATGGGATTAGAGAAAGGTAGGAAACTGTTGCACATTGGCGGCCATCTTGGCTCTGGAGCTCCATAGACATCAATGCATTACCGGCCCACACTTAGAGCCACAATGGAGCCAGTTTCATAGCAACATTAAAACACTCAAATTAGAGAAAGGTAAGAAACTGCTGCCCACTGGTGGCCATATTGGCTCTGGAGCCCCATAGACATCAATGCATTACTGGCCCTGACTTAGAGCCACAATAGAGCCAGTTTCATAATAACATTAAAACACATAGATGAGATTAGAGAAGGGTAGGAAACTGGTGCCCAGTGGCGGCCATTTTGGCTCTGGAGCTCCATAGACATCAATGCATTACCGGCCCACACTTAGAGCCACAATGGAGCCAGTTTCATAGCAACATTAAAACACTCAAATTAGAGAAAGGTAAGAAACTGCTGCCCACTGGCGGCCATATTGGCTCTGGAGCCCCAAAGACATCAATGCATTACTGGCCCTGACTTAGAGCCACAATAGAGCCAGTTTCATAAAAACATTAAAACACATAGATGAGAGCTCTGGAGCTCCATAGACATCAATGCATTACCGGCCGACACTTAGAGCCACAATAGATCCAGTTTCATAATAACATTAAAACACATAGATGAGATTAGAGAAAGGTAGGAAACTGGTGCCTAGTTGCGGCCATTTTGGCTCTGGAGCTCCATAGACATCAATGCATTACCGGCCGACACTTAGAGCTACAATAGAGCCAGTTTCATAATAACATTAAAACACAGATGGGATTAGAGAAAGGTAGGAAACTGTTGCCCATTGGCGGCCATTTTGGCTCTGGAGCTCCATAGACATCAATGCATTACCGGCCCACACTTAGAGCCACAATGGAGCCAGTTTCATAGCAACATTAAAACACTCAAATTAGAGAAAGATAAGAAACTGCTGCCCATTGGCGGCCATATTAGCTCTGGAGCCCCATAGACATCAATGCATTACTGGCCCTGACTTAGAGCCACAATAGAGCCAGTTTCATAATAACATTAAAACACATAGATGAGATTAGAGAAAGGTATGAAACTGGTGCCCAGTGGTGGCCATTTTTGCTCTGGAGCTCCATAGACATCAATGCATTACCGGCCGACACTTTGAGCCACAATAGAGCCAGTTTCATAATAACATTAAAACACATAGATGAGATTAGAGAAAGGTAGGAAGCTGGTGCCCAGTGGCGGCCATTTTGGCTCTGGAGCTCCATAGACATCAATGCATTTCCGGCCCACTCGTAGAGCCACAATAGAGCCAGTTTCATAGCAACATTAAAACACTCAAATTAGAGAAAGGTAAGAAACTGCTGTCCATTGGCGGCCATATTGGCTCTGGAGCCCCATAGACTTCAATGCATTACTGGCCCGACTTAGAGCCACAATAGAGCCAGTTTCATAATAACATTAAAACACATAGATGAGATTAGAGAAGGGTAGGAAACTGGTGCCCAGTGGCGGCCATTTTTGCTCTGGAGCTCCATAGACATCAATGCATTACTGGCCCACACTTAGAGCCACAATGGAGCCAGTTTCATAGCAACATTAAAACACTCAAATTAGAGAAAGGTAAGAAACTGCTGCCCATTGGCGGCCATATTGGCTCTGGAGCCCCATAGACATCAATGCATTACCAGCCCACACTTAGAGCCACAATAGAGCCAGTTTCATAATAACATTAAAACACATAGATGAGATTAGAGAAGGGTAGGAAACTGGTGCCCAGTGGCGGCCATTTTGGCTCTGAAGCTCCATAGACATCAATGCTTTACCAGCCCACACTTAGAGCCACAATGGAGCCAGTTTCATAGCAACATTAAAACACTCAAATTAGAGAAAGGTAAGAAACTGCTGCCCATTGGCGGCCATATTGGCTCTGGAGCCCCATAGACATCAATGCATTACTGGCCCGACTTAGGGCCACAATAGAGCCAGTTTCATAATAACATTAAAACACATAGATGAGATTAGAGAAAGGTAGGAAACTGGTGCCCAGTGGCGGCCATTTTTGCTCTGGAGCTCCATAGACATCAATGCATTACTGGCCCACACTTAGAGCCACAATGGAGCCAGTTTCATAGCAACATTAAAACACTCAAATTAGAGAAAGGTAAGAAACTGCTGCCCATTGGCGGCCATATTGGCTCTGGAGCCCCATAGACATCAATGCATTACCAGCCCACACTTAGAGCCACAATAGAGCCAGTTTCATAATAACATTAAAACACATAGATGAGATTAGAGAAAGGTAGGAAACTGGTGCCCATTGGCGGCCATTTTGGCTCTGGAGCTCCATAGACATCAATGCATTACCAGCCCACACTTAGAGCCACAATGGAGCCAGTTTCATAGCAACATTAAAACACTCAAATTAGAGAAAGGTAAGAAACTGGTGCCCATTGGTGGCCATATTGGCTCTGGAGCCCCATAGACATCAATGCATTACTGGCCATGACTTAGAGCCACAATAGAGCCAGTTTCATAATAACATTGAAACACATAGATGAGATTAGAGAAAGGTAGGAAACTGGTGCCCAGAGGTGGCCATTTTGGCTCTGGAGCTCCATAGACATCAATGCATTACCGGCCCACACTTAGAGCCACAATGGAGCCAGTTTCATAGCAACATTAAAACACTCAAATTAGAGAAAGGTAAGAAACTGCTGCCCATTGGCGGCCATATTGGCTCTGGAGCCCCATAGACATCAATGCATTACTGGCCCTGACTTAGAGCCACAGTAGAGCCAGTTTCATAATAACATTAAAACACATAGATGAGATTAGAGAAAGGTAGGAAACTGGTGCCCAGTGGCGGCCATTTTGGCTCTGGAGCTCCATAGACATCAATGCATTACCGGCCCACACTTAGAGCCACAATAGAGCCAGTTTCATAGCAACATTAAAACACTCAAATTAGAGAATGGTAAGAAACTGGTGCCCATTGGTGGCCATATTGGCTCTGGAGCCCCATAGACATCAATGCATTACTGGCCCTGACTTAGAGCCACAATAGAGCCAGTTTCATAATAACATTAAAACACATAGATGAGATTAGAGAAAGGTAGGAAACTGGTGCCCAGTGGCGGCCATTTTTGCTCTGGAGCTCCATAGACATCAATGCATTACTGGCCCACACTTAGAGCCACAATGGAGCCAGTTTCATAGCAACATTAAAACACTCAAATTAGAGAAAGGTAAGAAACCGCTGCCCTTTGGCGGCCAAATTGGCTCTGGAGCTCCATAGACATCAATGCATTACTGGCCCTGACTTAGAGCCACAGTAGAGCCAGTTTCATAATAACATTAAAATACATAGATGAGATTAGAGAAAGGTAGGAAACTGGTGACCATTGGCGGCCATTTTGGCTCTGGAGCTCCATAGACATCAATGCATTACCAGCCCACACTTAGAGCCACAATGGAGCCAGTTTCATAGCAACATTAAAACACTCAAATTAGAGAAAGGTAAGAAACTGCTGCCCATTGGTGGCCATATTGGCTCTGGAGCCCCATAGACATCAATGCATTACTGGCCCTGACTTAGAGCCACAATAGAGCCAGTTTCATAATATCATTAAAACACATAGATGAGATTAGAGAAAGGTAGGAAACTGGTGCCCAGAGGTGGCCATTTTGGCTCTGGAGCTCCATAGACATCAATGCATTACCGGCCCACACTTAGAGCCACAATGGAGCCAGTTTCATAGCAACATTAAAACACTCAAATTAGAGAAAGGTAAGAAACTGCTGCCCATTGGCGGCCATATTGGCTCTGGAGCCCCATAGACATCAATGCATTACCAGCCCACACTTAGAGCCACAATAGAGCCAGTTTCATAATAACATTGAAACACATTGATGAGATTAGAGAAGGGTAGGAAACTGGTGCCCAGTGGCGGCCATTTTGGCTCTGAAGCTCCATAGACATCAATGCTTTACCAGCCCACACTTAGAGCCACAATGGAGCCAGTTTCATAGCAACATTAAAACACTCAAATTAGAGAAAGGTAAGAAACTGCTGCCCATTGGTGGCCATATTGGCTCTGGAGCCCCATAGACATCAATGCATTACTGGCCCTGACTTAGAGCCACAATAGAGCCAGTTTCATAATAACATTAAAACACATAGATGAGATTAGAGAAAGGTAGGAAACTGGTGCCCAGTGGTGGCCATTTTGGCTCTGGAGCTCCATAGACATCAATGCATTACCGGCCCACACTTAGAGCCACAATGGAGCCAGTTTCATAGCAACATTAAACCACTCAAATTAGAGAAAGGTAAGAAACTGCTGCCCATTGGTGGCCATATTGGCTCTGGAGCCCCATAGACATCAATGCATTACTGGCCCTGACTTAGAGCCACAGTAGAGCCAGTTTCATAATAACATTAAAACACATAGATGAGATTAGAGAAAGGTAGGAAACTGGTGCCCATTGGCGGCCATTTTGGCTCTGGAGCTCCATAGACATCAAAGCATTACTGGCCCACACTTAGAGCCTCAATGGAGCCAGTTTCATAGCAACATTAAAACACTCAAATTAGAGAAAGGTAAGAAACTGCTACCCATTGGCGGCCATATTGGCTCTGGAGACCCATAGACATCAATGCTTTACTGGCCCTGACTTAGAGCCACAATAGAGCCAGTTTCATAATAACATTAAAACACATAGATGAGATTAGAGAAAGGTAGGAAACTGGTGCCCAGTGGCGGCCATTTTGGCTCTGGAGCTCCATAGACATCAATGCATTACCGGCCCACACTTAGAGCCACAATAGAGCCAGTTTCATAATAACAATAAAACACAGATGGGATTAGAGAAAGGTAGGAAACTGTTGCCCTTTGGCGGCCATCTTGGCTCTGGAGCTCCATAGACATCAATGCATTACCGGCCCACAGTTAGAGCCACAATGGAGCCAGTTTCATAGCAACATTAAAACACTCAAATTAGAGAAAGGTAAGAAACTGCTGCACATTGGCGGCCATATTGGCTCTGGAGCCCCATAGACATCAATGCATTACTGGCCCTGACTTAGAGCCACAATAGAGCCAGTTTCATAATAACATTAAAACACATAGATGAGATTAGAGAAAGGTAGGAAACTGTTGCCCATTGGCGGCCATCTTGGCTCTGGAGCTCCATAGACATCAATGCATTACCGGCCCACACTTAGAGCCACAATGGAGCCAGTTTCATAGCAACATTAAAACACTCAAATTAGAGAAAGGTAAGAAACTGCTGCCCATTGGCGGCCATATTGGCTCTGGAGCCCCATAGACTTCAATGCATTACTGGCCCTGACTTAGAGCCACAATAGAGCCAGTTTCATAATAACATTAAAACACATAGATGAGATTAGAGAAAGGTAGGAAACTGGTGCCCATTGGCGGACATTTTGGCTCTGGAGCTCCATAGACATCAATGCATTACTGGCCCTGACTTAGAGCCACAATAGAGCCAGTTTCATAATAACATTAAAACACATAGATGAGATTAGAGAAAGGTAGGAAACTGGTGCCCATTGGCGGACATTTTGGCTCTGGAGCTCCATAGACATCAATGCATTACCGGCCCACACTTAGAGCCACAATAGAGCCAGTTTCATAGTAACATTAAAACACAGATGGGATTAGAGAAAGGTAGGAAACTGTTGCCCATTGGCGGCCATCTTGGCTCTGGAGCTCCATAGACATCAATGCATTACTGGCCCATACCTAGAGCCACAATGGAGCCAGTTTCATAGCAACAGTAAAACACTCAAATTAGAGAAAGGTAAGAAACTGCTGCCCATTGGCGGCCATATTAGCTCTGGAGCCCCATAGACATCAATGCATTACCGGCCGACACTTAGAGCCACAATAGAGCCAGTTTCATAATAACATTAAAACACATAGATGAGATTAGAGAAGGGTAGGAAACTAGTGCCCAGTGGCGGCCATTTTGGCTCTGGAGCTCCATAGACATCAATGCATTATCGGCCCACACTTAGAGCCACAATGGAGCCAGTTTCATAGCAACATTAAAACACTCAAATTAGAGAAAGGTAAGAAACTGCTGCCCATTGGCGGCCAAATTGGCTCTGGAGCTCCATAGACATCAATGCATTACTGGCCCTGACTCAGAGCCACAGTAGAGCCAGTTTCATAATAACATTAAAACACATAGATGAGATTAGAGAAAGGTAGGAAACTGGTGCCCATTGGCGGCCATTTTGGCTCTGGAGCTCCATAGACATCAATGCATTACCAGCCCACACTTAGAGCCACAATGGAGCCAGTTTCATAGCAACATTAAAACACTCAAATTAGAGAAAGGTAAGAAACTGCTGCCCATTGGCGGCCATATTGGCTCTGGAGCCCCATAGACATCAATGCATTACTGGCCCTGACTTAGAGCCACAATAGGGCCAGTTTCATAATAACATTAAAACACATAGATGAGATTAGAGAAAGGTATGAAACTGGTGCCCAGTGGCGGCCATTTTGGCTCTGGAGCTCCATAGACATCAATGCATTACTGGCCCACACCTAGAGCCACAATGGAGCCAGTTTCATAGCAACATTAAAACACTCAAATTAGAGAAATGTAAGAAACTGCTGCCTATTGGCGGCCATATTGGCTCTGGAGCCCCATAGACATCAATGCATTACTGGCCCTGACTTAGAGCCACAATAGAGCCCATTTCATAATAACATTAAAACACATAGATGAGATTAGAGAAGGGTAGGAAACTGGTGCGCAGTGGCGGCCATTTTGGCTCTGGAGCTCCATAGACATCAATGCATTACTGGCCCTGACTTAGAGCCACAATAGAGCCAGTTTCATAATAATATTAAAACACATAGATGAGAGCTCTGGAGCTCCTTAGACATCAATGCATTACCGGCCGACACTTAGAGCCACAGTAGAGCCAGTTTCATAATAACATTAAAACACATAGATGAGATTAGAGAAGGGTAGGAAACTGGTGCGCAGTGGCGGCCATTTTGGCTCTGGAGCTCCATAGACATCAATGCATTACCGGCCCACACTTAGAGCCACAATGGAGCCAGTTTCATAGCAACATTAAAACACTCAAATTAGAGAAAGGTAAGAAACTGCTGCCCATAGGCGGCCATATTAGCTCTGGAGCCCCATAGACATCAATGCATTACTGGCCCTGACTTAGAGCCACAATAGAGGCAGTTTCATAATAACATTAAAACACATAGATGAGATTAGAGAAAGGTAGGAAACTGTTGCCCATTGGCGGCCATTTTGGCTCTGGAGCTCCATAGACATCAATGCATTACCAGCCCACACTTAGAGCCACAATGGAGCCAGTTTCATAGCAACATTAAAACACTCAAATTAGAGAAAGGGAAGAAACTGCTGCCCATTGGCGGCCAAATTGGCTCTGGAGCTCCATAGACATCAATGCATTACTGGCCCTGACTCAGAGCCACAGTAGAGCCAGTTTCATAATAACATTAAAACACATAGATGAGATTAGAGAAAGGTAGGAAACTGGTGCCCATTGGCGGCCATTTTGGCTCTGGAGCCCCATAGACATCAATGCATTACTGGCCCTGACTTAGAGCCACAATGGAGCCAGTTTCATAATAACATTAAAACACATAGATGAGATTAGAGAAAGGTATGAAACTGGTGCCCAGTGGCGGCCATTTTGGCTCTGGAGCTCCATAGACATCAATGCATTACCAGAGGGACCTGATTTACTATACAACCACAATGGTTTTGTTTGTTAGGTGGCTCACTAAGGAAAAAGAAAACAGCATGAAATATGTGTTCTGTCAAGATCCTCAGATGCCCAGATAAATGATCTTAGTGTCTAACCGGTATGTCGAGACAACAAGATAAAAAATTAAAATAAATAAAAAGTTGTTCATCTCAAGTTTGTTTATTTATTTATTTTTCTCTGTAATTTACTGTGCTTAATGCTAGTTTTCAGTGTATTTGTTTTACCGTACTTTACTGTGCTTTACCATGGTTTACCACACCCTGCTATGATTTATCATAATGGTATACCACAAGCATGAGTAATAAATATCAAAGTGTTGATGCCAAGGTCCTTATCACCTGCATGTCTGATGTGCCTGGGGTATTTCTTCCCAGCACTGAACCCTGAAGCATCCATTTACTATGAGTTACAATAACAAGAATCATAACCCCTATCTGCACCTACGCTCAAACAACACACTGTTGCACACCTGTCACTGACAAACTCTCACAGACAGTCACTCACCTGGCAGCTGTCCCACTGAGAAACAGAAGCAGCCACAACAGTTAACGAATCTCCTCTCTTGCATTAGTCACAGACCACTCCCGTCTACCTTGACACGGCTGCAGTTTTTCTGCCATTACTGTTAACAGACATACACAGGTACACCCTCTGATAAAAGATCTCCATGATAAAATGTTAGCAAAGTGTCATAAAGCACAGTGAAAGCACGGGGAAGTGTAGGCAAGCATTGCAAAGCACACAGAGAGGTACGGTAAAGCGTCTTTAAAAAAAAAAAAAATAACATGACAATCCATCATTAACTATTAAATGCAACTGTGCAGTGGACCTAATCAAACACCACTGACCCTTACCTGTGGAGGGCTTGGTCCGAATAATCGAATACTCGGTTGGTGCAGCACGGTCACCCGCTGACCAGCAGTTGCTGGAATTTTAAGCAGGATTACCAATTAATCAGCAGTCCATTGTTTTAAGTTCTCTTAGCGACTCTGCTGTCGCAACTGCATTAGCATCGATGACCTAATAAGAAGGGGTAGGCTGCCCTCGTGTGGCTGAAAATAAATATTGCACTATTCCTTTATAAATTGTGGGTTGAATTTTAAAAGTTTAAATTAGTAGAGTAGTCTCCGGCTATCAGAACCCCGCTCTCGGGAAGCAAGTGTTCTCTTAGCCGAAGTGCTTTTTAAGACGGAGATGACCACCAGAGACAATAAATAAATACATATGAAATGAACTGAATAAGTAAAAGAAAAGCAATAATCTCTTCTGTGTACCACAAACCAGCAGTTGCTTCACCTTTGGCTCTCTATACTCCAGCGATTAGTCTGTGCATGCATCTCAACACGATCAAGTTCCTTTCACTTTGCACCAAGAACACGCCTTTCGATCACATTGGAATTTGACAGCCTACCTTGATTCATTCCCATGGTTTGATCGGAGTGTTTCGTCCACTGTCGAAGCAATGTGCTGGTGTGGAGAGTTTGATTTTCTTCCCTTTGATGTTGAAGGAGACGCCAGGGCAGATTTCTGTGCTGGCATCGTCAGACTCACCAGAGGATGATTCCTGGTCATCAGAATCATCACCATTATTGTCCGCTTCACAGTCTCCGTCCAGCTCTGCTCAAATGTCTTTGTCTGATATGCACTTGCAATTGCTTATTTCTGAACCTCTTAATCAGAGAGGTGCTATTACTGGCAGAATAAATGAGCCTCTACTAACCTCTGCCTTGTGCACATTTGTCGAAACCTTGTTTATAAACATCTCTCCAGACAGGCGCAGCCATTTCCAGACATAATAATAACATTACAAATGTAATAATAATAGTAATAATAATGATTATTTTCTTCAGGCTTACAAAGCTACATAAATAAACACCTCGGGTGACCCGAGACATTATGTTTGGATCAGTTCAAAAAATAAAAAATAAACGTATCAGACTTCTTATTCTCTGTTTGTAAGTTCGTGACCCCAAGCTAGGAAACTGGTGCCCAGTGGCGGCCATTTTGGCTCTGGAGCTCCATAGACATCAATGCATTACTGGCCTTGACTTAGAACCACAATAGAGCCAGTTTCATAATAACATTAAAACACAGATGGGATTAGAGAAAGGAAGGAAACTGTTGCCCAGTGGCGGCCATTTTGGCTCTGGAGCTCTTTAGATATCAATGCATTACCAGCCCACACTTAGAGCCACAATAGAGCCAGTTTCATAATTATTATTATTATTATTTATTTCTTAGCAGACGCCCTTATCCAGGGCGACTTACAATTATTACAAGATATCACATTACACATTATTTAGATATCACATTATTTTTACATACAATTACCCAATTATACAGTTGGTTTTTTACTGGAGCAATCTAGGTAAAGTACCTTGCTCAAGGGTACAGCAGCAGTGTCCCCCACTGGGGATTGAACCCACAACCCTCTGGTCAAGAGTCCAGAGCCCTAACCACTACTCTACACTGCTGCCCTACAATAATAACATTAAAACACAGATGGGATTAGAGAAAGGTAGGAAACTGTTGCCCATTGGCGGCCATTTTGGCTCTGGAGCTCCATAGACATCAATGCATTACCGGCCCACACTTAGAGCCACAATGGAGCCAGTTTCATAGCAACATTAAAACACTCAAATTAGAGAAAGGTAAGAAACTGCTGCCCATTGGCGGCCATATTGGCTCTGGAGCCCCATAGACATCAATGCATTACTGGCCCTGACTTAGAGCCACAGTAGAGCCAGTTTCATAATAACATTAAAACACATAGATGAGATTAGAGAAAGGTGGGAAACTGGTGCCCAGTGGCGGCCATTTTGGCTCTGGAGCTCCATAGACATCAATGCATTACCGGCCCACACTTAGAGCCACAATAGAGCCAGTTTCATAGCAACATTAAAACACTCAAATTAGAGAAAGGTAAGAAACTGCTGCCCATTGGCGGCCATATTGGCTCTGGAGCCCCATAGACATCAATGCATTACTGGCCCTGACTTAGAGCCACAGTAGAGCCAGTATCATAATAACATTAAAACACATAGATGAGATTAGAGAAAGGTAGGAAACTGTTGCCCATTGGCGGCCATTTTGGCTATGGAGCTCCATAGACATCAATGCATTACCGGCCCACACTTAGAGCCACAATGGAGCCAGTTTCATAGCAACATTAAAACACTCAAATAAGAGAAAGGTAAGAAACTGCTGCCCATTGGCGGCCATATTGGCTCTGGAGCCCCATAGACATCAATGCATTACTGGCCCTGAATTAGAGCCACAATAGAGCCAGTTTCATAATAACATTAAAACACATAGATGAGAGCTCTGGAGCTCCATAGACATCAATGCATTACCGGCCCACACTTAGAGCCACAATAGAGCCAGTTTCATAATAACATTAAAACACAGATGGGATTAGAGAAAGGAAGGAAACTGTTGCCCATTGGCGGCCATTTTGGCTCTGGAGCTCCATAGACATCAATGCATTACCGGCCCACACTTAGAGCCACAATGGAGCCAGTTTCATAGCAACATTAAAACACTCAAATTAGAGAAAGGTAAGAAACTGCTGCCCATTGGTGGCCATATTGGCTCTGGAGCCCCATAGACATCAATGCATTACCGGCCCACACTTAGAGCCACAATGGAGCCAGTTTCATCGCAACATTAAAACACTCAAATTGGAGAAAGGTAAGAAACTGCTGCCCATTGGCGGCCATATTGGCTCTGGAGCCCCATAGACATCAACGCATTACTGGCCCTGACTTAGAGCCACAATAGAGCCAGTTTCATAATAACATTAAAACACATAGATGAGATTAGAGAAAGGTATGAAACTGGTGCCCAGTGGCGGCCATTTTTGCTCTGGAGCTCCATAGACATCAATGCATTACCGGCCGACACTTAGAGCCACAATAGAGCCAGTTTCATAATAACATTAAAACACATAGATGAGATTAGAGAAAGGTAGGAAACTGGTGCCCAGTGGCGGCCATTTTGGCTCTGGAGCTCTTTAGACATCAATGCATTACCAGCCCACACTTAGAGCCACAATAGAGCCAGTTTCATAATAACATTAAAACACATAGATGAGATTAGAGAAGGGAAGGAAACTGGTGCCCAGTGGTGTCCATTTTGGATCTGGAGCTCCATAGACATCAATGCATTACTGGCCCACACTTAGAGCCACAATGGAGCCAGTTTCATAGCAACATTAAAAACACTCAAATTAGAGAAAGGTGAGAAACTGCTGCCCATTGGCGGCCAAATTGGCTCTGGAGCTCCATAGACATCAATGCATTACTGGCCTTGACTTAGAGCCACAGTAGAGCCAGTTTCATAATAACATTAAAACACATAGATGAGATTAGAGAAAGGTAGGAAACTGGTGCCCATTGGCGGCCATTTTGGCTCTGGAGCTACATAGACATCAATGCATTACCAGCCCACACTTAGAGCCACAATGGAGCCAGTTTCATAGCAACATTAAAACACTCAAATTAGAGAAAGGTAAGAAACTGCTGCCCATTGGCGGCCATATTGGCTCTGGAGCCCCATAGACATCAATGCATTACTGGCCCTAACTTAGAGCCACAACAGAGCCAGTTTCATAATAACATTAAAACACATAGATGAGATTAGAGAAAGGTAGGAAACTGGTGCCCAGTTGCGGCCATCTTGGCTCTGGAGCTCCATAGACATCAATGCATTACCGGCCCACACTTAGAGCCACAATAGAGCCAGTTTCATAATAACATTAAAACACATAGATGAGATTAAAGAAAGGTAGGAAACTGTTGCCCATTGGCGGCCATTTTGGCTCTGGAGCTCCATAGACATCAATGCATTACCGGCCCACACTTAGAGCCACAATGGAGCCAGTTTCATAGCAACATTAAAACACTCAAATTAGAGAAAGGGAAGAAACTGCTGCCCATTGGCGGCCATATTAGATCTGGAGCCCCTTAGACATCAATGCATTACTTTCCCTGACTTAGAGCCACAATAGAGCCAGTTTCATAATAACATTAAAACACATAGATGAGATTAGAGAAAGGTAGGAAACTGGTGCCCAGAGGCGGCCATTTTGGCTCTGGAGCTCTTTAGACATCAATGCATTACCAGCCCACACTTAGAGCCACAACACAGCCAGTTTCATAATAACATTAAAACACATAGATGAGATTAGAGAAGGGTAGGAATCTGGTGCCCAGTGGCGGCCATTTTGGATATGGAGCTCCATAGACATCAATGCATTACTGGCCCACACTTAGAGCCACAATGGAGCCAGTTTCATAGCAACATTAAAACACTCAAATTAGAGAAAGGTAAGAAACTGCTGCCCATTGGTGGCCATATTGGCTCTGGAGCCCCATAGACATCAATGCATTACTGGCCCTGACTTAGAGCCACAACAGAGCCAGTTTCATAATAACATTAAAACACATAGATGAGATTAGAGAAAGGTAGGAAACTGGTGCCCAGTTGCGGCCAATTTGGCTCTGGAGCTCCATAGACATCAATGCATTACCGGCCGACACTTAGAGCCACAATAGAGCCAGTTTCATAATAACATTAAAACACAGATGGGATTAGAGAAAGGTAGGAAACTGTTGCCCATTGGCGGCCATTTTGGCTCTGGAGCTCCATAGACATCAATGCATTACCGGCCGACACTTAGAGCCACAATGGAGCCAGTTTCATAATAACATTAAAACACATAGATGAGATTAGAGAAGGGTAGGAAACTGGTGCCCATTGGCGGCCAAATTGGCTCTGGAGCTCCATAGACATCAATACATTACTGGCCCTGACTTTGAGCCACAATAGAGCCAGTTTCATAATAACATTTAAACACATAGATGAGATTAGAGAAAGGTAGGAAACTGGTGCCCAGAGGCGGCCATTTTGGCTCTGGAGCTCTTTAGACATCAATGCATTACCAGCCCACACTTAGAGCCACAATAGAGCCAGTTTAATAATAACATTAAAACACATAGATGAGATTAGAGAAAGGTAGGAAACTGGTGCCCAGTGGTGTCCATTTTGGCTCTGGAGCTCCATAGACATCAATGCATTACTGGCCCACACTTAGAGCCACAATGGAGCCAGTTTCATAACAACATTAAGACACTCAAATTAGAGAAAAGTGAGAAACTGCTGCCCATTGGCGGCCAAAATGGCTCTGGAGCTCCATAGACATCAATGCATTACTGGCCTTGACTTAGAGCCACAGTAGAGCCAGTTTCATAATAACATTAAAACACATAGATGAGATTAGAGAAAGGTAGGAAACTGGTGCCCATTGGCGGCCATTTTGGCTCTGGAGCTACATAGACATCAATGCATTACCAGCCCACACTTAGAGCCACAATAGAGCCAGTTTCATAATAACATTAAAACACATAGATGAGATTAGAGAAGGGTAGGAAACTGGTGCCCAGTGGTGTCCATTTTGGCTCTGAAGCTCCATAGACATCAATGCATTACTGGCCCACACTTAGAGCCACAATGGAGCCAGTTTCATAGCAACATTAAAACACTCAAATTAGAGAAAGGTGAGAAACTGCTGCCCATTGGCGGCCAAATTGGCTCTGGAGCTCCATAGACATCAATGCATTACTGGCCTTGACTTAGAGCCACAGTAGAGCCAGTTTCATAATAACATTAAAACACATAGATGAGATTAGAGAAAGGTAGGAAACTGGTGCCCATTGGCGGCCATTTTGGCTCTGGAGCTACATAGACATCAATGCATTACCAGCCCACACTTAGAGCCACAATGGAGCCAGTTTCATAGCAACATTAAAACACTCAAATTAGAGAAAGGTAAGAAACTTCTGCCCATTGGCGGCCATATTGGCTCTGGAGCCCCATAGACATCAATGCATTACTGGCCCTAACTTAGAGCCACAACAGAGCCAGTTTCATAATAACATTAAAACACATAGATGAGATTAGAGAAAGGTAGGAAACTGGTGCCCAGTTGCGGCCATCTTGGCTCTGGAGCTCCATAGACATCAATGCATTACCGGCCCACACTTAGAGCCACAATAGAGCCAGTTTCATAATAACATTAAAACACATAGATGAGATTAAAGAAAGGTAGGAAACTGTTGCCCATTGGCGGCCATTTTGGCTCTGGAGCTCCATAGACATCAATGCATTACCGGCCCACACTTAGAGCCACAATGGAGCCAGTTTCATAGCAACATTAAAACACTCAAATTAGAGAAAGGGAAGAAACTGCTGCCCATTGGCGGCCATATTAGATCTGGAGCCCCTTAGACATCAATGCATTACTTTCCCTGACTTAGAGCCACAATAGAGCCAGTTTCATAATAACATTAAAACACATAGATGAGATTAGAGAAAGGTAGGAAACTGGTGCCCAGAGGCGGCCATTTTGGCTCTGGAGCTCTTTAGACATCAATGCATTACCAGCCCACACTTAGAGCCACAACACAGCCAGTTTCATAATAACATTAAAACACATAGATGAGATTAGAGAAGGGTAGGAAACTGGTGCCCAGTGGTGGCCATTTTGGCTCTGGAGCACCATAGACATCAATGCATTACTGGCCCACCCTTAGAGCCACAATGGAGCCAGTTTCATAGCAACATTAAAACACTCAAATTAGAGAAAGGTAAGAAACTGCTGCCCATTGGCGGCCAAATTGGCTCTGGAGCTCCATAGACATCAATGCATTACTGGCCTTGACTTAGAGCCACAGTAGAGCCAGTTTCATAATAACATTAAAACACATAGATGAGATTAGAAAAAGGTAGGAAACTGGTGCCCATTGGCGGCCATTTTGGCTCTGGAGCTCCATAGACATCAATGCATTACCGGCCCACACTTAGAGCCACAATGGAGCCAGTTTCATAGCAACATTAAAACACTCAAATTAGAGAAAGGTAAGAAACTGCTGCCCATTGGCGGCCATATTGGCTCTGAAGCCCCATAGACATCAATGCATTACTGGCCCTGACTGAGAGCCACAATAGAGCCAGTTTCATAAAAACATTAAAACACATAGATGAGATTAGAGAAAGGTATGAAACTGGTGCCCAGTGGCGGCCATTTTTGCTCTGGAGCTCCACAGACATCAATGCATTACCGGCCGACACTTAGAGCCACAATAGAGCCAGTTTCATAATAACATTAAAACACATAGATGAGATTAGAGAAAGGTAGGAAACTGGTGCCCAGTGGCGGCCATTTTGGCTCTGGAGCTCTTTAGACATCAATGCATTACCAGCCCACACTTAGAGCCACAATAGAGCCAGTTTCATAATAACATTAAAACACATAAATGAGATTAGAGAAGGGTAGGAAACTGGTGCCCAGTGGTGGCCATTTTGGCTCTGGAGCTCCATAGACATCAATGCATTACTGGCCCACACTTAGAGCCACAATGGAGCCAGTTTCATAGCAACATTAAAACACTCAAATTAGAGAAAGGTAAGAAACTACTGCCCATTGGCGGCCAAATTGGCTCTGGAGCTCCATAGACATCAATACATTACTGGCCTTGACTTAGAGCCACAATAGAGCCAGTTTCATAATAACATTAAAGCACATAGATGAGATTAGAGAAAGGTAGGAAACTGGTGCCCATTGGCAGCCATTTTGGCTCTGGAGCTCCATAAACATCAATGCATTACCAGCCCACACTTAGAGCCACAATGGAGACAGTTTCATAGCAACATTAAAACACTCAAATTAGAGAAAGGTAAGAAACTGCTGCCCATTGGCGGCCATTTTGGCTCTGGAGCCCCTCAGACATCAATGCATTACTGGCCCTGACTTAGAGCCACAATAGAGCCAGTTTCATAATAACATTAAAACACATAGATGAGATTAGAGAAAGGTATGAAACTGGTGCCCAGTGGCGGCCATTTTTGCTCTGGAGCTCCACAGACATCAATGCATTACCGGCCGACACTTAGAGCCACAATAGAGCCAGTTTCATAATAACATTAAAACACATGGATGAGATTAGAGAAAGGTAGGAAACTGCTGCCCAGTGGCGGCCATTTTGACTCTGGAGCTCTTTAGACATCAATACATTACCATCCCACACTAAGAGCCACAATAGAGCCAGTTTCATAATAACATTAAAACACATAGATGAGATTAGAGAAGGGTAGGAAACTGGTGCCCAGTGGTGGCCATTTTGGCTCTGGAGCACCATAGACATCAATGCATTACTGGCCCACCCTTAGAGCCACAATGGAGCCAGTTTCATAGCAACATTAAAGCACTCAAATTAGAGAAAGGTAAGAAACTGCTGCCCATTGGCGGCCAAATTGGCTCTGGAGCTCCATAGACATCAATGCATTACTGGCCTTGACTTAGAGCCACAGTAGAGCCAGTTTCATAATAACATTAAAACACATAGATGAGATTAGAGAAAGGTAGGAAACTGGTGCCCATTGGCGGCCATTTTGGCTCTGGAGCTCCATAGACATCAATGCATTACCGGCCCACACTTAGAGCCACAATGGAGACAGTTTCATAGCAACATTAAAACACTCAAATTAGAGAAAGGTAAGAAACTGCTGCCCATTGGCGGCCATATTGGCTCTGAAGCCCCATAGACATCAATGCATTACTGGCCCTGACTTAGAGCCACAATAGAGCCAGTTTCATAATAACATTAAAACACATAGATGAGATTAGAGAAAGGTATGAAACTGGTGCCCAGTGGCGGCCATTATTGCTCTGGAGCTCCACAGACATCAATGCATTACCGGCCGACACTTAGAGCCACAATAGAGCCAGTTTCATAATAACATTAAAACACATAGATGAGATTAGAGAAAGGTAGGAAACTGGTGCCCAGTGGCGGCCATTTTGGCTCTGGAGCTCTTTAGACATCAATGCATTACCAGCCCACACTTAGAGCCACAATAGAGCCAGTTTCATAATAACATTAAAACACATAAATGAGATTAGAGAAGGGTAGGAAACTGGTGCCCAGTGGTGGCCATTTTGGCTCTGGAGCTCCATAGACATCAATGCATTACTGGCCCACACTTAGAGCCACAATGGAGCCAGTTTCATAGCAACATTAAAACACTCAAATTAGAGAAAGGTAAGAAACTACTGCCCATTGGCGGCCAAATTGGCTCTGGAGCTCCATAGACATCAATGCATTACTGGCCTTGACTTAGAGCCACAATAGAGCCAGTTTCACAATAACATTAAAGCACATAGATGAGATTAGAGAAAGGTAGGAAACTGGTGCCCATTGGCAGCCATTTTGGCTCTGGAGCTCCATAAACATCAATGCATTACCAGCCCACACTTAGAGCCACAATGGAGACAGTTTCATAGCAACATTAAAACACTCAAATTAGAGAAAGGTAGGAAACTACTGCCCATTGGCAGCCATATTGGCTCTGGAGCCCCATAGACATCAATGCATTACTGGCCCTGACTTTGAGCCACAATAGAGCCAGTTTCATAATAACATTAAAACACATAGATGAGATTAGAGAAAGGTATGAAACTGGTGCCCAGTGGCGGCAATTTTGGCTCTAGAGCTCCATAGACATCAATGCATTACCAGCCCACACTTAGAGCCACAATAGAGCCAGTTTCATAATAACATTAAAACACATAAATGAGATTAGAGAAGGGTAGGAAACTGGTGCCCAGTGGTGGCCATTTTGGCTCTGGAGCTCCATAGACATCAATGCATTACTGGCCCACACTTAGAGCCACAATAGAGCCAGTTTCATAGCAACATTAAAACACTCAAATTAGAGAAAGGTAAGAAACTGCTGCCCATTGGCGGCCATATTGGCTCTGGAGCCCCATAGACATCAATGCATTACTGGCCGTGACTTAGAGCCACAATAGAGCCAGTTTCATAATAACATTAAAACACATAGATGAGAGCTCTGGAGCTCCATAGACATCAATGCATTACCGGCCGACACTTAGAGTCACAATAGAGCCAGTTTCATAATAACATTAAAACACATAGATGAGATTAGAGAAGGGTTGGAAACTGGTGCCCAGTCGTGGGCATTTTGGCTCTGGAGCTCCATAGACATCGATGCATTACCAGCCCACACTTAGAGCCACAATGGAGCCAGTTTCATAGCAACATTAAAACACTCAAATTAGAGAAAGGTAAGAAACTGCTGCCCATTGGCGGCCAAATTGGCTCTGGAGCTCCATAGACATCAATGCATTACTGGCCTTGACTTAGAGCCACAGTAGAGCCAGTTTCATAATAACATTAAAACACATAGATGAGATTAGAGAAAGGTAGGAAACTGGTGCCCATTGGCGGCCATTTTGGCTCTGGAGCTCCATAGACATCAATGCATTACCAGCCCACACTTAGAGCCACAATGGAGCCAGTTTCATAGCAACATTAAAACACTCAAATTAGAGAAAGGTAAGAAACTGCTGCCCATTGGCGGCCATATTGGCTCTGGAGCCCCATAGACATCAATGCATTACTGGCCCTGACTTTGAGCCACAATAGAGCCAGTTTCATAATAACATTATAACACATAGATGAGATTAGAGAAATGTAGGAAACTGGTGCCCAGTGGCGGCCATTTTGGCTCTGGAGCTCCATAGACATCAATGCATTACCGGCCCACACTTAGAGCCACAATAGAGCCAGTTTCATAATAACATTAAAACACAGATGGGATTAGAGAAAGGTAGGAAACTGTTGCCCATTGGCGGCCATTTTGGCTCTGGAGCCCCATAGACATCAATGCATTACCGGCCCACACTTAGAGTCACAATAGAGCCAGTTTCATAATAACATTAAAACACATAGATGAGATTAGAGAAAAGTAGGAAACTGGTGCCCAGTGGTGGGCATTTTGGCTCTGGAGCTCCATAGACATCAATGCATTACTGGCCCACACTTAGAGCCACAATGGAGCCAGTTTCATAGCAACATTAAAACACTCAAATTAGAGAAAGGTAAGAAACTGCTGCCCATTGGCGGCCAAATTCGCTCTGGAGCTCCATAGACATCAATGCATTACCGGCCGACACTTAGAGTCACAATAGAGCCAGTTTCATAATAACATTAAAACACAAAGATGAGATTAGAGAAGGGTAGGAAACTGCTGCCCATTGGCGGCCAAATTTGCTCTGGAGCTCCATAGACATCAATGCATTACTGGCCCTGACTTTGAGCCACAATAGAGCCAGTTTTATAATAACATTAAAACACATAGATGAGATTAGAGAAAGGTAGGAAACTGGTGCCCAGTGGCGGCCATTTTGGCTCTGGAGCTCCTTAGACATCAATGCATTACCGGCCCACACTTAGAGCCACAATGGAGCCAGTTTCATTGCAACATTAAAACACTCAAATTAGAGAAAGGTAAGAAACTGCTGCACATTGGCGGCCATATTGGCTCTGGAGCCCCATAGACATCAATGCATTACTGGCCCTGACTTAGAGCAACAATAGAGCCAGTTTCATAATAACATTAAAACACATAGATGAGAGCTCTGGAGCTCCATAGACATCAATGCATTACCGGCCCACACTTAGAGCCACAATAGAGCCAGTTTCATAATAACATTAAAACACAGATGGGATTAGAGAATGGAAGGAAACTGTTGCCCAGTGGCGGCCATTTTGGCTCTGGAGCTCTTTAGACATCAATGCATTACCAGCCCACACTTAGAGCCACAATAGAGCCAGTTTCATAGCAACATTAAAACACTCAAATTAGAGAAAGGTAAGAAACTGCTGCCCATTGGCGGCCAAATTGGCTCTGGAGCTCCATAGACATCAATGCATTACTGGCCTTGACTTAGAGCCACAGTAGAGCCAGTTTCATAATAACATTAAAACACATAGATGAGATTAGAGAAAGGTAGGAAACTGGTGCCCATTGGCGGCCATTTTGGCTCTGGAGCTCCATAGACATCAATGCATTACCAGCCCACACTTAGAGCCACAATGGAGCCAGTTTCATAGCAACATTAAAACACTCAAATTAGAGAAAGGTAAGAAACTGCTGCCCATTGGCGGCCATATTGGCTCTGGAGCCCCATAGACATCAATGCATTACTGGCCCTGACTTAGAGCCACAGTAGAGCCAGTTTCATAATAACATTAAAACACATAGATGAGATTAGAGAAAGGTAGGAAACTGGTGCCCAGTGGCGGCCAATTTGGCTCTGGAGCTCAATAGACATCAATGCATTACCGGCCCACACTTAGAGCCACAATAGAGCCAGTTTCATAATAACATTAAAACACAGATGGGATTAGAGAAAGGTAGGAAACTGTTGCACATTGGCGGCCATCTTGGCTCTGGAGCTCCATAGACATCAATGCATTACCGGCCCACACTTAGAGCCACAATGGAGCCAGTTTCATAGCAACATTAAAACACTCAAATTAGAGAAAGGTAAGAAACTGCTGCCCACTGGCGGCCATATTGGCTCTGGAGCCCCATAGACATCAATGCATTACTGGCCCTGACTTAGAGCCACAATAGAGCCAGTTTCATAATAACATTAAAACACATAGATGAGATTAGAGAAGGGTAGGAAACTGGTGCCCAGTGGCGGCCATTTTGGCTCTGGAGCTCCATAGACATCAATGCATTACCGGCCCACACTTAGAGCCACAATGGAGCCAGTTTCATAGCAACATTAAAACACTCAAATGAGAGAAAAGTAAGAAACTGCTGCCCATTGGCGGCCAAATTGGCTCTGGAGCTCCATAGACATCAATGCATTGCTGGCCTTGACTTAGAGCCACAGTAGAGCCAGTTTCATAATAACATTAAAACACATAGATGAGATTAGAGAAGGGTATGAAACTGGTGCCCATTGGCGGCCATTTTGGCTCTGGAGCTCCATAGACATCAATGCATTACCAGCCCACACTTAGAGCCTCAATGGAGCCAGTTTCATAGCAACATTAAAACTCTCAAAATAGAGAAAGGTAAGAAACTGCTGCCCATTGGCGGCCATATTGGCTCTGGAGCCCCATAGACATCAATGCATTACTGGCCCTGACTTAGAGCCACAATAGAGCCAGTTTCATAATAACATTAAAACACATAGATGAGATTAGAGAAAGGTAGGAAACTGGTGCCCAGTGGCGGCCAATTTGGCTCTGGAGCTCCATAGACATCAATGCATTACCGGCCCACACTTAGAGCCACAATAGAGCCAGTTTCATAATAACATTAAAACACAGATGGGATTAGAGAAAGGTAGGAAACTGTTGCCCATTGGCGGCCATCTTGCCTCTGGAGCTCCATAGACATCAATGCATTACCGGCCCACACTTAGAGCCACAATGGAGCCAGTTTCATAGCAACATTAAAACACTCAAATTAGAGAAAGGTAAGAAACTGCAGCCCACTGGCGGCCATATTGGCTCTGGAGTCCCATAGACATCAATGCATTACTGGCCCTGACTTAGAGCCACAATAGAGCCAGTTTCATAATAACATTAAAACACATAGATGAGAGCTCTGGAGCTCCATAGACATCAATGCATTACCGGCCGACACTTAGAGCCACAATAGATCCAGTTTCAAAATAACATTAAAACACATAGATGAGATTAGAGAAGGGTAGGAAACTGGTGCCCGGTGGCGGCCATTTTGGCTCTGGAGCTCCATAGACATCAATGCATTACCGGCCCACACTTAGAGCCACAATGGAGCCAGTTTCATAGCAACATTAAAACACTCAAATTAGAGAAAGGTAAGAAACTGCTGCCCATTGGCAGCCAAATTGGCTCTGGAGCTCCATAGACATCAATGCATTACCGGCCCTGACTCAGAGCCACAACAGAGCCAGTTTCATAATAACATTAAAACACATAGATGAGATTAGAGAAAGGTAGGAAACTGGTGCCTAGTTGCGGCCATTTTGGCTCTGGAGCTCCATAGACATCAATGCATTACCGGCCGACACTTAGAGCCACAATAGAGCCAGTTTCATAATAACATTAAAACACAGATGGGATTAGAGAAAGGTAGGAAACTGTTGCCCATTGGTGGCCATTTTGGCTCTGGAGCTCCATAGACATCAATGCATTACCGGCCCACACTTAGAGCCACAATGGAGCCAGTTTCATAGCAACATTAAAACACTCAAATTAGAGAAAGATTAGAAACTGCTGCCCATTGGCGGCCATATTAGCTCTGGAGCCCCATAGACATCAATGCATTACTGGCCCTGACTTAGAGCCACAGTAGAGCCAGTTTCATAATAACATTAAAATACATAGATGAGATTAGAGAAAGGTAGGAAACTGGTGCCCATTGGCGGCCATTTTGGCTCTGGAGCTCCATAGACATCAATGCATTACCAGCCCACACTTAGAGCCACAATGGAGCCAGTTTCATAGCAACATTAAAACACTCAAATTAGAGAAAGGTAAGAAACTGCTGCCCATTGGTGGCCATATTGACTCTGGAGCCCCATAGACATCAATGCATTACTGGCCCTGACTTAGAGCCACAATGGAGCCAGTTTCATAATAACATTAAAACACATAGCTGAGATTAGAGAAAGGTAGGAAACTGGTGCCCAGAGGTGGCCATTTTGGCTCTGGAGCTCCATAGACATCAATGCATTACCGGCCCACACTTAGAGCCACAATGGAGCCAGTTTCATAGCAACATTAAAACACTCAAATTAGAGAAAGGTAAGAAACTGCTGCCCATTGGCGGCCATATTGGCTCTGGAGCCCCATAGACATCAATGCATTACTGGCCCTGACTTAGAGCCACAGTAGAGCCAGTTTCATAATAACATTAAAACACATAGATGAGATTAGAGAAAGGTAGGAAACTGGTGCCCAGTGGCGGCCATTTTGGCTCTGGAGCTCCATAGACATCAATGCATTACCGGCCCACACTTAGAGCCACAATAGAGCCAGTTTCATAGCAACATTAAAACACTCAAATTAGAGAAAGGTAAGAAACTGCTGTCCATTGGCGGCCATATTGGCTCTGGAGCCCCATAGACATCAATGCATTACTGGCCCGACTTAGAGCCACAATAGAGCCAGTTTCATAATAACATTAAAACACATAGATGAGATTAGAGAAAGGTAGGAAACTGGTGCCCAGTGGCGGCCATTTTTGCTCTGGAGCTCCATAGACATCAATGCATTACTGGCCCACACTTAGAGCCACAATGGAGCCAGTTTCATAGCAACATTAAAACACTCAAATTAGAGAAAGGTAAGAAACTGCTGCCCATTGGCGGCCATATTGGCTCTGGAGCCCCATAGACATCAATGCATTACCAGCCCACACTTAGAGCCACAATAGAGCCAGTTTCATAATAACATTGAAACACATTGATGAGATTAGAGAAGGGTAGGAAACTGGTGCCCAGTGGCGGCCATTTTGGCTCTGAAGCTCCATAGACATCAATGCATTACCGGCCCACACTTAGAGCCACAATGGAGCCAGTTTCATAGCAACATTAAAACACTCAAATTAGAGAAAGGTAAGAAACTGCTGCCCATTGGCGGCCATATTGGCTCTGGAGCCCCATAGACATCAATGCATTACTGGCCCTGACAGAGCCACAATAGAGCCAGTTTCATAATAACATTAAAACAAATAGATGAGATTAGAGAAAGGTAGGAAACTGGTGCCCAGTGGTGGCCATTTTGGCTCTGGAGCTCCATAGACATCAATGCATTACCGGCCCACACTTAGAGCCACAATGGAGCCAGTATCATAGCAACATTAAAACACTCAAATTAGAGAAAGGTAAGAAACTGCTGCCCATTGGCGGCCAAATTGGCTCTGGAGCTCCATATACATCAATGCATTACTGGCCCTGACTTAGAGCCACAGTAGAGCCAGTTTCATAATAACATTAAAACACATAGATGAGATTACAGAAGGGTAGGAAACTGGTGCCCAGTGGCGGCCATTTTGGCTCTGGAGCTCCATAGACATCAATGAATTACTGGCCCACACTTAGAACCACAATGGAGCCAGTTTCATATCAACATTAAAACACTCAAATTAGAGAAAGGTAAGAAACTGCTGCCCATTGGCGGCCAAATTGGCTCTAGACATCAATGCATTACTGGCCTTGACTTAAGGCCACAGTAGAGCCAGTTTCATAATAACATTAAAACACATAGATGAGATTAGAGAAGGGTAGGAAACTGGTGCCCAGTGGCGGCCATTTTGGCTCTGGAGCTCCATAGACATCAATGCTTTACCGGCCCACACTTAGAGCCACAATGGAGCCAGTTTCATAGCAACATTAAAACACTCAAATTAGAGAAAGGTAAGAAACTGCTGCCCACTGGCGGCCATATTGGCTCTGGAGCCCCATAGACATCAATGCATTACTGGCCCTGACTTAGAGCCACAATAGAGCCAGTTTCATAATAACATTAAAACACATAGATGAGATTAGAGAAGGGTAGGAAACTGGTGCCCAGTGGCGGCCATTTTGGCTCTGGAGCTCCATAGACATCAATGCATTACCGGCCCACACTTAGAGCCACAATGGAGCCAGTTTCATAGCAACATTAAAACACTCAAATGAGAGAAAAGTAAGAAACTGCTGCCCATTGGCGGCCAAATTGGCTCTGGAGCTCCATAGACATCAATGCATTGCTGGCCTTGACTTAGAGCCACAGTAGAGCCAGTTTCATAATAACATTAAAACACATAGATGAGATTAGAGAAGGGTAGGAAACTGGTGCCCATTGGCGGCCATTTTGGCTCTGGAGCTCCATAGACATCAATGCATTACCAGCCCACACTTAGAGCCTCAATGGAGCCAGTTTCATAGCAACATTAAAACTCTCAAAATAGAGAAAGGTAAGAAACTGCTGCCCATTGGCGGCCATATTGGCTCTGGAGCCCCATAGACATCAATGCATTACTGGCCCTGACTTAGAGCCACAATAGAGCCAGTTTCATAATAACATTAAAACACATAGATGAGATTAGAGAAAGCTAGGAAACTGGTGCCCAGTGGCGGCCAATTTGGCTCTGGAGCTCCATAGACATCAATGCATTACCGGCCCACACTTAGAGCCACAATAGAGCCAGTTTCATAATAACATTAAAACACAGATGGGATTAGAGAAAGGTAGGAAACTGTTGCCCATTGGCGGCCATCTTGCCTCTGGAGCTCCATAGACATCAATGCATTACCGGCCCACACTTAGAGCCACAATGGAGCCAGTTTCATAGCAACATTAAAACACTCAAATTAGAGAAAGGTAAGAAACTGCAGCCCACTGGCGGCCATATTGGCTCTGGAGTCCCATAGACATCAATGCATTACTGGCCCTGACTTAGAGCCACAATAGAGCCAGTTTCATAATAACATTAAAACACATAGATGAGAGCTCTGGAGCTCCATAGACATCAATGCATTACCGGCCGACACTTAGAGCCACAATAGATCCAGTTTCAAAATAACATTAAAACACATAGATGAGATTAGAGAAGGGTAGGAAACTGGTGCCCGGTGGCGGCCATTTTGGCTCTGGAGCTCCATAGACATCAATGCATTACCGGCCCACACTTAGAGCCACAATGGAGCCAGTTTCATAGCAACATTAAAACACTCAAATTAGAGAAAGGTAAGAAACTGCTGCCCATTGGCAGCCAAATTGGCTCTGGAGCTCCATAGACATCAATGCATTACCGGCCCTGACTCAGAGCCACAACAGAGCCAGTTTCATAATAACATTAAAACACATAGATGAGATTAGAGAAAGGTAGGAAACTGGTGCCTAGTTGCGGCCATTTTGGCTCTGGAGCTCCATAGACATCAATGCATTACCGGCCGACACTTAGAGCCACAATAGAGCCAGTTTCATAATAACATTAAAACACAGATGGGATTAGAGAAAGGTAGGAAACTGTTGCCCATTGGTGGCCATTTTGGCTCTGGAGCTCCATAGACATCAATGCATTACCGGCCCACACTTAGAGCCACAATGGAGCCAGTTTCATAGCAACATTAAAACACTCAAATTAGAGAAAGATTAGAAACTGCTGCCCATTGGCGGCCATATTAGCTCTGGAGCCCCATAGACATCAATGCATTACTGGCCCTGACTTAGAGCCACAGTAGAGCCAGTTTCATAATAACATTAAAATACATAGATGAGATTAGAGAAAGGTAGGAAACTGGTGCCCATTGGCGGCCATTTTGGCTCTGGAGCTCCATAGACATCAATGCATTACCAGCCCACACTTAGAGCCACAATGGAGCCAGTTTCATAGCAACATTAAAACACTCAAATTAGAGAAAGGTAAGAAACTGCTGCCCATTGGTGGCCATATTGACTCTGGAGCCCCATAGACATCAATGCATTACTGGCCCTGACTTAGAGCCACAATGGAGTCAGTTTCATAATAACATTAAAACACATAGATGAGATTAGAGAAAGGTAGGAAACTGGTGCCCAGAGGTGGCCATTTTGGCTCTGGAGCTCCATAGACATCAATGCATTACCGGCCCACACTTAGAGCCACAATGGAGCCAGTTTCATAGCAACATTAAAACACTCAAATTAGAGAAAGGTAAGAAACTGCTGCCCATTGGCGGCCATATTGGCTCTGGAGCCCCATAGACATCAATGCATTACTGGCCCTGACTTAGAGCCACAGTAGAGCCAGTTTCATAATAACATTAAAACACATAGATGAGATTAGAGAAAGGTAGGAAACTGGTGCCCAGTGGCGGCCATTTTGGCTCTGGAGCTCCATAGACATCAATGCATTACCGGCCCACACTTAGAGCCACAATAGAGCCAGTTTCATAGCAACATTAAAACACTCAAATTAGAGAAAGGTAAGAAACTGCTGTCCATTGGCGGCCATATTGGCTCTGGAGCCCCATAGACATCAATGCATTACTGGCCCGACTTAGAGCCACAATAGAGCCAGTTTCATAATAACATTAAAACACATAGATGAGATTAGAGAAAGGTAGGAAACTGGTGCCCAGTGGCGGCCATTTTTGCTCTGGAGCTCCATAGACATCAATGCATTACTGGCCCACACTTAGAGCCACAATGGAGCCAGTTTCATAGCAACATTAAAACACTCAAATTAGAGAAAGGTAAGAAACTGCTGCCCATTGGCGGCCATATTGGCTCTGGAGCCCCATAGACATCAATGCATTACCAGCCCACACTTAGAGCCACAATAGAGCCAGTTTCATAATAACATTGAAACACATTGATGAGATTAGAGAAGGGTATGAAACTGGTGCCCAGTGGCGGCCATTTTGGCTCTGAAGCTCCATAGACATCAATGCATTACCGGCCCACACTTAGAGCCACAATGGAGCCAGTTTCATAGCAACATTAAAACACTCAAATTAGAGAAAGGTAAGAAACTGCTGCCCATTGGCGGCCATATTGGCTCTGGAGCCCCATAGACATCAATGCATTACTGGCCCTGACAGAGCCACAATAGAGCCAGTTTCATAATAACATTAAAACAAATAGATGAGATTAGAGAAAGGTAGGAAACTGGTGCCCAGTGGTGGCCATTTTGGCTCTGGAGCTCCATAGACATCAATGCATTACCGGCCCACACTTAGAGCCACAATGGAGCCAGTATCATAGCAACATTAAAACACTCAAATTAGAGAAAGGTAAGAAACTGCTGCCCATTGGCGGCCAAATTGGCTCTGGAGCTCCATAGACATCAATGCATTACTGGCCCTGACTTAGAGCCACAGTAGAGCCAGTTTCATAATAACATTAAAACACATAGATGAGATTACAGAAGGGTAGGAAACTGGTGCCCAGTGGCGGCCATTTTGGCTCTGGAGCTCCATAGACATCAATGAATTACTGGCCCACACTTAGAACCACAATGGAGCCAGTTTCATATCAACATTAAAACACTCAAATTAGAGAAAGGTAAGAAACTGCTGCCCATTGGCGGCCAAATTGGCTCTAGACATCAATGCATTACTGGCCTTGACTTAAGGCCACAGTAGAGCCAGTTTCATAATAACATTAAAACACATAGATGAGATTAGAGAAGGGTAGGAAACTGGTGCCCAGTGGCGGCCATTTTGGCTCTGGAGCTCCATAGACATCAATGCTTTACCGGCCCACACTTAGAGCCACAATGGAGCCAGTTTCATAGCAACATTAAAACACTCAAATTAGAGAAAGGTAAGAAACCGCTGCCCTTTGGCGGCCAAATTGGCTCTGGAGCTCCATAGACATCAATGCATTACTGGCCCTGACTTAGAGCCACAGTAGAGCCAGTTTCATAATAACATTAAATTACATAGATGAGATTAGAGAAAGGTAGGAAACTGGTGACCATTGGCGGCCATTTTGGCTCTGGAGCTCCATAGACATCAATGCATTACCAGCCCACACTTAGAGCCACAATGGAGCCAGTTTCATAGCAACATTAAAACACTCAAATTAGAGAAAGGTAAGAAACTGCTGCCCATTGGTGGCCATATTGGCTCTGGAGCCCCATAGACATCAATGCATTACTGGCCCTGACTTAGAGCCACAATAGAGCCAGTTTCATAATAACATTAAAACACATAGATGAGATTAGAGAAAGGTAGGAAACTGGTGCCCAGAGGTGGCCATTTTGGCTCTGGAGCTCCATAGACATCAATGCATTACCGGCCCACACTTAGAGCCACAATGGAGCCAGTTTCATAGCAACATTAAAACACTCAAATTAGAGAAAGGTAAGAAACTGCTGCCCATTGGCGGCCATATTGGCTCTGGAGCCCCATAGACATCAATGCATTACTGGCCCTGACTTAGAGCCACAGTAGAGCCAGTTTCATAATAACATTAAAACACATAGATGAGATTAGAGAAAGGTAGGAAACTGGTGCCCAGTGGCGGCCAATTTGGCTCTGGAGCTCAATAGACATCAATGCATTACCGGCCCACACTTAGAGCCACAATAGAGCCAGTTTCATAATAACATTAAAACACAGATGGGATTAGAGAAAGGTAGGAAACTGTTGCACATTGGCGGCCATCTTGGCTCTGGAGCTCCATAGACATCAATGCATTACCGGCCCACACTTAGAGCCACAATGGAGCCAGTTTCATAGCAACATTAAAACACTCAAATTAGAGAAAGGTAAGAAACTGCTGCCCACTGGCGGCCATATTGGCTCTGGAGCCCCATAGACATCAATGCATTACTGGCCCTGACTTAGAGCCACAATAGAGCCAGTTTCATAATAACATTAAAACACATAGATGAGATTAGAGAAGGGTAGGAAACTGGTGCCCAGTGGCGGCCATTTTGGCTCTGGAGCTCCATAGACATCAATGCATTACCGGCCCACACTTAGAGCCACAATGGAGCCAGTTTCATAGCAACATTAAAACACTCAAATGAGAGAAAAGTAAGAAACTGCTGCCCATTGGCGGCCAAATTGGCTCTGGAGCTCCATAGACATCAATGCATTGCTGGCCTTGACTTAGAGCCACAGTAGAGCCAGTTTCATAATAACATTAAAACACATAGATGAGATTAGAGAAGGGTAGGAAACTGGTGCCCATTGGCGGCCATTTTGGCTCTGGAGCTCCATAGACATCAATGCATTACCAGCCCACACTTAGAGCCTCAATGGAGCCAGTTTCATAGCAACATTAAAACTCTCAAAATAGAGAAAGGTAAGAAACTGCTGCCCATTGGCGGCCATATTGGCTCTGGAGCCCCATAGACATCAATGCATTACTGGCCCTGACTTAGAGCCACAATAGAGCCAGTTTCATAATAACATTAAAACACATAGATGAGATTAGAGAAAGGTAGGAAACTGGTGCCCAGTGGCGGCCAATTTGGCTCTGGAGCTCCATAGACATCAATGCATTACCGGCCCACACTTAGAGCCACAATAGAGCCAGTTTCATAATAACATTAAAACACAGATGGGATTAGAGAAAGGTAGGAAACTGTTGCCCATTGGCGGCCATCTTGCCTCTGGAGCTCCATAGACATCAATGCATTACCGGCCCACACTTAGAGCCACAATGGAGCCAGTTTCATAGCAACATTAAAACACTCAAATTAGAGAAAGGTAAGAAACTGCAGCCCACTGGCGGCCATATTGGCTCTGGAGTCCCATAGACATCAATGCATTACTGGCCCTGACTTAGAGCCACAATAGAGCCAGTTTCATAATAACATTAAAACACATAGATGAGAGCTCTGGAGCTCCATAGACATCAATGCATTACCGGCCGACACTTAGAGCCACAATAGATCCAGTTTCATAATAACATTAAAACACATAGATGAGATTAGAGAAGGGTAGGAAACTGGTGCCCGGTGGCGGCCATTTTGGCTCTGGAGCTCCATAGACATCAATGCATTACCGGCCCACACTTAGAGCCACAATGGAGCCAGTTTCATAGCAACATTAAAACACTCAAATTAGAGAAAGGTAAGAAACTGCTGCCCATTGGCAGCCAAATTGGCTCTGGAGCTCCATAGACATCAATGCATTACCGGCCCTGACTCAGAGCCACAACAGAGCCAGTTTCATAATAACATTAAAACACATAGATGAGATTAGAGAAAGGTAGGAAACTGGTGCCTAGTTGCGGCCATTTTGGCTCTGGAGCTCCATAGACATCAATGCATTACCGGCCGACACTTAGAGCCACAATAGAGCCAGTTTCATAATAACATTAAAACACAGATGGGATTAGAGAAAGGTAGGAAACTGGTGCCCATTGGCGGCCATTTTGGCTCTGGAGCTCCATAGACATCAATGCATTACCAGCCCACACTTAGAGCCACAATGGAGCCAGTTTCATAGCAACATTAAAACACTCAAATTAGAGAAAGGTAAGAAACTGCTGCCCATTGGTGGCCATATTGACTCTGGAGCCCCATAGACATCAATGCATTACTGGCCCTGACTTAGAGCCACAATGGAGCCAGTTTCATAATAACATTAAAACACATAGATGAGATTAGAGAAAGGTAGGAAACTGGTGCCCAGAGGTGGCCATTTTGGCTCTGGAGCTCCATAGACATCAATGCATTACCGGCCCACACTTAGAGCCACAATGGAGCCAGTTTCATAGCAACATTAAAACACTCAAATTAGAGAAAGGTAAGAAACTGCTGTCCATTGGCGGCCATATTGGCTCTGGAGCCCCATAGACATCAATGCATTACTGGCCCGACTTAGAGCCACAATAGAGCCAGTTTCATAATAACATTAAAACACATAGATGAGATTAGAGAAAGGTAGGAAACTGGTGCCCAGTGGTGGCCATTTTTGCTCTGGAGCTCCATAGACATCAATGCATTACTGGCCCACACTTAGAGCCACAATGGAGCCAGTTTCATAGCAACATTAAAACACTCAAATTAGAGAAAGGTAAGAAACTGCTGCCCATTGGCGGCCATATTGGCTCTGGAGCCCCATAGACATCAATGCATTACCAGCCCACACTTAGAGCCACAATAGAGCCAGTTTCATAATAACATTGAAACACATTGATGAGATTAGAGAAGGGTAGGAAACTGGTGCCCAGTGGCGGCCATTTTGGCTCTGAAGCTCCATAGACATCAATGCATTACCGGCCCACACTTAGAGCCACAATGGAGCCAGTTTCATAGCAACATTAAAACACTCAAATTAGAGAAAGGTAAGAAACTGCTGCCCATTGGTGGCCATATTGGCTCTGGAGCCCCATAGACATCAATGCATTACTGGCCCTGACAGAGCCACAATAGAGCCAGTTTCATAATAACATTAAAACAAATAGATGAGATTAGAGAAAGGTAGGAAAATGGTGCCCAGTGGTGGCCATTTTGGCTCTGGAGCTCCATAGACATCAATGCATTACCGGCCCACACTTAGAGCCACAATGGAGCCAGTATCATAGCAACATTAAAACACTCAAATTAGAGAAAGGTAAGAAACTGCTGCCCATTGGCGGCCAAATTGGCTCTGGAGCTCCATAGACATCAATGCATTACTGGCCCTGACTTAGAGCCACAGTAGAGCCAGTTTCATAATAACATTAAAACACATAGATGAGATTACAGAAGGGTAGGAAACTGGTGCCCAGTGGCGGCCATTTTGGCTCTGGAGCTCCATAGACATCAATGAATTACTGGCCCACACTTAGAACCACAATGGAGCCAGTTTCATATCAACATTAAAACACTCAAATTAGAGAAAGGTAAGAAACTGCTGCCCATTGGCGGCCAAATTGGCTCTAGACATCAATGCATTACTGGCCTTGACTTAAGGCCACAGTAGAGCCAGTTTCATAATAACATTAAAACACATAGATGAGATTAGAGAAGGGTAGGAAACTGGTGCCCAGTGGCGGCCATTTTGGCTCTGGAGCTCCATAGACATCAATGCTTTACCGGCCCACACTTAGAGCCACAATGGAGCCAGTTTCATAGCAACATTAAAACACTCAAATTAGAGAAAGGTAAGAAACCGCTGCCCTTTGGCGGCCAAATTGGCTCTGGAGCTCCATAGACATCAATGCATTACTGGCCCTGACTTAGAGCCACAGTAGAGCCAGTTTCATAATAACATTAAATTACATAGATGAGATTAGAGAAAGGTAGGAAACTGGTGACCATTGGCGGCCATTTTGGCTCTGGAGCTCCATAGACATCAATGCATTACCAGCCCACACTTAGAGCCACAATGGAGCCAGTTTCATAGCAACATTAAAACACTCAAATTAGAGAAAGGTAAGAAACTGCTGCCCATTGGTGGCCATATTGGCTCTGGAGCCCCATAGACATCAATGCATTACTGGCCCTGACTTAGAGCCACAATAGAGCCAGTTTCATAATAACATTAAAACACATAGATGAGATTAGAGAAAGGTAGGAAACTGGTGCCCAGAGGTGGCCATTTTGGCTCTGGAGCTCCATAGACATCAATGCATTACCGGCCCACACTTAGAGCCACAATGGAGCCAGTTTCATAGCAACATTAAAACACTCAAATTAGAGAAAGGTAAGAAACTGCTGCCCATTGGCGGCCATATTGGCTCTGGAGCCCCATAGACATCAATGCATTACTGGCCCTGACTTAGAGCCACAGTAGAGCCAGTTTCATAATAACATTAAAACACATAGATGAGATTAGAGAAAGGTAGGAAACTGGTGCCCAGTGGCGGCCAATTTGGCTCTGGAGCTCAATAGACATCAATGCATTACCGGCCCACACTTAGAGCCACAATAGAGCCAGTTTCATAATAACATTAAAACACAGATGGGATTAGAGAAAGGTAGGAAACTGTTGCACATTGGCGGCCATCTTGGCTCTGGAGCTCCATAGACATCAATGCATTACCGGCCCACACTTAGAGCCACAATGGAGCCAGTTTCATAGCAACATTAAAACACTCAAATTAGAGAAAGGTAAGAAACTGCTGCCCACTGGTGGCCATATTGGCTCTGGAGCCCCATAGACATCAATGCATTACTGGCCCTGACTTAGAGCCACAATAGAGCCAGTTTCATAATAACATTAAAACACATAGATGAGATTAGAGAAGGGTAGGAAACTGGTGCCCAGTGGCGGCCATTTTGGCTCTGGAGCTCCATAGACATCAATGCATTACCGGCCCACACTTAGAGCCACAATGGAGCCAGTTTCATAGCAACATTAAAACACTCAAATGAGAGAAAAGTAAGAAACTGCTGCCCATTGGCGGCCAAATTGGCTCTGGAGCTCCATAGACATCAATGCATTGCTGGCCTTGACTTAGAGCCACAGTAGAGGCAGTTTCATAATAACATTAAAACACATAGATGAGATTAGAGAAGGGTAGGAAACTGGTGCCCATTGGCGGCCATTTTGGCTCTGGAGCTCCATAGACATCAATGCATTACCAGCCCACACTTAGAGCCTCAATGGAGCCAGTTTCATAGCAACATTAAAACTCTCAAAATAGAGAAAGGTAAGAAACTGCTGCCCATTGGCGGCCATATTGGCTCTGGAGCCCCATAGACATCAATGCATTACTGGCCCTGACTTAGAGCCACAATAGAGCCAGTTTCATAATAACATTAAAACACATAGATGAGATTAGAGAAAGGTAGGAAACTGGTGCCCAGTGGCGGCCAATTTGGCTCTGGAGCTCCATAGACATCAATGCATTACCGGCCCACACTTAGAGCCACAATAGAGCCAGTTTCATAATAACATTAAAACACAGATGGGATTAGAGAAAGGTAGGAAACTGTTGCCCATTGGCGGCCATCTTGCCTCTGGAGCTCCATAGACATCAATGCATTACCGGCCCACACTTAGAGCCACAATGGAGCCAGTTTCATAGCAACATTAAAACACTCAAATTAGAGAAAGGTAAGAAACTGCTGCCCACTGGCGGCCATATTGGCTCTGGAGCCCCAAAGACATCAATGCATTACTGGCCCTGACTTAGAGCCACAATAGAGCCAGTTTCATAAAAACATTAAAACACATAGATGAGAGCTCTGGAGCTCCATAGACATCAATGCATTACCGGCCGACACTTAGAGCCACAATAGATCCAGTTTCATAATAACATTAAAACACATAGATGAGATTAGAGAAAGGTAGGAAACTGGTGCCTAGTTGCGGCCATTTTGGCTCTGGAGCTCCATAGACATCAATGCATTACCGGCCGACACTTAGAGCTACAATAGAGCCAGTTTCATAATAACATTAAAACACAGATGGGATTAGAGAAAGGTAGGAAACTGTTGCCCATTGGCGGCCATTTTGGCTCTGGAGCTCCATAGACATCAATGCATTACCGGCCCACACTTAGAGCCACAATGGAGCCAGTTTCATAGCAACATTAAAACACTCAAATTAGAGAAAGATAAGAAACTGCTGCCCATTGGCGGCCATATTAGCTCTGGAGCCCCATAGACATCAATGCATTACTGGCCCTGACTTAGAGCCACAATAGAGCCAGTTTCATAATAACATTAAAACACATAGATGAGATTAGAGAAAGGTATGAAACTGGTGCCCAGTGGCGGCCATTTTTGCTCTGGAGCTCCATAGACATCAATGCATTACCGGCCGACACTTTGAGCCACAATAGAGCCAGTTTCATAATAACATTAAAACACATAGATGAGATTAGAGAAAGGTAGGAAACTGGTGCCCAGTGGCGGCCATTTTGGCTCTGGAGCTCCATAGACATCAATGCATTTCCGGCCCACTCTTAGAGCCACAATAGAGCCAGTTTCATAGCAACATTAAAACACTCAAATTAGAGAAAGGTAAGAAACTGCTGTCCATTGGCGGCCATATTGGCTCTGGAGCCCCATAGACTTCAATGCATTACTGGCCCGACTTAGAGCCACAATAGAGCCAGTTTCATAATAACATTAAAACACATAGATGAGATTAGAGAAGGGTAGGAAACTGGTGCCCAGTGGCGGCCATTTTTGCTCTGGAGCTCCATAGACATCAATGCATTACTGGCCCACACTTAGAGCCACAATGGAGCCAGTTTCATAGCAACATTAAAACACTCAAATTAGAGAAAGGTAAGAAACTGCTGCCCATTGGCGGCCATATTGGCTCTGGAGCCCCATAGACATCAATGCATTACCAGCCCACACTTAGAGCCACAATAGAGCCAGTTTCATAATAACATTAAAACACATAGATGAGATTAGAGAAGGGTAGGAAACTGGTGCCCAGTGGCGGCCATTTTGGCTCTGAAGCTCCATAGACATCAATGCTTTACCAGCCCACACTTAGAGCCACAATGGAGCCAGTTTCATAGCAACATTAAAACACTCAAATTAGAGAAAGGTAAGAAACTGCTGCCCATTGGCGGCCATATTGGCTCTGGAGCCCCATAGACATCAATGCATTACTGGCCCGACTTAGGGCCACAATAGAGCCAGTTTCATAATAACATTAAAACACAGATGAGATTAGAGAAAGGTAGGAAACTGGTGCCCAGTGGCGGCCATTTTTGCTCTGGAGCTCCATAGACATCAATGCATTACTGGCCCACACTTAGAGCCACAATGGAGCCAGTTTCATAGCAACATTAAAACACTCAAATTAGAGAAAGGTAAGAAACTGCTGCCCATTGGCGGCCATATTGGCTCTGGAGCCCCATAGACATCAATGCATTACCAGCCCACACTTAGAGCCACAATAGAGCCAGTTTCATAATAACATTAAAACACATAGATGAGATTAGAGAAAGGTAGGAAACTGGTGCCCATTGGCGGCCATTTTGGCTCTGGAGCTCCATAGACATCAATGCATTACCAGCCCACACTTAGAGCCACAATGGAGCCAGTTTCATAGCAACATTAAAACACTCAAATTAGAGAAAGGTAAGAAACTGGTGCCCATTGGTGGCCATATTGGCTCTGGAGCCCCATAGACATCAATGCATTACTGGCCATGACTTAGAGCCACAATAGAGCCAGTTTCATAATAACATTGAAACACATAGATGAGATTAGAGAAAGGTAGGAAACTGGTGCCCAGAGGTGGCCATTTTGGCTCTGGAGCTCCATAGACATCAATGCATTACCGGCCCACACTTAGAGCCACAATGGAGCCAGTTTCATAGCAACATTAAAACACTCAAATTAGAGAAAGGTAAGAAACTGCTGCCCATTGGCGGCCATATTGGCTCTGGAGCCCCATAGACATCAATGCATTACTGGCCCTGACTTAGAGCCACAGTAGAGCCAGTTTCATAATAACATTAAAACACATAGATGAGATTAGAGAAAGGTAGGAAACTGGTGCCCAGTGGCGGCCATTTTGGCTCTGGAGCTCCATAGACATCAATGCATTACCGGCCCACACTTAGAGCCACAATAGAGCCAGTTTCATAGCAACATTAAAACACTCAAATTAGAGAAAGGTAAGAAACTGGTGCCCATTGGTGGCCATATTGGCTCTGGAGCCCCATAGACATCAATGCATTACTGGCCCTGACTTAGAGCCACAATAGAGCCAGTTTCATAATAACATTAAAACACATAGATGAGATTAGAGAAAGGTAGGAAACTGGTGCCCAGTGGCGGCCATTTTTGATCTGGAGCTCCATAGACATCAATGCATTACTGGCCCACACTTAGAGCCACAATGGAGCCAGTTTCATAGCAACATTAAAACACTCAAATTAGAGAAAGGTAAGAAACCGCTGCCCTTTGGCGGCCAAATTGGCTCTGGAGCTCCATAGACATCAATGCATTACTGGCCCTGACTTAGAGCCACAGTAGAGCCAGTTTCATAATAACATTAAAATACATAGATGAGATTAGAGAAAGGTAGGAAACTGGTGACCATTGGCGGCCATTTTGGCTCTGGAGCTCCATAGACATCAATGCATTACCAGCCCACACTTAGAGCCACAATGGAGCCAGTTTCATAGCAACATTAAAACACTCAAATTAGAGAAAGGTAAGAAACTGCTGCCCATTGGTGGCCATATTGGCTCTGGAGCCCCATAGACATCAATGCATTACTGGCCCTGACTTAGAGCCACAATAGAGCCAGTTTCATAATATCATTAAAACACATAGATGAGATTAGAGAAAGGTAGGAAACTGGTGCCCAGAGGTGGCCATTTTGGCTCTGGAGCTCCATAGACATCAATGCATTACCGGCCCACACTTAGAGCCACAATGGAGCCAGTTTCATAGCAACATTAAAACACTCAAATTAGAGAAAGGTAAGAAACTGCTGCCCATTGGCGGCCATATTGGCTCTGGAGCCCCATAGACATCAATGCATTACCAGCCCACACTTAGAGCCACAATAGAGCCAGTTTCATAATAACATTGAAACACATTGATGAGATTAGAGAAGGGTAGGAAACTGGTGCCCAGTGGCGGCCATTTTGGCTCTGAAGCTCCATAGACATCAATGCTTTACCAGCCCACACTTAGAGCCACAATGGAGCCAGTTTCATAGCAACATTAAAACACTCAAATTAGAGAAAGGTAAGAAACTGCTGCCCATTGGTGGCCATATTGGCTCTGGAGCCCCATAGACATCAATGCATTACTGGCCCTGACTTAGAGCCACAATAGAGCCAGTTTCATAATAACATTAAAACACATAGATGAGATTAGAGAAAGGTAGGAAACTGGTGCCCAGTGGTGGCCATTTTGGCTCTGGAGCTCCATAGACATCAATGCATTACCGGCCCACACTTAGAGCCACAATGGAGCCAGTTTCATAGCAACATTAAACCACTCAAATTAGAGAAAGGTAAGAAACTGCTGCCCATTGGTGGCCATATTGGCTGTGGAGCCCCATAGACATCAATGCATTACTGGCCCTGACTTAGAGCCACAGTAGAGCCAGTTTCATAATAACATTAAAACACATAGATGAGATTAGAGAAAGGTAGGAAACTGGTGCCCATTGGCGGCCATTTTGGCTCTGGAGCTCCATAGACATCAAAGCATTACTGGCCCACACTTAGAGCCTCAATGGAGCCAGTTTCATAGCAACATTAAAACACTCAAATTAGAGAAAGGTAAGAAACTGCTACCCATTGGCGGCCATATTGGCTCTGGAGACCCATAGACATCAATGCTTTACTGGCCCTGACTTAGAGCCACAATAGAGCCAGTTTCATAATAACATTAAAACACATAGATGAGATTAGAGAAAGGTAGGAAACTGGTGCCCAGTGGCGGCCATTTTGGCTCTGGAGCTCCATAGACATCAATGCATTACCGGCCCACACTTAGAGCCACAATAGAGCCAGTTTCATAATAACAATAAAACACAGATGGGATTAGAGAAAGGTAGGAAACTGTTGCCCTTTGGCGGCCATCTTGGCTCTGGAGCTCCATAGACATCAATGCATTACCGGCCCACAGTTAGAGCCACAATGGAGCCAGTTTCATAGCAACATTAAAACACTCAAATTAGAGAAAGGTAAGAAACTGCTGCACATTGGCGGCCATATTGGCTCTGGAGCCCCATAGACATCAATGCATTACTGGCCCTGACTTAGAGCCACAATAGAGCCAGTTTCATAATAACATTAAAACACATAGATGAGATTAGAGAAAGGTAGGAAACTGTTGCCCATTGGCGGCCATCTTGGCTCTGGAGCTCCATAGACATCAATGCATTACCGGCCCACACTTAGAGCCACAATGGAGCCAGTTTCATAGCAACATTAAAACACTCAAATTAGAGAAAGGTAAGAAACTGCTGCCCATTGGCGGCCATATTGGCTCTGGAGCCCCATAGACTTCAATGCATTACTGGCCCTGACTTAGAGCCACAATAGAGCCAGTTTCATAATAACATTAAAACACATAGATGAGATTAGAGAAAGGTAGGAAACTGGTGCCCATTGGCGGACATTTTGGCTCTGGAGCTCCATAGACATCAATGCATTACTGGCCCTGACTTAGAGCCACAATAGAGCCAGTTTCATAATAACATTAAAACACATAGATGAGATTAGAGAAAGGTAGGAAACTGGTGCCCATTGGCGGACATTTTGGCTCTGGAGCTCCATAGACATCAATGCATTACCGGCCCACACTTAGAGCCACAATAGAGCCAGTTTCATAGTAACATTAAAACACAGATGGGATTAGAGAAAGGTAGGAAACTGTTGCCCATTGGCGGCCATCTTGGCTCTGGAGCTCCATAGACATCAATGCATTACTGGCCCATACCTAGAGCCACAATGGAGCCAGTTTCATAGCAACAGTAAAACACTCAAATTAGAGAAAGGTAAGAAACTGCTGCCCATTGGCGGCCATATTAGCTCTGGAGCCCCATAGACATCAATGCATTACCGGCCGACACTTAGAGCCACAATAGAGCCAGTTTCATAATAACATTAAAACACATAGATGAGATTAGAGAAGGGTAGGAAACTAGTGCCCAGTGGCGGCCATTTTGGCTCTGGAGCTCCATAGACATCAATGCATTATCGGCCCACACTTAGAGCCACAATGGAGCCAGTTTCATAGCAACATTAAAACACTCAAATTAGAGAAAGGTAAGAAACTGCTGCCCATTGGCGGCCAAATTGGCTCTAGAGCTCCATAGACATCAATGCATTACTGGCCCTGACTCAGAGCCACAGTAGAGCCAGTTTCATAATAACATTAAAACACATAGATGAGATTAGAGAAAGGTAGGAAACTGGTGCCCATTGGCGGCCATTTTGGCTCTGGAGCTCCATAGACATCAATGCATTACCAGCCCACACTTAGAGCCACAATGGAGCCAGTTTCATAGCAACATTAAAACACTCAAATTAGAGAAAGGTAAGAAACTGCTGCCCATTGGCGGCCATATTGGCTCTGGAGCCCCATAGACATCAATGCATTACTGGCCCTGACTTAGAGCCACAATAGGGCCAGTTTCATAATAACATTAAAACACATAGATGAGATTAGAGAAAGGTATGAAACTGGTGCCCAGTGGCGGCCATTTTGGCTATGGAGCTCCATAGACATCAATGCATTACTGGCCCACACCTAGAGCCACAATGGAGCCAGTTTCATAGCAACATTAAAACACTCAAATTAGAGAAATGTAAGAAACTGCTGCCTATTGGCGGCCATATTGGCTCTGGAGCCCCATAGACATCAATGCATTACTGGCCCTGACTTAGAGCCACAATAGAGCCCATTTCATAATAACATTAAAACACATAGATGAGATTAGAGAAGGGTAGGAAACTGGTGCGCAGTGGCGGCCATTTTGGCTCTGGAGCTCCATAGACATCAATGCATTACTGGCCCTGACTTAGAGCCACAATAGAGCCAGTTTCATAATAATATTAAAACACATAGATGAGAGCTCTGGAGCTCCATAGACATCAATGCATTACCGGCCGACACTTAGAGCCACAGTAGAGCCAGTTTCATAATAACATTAAAACACATAGATGAGATTAGAGAAGGGTAGGAAACTGGTGCGCAGTGGCGGCCATTTTGGCTCTGGAGCTCCATAGACATCAATGCATTACCGGCCCACACTTAGAGCCACAATGGAGCCAGTTTCATAGCAACATTAAAACACTCAAATTAGAGAAAGGTAAGAAACTGCTGCCCATAGGCGGCCATATTAGCTCTGGAGCCCCATAGACATCAATGCATTACTGGCCCTGACTTAGAGCCACAATAGAGGCAGTTTCATAATAACATTAAAACACATAGATGAGATTAGAGAAAGGTAGGAAACTGTTGCCCATTGGCGGCCATTTTGGCTCTGGAGCTCCATAGACATCAATGCATTACCAGCCCACACTTAGAGCCACAATGGAGCCAGTTTCATAGCAACATTAAAACACTCAAATTAGAGAAAGGGAAGAAACTGCTGCCCATTGGCGGCCAAATTGGCTCTGGAGCTCCATAGACATCAATGCATTACTGGCCCTGACTCAGAGCCACAGTAGAGCCAGTTTCATAATAACATTAAAACACATAGATGAGATTAGAGAAAGGTAGGAAACTGGTGCCCATTGGCGGCCATTTTGGCTCTGGAGCCCCATAGACATCAATGCATTACTGGCCCTGACTTAGAGCCACAATGGAGCCAGTTTCATAATAACATTAAAACACATAGATGAGATTAGAGAAAGGTATGAAACTGGTGCCCAGTGGCGGCCATTTTGGCTCTGGAGCTCCATAGACATCAATGCATTACCAGAGGGACCTGATTTACTATAAAACCACAATGGTTTTGTTTGTTAGGTGGCTCACTAAGGAAAAAGAAAACAGCATGAAATATGTGTTCTGTCAAGATCCTCAGATGCCCAGATAAATGATCTTAGTGTCTAACCGGTATGTCGAGACAACAAGATAAAAAATTAAAATAAATAAAAAGTTGTTCATCTCAAGTTTGTTTATTTATTTATTTTTCTCTGTAATTTACTGTGCTTAATGCTAGTTTTCAGTGTATTTGTTTTACCGTACTTTACTGTGCTTTACCATGGTTTACCACACCCTGCTATGATTTATCATAATGGTATACCACAAGCATGAGTAATAAATATCAAAGTGTTGATGCCAAGGTCCTTATCACCTGCATGTCTGATGTGCCTGGGGTATTTCTTCCCAGCACTGAACCCTGAAGCATCCATTTACTATGAGTTACAATAACAAGAATCATAACCCCTATCTTCACCTACGCTCAAACAACACACTGTTGCACACCTGTCACTGACAAACTCTCATAGACAGTCACTCACCTGGCAGCTGTCCCACTGAGAAACAGAAGCAGCCACAACAGTTAACGAATCTCCTCTCTTGCATTAGTCACAGACCACTCCCGTCTACCTTGACACGGCTGCAGTTTTTCTGCCATTACTGTTAACAGACATACACAGGTACACCCTCTGATAAAAGATCTCCATGATAAAATGTTAGCAAAGTGTCATAAAGCACAGTGAAAGCACGGGGAAGTGTAGGCAAGCATTGCAAAGCACACAGAGAGGTACGGTAAAGCGTCTTTAAAAAAAAAAAAAATAACATGACAATCCATCATTAACTATTAAATGCAACTGTGCAGTGGACCTAATCAAACACCACTGACCCTTACCTGTGGAGGGCTTGGTCCGAATAATCGAATACTCGGTTGGTGCAGCACGGTCACCCGCTGACCAGCAGTTGCTGGAATTTTAAGTAGGGTTACCAATTAATCAGCAGTCCATTGTTTTAAGTTCTCTTAGTGACTCTGCTGTCGCAACTGCATTAGCATCGATGACCTAATAAGAAGGGGTAGGCTGCCCTCGTGTGGCTGAAAATAAATATTGCACTATTCCTTTATAAATTGTGGGTTGAATTTTAAAAGTTTAAATTAGTAGAGTAGTCTCCGGCTATCAGAACCCCGCTCTCGGGAAGCAAGCGAAGTGTTCCCTTAACCGAAGTGCTCTTTAAGACGGCGTTGACCATCCGACACAATATGAATAAATAAATACAAATGTATTACTTGACGCATGTGCATCAACATATGAAATGAACTTAATAAGTAAAATAAAAGCAATAGGCAAGTGTATGTTAATAAAACATAACAATAAAGTAACAGACAAACTAACGTTAATAAACTGTCAAACTAAATTAACACAGCGCCCTTACACACGTTAAAAAATGCAGCAGCAGCAGCAGCTCTAGATTCATTATGAATACCTGTACAGGAGCAATATTCAAGACACGCACAAAATTATTTAACAGAATGGTGAAGCGACTCACCAGAACGGAAAACACCAAATTGCTCGACTGCGTGTGTCTGATTCAGGTGTTTTTTGTTTTTGTTTTTTTTTTCAAACGCTCAAACAATTTCCAACTTTTTGTAGCAAGAGCAATGTGCCTCAAGACACTCTCGCGATGACAAGTCGCTTTTAAAAAGACCAATAAGGCATTTGAATTTAAGTTTGATGATGATGAGTTATCAGGTTTCAAAACAGTACTTTATCAGTTGCGATCGAATCGCTAGCGGTGCCAAATAATGTGTTCTTTTAAGCGAAGTCCCTGTTCCTTTAGGATCTCCAATGGGAAAAATCCGTTTCACCACAAGGGTGTTCTGTTAGGCGAAGTGTTCTTGGGAGGTGGTCCTGTAGGCGGATAAATGTATAAATACAATGTTCTGCTTTGCTCGGATTAGGTTATGTTGATGCGATTTTCGATTTTTTTTCTTCTTTATTAAATATATTATTATTATTATTATTTATTTCTTAGCAGACGCCCTTATCCAGGGCGACTTACAATCGTAAGCAAATACCTTAAGTTTTAATACGTACATAAGTTAGAATTTATGTACGTCTTTAAAGTTTCGGGGCGTATTGAACCGGTGTAATTTCAAACAGATTGTGAATCGATAAACATCTCTTCTGTGTACCACAGACTAGCAGTTGCTTCACCTTTGGCTCTCTATACTCCAGCGATTAGTCTGTGCATGCATCTCAACACGATCAAGTTCCTTTCACTTTGCACCAAGAACACGCCTTTCGATCACATTGGAATTTGACAGCCTACCTTGATTCATTCCCATGGTTTGATCGGAGTGTTTCATCCACTTTCGAAGCTGGGCTGGTGTGGAGAGTTTGATTTTCTTCCCTTTGATGTTGAAGGAGACGCCAGGGCATATTTCAGTGCTGGCATCGTCAGACTCACCAGAGGATGATTCCTGGTCATCAGAATCATCACCATTATTGTCAGCTTCACAGTCTCCGTCCAGCTCTGCTCACATGTCTTTGTCTGATATCCACTTGCAATTGCTTATTTCTGAACCTCTTAATCAGAGAGATGCTGTTACTGGCAGAAGAAATGAGCCTCTACTAACCTCTGCCTTGTGCACATTTGTAGAAACCTTGTTTATAAACATCTCTCCAGACAGGCGCAGCCATTTCCAGACATAATAATAACATTACAAATGTAATAATAATAGTAATAATAATGATTATTTTCTTCATGCTTACAAAGCTACATAAATAAACACCTCGGGTGACCCGAGACATTATGTTTGGATCAGTTAAAAAAATTAAAAAATAAACATATCAGACTTCTTATTCTCTGTTTGTAAGTTCGTGACCCCAAGCTAGGAAAAGTCTTAAAATACTGTAGGGGGGCGGGATTACATTTAAGGTCACTGGAAACCAGTGTCAGGTGAAATAGACTCGAAACATGACGGTTAACGGAGATTTCTTCATTGTGAACTACCAAGCTTTGATAACCAGTGTATACAGTGTAAAATCACCCACCAGCATACATTCATTAAATAGGTTTATAGCTATACTTTATAAATGGCGGATGTTTCTTATTTAAAAGACGACACTGTCATGCGCAAACCATATGTCAAATTTAAAGCCATTTCCAAAGGGAATGAAACGCAGTAACGATATAAAACTAGCAAATAAAACCAAATACTTTGGTAACATTTAAACTAAGTATTATTCTAAGCAGTTAGGAATTATACCGTTAAAAATATATGCCATTACCCTCTTATCTTTACCTTCTCACTTATTCATAAACCCATAAAATATAATAAGGTTTTCCAGTATAATACACGCCTGGTTATTATTACTGTACGGCAGACCATCTGGGTCAAAAACGTCTACTGTTTAGTACACGTTTCAAATGTTAACTACACCTGATATTATTTTTACTACACGTACAAATTTGGGCTAATCAGTTCTTAGAAATGAAATAAAAGCCAATATATTTAAAGAGTATACGTGTACTCAGGACTGCCCAGTCCCTGACCACATTCCGGCGCCTCCTTAAGACTCACCTCTTCAAACAGCACCTGTAGAACTCCTCTGTTTGTATCCTGGGACACTATCACCCTTCATGTAAATGTGCTTTATTTTGCTCTAATCTGCCCCCTATTTTACTGCATTTAATCCTGTACTTCAGAATACTGTAATCTGCCAAGTGTTTAACCTGTAGTACTTTGTATTTAATCACATCCTGATGTAACTATCACTATTTAATCATATCCTGATGTAACTATCACTATTATCTGCTGTATTATTGAATTGTGGTTTGTCACACTTGTACTTTGCTTGAACAAAAGTTATTGTATTTCTTGCTCTTATTGTATTACTTGTATTGTAACACTTGAAATGTTTTTGCTTACGATTGTAAGTCGCCCTGGATAAGGGCGTCTGCTAAGAAATAAATAATAATAATAATAATACTATATAATGATCCAATGCAAAGTCCAATTTTTTAACTTCAGCTTGTATAATATAATATTTTTATATGCCTTGCCAATTACGTCGTGCATAATATTAAGCGATTACCAGCGAATACGTTGATAAGCCACTGATGTAAAATGACTAGAGGAAATAGTACCAATTCAAAATTGGTACGCGTAGACATTTCTGTGCTCCGATTGGTCCAAATGAGTAGGCGTAGCGAATATTTGCAAACGTGTCGTACGCGGTGCATGTTTGACCCAGCTGGCCTGCCGTATCGCCGTGCAGTCTGCGTGTGTCGCCCGCAGTTCCCGAGTCGAGCCGCGATTGGTCGGCGCAGGGTCAGGTGGCGACTCCGCGGGCACGGAGGCGCGCTCCCGGTGATAAGCACGCGACGCCTCCATCCGGGTCTCCGACACGGACTCACTCTGCATCATGGCGGCTTTAGGTAAGGATTGTGTGAGGGAGCCGCGCCGGGCCGGGGCGCGGAGAGAAGCAGCGCGGCGCACCGCTGCGAGACGCGGTTTAACGTGTTGTCTGAGGCGGGAGGGGGGGTGTAAATCCCGGTCTGTGTTTTTACCGGGGCGGGGAAGGTTGTGGTCTTGTGTTCAATAGACGCGGCGGCCGAGCCGAGGGGGAGACGGAAAGGTGGGGGGCGCTTTGCCGGATACTGTCCCTCCTATCTGCGCCGCAGTACGCAGGCGCCTCTCGGTCGCTGCCAAATAGAGATCCCGCTTGAGGCTGCTAGATTGTGTCCCGCCTTGCCGCTTAGTTGTTGCGCAGGCTGGTGATCCGTCTTGCCGTATTGTGTCCTCCAGACCTGGGGGTCAGGGCGCAGGCGCCGAGCTGCGTGTCGCCCTACAGCGCAGGCGTGTGGTGACGGGTGAGGGGCGGTGAGGTACTCCCCACGTGTAACTTGGGTGGGGAGAGGAACAAGGGAGGCACGGATTTAGAAAGTGGGGTGTTAATAGGGCACCCAGGTTCCCCGATCCGACCCGTGGTCATTCTGTCGTCGCTATAGCTACTCGCATGTCAAACTGTCCCGGGACAAGACCTGAGGAGGATAAGGGGCCAGTATTTAGCAAGACTGCGCTGATGCTGCTGTAGCTGTTAAAATCAATGGCGTAGGCCTATATATATATACCCATAGCAAAATCCCCCTGACCATTAAGTAACTGGCGCACAGCGTCAGCAAATGTTTGCCTGTCCGCTGTAGACGTTTTTAAACCGTATCTGCGTCTTAGTTATACCTAGATGTTGGCGCAATTCTGTCTAGACGTGTTCATTGAGTCGAGCGAGGAGACAAACATTTTCGAGCAAACTGCAAAAAAAAACAAAAAACGCGATTTTACTGGATATCTATATATATATATATCGTTAGACGTAAGTGATGTGTACGTTTTGTGTGCTGTCGGTTTTGTTTCATATCTTGTACAGTATCTATAACCGATTTGTGAAATTTAGTTGCATTCAGGCCACGCATGTAAAGTACTGCCTGACTAAGCCGTTTTGACAAAATGGAAGGGAGTGGGCAATTTTATTAAGCATTGGGCTTTATTTAATAGTGGAGGCTTTTTTGTTGTTTTTAACTGGACTGCAAATGCTGTACCAATGTCATTTTTTTTATTTATTTACTAACAAACATGCCGTCGCAAACTTGCAATAGTCCAATGCATTTCTGGCATCGCAACGTCTTTGCACCGTGTTGTGTAATTTCTTTACAGATTGTGCTGACGAACCATTGCCTCGCTCGCTGTCAACACAATGTTGCTTTCGCTCTCTGACCGAACTTTTTTTTTTTATTATCCTGCTTTAAGTGATCAAGTCATAAAAACAAATTGCCCTTTGTGCAGTGCCACTACCTAGCGCAGTGTATAAATTGTGCTTGCAGTTTTTATTGCCTCTTGTTTTGTCAGTTGTAGCTTCATTACTTTTGTACAGCTTTTTTTTTATAATGCTGCTGTTGCAAGCAAACATTCCCTTTGTGAGCCTTGATAATGTCAGCGGTTGCCCATCATTTGGTCTCCCTACTGCAGCATTGTCAAGTGGCTACCAGGCTATCAAACCCTAAGGAGTGGTGGCCACAAATATTGACTTGGGCTTAATATTTGGAAGCAGCTTTTTTTATTTCGTTCCTCCCTTATCCCATAAAATCTCTACAATATAGACTTCTTTAGCAGGCTTGGGTTGTACAGGACTGTGGAATCTATTCTAAAGCACTGGCAGGGAAGGTCTAGTATTTGCCCGGTGTATTGCTGTGTACACTTCTCATGAAATAATGACTTGATAAGTAAAATAATTATTTGGATTGCTCTGCGTATAGCGTAGGCTATACAGTGCAGTGTGCTTCTGAAGAGGATACGGTTTATCTTGTCGTTACCCGCATATTGAATGTGGGGTGGCAAAGCCATATTTGATATGCCTTTTATCATCTTGCATAACTTAAGGACTGGAAGAAAGCATGCCCTGGTGTTCAAATGTCTACGGCTGGATTAAAGTAGAGCGGAAGGGGTTCTCAAGGCTGAAGCCATAAGACACAGTATAGAAAAAGAGAGAACTGCACACTCCACTGCACTCCAGAAATGTGTGTCTTCAATTCATAAATACATATCACCAAGGTTTTCACAACATAAGTGCCTTCGTCGGGGTGTAAAAACCTAAATGCAAAATGCACCAGACACCAGCAAAACTGTTAATAATAATAATAATAATAATAATAATAATAATAATAATAATAATAATAATAATAATAATAATAAATAATCAATCAATCAATAAAAAATTGTGAATGGGCATGTTGTATTTTAAGATATTAACCTTATTTTACTGAATTACCCACCCTCCCCGCAGCTGCCTTTTGTAGCTTGTCTTTTCATAGGTGGTACAAACAGCATCTTGATGCACTTGCATTCCCCCCCCCTTGGCACATTATGAATGACTGTTGTCCACAGTCCAGATGGCATCTAACATCTCCCTGCACAAACAGTGGTTAAGCCCCTTTGGTTTATTGCTGCCATGCCATATTAAAAGAGCCAGTTGCAATTGGATGTGTTTGTCATCCCAGATAAAACTGAGATGACAAACACAGTTCCCATTTGACATAAGTGTCATCAGAGTTTGTGAAACACGAATTACATCGATAAGAACGGAGCACATGCGTTGAGAATTAGGGGTGTGACGGTACCCTAATGTCTCGATACGATGTCTATCGTGATGTGCAACTGCAGGTGCTGGTCCTGATGGGATACTGGTGTGATACCTCAAATGCTCATTTTAATGAGGGACCATGGAAACGTCACTTGAATTATTCTTGTTGTGTTTAAGATGAAAGCAAGGAGATTAGTTTCGGCAGTGGAACCTTCCACATTGCTAAGCCAGGACAATATGTGGCAAGCTGAGATAAGCAGGCAGGCCTCTATATAGAAGCTGCACATGTGCTTGTCTCCCTGCCATATGGTGCTCTATCTCCCCAGGACCTGCTGTCTCCTTTATTCTATCTGTGTAATAATGCAGAATGCAATCCTAATTTATTTGTGTTAAGAATTAGCTGGTGGTTTAGTAAGCTTGATTGATGAGACTAAGCAGTGTGAATACAGTGCTTGTGTATCGTGTGTAATAGCAGGGTCTGCGAGACAGCCCTGTCCAATATGAATTCTCTCTGGTGAGACCTCCTGTATATGCAGTTCATGTATTACACAATAGCTTAATAAACTAAGCTAAAACAACAGTTTTCAGCCCTGATTTGTAAATATACCTTTGGCAACATGAAGACTTTGGTGTATTTGGATTTTTTTTTTTTTTAACCCTCAGATTGTTTTAAATGTCTTTTTATAATATATAGGTTATGGCCTCTAGGCTATCCTTAAGCACAGATCTCTTGGAAGCGTGGTAAATGCTTTTTCATTCCCCTGGCCTTGCCGCCGATGGCAGAGGGTTGGGCTCCAGTGCTGTTTGAGATAACGTTGGCTTGCCCTCCGCCCTTGTGGTGTGGTGGCCGGGGGAGCTTGTGGGCGTGCTGTGCACTGTAGATTTTCTGGAAGACGAGTCGTCAGGTGCTATACTGTCTCTCCCCAGGCTGTGGGCCAGTACTGTGTCTCACTGTTGTGTTTGCTTGTCTCTCTCTCTCTGTGTAGGTAAGAAGAACAAGAAGAAGGGGAAGACCCTGACTCTTACCGACTTCCTTGCGGAGGACAGTGGGAGCAACAACACCTCAAACTACCCGCCCGTCAAGCCCACCAGCTGGGCCGACGAGACAGATGACCTGGAGGGAGATGGTGAGTGCGGGGGCAGGTAGAAGATTGGTGGGTGTGGGGTGATCAGGGGGGGCACGCTACTAATTCGACGTGGCTGGAACGGTTTGGAAAGAGTAAAGATTTGTGGAGATGGGGAAAATAAAGTGGCATGTGTAGGATTGTCAGACAATCGCACGACTAGAGAGACTAGAAATCGCCCTTGGCACCGGTCGCACAGATTGAAGTGTGCACCAGCTTTTAAAAAGGGTGGTGGATACCTGCATGATCAAGAGCATACCAGTTCAGATCCTAGTAAACCTAATATAAATGAGGCACGGGCTAGGATGGAATTGGTGATGAGGGGATTATAGTTGTGTTTTATTTATTTCTCTTTAACTCCCAGTGTCCACCTCGTGGCACACCGAAGAAGACACGTACCGCGCGCCCGCGATCGACCGCTCCATCCTGCCCACAGCCCCGCGCGCAGCCCGCGAGCCCAACGTGGATCGCTCCCGCCTCCCTCGCGGCCCCCCCTACACGGCCTTCCTGGGGAACCTGCCCTACGACGTCTCGGAGGAATCTATCAAGGAATTCTTCAGAGGGCTCAACGTGAGTGACCTTCCGCAGCCTTTCGCCCGATGTGTTGGCTTTGGATGTGTTGATAGTTTACAGCTTCAACTTCAGCGCAGGTGTTGAAACAGATTTTACGTGAATGCAGCCCAGGTATGGGGGTTGGCCTTAGTGTTCTCCATTCTGCACACACGCAATCTAATACAGTTGCAGTGTTTTAATACATAATTTATAATTATATGTGTGTGTTTTGGTTTTTTTTGTGTTAAGTTTACACATTCTTAATACTACATTTAATTAAATGGGAGTTGACTGCCATGTGACTTTAGACACTTTGGCCTGAATAAATTGATGGCGCTTCCATAGCTATATTTTATAATGGCTATGGTGCAGCCATAATTTTGGATTTAATCCAAGCACGTAGGCTGTCCGGATGGGATGTTGCAAGTTAATTATACATAAATAACTTCCAATTACTATATTGCATTATTAGCCCCCACAGGAAGACTACATAAATCAGTGTGTTTTTTTTTTTAAATTGGAGAGGAGTGCTAACCTTGCCTCTGTTTTGTTTTTTCCCCCCACCCCACAGATTAGCGCTGTGCGTCTGCCCCGTGAACCCAGCAACCCCGAGCGGCTCAAAGGGTTTGGGTACGCAGAGTTCGATGATGTGGACTCAATACTGAGAGCACTGACCCTCAACGAGGAGGTGAGGGGGGCGCAGAATATTTGGGACAGTGGGCCACATGCACTAAGCATTTATTCTAGTGCAACATGTTGAGCTCTCTTGTTATAAAAGGAGTAGGGTTGACTGTTGATATTACCAGCCAAAGAACGTCACGGGAATATGTTGGTGAAACTGCAACAGGAAATTCTGCATCACAGAGCAAAACGGACACAATATAAGAGCCTACAGACCTGAGAGATGTTTGGGAACTAAACTATTCTGCCCATCAAGACCAGTCCCTTCTAAACACAACATGTGTTCCTGCTTTTTAATAGTACAGAATGTGATTTTTATTTAGTTTTTTAGTATTTTTGGAAGCTACTGCTTCACCTGGTTGGATGTTTCTGATAATTAAAATAAAATGGAGGGGTGGTGCTACAACCATTATTAACTGGTGCCCCCCCCCACTGTTGTGTTTCAGAACCTAGGGAACCGAAGAATTCGGGTGGATATTGCAGACCAGTCACAAGAGAAAGGTACGTTGTGGCGGTCCCATTCCTCCCATTATGCTGATCTGTATCTTGTATATCATCAGCAGGAAGGTGTCTCGCTGAATCCTGTCCCCTACTGTATGGGATTGCCCTTGGTGGGGGTCACGGTGTAACATGTGTCTGCGGTTTAGATTTACTGCAGAGTTGCAGATTTCCATCTGGTATACAGAACATGCCACGTCATTTTGATATGCACTTTTTATTTCTAATATTAATAGCATGTGAACCAATACTTTTGTGTTATATAATAGAACACTCTTCATGGTCCTTTTAAAAGTTTGCCATTTAGTTTCCACATCCCCTTCACACTTGGGGGAATGGTGGTGTGGGCTAGTGGTTAACCAGACTACATCCCCTCACTCCCAGTCCCTCGTCTTTTAAAGGTGACTGGGAGAAAGGGTTGTGTGGGCTAGTGCTTAGAGCTAAGGGACTGGGAGGAGAGGGCCATTCTTACTCGTGGCCAAGAGAAGTCTGGGACAACCAAGACTTTAAAATCCAATTGCATTGCATTCATAAGTTATAATAAGTTGTATTCGATCCTCTCCCGCAGAGCGAGAGGATCGCTCGTCTGGCTGGGACCGCGACAGGAACCGTTCAGACGGAGGTCCTGATAAGACTGACGGGGACTGGCGGGCGAGGCCGAGCGCAGACAGCGATGACGCCGGGCCACGGCGTGGTGGAGAGGATTCCTTCGGGGAAAGTAAGTAACCGGGAGGGTTATTGAAAAGCCATAAATATTTGCTACCAAAAATATTTGGCGTATCGCACCCATAAAACATATTTTGCTCCAGAAATGTTGACGACTTGTTGCAATTTTTTTTTCATACGCCCAAAAATTCCACTTCTAGTTTAATAGGTAAAAAGATATAATGAACTACTTCAGGCTCTGGATAGAGGTTTAATTGGTTCAGTTAAACAATTTATAACAGGGTTGGAACAAAGAGTGGAAGAGCCAACTTTGGCCATCCCTGTATTATACATTTATGCTGGGCTTGAAACTCTCACTAGCCCTGCTAGATTTGACAACTTCCCTTGTTCTTTAAAATGTTTCCAGAAAAAAAAAAAAAAAAAAAAACAGACCCCTGGTAAATCTGAAATGACCGCTCTTCTCATCACGATGCAAGTCTGTAGGATTAGTTAATGTTCAACTATTGGTTGGTTCTTTCGTCAGTAGTTCTACGTCATGTATTGATGTGGTCATGCTTGTTGATACCAACAATTATTATTATTATTGTTGTTGTCATTTATTTAGCAGATGCCTTTATCCAAGGCGACTTACAGAGATTAGTAGAGACTAAGGTGTGTTAACTGTGCATCAGCTGCAGAGTCACTTACAATTACGTCTCACCCGAAAGACTGAGCACAATGAGGTTAAGTGACTTGTTCAGAGTCACACAGTGAGTCAGTGGCTGAGCTGGGATTTGAACCGGGGACCTCCTGGTTACAAGGCCTTTTCTTTAACCACTGGACCACACACTTACTTTGTCTATAAATCTCAATGAGTGAAATAAGAATAAAACTGTGCCGTGCCAAACAGGTTTAAAGTAGTGTAAGGATGGTCCGATAGTAACCGTGCCTCTCGCTCTCTCTCTCTCTCTCTCCTTCTCCCTGCCCCAGAATCGCGGGACCGCTTCGACCGCGATGGCCCGCGCAGAGACGACAGGTATGAGGGCGGACGAGACAGAGACCGGTTCAGGGAGCGGTATGATGACCGGGACCGCAGAGACTACGACAAAGCAGGTCAGTCAGTGTTCAGAGCGGGGAAACCAGGGGCAGGATCGGAGACCCGCGTGGCAACGTGAACCAGTCCTCGTGAAATCAGCGTCGAACACGCTGGGCTAGGAGTTACCCACGGGGGTATCAAATCGTGGGGTTTGTGTTTTGTTTTGCTCGCACCTAAAAGTGTGCATTCTGTCTCCTGAAGGCCTTGAAACACAATGCAGCTTTTCAGGACAGCTAGTTGATGTGCTGTATGGACATTACTATGTGTGTTTTAGTGCATCGACTGTATGCAGGCTTGCCGTATTGTGTGTGTGTGTGTGTGAAATGAGAGTCTTTATCAGCTGAGCAGGCCAGGCTATGTTAACGCTGTGTGTGAATGAGAGCTCAGCTCTTTCTTAGTAGCAGTACTGCGGTGAGACCCAGCCGATCCCTAACCGAATGCAGACTCTTCGACAGCCTTTGATTCGCGTGGCGGGGGCCGCCGGGCCTTCGGCAGCGGGTTCAAACGGGATTACGACGACCGGCGGGACGACTTCCGGGGCGGCAGCGATCGCTACGGAGACCGCGAGGACCGTTTCGAGAGGCGGGAGGAGCGCCCGTCCAGGGACGAGAGGCGCGAAGAGAGAGGTGAGGGAGGAAAAGGGGGGATGATCAGCCTGGAATAGTACGCTAGCACTGCACCCAGTCCTGAACTTCATGTTTTTGAAATGACCAGGTTTCAGAACTACACAGTTTTTTTTTTTCCTGTTTTTTAACACTTATTAGTGCTAAATTTAGAAACCCTAAAAGAAGAAACTTAAATTCAGTGACTGACGTTTCTAGATTTATTTATTTTTTGGTCTTTTGCTCACTGTGTGTGTTTTCCTGGCAGGTCCAGTGCAGAGACCCAAGCTGAACCTGAAGCCCCGCAGCGTCCCGAAGGAAGAGGAAACCGCGGGGCCTCCGGCACAAACTGGCCGCGCTTCCTCCATCTTCGGGGCTGCCAAGCCTGTGGACACCGCGGCCAAGGAGAGAGAGGTGGAGGAGAGGCTGAAGAAAGAGCAGGAGAAGCTGCAGAGGCAGCTTGAGGACGACAAGGGCAGAGTCATCGAGCGCAGGCCTCGGGAGAGGTGAGAGGAGCTGTTTGGGGGTAGAGCTGTGGGGCTGGCAGGGAGGTGGGTTGGTGCTTAAAGCTGCCGGACTGGGAGGTGTGTGGGTTGCTGGTTGGAGCTGGAAACTGGGAGGGGGATGCAGTGTGGGCTATTTAGATCTGAAAGACTGGGAGGTAGGTGGTGTAGTTAAATGTAGACTACATCACTTCCCTCCCAGACCCTCATCTTGACTGTGTGGGCCAGTGGTTTGAGCTAAGGGGCTAGTAGGTTGGGCCATTGTTGCGCCTTGCCAACAGTTTGAAAAGATCTGCTGTGTGATGATTGTGTGTACACGTGGGTCTAGCCGCACTGGTATCTGTGTAACACCTGTGTACCCTCCACCCTTAGACATCCGAGCTGGCGCAGTGAGGAACAGCCTGCTGAGCGGTCGCGGACAGGCAGCGAGTCCTCCCAGCCAGGAAGTACTGGCTCCACCGCTGGGCGTGGTAAGGCTCTGCCAACGTTTCTGGTCGCACATGTGATTAGAACTGAGGGACTAACCTCTGGGAAAGCCTGTGTTTAAAAAATAATTATTTTTTAGACAGGTGTTTATTTAGACGTCTGTTTAGTCAGACGTTTACTGTTTTTTTTGTAAACTGTCTTACAGGTTCAGATAAAGCACAAGTAAGTGTGTATATACATTCATTTCTCATATTCATAAACAATTTTTTTTTTAAAAACATAAATTAGGGCTGTCAGTCGCTTCTGCGATTAACACGTTAATTTTTTGGGAGGTGAATTTTAACGCACGTTACTCGCACTCCTCTGTCCCTCTTAGCATACCGTAATCACTGTGGCACCATTTCAATACACTGGCGTGCATGCCAGGATTGAATGAGTGGAGTCATTGTTTGCATGTCAAATTAGTCACGGAACCGCATTATGTAGCAAAGCACTCAAACTGAAAGACTTGGTGCTAAACATGCTTTCACTTCTCAAAATACAATAACAAACGAAGCCTGTCAGTTTCGACAGAGTAATTTTTTTCAGGATCGCTGCAAACCCATGAATCAAGCCAAGTACACGACTATAACCAGTGCTGTTGCAAAGTGGATAATGAGTAAAAGAAACTAAAGGAAACGGATCATTTTAAATGCAGTAAGGTGACTCCCTTGTGATTTTAGCAGATGGTTCAAACAATTTAACAGCAAATGCTGGAGTGTAACAAATCTAAAACTATATAGAGGGGCCAACAAATAGGATCCAGAAATAGGAAAACAGGTTTTTTATGCTGGGTTGTTTTTGTGGATGATAATAATATCAGTAATAAAACAAACTTAAATGAGATGGATGCAGTAATTGTATCAATTAAATATGCAATTTTAAAAACCAAGATTAACTGAGATTAATGTTTTTAATCTCTCGCGATTTGTCTTTAATCGCTTGACAGCCCCAATGGTAAACGGGTGATCTTTATAATTATTATTATTATTATTATTATTATTATTATTATTATTATTTATTTCTTAGCAGACACCCTTATCCAGGGCGACTTACAATTGTTGCAAGATATCACATTATTTTTACATACATAATACAATATGCATGTTTGTTTCACATGTTAATGGCCAAGTTGGATTTTAGAAATACTAAAACAAAACACTGTCACTTGTCCACTGTCCCTGCCGGTGGAGAGTTGTATGTGTGCACTGTATCTCACTTTACCCGCCCCCTGTCTGTCTGCCTCGCAGCCACACGCCGTAGAGAGAGTGAGCGCTCGGTGGAGAACGAGGTGTTCAACCGCGAGGAGGACCCTCCCTCACCCGGGACCCGTCCCCCCACAGCCAAGCAGGACACCCTGCCTCTGAAAGTAGTGCCGGCGCCCCCGCCCAAGGAGAACGCCTGGGTGAAACGCCCCACCGTGTCTGGAGGCTCCAGCGACCAGGACCCCCGCTCTCCAGTGTCGCCCGGCGGCAATGCACCGCCAAGCTTCACCAGGTACGAATTTACTCTCCCCCTCCTTGTTTTCATAAGCGCCGTCTACTCAAGATCGAGGAATCGATTCTCAAATCATGTCTGTGTACAGCTAAGTTTTTCATCACCCTATAGAATTAACTCATTTTGCTTCATAAAGACAAAGGAATCCTGCTGAATAATGTCACGTTAACATATTGAATTAAGTACCTCTTTGTAGTTTTCCGTATGTGTGTGTGGGTTTTTTTGTTTTGTTTTTTGTTTGCTTAGTTTGCTCCCTGTGTTAAAACTCTGTCCTCCTCCTTGTTTCCCTTTTCTCTAGACAATCAAGCTCTCCCGATGGCAGTGTGTCCCAGAAAGGAAGAGGTACCAATTCCAATCCAGACTTTCCTGCCTTAACTTGTGTTGGCAAGCACTTTGCACACCTGTGATGTGTTACACCTTTGCAACATCTACCGAATTCTGGCTGCATTTGAAAATACCTCAAACGTACACCCCGCCCCGGTATGCTTCATTCAACACACAAACACCGCTGCTCAAACACTGACATGGTTTGAGCCACTTGATTAGTGAACTGGGCTGTTGCACCGGATGTTCACAGAAAGGGTTAATTTTGATCTCTGTTGTGCACACACTACGCTAAGGTCAGGAATATGTGTGCACACATCCACAGATCGCTAAACTCTGTGTTGTCGGGGCGGGTGGGGTGGAGGGGTGGGGGGTCGCAGTTTCTCAAACGTGGTCGGTCCAGTGGAAACTGCAGCTTTGGTTTCCCTCTACTATTGAATTTGGTACAGCGTTCTCCAACTTTACCCTGTTGCGCATGAATTGGAGATTTCACATTTCATGAAGAAAAGTGCCTTGGTAAATACTGCAGCTTTTCTTCCAGCAGTCAGAAATTGAAGCATCGTTTTAAAACGCTCGTTAAACATCTTTGGGTCTGGGTGTCCCGTCTTTGACATCATTTGGTTGACAGACTTGACATTTTCTTTTAGTTTTTTTTTTTTACTCCAGTAATTGGTCTTTTTCGGGGATATCTAGTTCATGCACGCTGCCTCTGGTTTAAAGCTGCTAGCCGCCTCGTCTCATTGTCGGGCTCTCATTCCAGATGAGAACCGGTCAGACGGTGTTCGACGGGACAGACCCCCTGCGAAAGGGAGGGGGGGCTCTGCAGGTCCCGGGACAGGGAGGGGGCGAGGAGAAGGAGCAAACAAAGATCGACGAAGGGAGGCAGACAGGTCAGCTACAGCTCTCCACTCATCTCAGGGGGGGGGGGGGATTAGCCTAGCTTCCCTTAGGTGTGGATTAACCCTGGTACCGTGTTGGAAGAACAGGTAGCGAAGAAAGTTGCATCATTTCTCCTGTTTGTTTTTTAATTGAGGGCTGGTTTCAGCACCGAGAGACTTCTAACATTTTGTCATTACATTTTTTTAGTATTTCTGAATTAAGCACCTGTCTTGGAAGACCTAATGAAAGGTGGTCCAAGATTAGTGATATCTGAAACCAGACGAGGAGAGCTTCAAAATATTCTAGTGACGATATATTAGGTGGGAAATGGTTTTCACGATAAATAATAAATAACACTGTAACAGGGTTAAATCAGGAATGGATCTAGCAGCAGTGTAGCGCCATTTAAGATACTGTGCCACACCACTTTTGCCTTTTCATGTCCTTAGTTTGAATCTGGCAAGTGAAATTTAATTTGGTGCCTCCTGTAGCAGCTAGTCTTCATCACAAAATCACCATGCAATTCCTAATGGGGATGCAACAAACCTAGCAGGGCATTTCCCCCTTTGTTTGTTGTTTTATCTACATCCCTGCCTAAATAAAGATAGTGGCCCTACAAATATATTAATTTATTCTTGCCAGATTGCTGGTTAGACTGCATCCCCTTTTTTTAATTGACATGTAGCAGCCATGCTGAGAGTCCTCCGTAAACACTGCAATGCACAGCTTGGGAGACGCCCCTGTTTGTCTCAATTCCCATTGAGTGTTTTCCACCTGCCTGTGGCAATACTTCCCTGGAGCTGTTCCATCCACTAGCATGGTGTGCCTGTGTGGTGTGTAGTGTAGCTTAGGAGTTATCAGTACCCCAGCTGGGGGTGTGAGTGAAGGGCTGTTTAGGGTTAACCTTGATAACGCTCCATTCACAAACACCGTCCCAGCATGATTGTTGTCTCAATCGCCATCTATAGAAGCCACTTTATCTAGAACAAACCCCCCTCCCAAGTAGACACACTCTCTTAAAGACTGTGTTTCTTTTTCCAGGAAAGACAGCAAGAGGGATCGAGACTCTAAACCAGCACCTGAGCCAAAGAAATACGAGGAATCTCCAATCCCTGTGAGTCCTGCAGTCAGGGGTAGCCTGTGCTGAACTCGCTGTTGCCTGCTGGCCACGGGCAGTTGCAGTGTTAGCCGGCACTCTGGGCCGTTATTTTCTGTTTTCAATTGCCCATGTAATGCATTTACGATGGAGGTGGGCGGTTTGCCTTTAGAGGGGGGATAAAGGCCCCTGACTACTTCAGTAATCTTCCTCCTTGTTTACATGCAGGGGGAAATTCACTTCTCTGAAGGCACATGTGTACGGTTTATCTGGGGAGGAGTGTCGCGATTGTTCTCTTTTCAATACCAATGCATTTGGATGGTCTCCCCCCCCCACCCCCTCCCCGCTAAATATATACTTCAGTTTGCAGGAAATGTACCCTCTGACCAGCTGCCTTCTGTTTTTATTATGTATTGATCATTTGGCAATCTTGGTATTTATTTTATAATATTCACATGTCCCAGGGTCATTAATCAGCTGTTTTGTTCCATACTCTTCAGAAAATCCCTGTTCTCATATGTGTTTAAATCCAAGTACCTTGTGTGCTGGTTTTGGGTTAAGCTCCCCAGCTGAAAACCAGGGACATGTGGATTTTAAAAAAAGAATACAAAAATGATTCGTAAAAATATCCGTATTTGTAAGTCTGTGTTTGCTTTGGCTTTTTCCCCCCACTAGGAACATCCCTGAAGGCATCATGCCAAGTGTCTGAATTAAATACAAATGTGTGAGGGTGTTAAAATATTCTAGCACTGATTTGAAATCCTACCATTTCCATTCAGTTTTATGTTTTTATGAGTTTTTGAATGAAATACCAGGTAGGTAATATTCCTCTGTGCAGTGAGCTGACATAAACCCAGGAATTGTGTGGCTGTCTTACTGGATCCCAATTATTTTTTTTTGTAAATCTGTGACTGAGTTTAGGTAAGAAGTGTTGAAATTGGGGTCCTGTGAAACTAGGCGATCAAACATTTGCTTTTGTTAAGCAGTTTATGAATAAGAAGAAAAATAACGACCCAACTTTAGAAAGTTGTATTGGGTAAAGGCCAGTTCATACTTCAGTCTTTAGACCAGCGGGGAGTTGGTCCATGCGACCTGACCAGCTAGAGTGGAAAAACAATCAGCCCTGGTGAAGCAGTCTCCCTTGGACCGGCAGACAGTGTCACGACTAGAGACTAGCAATCACCTTCAACGGTGGTCGCAGGATTAAAGTACGAACCTGCCTTTACAGCAATAATTTTTTGTCCCATCTTTTTCATCTTCCATCTCTCGCTGTGTGGTATACTCACTGCCTTTTCTCTCTCTCTCTCTCTCTCTCTCTCTCTCCGCTCAGAAGTTCAGCTCAGCGAGTAAGTTTGCAGCCTTGCTGATGGACGAGGATGTGGATGACAATGCTGAATAAAATCCGTCTGTCTTCGCAGCCGCCAGCCACCACTACCACCTACCGCTTCAAAAATAAACCCAGCCCCCGCGGCACAGGCGAACCGATTCACTGCTCTCCATTCTTTTCAGGACTCTATCTGAAAACTAGAAGACAAAAAAAAATAAGTGACGGACTTGTGTTTTAAAGAAGAAAAGGAAATTGATTAAATATTAATAATTAATAATAAATAAAAAAAGAGGAAAAAAAAACTTAAAGCGAACCCAAACAAGGCTTGGATTGATTCACGTCTTCACAGCAGGATTCCAGTTTACTGTGTGTGTTTGAGAGAGAGAGAGAGAGAGTGTGAGTGTGTGTTTGTCTCTGTCTCACAGTCTCTGCTGTATGTTGCTGATCTCGATGCCTCCAGCAAGGAAGAAGAGATGGATACGAGGACTGGGACTGGCTTACTGGAGGAGGAGGAGGAGGGGGGGGGGGGGAAGAGAGGGGATGGGGGGGGGCTTTATTACTGCTCGGTTGTGTTTTTAACAGTTTGATACTCAGCCATACTAAGGGATGGTTTTCTCTGGAGTTATTTATTTTTGTATTTTTTGTTTTAGGATGAGGATTCCTAGGGAATGACGGGTGGAAATGGTTTTATCTTGAGTTTATGCTAACCAGAGAGACCAGTAAAAAAAGCCCCCTGCCAACTCCTAAAAACAAAAACGTCATTTTGTTAGGAACTCCCATTTTTTAAGTGAAAGAGCTTGTCGCTTTGAAGTGAGCCAAAACTAACCTGCTCTTTTACTTGGTGTTGATGTGGGAGGTGTAGGGCACATCCGGGGTCTATGAATATATTTGTAGCTAGTTTCTACAGTAGAATACTAGATTTCATCCACTTTTATACAGCACCACTTCCCAGGTATTTAACTGAAAGGCCACCCATTTCATTTTGCTGGAAAATAATGCCACACTTGTTTTAAAAAAAGGTTTTTAGTCAGTTTAACCCTTAACCCCAAGTAAAATACAAAAGTCGTCTTATTTTAAGAGTTTGGTTTTACGGTAGTTCACGTTGAGATTACCCCTGCCATTTTTTTTTCCTCATTTTAAGCTTATGACAATGGCTTGGCTAAATAGTGTTTTTTTATTTTTTTGGGACTGTCTGTGCGAAGGCCAGCTGTAGACATGAGGGCAGCATCCTTCTGAATTTGTGGTGTGCATAACTTCAAGTTTCTTTTTGTTTTGTTGTTTGCTTCTGGTGGGTGGGGTGGTATCATTATTTGTGCAGATTGTATAGCGATACCCAGTGGCTCCATATTGTAACTAGTTTCTACTGAAAAGATCTATGAGATCGGACATGGGTGGGGTAGAGGGGTTTGATCTTCTGCATATCCCATAAAGCGAATGTGCTCAAATGAAATTAAAATTTAAAGATTTAAAGCAGTTCCAGATTTTTTTTTTTTTAAACCAGCATAATTAAGTGTTGCATGTAAATTCAAATATTAATTTTGGTTTGCTTGTGGAGTAGCTGATTATGTTTTATTTTTTTGAGTGGGATGTTCTTTAACACAAAGTGTTGGAAATCTGGTGTGCAAGTTTGTTTTTAGACTATTCTGCCTGTGGTCTGATCAGGTGGTGTTTTAATTTCACAGATGGGTTTCATAGTGGTGAATGCATATCGCTTTGTTGTACCTGGGGGAGGGGGGGGGGGGGAGTCTGATACAACTGTATAGAGTTGACAAGTGCTAGCTGACAGTGTAACTTGGTATTGTGTGTAGTTACTTTTTTTTTCTAAGCAGTTTTAATCTGTTGAAATATATCGGTCTTGCATCAGTAATCAAAGTACATCCTTGACGTTGTTTCATCTGACTTTCCCAATTTAAGAAATCTCATTAAAAAGATTGAGTAATTTACCTATAAATATATAACAGTACTGCGCTGTACTCTAAACACCAAAGATTGAGGGCAAGTTCCTGACCCGTCTTTGACAACAGGGCAGGTCAACTAGGGGCTGTTCGGGTAACAAAAGGCTTCTGGATAATCCTACTGCAGTGAAGTTTTCGGAAGCACAGTGTTAATTATTTCAAATGACGCAGGTGTGGAGGAGACCCCTTCAAACGGTTTGCACTGCTTTTATACCGCAACCGTCCCGTCCCTCCTGTAGTAAGCAGACCAAAGGTGTTGGCATGATTTTTATTTTATTGAAAAGTGAAATATCCGCAGAGTGGAGAAGAGGACTTGCAAGGTGCTGCACTCCTGGGATCTATTCCTGCTGCTTTTGACTTCTGCAGATTTGTTTGCAGCAGGAGTCGGGTTTCTATGCTGCTTCCTTCTTTGGTGTCTAAAGTGAATCACGTGAAAGACGTGCAGTTTATGTTCTTTGTATTCTGGACACTAGATGGCAATATTTCACAGGGTATTCTTTCTTGCGTGTGTTCTGTATAGGGCAGATTTCCCTACCTAATTCTTGTAAGGGGCTATGTAGAGGATCCAGACATTTCATGTTCCCTCTGGGCTTTTCAGTGCATAACTGTACTCCTGTATGTTCTTATGCTTCAGGTATGTTTTTACACTTTGCTGTGCTTTTAGTGTAGTAAACCTCTTCTCAGGGTTGAGCAGCCAGAGCCTGAACATTCTCTTCCCCGGTCTGGTTGTCAACACTCCCTCTCCCTCTCCCTCTCCCTCCTTATTCATCCTGTGGTGGGAATGAAGGAATTCCAAGGAGGGGGGAGTGATCCTGGATTTCCTGGAATGCACAGGGTGATGGGATCAGGGAACAGGCACGGTCACCTCCTGTCACTGCTGAGCTGATCGAGCATCGAACTCTGATCCTGGGAGGCGGAGTGGAGGAGGTTGAGAGAGCCCTGCTGCTGTACATGGGAGATGACCAGGAGCTGGACCTACCCTTTTCGTTCCAAGTCAAGGGGTTGCGCATTTCATTCCCAGTGCTCCATCACCGTCATTACCCCACTACTACTATTAACCAAGAGTGTGTCAGAGTATAAAAGCATTTTCTTGCTTGCTTGAACCATCTAATATTCTCAGCCCTCCAGCGTGGTCATTACCCTGCACCTTAATAATGAGCACTAGTCTTACATGCTTCTCAGCTCTCCAGCGCTGTCATTTCCCTGCACCTGAATAATAATGAGCGCTAGTCTTGCACTCCATTCTCAGTTCTCCAACGCTGTCATTACCAGCACTTCAATAAGATATGGATATAATACTCTTTTCTCAGCTCAAAACTATTAGATATGTTTCTTGATTTTATAAAGTTTGGGAAACCTCCCTCTGCCTGCAGCCAAAATCCTAAGTGTTATAAGACCATGCCTCTCCGTTCAGGAATAGGGTGGAACGAACAGGGAACTGCCGTCATACTGACTAGAACAAAGCTTCAACCGGAAAGGAAATCAAATGAGGAAGCCACCAGGCAAGCTGCCTTTCCAGAGCTGAGAATCAATTGTTATAGACAAGAGGTCATTGTTAATGTGCTGGTAATAACTGCGCTGGAGAGCTGAGATTGGAGTGTGTTAGACTAGTGCTCTGTGACATGTGAGGGCTGATCCAGTTTCAATCTGTACTGATGAGACCAGGTGGTTCGTTTGTCCCATTCTTGGGACTTGGTATGTATTTATTAAGTCAGCAACTGATCACGTTCCAACTTTCAAACCAGTATATCAGATAAGAGTCCCTTCCTGTGTTTTAGAGTGAAGTAAACTTTGTAAATCCTTCATCGAATTCTGGAGCTCCTTTAACACTTGGGGGGTACTCGGCTGCAGAATACAAATTGCCTCACTGAGTTTGCATGTTTAAGGACTCTGGAGACAACATTACTGGTAGAGAGCACAAGTTTAAAACATTTAAAAACATTTTGTAATGTTGACACAAGCTAGTCAGCCAGATGACCACACACACCAGACCATTTTATTTTTATTGTTCTGTATTACTGTTTTGTTTTTCATCCCCTGCATATCCAATTGTCCTGAAACTCGGTATTAGCATTATTTAGTCATTTGGCGGTTCTGTCCTGGGGATACAGAGAGGCGTCTGCCTATCCGTACATTGGTCGATCTGTGTGTCACACTTTTGCTTTGTATCTGAAGAGCTGCTTAGCTAATTGTGATAAACATTTCCTGGCTATTTCTTACACTCTTTTCTCTATAATAGTTGATATACATCATGATCGTCAACCTTTTCATCGTGCATATCGCTCTGATTTTTTTTAAATCTGCAGCCCTGGCAATAGGGGATGGATAATGCTGACAGTTGTTTTAATGTTAAACTTGATAACCATTGTATTGCCTATTGCAGTAGTTTATAGAAAGAGGAAGAGGTAGTTATGTTCTGATCCCTCCGGAATCCCCAGCAAATGCCAACGACTTTGCGCAGCCAGGACTCCAACCTGCACTCTCCTGCCTGCATGTCTCCCTCCGCGCACCACGTGACCCTGCATTTTTAATGAATGCATTATGGCAATCAAATAATGAATCGGAACTGTGCCTTTCCATTGAGGCTTTGATATTTTGTAGGCCTCTTGCACCTATTCAGAACTGTTCACTTGACTCGTGTTTCATTGACAGACGCTTTCCATGTGTATTTAATCCAATTGCTTCCAGCTGAGCCACACGCGATTCAATCTAAGAGCCTGTCCCCCTCATTCCTCCTCTACGAGAACGGGTCGGTGTTCTATGACTCTTGTTTTATGACTCTTTAGACGGCTCTCTGGCCGAGTCCCTCCCTCTCTGTTTCGTTCACATGCTGATCTGATCAGCGGCCTGTCCGATCGCCACATGGTTTTGATCTCCTCTCCAGTAAGAATTTACTACCTGTCGCAGCCGGTGCCTCCGAACCCAAATAAACGATCCCAGCGGAGCGCCGCGCTTCCCGTTTAATGGACCGTGCCGCATTCCGCTTGCATGCAGTCGCTCTGCACCTGGCCGGAAACGGCACCCTCTGGCTGTTGAGCAATGTGCTTGCGGCCCCTTTGCCCACCCGTAGGTCATCTGTTGGGATTGACTTGCAGGTTAAAGATGTCTTTTTTTATTGTCAGTTTAACCAGTCTAATTTCCAGGGAGGTCATGGGAATCTGGAGTGTGCTTTGGATGATTGCTGTAAAATGTTTTTTCTGTCTTCATGGCTCTCTCTTGGAAGCCGACTAACTAGCTTTCAAAATGTTATATATATATATTTTCCTCCCACTCGAACCCGAGGCAGGAGGGTAAAAGCACCGTCTACGAAGTGGATTCCAGCCTGTGTCGCTCACTCTTGTTTACTGCTGGAGGCCCTGCTGCCTGTCCCAGAGAGGGAGGCCTGGCTTGGAGCCCTGACAAGAATTTCCCTTAAAAGGGGTTTCGGTTTCATTGTCTCTGGCGTGGGGCTCAGCAGCCAGTATCCGGCCTGCCTGACACATCAACCCATTGCTCTTGATTGGGTAAGAGATCTAGGGGTTCTGGTTGTAGTGCTAAAACCAGATAAAACCTGATTTATCCTCCCCCCCTGTAACAAGATTTATTTTTTAAATAAATTATAATCCAATGTTCTTTTCTGACAGATCCCTTTTATTAATGTTGCGCAGCGGTATTATAAATCTTGGATCATTTTATACATTCAAACTTTTAGAGTGTAAGTCAGACCCTTTAACTGAATCCCAGCTATAAAATACCCACGGTGGAGTTAGTCTCTAAAACTAAATTCTGGCAAAAGATTACAATCTGACTATAGTCGAACTCCGGGCTATAGACATTAGGTGGCTACAAATCGACGACATGTGGCTATTAACTACCTCCATGTGTCTAGCTGAAGCCTCTATGAGCTACACTGTGGTTTAAGTCAAACTAAACTTCAGCTAGATTAAAAATGCTCTTGCTTTATACCCCACACTCTACACTATGCGGTTTACAGTTTGGATAATCCACATACTAACATCATAACTCTACAATAAGCCTCCTTATACTAAATGCACTATTCTACCTGCAAGCCTCACAGCATTACAGTGTAGCTGTACAACCTATAGAACTAGAATACAGACAATAGATAGCTAAAGTTTATTATACACTGCAAAACCTACACTATGCTCAATAGCAGCTCAGACACAGACTATAGCTACAGTTTAGTCTATGGGAATCCTTACTACACTACCCTAAATAGCGTCTACAAAACAGAATACAGTACATACAGCTGCAGTTTGCGAAACCCTATGCTAGACTCTATGCAAAACCTACAGCATACCAGGTGGCAACTAAAAATAATACAAAGCTTAACTCCGAACCGGGCTTCAACACATTTAGAAGACTTGAAGCCGCACAAAGCTTCCCTGAGTTGCTGGCTGTCTTGCTGCTGGAGCTGAACTGTGAATGAGCCAGGAAGGGGGAGAGGAGGGGCTTGCCTGCCTGCCTGCCTGCCGCCTGTCTGGCTGTTTGTAGAGGGAGAAGGGGAAGCAGCTGTCGGATCGAGGAGAGGAAAGCAGCCGTCTCGGCCCCAGAGTTAGAGAGGGTCCCGTTCTCTATGGGTTGTGCCCTGAGCTCCGAGTGCGGCGGAGAGGAGCTCTGCCCCCTGCCAGCCGCCAGCGAGGGGCGACAGACGGCTAACCCGCAAATGAGGCTCACCAAGGTAGGGACCCGAGGAGGCTGCAGTGTTTTGGGGAAGGACGGTGATTTGTTTTCTGTCTGTCAGGGTGAGGTTGAGGAACTTGTCTTGCTGGCTAAGCGGATATTTTTAAAATCCAAGCGTGAGAAACCAATGCCTGGTTGTGTAAAGAAGCCGTCTCTTTCAGGGGTGGCGTAGCTGGTATTTGGGTTGACATACTGCAGGGATGGAAATAAGACTCCCATTATATAGCAGTTTGATCCATTCCTGGTTTTACTGTCACTTTTATAAGACACACACGAGCTTGTTACCTATACACTAAGGCTAATCAAGCTTCTATTAAAACCTGGAATGGGTAAAGCTGCTATGCAATAGGAGTCTTATTGCCATCCCTGAAAACGGGATTTTCTTACATTTTCTGTTATTTAATGAGCTTGTGTTCTCAGCTGATATTGGTCTCCAAGAAGTCTGCATGAATACTAAGCATGTAAAATAATTTATTCTAAAATAATGTATTTTTTATTGTTGTTTGTGTCTGCATTTTACTTAGGATTTTTGCATAGCTCACAGTGCCACCTGGTGGTCAGGTGTTCTAATTGATTGGGATTGTAACTGTGACACTGCTTGAAACACGATGTAAATACAGTTTTGTTGCATGTGAATGGCACAGAGGCAAGGGGTTCAGTGCTTTGAGATTGTATAAGTGGCGGTTCTTGTGTGAGTAAGTGCAATTTAATAAGCAAGGGGCTGGTTCATTATCTTCTCTGTGCTCTACTACACTTTGCTGTGCTTTTACCACAGGATATCACAGTATACTTTTGAGAAGGGGCTGGTTTATTATCTTCAATGTGCTTTACTACACACTGAGGCACTTTTTACCCGGGGATACCAAAGCAGTATGAAGGCACTGGTGCATTATTTATTTGTGCTGTCCTATCACATGGCTGTGTTTTTACCCCACAGTAAACTTTTAATAAGAAAATACAGCAGGTCATTGCATGGGAGCTGTATGCGATTTATTCCACTGGTGAAGAATTTACCAGCTGTGCCTCTCCACCAGGATGGAGCCCATTTTCCATGCTCCGTGCATTCTTTCTGCTGTGGGGCTGACAGAGAGGTGCAGCTGAGCAAACGGCATGGAGGAGACAGCAGGCGATGCGTTTGCATCGCGGCAGGCGCGCCGCGCTCACACAGGATCTGTGAAGTGGGCAAGAGAACTGAGAAGCATTGAGGCATAATGGCATCAACTGAAAGTTTGTTCTGGATGGAGAACCGTTTGTACAGCGTGTCCTCAGAATCGCGCAGTTAAAAAAACATTCGCATCGATCCAAACGCAATCCGAAACGTCTGAGAGAGGCCAGGCTTGTCTGAGGAACATTTGGTGAAGACACAATCAAGACAGTTACAGCACATAACAGTCCTCACTTTTTAGCTATAATCCCATCAACTCTCCGTTTTATACAACTGTGTTTATGCGGGCTCTCTGAATGTGCTTGCGCATTTCTCCCCTACTCCACATCCCTGGGTAGCTCCTCCCTGGCTGACGAGAGTCTGCATGGTCCAGGGCAGAGGTCTCTGAGTGCTGCCGTTCTGCCAGCTATCGGAGCGCTGGCACGGCTAAGCCCTCTCTGGCATCATTCCTGCAACACGATCACGGTTACAGTGTCCAATGCGAGAGCAGGGCGCGTAGCTTCACCCAGGAACCTGTGCTGCCAGGCTGGCAGTACTATAGGAAACAGAGCTTTAATTTAAGCAGCACTTTTCTGTAGTTTTATTAGCTGTTAACAACGTATTCGTTAACAACTCTAGTTCATTGTTTTGGTTAGATAATACATACTGCCCTGGGGTAAGCTGCTACAGAGACTGGGCAGTGATGGGGTGCTGCACTGGGGTTAGCTGCTACAGAGACTGGGCAGTGATGGGGTGCTGCACTGAGGTTAGCTGCTACAGAGACTGGGCAGTGATGGGGTGCTGCACTGGGGTTAGCTGCTACAGAGACTGGGCAGTGATGGGGTGCAGCACTGGGGTTAGCTGCTACAGAGACTGGGCAGTGATGGGGTGCAGCACTGGGGTTAGCTGCTACAGAGACTGGGCAGTGATGGGGTGCTGCACTGGGATTAGCTGCTACAGAGACTGGGCAGTGATGGGGTGCTGCACTGGGGTTAGCTGCTACAGAGACTGGGCAGTGATGGGGTGCTGCACTGGGGTTAGCTGCTACAGAGACTGGGCAGTGATGGGGTGCTGCACTGGGGTTAGCTGCTACAGAGACTGGGCAGTGATGGGGTGCTGCACTGGGGTTAGCTGCTACAGAGACTGGGCAGTGATGGGGTGCTGCACTGGGGTTAGCGGCTACAGAGACTGGGCAGTGATGGGGTGCTGCACTGGGGTTAGCTGCTACAGAGACTGGGCAGTGATGGGGTGCAGCACTGGGGTTAGCTGCTACAGAGACTGGGCAGTGATGGGGTGCTGCACTGGGGTTAGCTGCTACAGAGACTGGGCAGTGATGGGGTGCAGCACTGGGGTTAGCTGCTACAGAGACTGGGCAGTGATGGGGTGCTGCACTGGGATTAGCTGCTACAGAGACTGGGCAGTGATGGGGTGCTGCACTGGGGTTAGCTGCTACAGAGACTGGGCAGTGATGGGGTGCTGCACTGGGGTTAGCTGCTACAGAGACTGGGCAGTGATGGGGTGCTGCACTGAAGTTAGCTGCTATCCCTTAGAGAGTTCTGGCATTGCAGTACCCCATCAACATCCAGTCTCTGTTAGGGATAGGAGCTAACCCCAGTACCATGACTTCTTGCGGCTTGACAAATTCTCTAGGGGAGGGGAGGGGAGGGGAGGGGAGGGGGGCGGGCGTTGAGTAGGTTTATGATTCAGCGTTTCACTAAACATTCGCTAAACGTTCTCAGGACAGCAGGCTTGCGAGAGAGCCGGCCCCCAACCCCCAACTGAAACAACAGCTGGGTTCCATCAACATCTGGCTCGCGTCTCGAAGCGCTGCAATCACTTGTTTTTAGAACGAGTCTCTCTCTCTCTCTCCCTCATGCTCCTTCATCCTCCCTCTCTCGTTCCCTTTCTTTTTCCTTCTCCTTACTGTAAACAAACCCATATTTGGGTTTATTCGACCTAAAACAGTAACCCCACCCTGTAGCAATGATCACTTCTCAGGTCCTGTTGTTCCGAAAACCTCACCTCCGACCCCTCTGCCGTGAGCCTTTCTGTGTTTGTTTAACTTCACAAACTGCGCTTGATAGGAGGGGAAAAGGATAACAAATCTGACCGCTAGCTGAATGTTGACTTAAAAAAGGAAATTCCAATGAAGTGATCCTTAAACTACTGGCATTCATAGCGATTCCCTACAGAAACAGGTGCCTTCAAGGTTATTGCCTGTATTTTGTTGCTCTAAAGGTAATCAGCAGATGCAATGCAGTGCATTTTATGGTTCAAATATATGCTAAAGCACCAGTGATGTTACATAACTACTAATAAACAACTCGATTGGACTTTACAATCCATAAATACATCCTTCTGCATTATTTAACACTGTTTTTTTTAGAAGAAAGCGTACTTTTGATGCATAGCTGTATAGTACGGAAGCATCCTAGTGCCAATTAAAAAAAATAACTAAATAAAGTATCTCCTATGTAGTAGATAAAGTCCTATTTTAGAGATATTTCTAATGACAGTAAACTAGCATAAAACAGCTTAGTTTCACGAAGGGTCAATTGCTATTGGTGCTGGTTTTAATACTGTTTTATTCTTCTCTAAATAATAATAATAATAATAATAATAATAATAATAATAATAATAAAGCTACCATTTGCCTTTTGAACTTGAAACAGGTTCCTAGATGTTTTTGCTGTGTATTTTTAATGAATCGAACCCAAGCCGGAGGGGGAGAGGAGGGTTTGAATCAGTAAAGGAATGCAGTCAAGCTGCAGAGAAGCGCTTTTGTCAGGGCGGACGAGAGCACTCTGCTCCTGCCAGAGAAAATATTTCACCGAGGAATTTTTACTGGCAGCACTTGAGAAATGATCCTGGAACCGGACCATCCCGAGTGAGGTGCAAGGGAGCCTGGGAACAATCTAACCCATTGCTTGCTGTGGCTTGATGGCTTTCTGATTGTGTCATGGCATGAGAACGTACAGTGGGGATCGGGCCTCAATGCAGCTGCTGTCATTAAAGTTTTACACATTTCCAGGGAGGTCGCGGGGAACGTGGCAGAACAGATAATAAACACAGGAATACAGATTTCTTTAAAACCATTTTTATTTACTTACATAACCTTTACAAAGAAATGTGTCGTGATTGCATTTAAATACAAATTGAACAATTTAACAAAATTCTCTGTAATGGTACTATGGTGGCAAAAGGGTAGCTAATGGGTCAGTCTGCTATGCCAACAACTTTGATTTCAATACAGGACAGGAGCGCTGTACAAAAAAAGGGATCTGCTAATGGTTCTGTTTGGGTTTCTGCAGGGTAGTTTGTAATGATGGCACTGCGCAGTCCGGATTCTTCAAACTCTGATGCTTTTACTGTGTATCCACCAAGCTCAGTGCTTCTCCTCTTCATCAGAATTGCGCAGTATCCCCGAACGAGAGGCACGCCCTCGGAATGGAGAGAACAGCCAAACGATGACTCCGTCACTCCAGGGAACAGATTTCCCAAGCCAAGGAATTAGCGTGCTCTCCTAAAAGTGTTTTGTAACATCAACAGGGCTTTAGAAACTTTGCCCTAGAGCACCACGCCAGACCTCTAAAAGGGGCAACCATGTGGCTCCTGGTTTAGTTTTTTTTTAGTTTTTTAACAAGCATTGCAATGCATTCTGGTAGTCCTGCATGTTGAAAGAAACCCGATTGCACTGGGCCCTGTGTGATGAGCCTAACTCCCATGCTGAAGGCTTACGGCAGTACTCTGTATCAAGATGAAATCATACAAAAGTGTAGTAAAGTAACAAGTAACAGCTTGGAAAATGTATCAGTGAACACTCAGCAGTACGGATGCATCAATCATTGGTTTTTTGACAGTAAATTGTCCTATATTTCCTGTTGAAGAGCCCTTCACTGATTCACTGTATTCAATAGTTTTTTCATGTCTAAATCAGATAGAGAAATAGTGGGAGTGCTAGGCAGCGTTGCAATATTTCTGTGCGTGTTCAACATAGAGGAAACTGTGATGGGCCTGTACATTTCGTGGCCAACAGGTGGAGACCTTGCACACAGCTTCACCTCTAGGCAGAGCTGGCAGTCTGCAAGGATGACCAATGAAGTCTCAAACAACACCCCGGTCCTTGGATCCCAAATGCTTTCTTTTTGCAGTTGCAATTTTATTTTTGGACATATTGTCAAGAAGCATCAATTCATGTAACAAGGGTCAAAAAGGCAGGAAGGCAAACGACCACACAGACTATTTTGCAAAGCGCTTTTCAAACTGATGTCTCAGCTACTCCTTCTACTGGTCTTGGGTAATAGAGTTCATGCGAGAGGTCGGCATTAGCATGCTGCTGTGAAATATTCAAGTCAAATGACACAGAGAGAGAGACACTCGAAATAACACCACAGAGTCAGTCAGGCTTCTGCCAGGCAGCAATGCCACCTTTGACCTTCCTCCCTGACCTCAGGTTGCTGGAAGGGGGCTTTGATGTCTCAAAGGGTTTGGAGAATTTTAGCTGCTCGAACTATTCCTGAGTTTAGTTTTCAGGCAGCATTCTGTTTTGTGGTTTTTATTTTAGTTTACTGTAAATTGGCTTAGTCTGATGTGTTGTGGGTGAGTCAGAAATATGACCAGAATTAGGACCAGAGCCTTTGCTGAGACGCTAAAGCATGCTTCCTCCAGACTTTTACCAGTCCCTTCAGCTATGAACAAGTCAGTCCGTGATCTTTTCCATTTCTAGTGTCATTTTCCATGTTTGTTTTTGATTTGTGAGTGATTGCTCCCAGCAGAACGCTGTAGAAACCAGCGCTAGTAATCTACCCCTTTGGAAACGATTTAAAATGGAGTTTTGCTTCCAGTATTCACTGCTGTGCTTGCTTGTAAGAAGACATTTCGGCTGATCCAGTCTGCATAACGTATGCCAATGACGACCAACTAAAACTGAAGCGCATACAAATATACCTTGTAAAAGCACCTTATCACAAAACAGAAACGCGATATTTCAGTCATTACAGTAAGTGCCGCTCAAAATAATTGGGGGCGGGGGGGGGGTAAAATAACAATTTAAGACAATGTCTCTTTCAAAAAGAGCTTGCGTGGCAATGATCTGCCAGCAATACCTCTCGCTGCCCCTGCTCTGTGTATCCGGGGTGGTTCAGGGGCAATAGAAGCTGCGAGAATGGGATTTGTTCTATAATAACACTGCTTCTCCCACACATCTGCACGCAGGACCCATTAATTTGATTGGCTCGCTCGGCTCAGTGAACGACGGGAAAGCAGGGGGGTGTGCGGTCAGTTTCGTTTTCAGTAATAAGCCGCTAGACTCCCCTGTATACACTCACGCACGCACACAGAACACACACACAGTTAATGTTTCCTGCACCTGGCTGACAGGCCGCTGTAATGATGACATTAATATCGTGAAGCGCCTCTCGTCTCTTCGGTGGGAACAGTGATGTTTTGGGGTTGAATCAAAGCTATGTTCCCCGTTTCCTTTAAGAAGTGGTTCTCGGTATGGCTTTTGAAAACCACTCTTGAGAAAACAACGTTAATAAGCTTCTAGTACCTGCAAGTAGTCGTCTCTAGATCTTCTGGCACAATAATTTTGTTGAATTCTGATTTTGTTGTCGTTCACTTGCTGCGTAATTGATTGGGGTACTTTGCACTGGTGCTTTTGAAAAGGAGAGTCGGGGGTGGGAAACGAAGCGTTAGTAAATGATTTCAAACAGATGGCGTTATATCACGTGCAGATTGTATTGGAAACGGGGGGATTGCATTAGCTGTTGCAAAAAAAAAATGTTGCATTCTTGAACTGAATTATAAGTGAAACATTTTGTAACCGCGAGGCACGGAAAGGCGCTGATTCATTGCCAGGAACAATTACTGTAAACTTAAATATTAAACACAATAAAATAAGAACAGAAAGCCCCTTTTCTTTAGACGCCCTTGCTCCTTTCTTACACTGACAGCAAGTTTCCATCTGCGAATTAAAGCGAGGGAGTGTGCTGTGTTTGCCGAACAGCCTTTCAGAAGGGACACGCCCTTAAGCTTGTGTTTCAAACCAATCGGAAGACAGGAATATCCTGGCTTCAACACTTGCCACTAAACCGTGCCTTCTTAGTGAATATACACGCCCCACTTATACAACTGACCAATCAGTGTAAAGGATACGCGCCTATATGCCACGCCCACTATCGATTCCCCACCTTCTTTGCTCAAACTGCGCACGCCTTATTTGTAATGATGTCCAATCAGTGAGCAGGAGCTTCTTGGCCTCGCCGCAACCCGCCCCCGTAGCCCCGCCCTCTTAGTTTCAGGGGAAAGTTTGGAAAACAAGTTCCTTATGGAAGTGTAGAACTGCGCGTTCTACAATTTGGGAATGTTAAGACTGTACTTGCAAGGAATTTCACTGGATAGAAATGAGTAAGGTAAGGGAAGAGGTTATTTTTTATGCATATTATTATTATTATTATTATTATTCATTTTACAAGTACAGTGGTATTTTTTTAATGATTTTACAAACTTAGCAAATATATATATATATTGTGTTTTTATTTTATTTTTTTTAAACAGTATCTAGAATTGCCTTTTAAATTAGACGACATACCGGTATGAAGTTACGGTTATCCGTTTTGCACCTATTGAGATTTCTGCAGTTAAAACCAGTGCGCAATCAATGCATTCTGTTTGTATAACAAGAAGCGTCTGCACGCATGATAATTACAATCGAAATATATTGAATTGCACATCTATTTATAAGAATATATTGATCTAGAATTGTTATAAACTCGTCTAGTACTGGGGTACCCCAAGGTCTCCGGGCTCCCGGTTCTCGACTCTAACGGTGAAGTCACTCTGTAATTGAATGTGTTGCAAAGGACACGGCCCCACCGCCCACTCGTAACATTTACTAAAGGCACACGCCCCTCACTATTGCGCGTATCAAATGCCTCTCTCTCTCTCGCCCTTGGTGCTTACTAACTAAAGTTGGGTAACATGTTTATACATGTATTCAATATGATCATTAATAACAGACGTATTTATATTATCGCACGCCCCAGAAGAAAATACTTGACATTTGCAATACTAGCAGTAGGATTTCTACTGGCCCCGAGGCAGATGATCCCGCTGCTGCCAGTAGCTGCACAAAACCAATTCTTAATATAACCTCCCATTTCACTATCTCTGAACTTTTAAAGGCAATCAAATCGAAGTGTTTGTCTTTCATCAGCCCTGATGGTGTTAAACTAGCGGCAGCAGTTCTTTTGGGGGCTTCTTAGTAAAGTAGAATCATATCGTTTTATTGACTCGGAAAAGCAGGCACATTGACCAAATTATATTAACTCCCCATGCAGCTGTATATCAGCTACGTTTGAGCTTGCCAGTGTTTTTCAGTTCGCTTGGCTGGAATGAAGTTGGCCCGAATGTATAGAGCTGTTCTTAGCTGTGAAAGTTGCACGGGGTGCAGGGAGAGGTGTCCATTCATTCATTCATTCATTCATTCATTCAGATATTGTTGTTGTACATTTTATATGATCATTTATAATTAACATTTTAGGAATTTCAAGGTGCACTTTTTGTGATAACCAACCCAAAATAAATATTTACGTTAAAAGATGCATTATCACAGAAAACTATACAATAATAATAAAGATGATGACAATGATGATGTTTTATGTTTAATTATTATTATTGTTATTCTAATTATTTGTATTGTGGTCTGTAGGCATGGCAGGACTTTTGGGCTCCATGTGTCAAGATAGCTTGGTAGAGGTCAGTTTTATGTCTGTGGTTTGGTGCTCCTGAATGACTGAGCTTCACCGGACTCAGTGCACTTGTGCCCTGTAAACACTCGTCTTGATCCCAGTCCTGCAAGGGTGAACGACTGGTGCATTGCACCTAGGGCTGGACAATAATTACATCGTGAGGTGTCAGCTAAAAAGGATCACGGTACTCCCAATCCTCTTCAATCACGTTTCAGTTCTAAAGGAAGAGAGAGGATCTGTGTAAAAACCATTCATCTGACCAGCATTAATCACTAAAATAAAGATTAAAGACATGATCTTGTGATGAGCGATTGTATTTAAGGAGACAGGGAAGCGGCTGTATGTTATGTGGAGCTCGGACAGGGAAAGGGAAGTAGGAGTGGGACAGTGATTTATTCCCGGGAAGCAGGACCAGAACAGGAAACTCCGTCTTCCATCTCTCCGTCCTATCCAAGCTGTACAAGATAAGGGCTTTCCCTAGACTGCTGGAGGACAAGAGAGAAGGGAGTCGGGGAGAGAAGGGCTTGTCAGCCCCAGCACTCAGTGGAGTCTCGCAGGCATGGGTCCGAAAACGAAAGGGAAGGAGGTCCCGCAGAATGAGAGGACTGTCGGCAAGCAGGTAGGAAGACAAGGACAGGTGCCTCCAGGGTTAATTACGAGCTGGCGCTTCTAGCACGGGGTGCGTTTTGTACAGGCGATCCAGCCGAGATGAGAAGAGGCAGGTGTCAGAGTTTGACATCAAGGCAAGCCGAAGCCTTGTTTAATAATATTATCTAAGCAATTAAAAACTCGAAGTGGAGGCGAGGAAGTTATCTGGAGAGGAATGCTGTTCCAGGTAGCCAGGATTTGGAGTTTTGTAGGGAAGTTATTTTGGAAGTCAAGGTAACACAAAAAAGGAGGAAAAGGCAAATCGCACAGAAGAAAACGGTACTGCATTGAAACTCCGCTGGGTATTGTCTTCTAGAATGAGACAGCATCATAACAGCCTGTTTTTTCCACACCCAGTGAAAGCACATTTTTTCTGTACGTAAAAAAACGTACTTAGTTTTACAAGAGGGTAGTTTCCCGGGGACCGCCCGGGCAGCCTTTACAAACCCCCCAGTTGTAGATCCACAACAGCAGCTCTGTAATCCCCTGCACACTCGGTATATTAATACACAGCAATGCCAATCCTCCAGCCTGTTTGTCTGCTGCTGTGGTGTATTTTTAAGACGTGGGCGGTGATGGCGATGACAAGTTAAAAATACTTGGCTCTGGAGCGCCGTGCTGAAGGGACAATGGCTCTTCCGGAACACACTATTCCGCTCCGTCCTCGCTGTAAACAACGGACTTGCATCTGATGAGTGTGCTTTAGAGGTGACTCACTCTCTCCCTCCCTCCCTCACACACACACGTGCTTGCGTGATTCGACAAACTCAGTAGCAATGAAATTCTGTAGTGAACTATAGTGCCTCTCTCCTAAATAGCACGGCAGCATTCATTTATAATGAAGTTCCCATGTGTTGGCCGATTCAATGCAAAGTTTCTTTTGCTTTTTAATTATTTACTGGATGTATGTGTACATGGATATATAGAGCTATAGAGAGATATATATGGAGTGCCCAGCGTTGGCAGAGGGCAGATATAAACACCAGGGTCAGTCAGCGCTGTTTTCCTGACCAGGGCGGAGAGGAAGTGCAGTCCTCTTCCAGGAGCTGGTGGGATGAAAGGAACTGGGAGAGGAGTTGGCAGCACGGGTGTAATCTTTTGCTTCTTGAAGTCTGCACACATTGGAAACAGTGCGTCTCTGTGAGGCTGGTACTGGCCAGACCCAATAGGACTGTGAATGCACTCACGCACACGTTGGCGGAGGTACCCACATGCTGTACAGGCTAGCACACGCATGCAGTGGTTGGCGCACAGGATACAAGGTGCTGTTTATTGTTTTTTTCCATCAGTGACTACCAGGGTAAACAGAAGCGATACAGTGTCTAAAAAAGAAACGGAGCATGAACGGGGTGATGTCATTTTGCATGTGTTTTTTCATTCCTTTCCGTCCGAGCGAGACGCCCTCTGATTGGTTGGCACGGAGACATGCAGACACACCCACCCACACACACAGACAGACACACAAACAAACATGAGACAGGGGCTGCTTTGGGCTGGCACATACATAAATACATATGTATGTATTTTATTTCTATTTTGGGAGGTGGTTGAGGGGGGCTGTGTCTCCCCTCCCTGTTCTTATTGAATGCCCTCTCTGTTCTGTGCTCAGGGTGTTGGGGCGGGGGTCCTGTATTTTTTTCTAGGAGTTGCTAAGCGTGCCTGCGTCAGTCTGACGGCACTGCAGAACAGGGTACACGTGTCAGCTGCTCTCATGTTCCGCTTGCTTCAGCCTCTCCAGTCCAGCTCCACGGCCTCTGTTGGGAATATTGAGTCTGGTTCACCCGACAAGATAGGCATTCAGCAACCTGCCTGTGGGAGCATTCCCTAAGCTGCTCGGTAAGGACTTTTGCTTCTGCAGTAAACTGAGCCCCTCAGGAACACCAGGCTGCTACATGGGCTTGTGTTGAGCTAGTAAAACTTTTCCAGGAAGAACCTGGTAAAATTCTCTGACAAGCTGTATGTTTTTGAGTTTTGCTTTTGAATACCTTGATGTGCAGGGATGTCCGACCCCTCTCTTCTGTTTGTCACCCTTTATTTATTTTATTTTTACTTGCAGGTAAGAGATGAAGAGAACCGCTTTGTCTGACTTTGATGAAAGCGTGTTATGGATGTTGTTTTTAAGCACAAGTCATTGAGAATACCAGATTCTGTGTGTGTCTGTGTGTGTGTCACTCTTGTGTTGGAATTTGACATATATCTAGAGTGCTTTTTGAATTGGGACCGGTTGGGACGTTTTTTGGTTATTGAGAGTGTCAGAATCTGGGGGAATACGGTGGCATCTGTCTTTTTTTTTTCCATGTGGATGTCGGACATGGGGATCTGCTTCTTCATGTTACCAATGGCCCCTGATTTGTACAGCCGTTGCACTGTGGGCAGGCTGTCCAATGAGCTTGTGATCTGTCTGTGCTTGTTAGTTAGACCAGTCCCAGCTCCAGGCATGCTCTGTGACCCTGGGGTCAGGACCGTTTCCTGAACAGCAGTAAACCTGGCCCACGCACTTCCTGTGTGAGGTCACCATCGCCGCCTGATAATGGGTTCGAGTGGCTGAGGGCCAGGGGACTGTCTGCTCGCTCCGGTCCCATTAGTTGTGGGAAACACAGTGAGGACTAGCTCAGCACGGAAGGAACGATTATGGAAGATTAGCTCCAGGAGAATAGCCAGGGGTTCTCTATAGCTGTATATATATATACCGCATTGGAACATTGTTTTGGTAAATACATTTCAGCGGAGATTAAAAGCATTGGGAGCATCCCAGAACCTGTGTGTTTAGGCCCCTCCCCTGCCCCTAGCGTTACCATGACACCTCCCGAATGTTCTCTTTCATAGCCACTCCCCCACGACCCAGCAGAAGTGAAACTCAATCCTAAGGAGAGTTACAAAACTGCAATCACAAGACTCCTGTCTTTGTCTCCGTAGACGGTGAAGATAAAAGACTGTTCACAGGGGCAGGGTGTTATCTGGCTTCATGCTGTGCCAAAAACAGGGATTAATTCGTTTTTTTCTTATGTGAACGTAAAAAGAAATATTGGGGACAGTTGCAAGTGAAACCGCTTCAGACAATGAGACCTGGAGAAGCGATGTTAACCCCATCCTTTCTGGAACTAATCCAGTGTCCGTCCGTCCGTCCCCACCCTCCTCCTACAGATGTGTAATGTAGAAACAGGCACTCTCCGAAATGCCATCTTTGTGCAGTTCGGGAACAAGAGTACTGCCAAGCAAAGCTCCCACTATGGGTAGACCCCCTACCGAGGATAAAACTTATAAATAACTAATTTTGTACACAGGATAACACGTACAGGAATTTTAATCCTCGACAGTGATTTCTCATAAGTTATTTATTATACACTGTGCTGTTAAGTGATTGATTGTATCCGCCTTACAACTGCAGTCTAACTGGAGCCTGTGCGGAGGTGACAACATTTCTCTCAGTACTGCAGTTAGACTAGTGCTCATTATTATTAAGGTGCTGGTAATGACAGCGCTGCAGAGCTGAGAGTGGAGTGTTTAGACTCGTACTCATTATTATTATTAAGGTGCTGGTAATGACAGCGCTGGAGAGCTGAGAGTGGAGTGTTTAGACTAGTGCTCATTATTATTAAGGTGCTGGTAGTGACAGCGCTAGAGGTTCAGGAATCTGAAGCCCTCTTAGCAGTAGGATAGAAATCCCTGTCTAAGCTGACATTCCCTTGGCTTCAGCGTCTTCTCCTAATTCTGTTGCCCAGTTCTGAAATCCCTGGCTAAGCTGACATTCCCTTGGCTTCAGCGTCTTCTCCTAATTCTGTTGCCCAGTTCTGAAATCCCTGTCTAAGCTGACATTCCCTTGGCTTCAGCGTCTTCTCCTAATTCTGTTGCCCAGTTCTGAAATCCCTGGCTAAGCTGACATTCCCTTGGCTTCAGCGTCCTCTTCTAATTCTGTTGCCCAGTTCTGTGACTCGCTGTCGGGCCACAGAGACAGTCTGGGCTAATTGGTCGGTTTGGGTGAAACAAGATTATTATTCAGTATGCTTGCTGTGGTTTCGATGGGTGGGGTGTGCAAGTGTTTTTATATACTTATGAGGACTCTGCATCCTCAGTCCTCGCTAGTTAAGAAGTGCACGGCAAAAGAGATTCTGTGACTTTAACTTTAGACGTGATGAAAACAGGATAGTGTTATTGTGCTCCAGTATAATGGAGCTTTATGACCTGGGGAAGTTTCTGTGTTGTGAACCGTCATTACAGTATGAATGAGAGCGTGTTGTGGGTTTAAATCTTTATAATGACAAGCATTACAGGTATATAATTTAGAGGAGGCTCTGAGGAATTAGACCAACAAGCGCTGCGTACCGATGGGAGTTGCAGCGTGATTTTGTGTAAGGAAACGCTGCCCTGAAATTCAAGATGAGAAGTTTTTTGTTTTTGTGTAGCAGATTTAGCCCTGACTATTTAATTGGTTTTCTCAGAAAACCACGAGGTTTCATTACTGGAGTTATTTGAATTGTCTTGATTACTGTACTGTTGGAGGGGGAGTATCGTTGAAGGATTGTTTATCAGCTGATTCAGGGGGCTGTCACCCTACTTAGTCCCTCGAGAAATTCTGCGATCGCTCGTTTGTGGTAAAAAGACTTTCATCTATCATTAAACACTCAAGTGCAAAATTTCGAAATGTGAAAAACTTCAATGACACACGTTTCAAACTAGAAGCCTTTCTCAGTGTCTTCGAGACATTACACGCTCCCCAGTGCTGTGTTTCAAAACACTAAGAGAAACGTAATAAACCCGATGACAAATGTTTTGACTAGGAAGTCTTTCCCAATGTTTTTTTCATTGAAGTTTCTTTTAGTAGTTGGAAAGAAAATAGACTTTTTGCAGAGCTGAAGCAATGCTCCTGCAGATCTGAAAAAAAATGTCAGCGCTAATTAGGAGAGCTGGTTTCTATTGGCACGTCCTGCCGGGGCTGTTTTACACACAGGTGGGCTGTGGTGAGGGAGGATCCTCTCCCAGCTAGTGAACGGTGGCGTAGTCGTGGCTACACAGTGACCACAGGAACACCCTGGTGATGGGAGCGAGGAAGTGTAGGTACTGTCAACAAGCTGGGTCTGAACGGCGAGGAGGGGGTGACAGAGATACAAACCAGATGGCCCTTTACAACCTCTTCAAACATTCCTGCCTTTCAGAAACGAGGAGGATGGGAGGGGGAGCTACAGGATGAGACGCAGAGAGAGGTCCTCAGGCTTGCACAGCTCATTTAATTTCCTTTAGCCGTTCACGCCGTGTAAATTAATTGGCTTAGTTACAAGTCTTTGACAATCTGCTGTCATCCAAATTCAACAAATTCTACAAATTCAATGACTGTAAGTCTTCCTCCGAGTCTTCAAGACCTTAAACCCTCAGTTATGCTAAGTTTAGAAATACTAAGAGTCCAAATAAATTCAATGACAAACGTTTGGACGAGCACTCTGCACTACTGCCACTAAGTGTGCAGTTTAAAAAGTTAAGAATATTAATTCTGACCCTATGTGTGGTGTGTGTGCGTGTTTTATATATATATATATATATATATATATATATATACCAAGGCAAGGTAGCTGGATAGACTGTAAATAAACGAAAAGTTTAGCGGGCTGGTGGGGAGATTCTCTGGTATTTCAGCGTCTCCTCTTTGTTCCTGTGCCCACTTCAACAGAGGCGGCAGGGTTATGAAAACGGAGGTCTGTGTTCTCAGTCTCTCTGTGCGCCTTGCAGAGAGCGATCAGGTGTTGAGAGCGTGTGCCGATGAATACGGTATGGAAGAAAACGCCGCTGTTGATTTTTAGTGAGGACCGGGAGGGGCTGCTTCCTCAGACTCCTACCCTGGCAGGAGGGCCCTCGATGGGGTCTGGAGTTGGGCGGGCGTCTGGCAGGTTTGCGGTTGTTGAACTTGGTGCCTCCCTCCCTCACCGAGAGGAGACAGTCAAAGGGAGTTTCACAATGGAGCCGTTGCTTCTGCTGACTGCTGCTCTATTAAGTCCCAGTTATTAATCAGTATAAAAGGAAAAATGTGCCACAAAAGTCCTATTCATATTGATTGATTGATAATATGGGAGGGATATTCAATCGAAGAATACGGCACATGCATTCGATAAACGTTTTGATTAGGGAAATAAAGCAGATCCTGTGTTTGCTTCAACCCTATAGCAAAGCCTAGGTGAGCATTGTAAATCCCAGAGACATGGTAAAGCAGATTAAGAAAACATGGCAGCCTGTGATCAAATATTGTAAATGCATAGTACAACCACTGGGAAACGGGAAAGAACTGCTGTGCAAATTTAACGCGCTCAACTTTGATAAGGGGCTCCTCAATTTCAAGCGCTGTACCCCCTCTTTCTCTCCCTCTCCGCAGCCTGGGAAGGGGGACCCCCACACCTTCAAAGAGAAATTCTTCAAGAAGAAACGCCTGTGCGGAGTGTGCAAGCAGCCGATCGAGAGCCAGGGGTCGTTCTGCAGAGGTGAGTGCTGAGAGCTCTCTGATTATTGCATGCCGCTGTTTGACGAGGCTTGGAGGTTCCTGGTTCAAATCCCTGCTCAGCCACTGTCTCACTGTCCATCAGCTAAATGAATAATAATAATAATAATTTGATGAATTGAAGAAGTTTTCTTTACTTCTGGTCTGTCTGTTACCCTTTTTGACCCGTGAACCTTCCACTACATGCTCCATCTCCTCTCCTCCTGCAATCTTGCGTTTCGATAACCAGTGTTCGTCAAGATCCTTTTTGTTAACTGTTTTCCCCTTTTCTGTTTTCTGCAGTGTGCAAAACGGCGACCCACAGGAAATGTGAAGCCAAGGTAAGGCTTGTTTTTAAAATGATTCTTCTTTTCGCTCCGATTCTGGTGTTGCGGTTTCATTAACCCCAGAGTAAAACTACAGTAACTGCCTTGTTCTATCGCTAATCACGAGATCTCGACAACAACGATCCGATTCACGGTCACCAGGTCCGAACTGTGAATTATTCTGTATATATCAAATAAAAAAGTACCTGTATTAGGCATCAGATATACTGTTTGGTGGGCTATCTTAGTAACGAAAGCAGACCCAAACCCTGCTAGTCAGATCTGACCTATAATTTGAACCATGCCGATATCATTCTGATATTCAGGCTGACTGATGTTCTACAAACCGAACTTCATCTTCATAACTCCGTGATGAGAGTGTAAAACATTTCCAGTATGTTTTTTATGAAGATTCGTAATACCATGCGGTTATCAAAATCCTCAAACAAAGGCTCTCTTTTTGGTACAGTTCAGATCCCAATCAAAACAAGCCATTAAAACGAACCGTTGAAATGCTTTGCGAATACCATATTTCATCCAGAACTATAAAACACTTGAGTGCTGCATTTTGAAATACCGAAAGAAAACATCACTAGAAACTAGAAGCCTTCTTCGATGTCTTCAGACTTGAGGTCGAAGCGTTTTGAGTTATCATCGAATCTGTTACGTTTTCTTTCAGTTTTTCTAAATGCACAAACCCAAAGGCTGGCTCATTTGTTGTCTGGTTCCAGACTAAACAGTTTTGTTTCGGATTCCCCCTCATGCACCCACGCTCGCTCGCTCACTCGCTAAACGCTGATAAGAGTCTCTTGGAAGCGGAGTCGGGAGAGGGCAGGGAGTGGAGCTGCCTCAGGGAGTGTCTGCTTCTTTCCTGGGCAGTGACGCTGACCGATCGGGATTGGGATAAACTCTCCGGAAAAGGGAGAGGCCCTGCACAGAAATGTCACGTTTAGGATGTTTCTTTTTGGGATTATAAATATTGAAGATTCTATTTGTGGAAGGGTGTAGAACTATTGGAACTGGTTCTGTGCTGAAAATCAGAAGAAATGTTTAGCAGTCAATGCTTCAGATTTATAATACTGCTTCCCTGATAAAGTTTTAACTTAGTTAAAGCATAAGTTTAATAACAATGAAAGCATGGGAAAACTGCAAATCTACTGGGGTAAACTTTATCTCTGAGAAAAGCTTAGTTGTAAGCTGTATTAGTAATAGTTGTATAGCCTAGCAGTCATAGTAAGCATGGTTTGCAGTAATCATTGTCTCTGTCTGTTAGTGAAAATCTAAAATAAAGGAAAAGAATAAATAATTCTGAAAAAACACTTCTGTTCCAAAAAAGAACTTACGCAGTACAGTATATTTGTTACAGGGTCGTCCCGGCAACCGGAATATGATCTTGCGCAATAAGAGAAACGCAGAATTACATGGAAACTTGGATCTCTGCTGATTTGATTTAAAAATAAATAAATAAATAAATCCAAGAGGAACAAGGTCTGAGGAAAGAACTTGGCAGAAAAAAATGTAAATAAAAAATGCCAGCAGTTGTATCCCCAACCCAGCAGAGCTGGTACTTCCAGAGGACTAGCTCAGTTGGTACGGATTTTGGACTGGGTGGAAGCTGCAAGGTAAACACGAATGGGATGGGTCCTGCAAGGCATCCCCTGGAGCTCATAAACACCCCAGCCGCCCGGCCGAAAAAACAACATCTGGTTGTATGAAATAACAGAGATGAAGACTGGGAGAGGTCAGGAAGGGACTGTAGCCAAGAGAGATGTCCTTAGAAAACCTTCTCTCCTGCATGGACAGACAGAAGGAGCTGTGGCCGAGGCTGATCCGTGCATCACCCGTGCATTGTCGGACGAAGCATCCTACAGCTTAATAGATTTAAACTGGTCCCTTGACGTAGCTGACGTTGTAAACCAGTATTCATTTTCAGCTGCATTGTCCTCCTGGGTCTTTGCTTGATACGGGCACCGTGGCCCCTGCGATACCTTAATGTGCATATAGTTGAGCCCCTGTGTTGTGTAGTGAGGAGGCTGGCTTGTAAGCACGAGTATGAATCCCAGGACCTTGCAGATCTTGTGACGATGACATCACCGGCGATCCATAATCCATTTAGTGCACACAGACTCGCCCAGTATTCCTTCTCAGCATAATCCTATCTGGCACATCTTAATAAATTAAATGTGGATGATAACCATGACTCATTAGTTATCAATGAGCCCTCTGTACTAATACTGTAATAAATTAGCTGGCTCTCAGATCCTGTGTACTAGTCTGTGTTCAGCTGGCTTGCTCTCAGATCCACAGTACTGAGTTCTCTTACCGGACTGCATTAAACCTGGTGGCTGTGATGTCATGGGTGCGAGTTAGCGTGCTGTACCCCTAGCACGGTATATGGGTGCGTGTCAGTGCATGGCGATGGAAGTGTAAAGGATGGCTGGCTTGCCATGTTGACAAACCAGGCAGGAAATATAATTTCCGTAGCGGGCAAGGTCTGACTCAGAGCTGTCCTTGTGCCTTCAGGCAGAGGAGAGCAATTCGAGACTCTGCAGTACAGGCATCCTGAACCAGAGGGGAAAAGAAATGGGAAAAACAGGAGCACCTAAACCTGCCCCGGATGTATTTACCCTATCTGGGTATCTGGTTGCCATCTCTTTGGCTTTTAAATTTCAGCTGCAGGGTTGGCTTAGAATCTCTCCTAGTTTGTCTTTTTTATGTGACTAATTTAACGCTGGGCTACCAGATATGAGTAGAAACCAAGTGTGTTTTTTTTTTTTTTTTTTTTTTTTACACAGTTCTGTTTTTATTCAGTTAATTAGCCTACAAAGTATTGTCAGTATATTCTGTTGCTGGTCTGTCTAGACGATCCCAGCAGTTTGATCTCCCCGCAGCTCCCAGGATGCCTGAAGGTTAAGGGGGCAGCGTGTGGCTCGCTTTCTCCACAGCTTGTTTCTCTTTGGTGTCGGAGGGGAGATGATGCAGACCCCCAGCCTGCTGCCTCTCCCCGGCTCTGCTCAGCATTGCTTCCAAGATATCCTGACACTTTTGTGTGCTGGCTGTTTACTTTCCTAATCCCCCTGCCCTCAACCCCTCCACCCCACCCCAGCGTCCGAAACACAGCCCACATGAGTCTGCTCTTAAAGGAGGGTTTAAATCTGTTTGTGTACAGTGTTTGCATGGCTTCAAACATGCACTACAGTAACCCTGCACCCCGTACACAACTGTCTACAATTCAAAATATTTGCATATCCTGAATTCAAACCAGTAAAGATATTAAAAAAGCTAATAAGAGAAGATATAATAGACTTAAAACCATTGTCCCTTTAACAGGACCCATGAGTGTTTAAATATAGGCACGATCATTTTAAATCAGTATGTAAGGACAGTTTTCATTCCTAAGGTTTTTACGTTATTAGAAAAAAAAAATAGTTTACTTGAGAAGATTGGATGTTCATGCTTTCTAAAAAACAATTAAACAAATAAATCTCTCGATGCAGACAAAGTCAAGCTGCTACAACATGGAGGGGAAAAAAAATCACAGCTTGCAAAATATCTCCCATCCTGACTAAGGAAAAATAAAAGCCTCCTCCGAGGCTGTGCTCGCTGCACAGCGCTGAGCGCAGGCAGGGCTGGAGCTGAGCCAATCCTGTTGTTTTAGGTCGCAGTTTTCCTGTTGGGAAGCCAGAGTGATGTTCCTCTGTGTGTTTGAGTTAGGGAGGAGGGGAGCTGTCGATTCAATCAGAGATAGAGAGATAGAGAGAGAGAGAGGGAGAGAGACTGTAGTTGTGCAGGAGAGACACACAGGAGACACACTGCGCTTGTGACACAGGAGATGCACTGAGAAACCATGCACACACACACACTCAAAAACACACAGGTACTGCTGCCTTCCCCTCCTTGAAGACAGGGGGCGCTGCTGGGGAAGGTGTGTGTTCGATTTCTGACTTTTTAGGTAAGTCTAAGATCTCCTTTTCATAGTTTTTGATACTGTTGTTACTGTAGCCAGGACATTTTGTTAAGGACTAATGGAGTTCTTGAGATTTGTTTTTTTGTCATGTTGATTCAATACAAAGCCCTTCTGCCTATGCATAGAGGGTTCAGTGTCGATTTAGAGCGGCACATTAAATTTCAGTCAATAGGTGGCGCTTTGGAGCTGCATGCTTACGGATTCTGTACAAACCAGGAATAGGATCTGTTCCGATTTGTCAGATTGCGTTTTCTTAATGTTATTTTGATTGGATCGTGATCAGCAATCCTGGTTTTATTGCTATTGTAATTTTTTTAAACACATGGTAATAAACAGCAGAGTGTGTAGGAGCGTGAGGTTCTGTGTGTCAGTAAGCGAGCGTGAGGGAGTGCGCGAGTGTGCCGTCGTCCCCCTTTGCGGCTGCATTCAACTCCAGGTCTTGATTTATTACGACCGCTTAAACCAATTGGATATGAGAAATAAGGCCTCAAGCTTAATCCCAAAACATGCGATTTGCTGCTGGATAACCACAAGCCCTCGGCATATAGCAGCTGGATCACCAGGTCCAGACAGCGCCTCCCTGTCCTAAAACACAACACTGATGTGAGCAGCTCTTGGGATGTCAGCGGGGGAGGGAGGTGTGTGGGTGCGCTCGCAATCTCTTTTAATTACAGAGAGATTGAGTTTCTCTGACGCAGCCCTGAGTGCGTGCAGGCTGAGGTGGTGTTCTTTGCAATGAACTCTACTGTTCGTGCGGCACAAGTATCAAACCAATTTGCTTCATGAAGTCGAATGAAACCTGCTGACTAATGTTACGTTAACATATTGAATTACAGACTGTTTTTTTGTTTTCCATTTAACGAAAAGCTGACAAATTGTATAAAATTGCAAAATGACTGAGATTTAGAAGACATTTAGAAGGTTTCTCACTATAATCAAAGCACTGATCGATAGATTCATATGTAATCCTTTTCATCCTGCGTTGCTTTCTGATCAAGGTGTTATCAGGAACACATATTTACCTGACCGTGCGACCGTCTGTTTGTTTTGTATGGTAATGTAGTGTAGTGCCGATCAAGCCACAAGTAGCCTTAGAAATGCAGGAGCTTTTATATTTCTGCTCTCTACAGAACAGGACTTCTCTTTTGATAGTGGAGCTGAAGGAGAGCGAGTCTGAAGAAATGTCACCCCTGTATATTATGTTACAGTTGGGAATGAGAACGAAATGTCCTGTAAAGAGAGAGAGAAAACAGGGCAGATTATAAATCCCAAGGCATTTCAGTACTTTCATTTGCTTCCGGCTCCTGCCAGATGTTCGACCAACAGCTGGATCATGTTCTGGGGAAGTTCATGAGCAGTGAGAACAGGAAAGAGTGTTCCCATGCAGGGACGGGCGTCAGAGGCCAGGTTCGAAGACCCTCGAACTCTCCGGACTATTTTTATAATTGTTCTTGTGACGCAGGGAATGGGGTTGGAGGTGGGGCGTCGAGGGGAGGGAGGATGTGGCCCAGGCTCAGTCCCTGTTTACTTATCTCCTTAATGACCATGTTTACCGTACAGCTATTTCAGTTTACAGTAAACTGCAGTTTAGATAAATCTTTGCCTTGGGGAGCGCTCTTTCATTCCAGCGTTGTTCGTTTGCGTGCCAGTGACGTTGCTGAGAACAAGCAGCGAGGAGGGCCCTGGCAACTGTGGTGATTTGACTTTTCCCAGATTAAATTCTGGTGCTAATCAAACAGGGCTGGCTTGGCAGTACTTGAGATCAAAACGTTAAGAAAGAATAGTCCTCCACACACCTGGAACTTGAGGGACCTGCACCCTTTCTCTTAGGGGAGGGGGGTGAGGGAGCAGTTCAGTCTCCATGCCTCAAGCCTGCCCTGGACTGGAGGGAGCACCCTTTCTCATAGGGGGAAGGGGGTGAGGGAGCAGTTCAGTCTCCATGCCTCAAGTCTGCCCTGGACTGGAGGGATCACCCTTTCTCTTAGGGGGTGAGGGAGCAGTTCAGTCTCCATGCCTCAAGCCTGCCCTGGACTGGAGGGAGCACCCTTTCTCTTAGGGGGTGAGGGAGCAGTTCAGTCTCCATGCCTCAAGCCTGCCCTGGACTGGAGGGAGCACCCTTTCTCTTAGGGGGGTGAGGGAGCAGTTCAGTCTCCATGCTTCAAGCAAAAACCAGGCCTGTGTCCGACAAATCTCTAAAAGAAAATCCTGTCATCTATTAAAATAAATGCGAGGAAAGGGAACACGCAATCTCAGTTATCTAGCAGAGGAAGCAGGACACTGTTTACTGTCTGGGACTCATTTAGATGTTTGTGAAACACCTCATTCCCTCATTCCTGTTTAATGATGCTCTAACGGGACAGACTGGCTCAGCTTTTACTCCAGTGGAAAGAGTTCAATCAAAACCATGAAATCAAACAACGTTCTTGTCTGTTGTCACGTTCTCATTTTTCCATGCGCATCGGTTCCTGTGCAGACCCGCTTGTGCAATTGTGATTTTTTTAAAGGTTTTCCTACATTGCATCCATTCTTTTAATGTGAGCGTCATCTTTTAAACAGTAGACACGTTCATTTCTGCACTCAATGGTAGTTCACTTAAAGGTGAAACATCTTCCATAGTAAATGTTTCATTTTTGGCCGACACTTTATCGGCAAAATCCCCATCTTCTAGACCCTTGTACCAAACCAGTAAGTTTACCACTGTAAATGAGCACAGTAGTTTTGCAGTTTTCCCATGGTTAGACTATGCAGTTGCCATAAGCTTTACCATACCTCTCTCTGGGCTTTCACTATTGGATTCGGTGCACTTGGCTGTGCTTTTACCATGGCAGACCTGTCTAAGCGAGGTATGCATGAGGAATTGCTGAGCAGTGAGCTGACTGCGAGTGGATGTTCTGTAGTCCTGTTCCAGTCCCTGCCCCGGCTTCTGTTCCTGTCCACAGCAATCCCTCATTGTGGCCAGGCTCCCTGGGGACTGCTTACACCGTTCTCACGCCCTGATGGAGGAACCTCGAAATGACAGGGGGCAGCTTAGAACAATAAACGAGAGGGGAGGAAGTGGTCTAGTGGACTCTGTGTGCTGGATGTGGTGCAGCCTAGTGGTTAGAGCTGAGGGCTGGGAGCAAGGAAGATCTGGGTTTGAGTCCCGTGCACAGCTTCAGCTACGGAATGTATGATCTGGAGGTGGTGTAGCCTAGCGGTTAGAGCTGAAGACTGGGAACCAGTAGTGTCCCACACATAGTTCTGACATGAAACTTGCCATTAGAGGTAGGGTAGATTTTGTAATGAAGAGTTCCTCATTATACTGTGTATGTGGGTCGTTGCACAGTCTGCCATCTTCCTGTGCTGTATGTATATCCATTTATTTCCATTATTCAAGCTTTTCAGTTGCGTTAGTGTCAATTTCCAGAGAGGAAGAGAATTGCAGCTCCATTCTGAGGGGTGGGGACAGCTTGACTGAATCAAGCCATTCATCGATTCATAGGAGAGAGGACGGGGTGTGTGTGTGTGTGTGTGTGTGTGCGCGTGTTTGATCAGCTCTAATAAAGAGAAACTGTTACTTCACAAACAGCCTGGCAGTGTGTTCCAAGAGAAAGGCAGCAAGCTCCAGGAAATCTGGGAGTACGTTTTGACCCTAGGGGGGGCTGGAATACTGCCTGTTTGTTCTGGCAGAGCTGGGACTCTTAATAGCCCTGCATCCTTCCATTGGAAACTGTGGAGTCTGTGTTACCAGGCAGGGTCCCTCCAGCATGGGACACCCGGGGGGAGACTGTGTGCTCTTAATGATCGGAACAGAGGCTGGCCTGTTCAGGGCAAACCCTCTACAACAAATCTGAATAGACGTTAGAAGTCTTAAAAGAAACCTGACAAGGTGACCATGACAAACGACTAGAAGCCTTTCTGTTTTTGATTCGCATCGGTGGGTGAGGTTGATGTAGTGCGAGGGATCTCTTAATGGTCCCAGTAAGAGGAATGCACGGGTGCTGGTTTTTGTTAGACGTTTAACCTTGCAGAATTGTGACTTCATGATCTACATTAGGGCAGGCAAGCAAGGAAAAAATTGTCATTTGAAATTAAGTTTGTTTCAGCGAGCTGGCTGATTCGGGAAGGTTCTCTGTGCCCTATTGAAACTGGGATGGCAGCTGTGAATCGGACCCGTCACTTTGAATGCCCTGCGATGCCCACCATTGACATGTGTTTCTGCACTTCACAATATGTCCTGTGACTGGAGTGGGTGGAATTTTCCACGTGGTTTCCAGTATAAAAATAGAGAAGGATCACTGTTGGAACACGCTTCTCAGAGTTTCCAGGAATGTGTGGTTTTCTTAATAAAGTATTAGGAATCTGAACACTGTCAAGACCCGAGCACCATTGAAACTACATCACTATCTATAGTACATAACCATATTCCATTGCAAAACAGCTATTAATATGCATAAGGTAGTAATTAAAATACTATACTGTTTGCACATTTTAACTTAATAATAATAATAATAATAATAATAATAATAATAATAATAATAATAATAATAATAATAATGTCCAGTTAATAATAATGCTGTAATTCCATTAAGGGGTTCTGATAAGCCTGGGGTTCTCAGATCCCTGATATGGTATTCCAGGAGTATCTGTCTAGCACAGTTTTGGTGTTATTAACTCTATTCTAACACATGGTAACAGAGTCGAGGGACAGGCATGGCCAGTGGGACTGATCAGGCTATTCTAGCTTTGCCTACAGAGTTCATGACCTCTTGTGCTGACCTTCCGATCGCTCGCTCTCCCCCCTCCTAAACTTTGACCCTTTTGATCTGTTCCAGGTGTCCACTTCCTGTCAGCCAGCTCCCCCCTCTGACCTGGTGAGTTTGGCAGACTCTGCTGTTTATACCCATTCATTAATTCATTCACTCGTTCATCCCTTTATCCTCGAGCGGCTGCGTCGCGGTGTCTGATTTCTGAGAGGCTTGTTTGGTTTGTTTTCACAGCAGCGCAGAGGCACGGCCCCAGCGAGACACATCCAGCACCTGGTGAGTACCGTGTGACTCCGAGCGTGAAGAGCCATGCCAGCTTGCACTGGGAATGTAATCTGACCAGTCGGAGACAGTCCTCTCTGTGGTTTACCTGGTTTTTAAGGTCTTGTGTGCAGCCTGGCTCAAACCGCTCTGAAATGGGAATCCTATTATCAAGCTCACAGAGTGTAAAACCTGGACTGGCCCAAGCTGCTCTAGAATGGGAGTCTGATTTCTTCTTTCTTTTCTAGGGGTCAACAAAATCCCTGAACTACACCAAACAGAGGAGCACGCTTCCAAGGTAACTACCCACCCCCCTCATTTTTCAAGGATAAAGTTGCATTAAACTAGAAATGTCTAACTCTCCCCTGTCTTCTCTCCAATCTCTCCCCTATACATTCTCTCCTCCCTCTTTTCCCTCTCCATTCTCTTATCCCCCTCTCTCTTCTCTTCTCTCTTCATTCATTCATTCATTCATTCATTCATTCATTCATTCATCAAAATACTCTCCTCTCCTCTTTCCCCTCTACAACCTCTCTCTTTTTCTGTCTCTCCTCTCTCTCTCTCGCTCTCTCTCTCTCCCCCTCTCCCCCTCTCTCTCTCTCCCCCTCTCTCTCTCTCCCCGCTGTCTCCCTCTCTCTCTCTCTCGCTCTCTCTCTCTCTCTCCCCCCCTCTCTCTCTCTCTCCCTCTCTCGCTCTCTCTCTCTCCCCCTCTCACCCCCTCTCTGTCTCTCCCCCTCTCTCTCTCTCAGGAGTTTCAGTGTGGACCGGGTGATGGACAGGGTGATGGAGCAGAGCTATGACTTCGACCTCACCTACATCACGGAGCGCATCATCTCCGTCTTCTTCCCACCCGTGCTGGAGGAGCAGCGTTACCGCGGCAACCTCAAAGAGGTGGCGTCCATGCTCAAATCCAAACACGAGGACAAGTACCTGGTGAGTGGAGACAACCAGGGGGACAGACTCTCAACAGTCATGGCTGCATTTTAAATGAATTCAGTGTTACGAAGAGGACTGTAGAGTCTCTAAATGCTGCCTCATCTGGTCACTGTTGACATTTTCAGCTTTCCAGAGCACTGAATTTTAAAGTGTGTGGGGTAGGGGTGTGTGTGTGTGTGTGTAGGGGGGTGTGTGTGTAGAGAGGGTGTGCGTGGTGGGGATGTGTGTAAGGGGGGTGGGGTGTGTGTGTGTAGGGGCGGTGGGGGGTGTGTGTGTAGGCAGGTGAGGTGGGTGTGTGTGTGTGTGTAGAGGGGGTCTGTGTGCAGGGTGGTAGGGGGGTCTGCAGGGTCCAGTGTCACAGCGAGTCTACGCTTCTCTTTCAGCTCTTCAACCTGTCTGAGAGGAGGCACGACATCGGCCGGCTCAACCCCAAGGTAGGAGACACAGCCGCTGTGCTGAAGAGGGGCTTGGAAGTTCAAACAAGAGAGCTGTGCTTGAGCACTAAACCAAACTCCTTGAGTTCAGTGCTCCGAGATCACTGAGAATGGGAGCCCGTGTGACGTTTGTTTAACCGAACTGTAGCGGGTCTGATTAGGGTGTTAAACTTTCTCTCTCTCTCTCTCTCTCTCTCTCTCTCAGGTCTATGATTTTGGCTGGCCCGATCTCCACGCTCCCCCCCTCGATAAGATCTGTGCGATCTGCAAGTCCATGGAGACCTGGCTGACCTCTGACCCCCAGCATGTGGTCGTGCTGCACTGCAAGGTGAGGGGGAGGAACCTAATCCGGGGAGGGCGGGGCTAGAGCCAGCACTTAACTGCTCTGAACTGTACCATTTTATTTGAAAAAAAAAACATTAAAAGAAAAGCGATTCTCTATTCCTCAGGGGAACAAAGGAAAAACAGGAGTGATAATCGCTGCCTACATGCACTACAGCAAGATTTCCGCAGGGTAAGGCTTTATTTAAAAAAAATATATATATTATTTATATGTTTTTTACTAACTAACTTTTATTGAAATGTGGTAGAAAATGAGACTGATTCCTTCTCCCTTCTCCTCCTCCTCCTCCCCTGACCCTTTCACATTTCTGCCTTCTCTCCTCCCTTCTCCCCTCTCTCCCCTCTCTCCCCTCTCCCCTCCAGGGCAGACCAAGCTCTTAGCACTCTGGCTATGAGAAAGTTCTGTGAAGATAAAGTGGCACCATCGCTGCAGCCCTCCCAGAACAGGTAACTCAACACAGGAGAGGGGAAGATGATACAGCATACAGGTGCAGGGGTCTACAGAACAGGTGTGCTAGTCTGTATAGGACAGGTAACAGGTGTGTCACCACACTGTAGCACAGGTAATCTGGGACATCTTCCATGGGCTTCACCCTAAGGGTTTAACACCACTTCCGTTATTTCACTGCTACTCCACTCGGTGAGTTGTTGGCTCACGCATTGCAGTCACTTCCTATTGGAAGAGGGTGAGGCTCCCTCTTGTGGTCACTCAGTGAAGTACATCGCAGCGTTCAAATTAGGGCTGTGTTATTTAATATATAACCTGTTTTAATGAAACTAACCAAAATACCAAAACGTTCTGACACTAGCTCTGCACTGAACTGGTGATTTTGCAGGTATATCTACTACTTCGGGGGTCTCCTGTCGGGGGCGATCAAGATGAACAGCAGCCCCCTGTTCCTGCACCAGGTCCTCATCCCAGCCCTGCCCGGCTTCGAGACCCAGGGAGGGGGTAAGTGAGTCCAGAGAGAGGGCATCTCCTTAGGAACAAGCCATCTCGCTAGCAGTATAAAACGACAATTGTAGCGCCGCTCTCCCTCACGGCAGCCCCCTGTCCTGTTTCCTCAGCAGTCAGTCCTCCCCCTGTCCCGTACCATCAGCACATTCCTCTTTTGTGCTCCTCCAGTCTCACCCCCGGCCGTGTCTTTTAATTACAGGATACTTCCCATTCCTGAAGATTTACCAGTCCATGCAGCTTGTCTACACCTCAGGAATCTAGTGAGTACGAACGTGACAAAGAGTCTGTGTGCTGTGTGCTGTGTTTTAACAAGCTGATTGATTGTTGCGTAGTTTATTATATGTCCTGAGGTCTCTTCTTTGTATCAAAAGTGAATCAGCTAAACTAGAGTATATAGTAATCTGATACTGATGTGATACAGCCGTGTGTATCAGATGACTTGTATCAGACTGAAATGATGTCTCTTTAGGATTAGCTGTACTGTTTAATTATTCTCATTTAAATACATATGTAAAAAAAAGCCATCTATGATGCAAGCTGATGCAGTATTCTGTATTTAGTATGCTATTTCTATTATGTGATATTAAACATATTTTGTGATAGACATTTGCTTATATTGTAACATTTCTGTTCTGCAGAACGGATATCACTATAGAATAATCCATCACTACGATTATCAATTTTTTTTTAAAGATGATAATTAGTAAATACCTTATTGTGTTTCCCTCTCCCTCCCCCTCTTCCATCTTTCTCCCTCTTCCCTCTCCTCCCTCTCTCCAGTAACATGAACGGTTCAGCGGGCAGGAAGCTGTGTGTCACCATCGAACCAGCTATGCTGGTCAAAGGAGACATCATGGTAAGTGGGCTTCCAGTACCAACCCATCCCTCGATCATCACGTCAGAGATCAAGCAGCTACTAGGAACCAGGGAAGGGGCAATTCCTGCTTTTCAATTCCAATTCCTTTGTAAAAATCGGTTCCCAATTCCAAATTCCATTCCTTCAAAGGAATTGGAATTGGAATTTTTAGAGACATAAATAATCGCTGTGACTGTTCAACTGCTTTCAATTGAAGCCAATTTCACTGACAAGCAAACGCTGACTTCATTTGAAGTAATTTGTTATCACTGTTTGTGAGAAGCTCGTTTTAAATGATTACCGCTGATGGCATTTTTTTGATCAGTGATGTGCTGGATTGCTTAAAAGGGAATGAAAACCAGGAATTGACCCCGGACCCTGCTACTGTAGGAACCGGACGCGCGGCGATGGGAGCAGAATGGCCTCTCCTCTGGTTCGTGATCTTTCTCATGTTCCCTCACTCTCTCTCCCGCCCAGGTGAAGTGCTATCATCGCCAGGCTCAGGCATCGGAGAGGGACGTGGTCTTCAGGCTGCAGTTCCACACCTGCACCATCCATGGGGCACAGCTGTGGTTTGGCAAGGGGGAGCTGGACCAGGCATGCACAGGTACAGCCAGCAGGGCTCTGGGAAGAACAAGGAGCCGGTCCTGCTGCAGGTCTGTGGGCACAGAGCTATAGGAGACCTCCAGACTGTGACCCTGTGGGGCGTGCTCAGTTTAGATGAAGTAGGGGGAGTAACGGGAACAAGATGAGCCTTTCTAATTCTCAGCGGGGATAGTCAAGAGGGTTAGAATGGTGCTCCTGCTGGGATCCCAACCGTCAGTGTTAGAAGAAAGTTAGATTATTGCTGATTTGAGGGTGGATAGGTTACATTGCTGTCTGTGTTGTGTTCCTCTCTCTCACTCCCTCTCCCTCTCTCAATCCCTCTCTCACTCCTCTCCTTCTCTGAGCAGACAGTCGGTTCCCACCTGATGCCACTGTGGAGTTTGTGTTCTCCTCGGGACCGGAGAAAATCAAAGGTGGGTCAGAAAGCTTACTTTGTGCGTGTGTTTATTTGTTTTTTGAGTTTTTATTTGCCCATGTGAGTTTATTTTTATGTGATCCAGTGGTTAGAGAAAGGGGCTTGTTACCAGGAGGTTCAATCCCAGGCACTGACTCCCTGTGTGCGACTCTGAGCAAGTCACTTCACCTCCTTGTGCTCCTTCCTTCAGATGAGACGTAAAACAAGCGAGGTCCTATTGGAAGCGACTCTGCAGCAGCAGCAGTTGTTGATGCGTAGTTCACCCCCTGGTCTCTAAGCCGCTTTGAATAAAAGCATCTGCAAAATGACTAAATAAAAATATAAATGTGAGTGAAAGTCACAACAATCTGTTCCTGACTCCTCTCCTCCTCTCCTCCTCTCCTCTCCTCCTCTCCAGGGCGGGAGGTCCTGCGCAATGACCCTGCGGTCAGCGTGGATTACAACACCTCAGACCCGATTGTGCGCTGGGACTCCTACGAGAACCTTAGCCAAAACCACCAAGACAGCCTGGAAGGTACAAACCAGCACACTGTCAATGCAATTATTTCTATTTTTTATGCTCTGAAGTTTAAAAATATACCCAGGTTTTAACTTTCATTTGTAAGGAAATCATTCCCTTGCAGCTGCAGAGCGCCTGTGTTTGTGAACCCCTCTCTGACTCTGTGTGTCCCCGCAGATATCTCCCACACGCGGGGGCCTCTGGACGGCAGCCTGTACGCCCAGGTGAAGAAGAAGCGCGGACCTGGCTCCCTCACCCCCAACGGCAGCCCTGCCAGCACCGAGAACAGCCAGCTGCTGTCCGCGAGCAGCGACTCGGGCCACTCCTCCGCAGCCACCGAGAGATTCGAGGAGCCCCCCTCCCGCCCTGCACCCCCCTCCCGGGCTGAGAGAGAGGAGCTGGACCGGCTGTTGGGGGGCATCGGAGTGCGAGGAGGAGGAGGAGGAGGAGGAGGGGGGGAGGAGGAGGAGAGGGACAGGGAGACGGCGATCCTGGATGATGGGGAGCCAGAGAGGATGGGGCCCCTGCGGCTGTGCCGTTCCTGCTCATGCCGCACTGGGTATCGGTCTCAGAGCTGCCGGGAGAACGGCTGCTGCCTTCACAACGGGCTGACCCTGGAGAGGAATGGGGGCCACCTGGAGGTGTGCCATCACCGTGCCACGCTGCACCGCCAGGACGCGCTGTGGGACAGGCAGCAGAGCCAGCCGCCCCAGCAGTCGCCACCGCAGCGCTACCTGCACAGGTCTTACTCCGAGGGGGGCAGACATCTGTACCAGTACCCCCCTCCAGACTTGCCTCCACACAGGCTGCTGTGCAGAGAGGAGTACCCTCCCTACCACGCCCACCCTCACCCCCACTCCCACCCACCCTCCTCCTACAGGGACCTTCTGATCCTAGAAGGCCAGCCCCTCAGTCTGGCGCCCCCTACTTGCCCGTGCCGTGACTGCCGCGAGGAAGCCTCGTCAGCAGCTGCCTTCCACGCGTTGCGTATAGACAGAGAGGCGGGGCTGGGGCGGGGCCAGGAGTTACACTGGGAGGGGCTTCACCACAGAGAGGCGGGGTTACAGTGGGACAGAGAGGCAGGGCTACACCAGGAGGCAGAGCTCCACCAATGGGAGGGCCTTCATCGCGAGAGAGAGGCTGAGCTTTGGCACAGGAGGGCCCGGGCCACACACGGGCCCCAGGCGGCCCCTCTGATCATGCCGGCTGACCCCTACGGCCATCACCACTCCCCGCAGGGTCACGAGGTCGCCGCATTTACCTTTGACCCCCTGCCCCCTGTCCCGCACTCTGCCCACTGTCCGGAGCTGAAGTACAGTAGTGGAGGGTACCAGGCTCCCAGGCTTCCCTGTGCCTACTCTCCTTACCAGGCCGTGCCCCCAGCCCGCACGTTGTCTACTGCGGAGAGTCGGGGGTATGGGTCCCAGTCAAGCTCCCCCCTACCTCCGCCTGCCAGGACCCCAGGACCCCCCGAGAGCAGCAGCGCCCCCCCAAGGGAGTTCCAGCACGCTCCGCAAGACAGCCAAGCAGCAGGTACAGACTGGGTTTAAACGGATTCTTGCGTGGATGTTTGTTTGTTTCCAAGAAACTAATAATTTAAATTAAATTAATAAATTAAAGTTGGCACTGAAACAACCTCTCCTCTCTCTCCTCCCCCTGGTTAGACGGTGGTCCGGTGGACAGTGTGGCCTGGCGTGACTCCGCAGCTCAGGGCACCCTGCGTCGACTCCACCGCGAGGCTCGCATCATCTGCTCCACGCCCCCTGACCTCTCTGGTCCTCCCACCCCCGTGCACTCCAGCAGCCCCCTGCAGAGCCGAGACAGGTACAGTGCAGTGTCCTGCGATCCTTCACTCTGTTCAGGGCCTGGGTTGGGTAGAGAGGAAACGCAATGGGGGGGAGGGATGCAGACATAACCAAGAAGTGACTGAAGACATGAACGCAGAGGCAGCGATGGAAATAAGACTGTTGCGTAGCAGTTTCACCAACTCCAGGTTTTACTAGGAGTTTGATGAGCCCCGGTGTATAGGTAACAAGCTCATCTGTGTCTTATTTAAAAACAGGAACGGATCCAACTGCTTTGCAGTGGGAGTCTTACTGCCAGCCCTGCAGAGGTCTCAAGTTGTTTGTTTCTCCCTGCACTGCACGTAATAATTGGTTTATTGAATTCAATCATTTTTGTTTTACGGATTGTGGTGGGATGCTCTGAATTTAAATTTGTGACGTCGGATTGCAACCAGTGGTCTAATCCTCTTTCCAGACACTGTATTTTACTGACCCCTCCTCCCCCTGTGTGCCCCTTCTCCACCTCTAGCCCCAGCCAAGCACAAGAGGAGCAGCATATCACTGAGCAGGGGCCAGGGAGGGCTGTGGAACCTTCACCCCCTCGGAACAGAGAATATCGGGGACCCCTCCCCGAGCCCCAGTGCCAGGATCATCATCCATCTCCCCCCGTCTACCAGCCAGCCTCTGCTAGCCCCCTTTCCTCCCCTGTGGGGTACCCCAGTTCTGTCCAGGCCTCTCCCACAACTCCTGGGGGTTCCCCGAACAAACCCCACCCCTCCCCTGCCCGTCAAGTCAGCCCAAACTCTCGGACCACCTACAGCCTTCCCCCCGCCCCTCCTGCACCGCCCAGCAACGGCCATCAAGATTGGTCACTGGGTGAGACCCCCAATGGAGCTGGGAATCCCTATCCCTCGCTTAGCCCTCAGTCCCACGCACTGCAGGCCACCACAGTCAGCCCCTACGCCACACCTCGCTGCAGCCCTCAATCCCACACCCCACAAGGCAGCTTCCCCACATCGGTCTGTCCCCCTGCTGCCCCAGGCTCAAACTGCGACTCTCCCCCAAACCAGCCCTCCCCAGTCTCTCTGCATGTCAATGGCACTGCAGTGGGGGACGCGTCCCACAGGGGTTACCCCTCCCTAACAAGCCCTGACAGGACTATAACGGAGGGATTGCCTTCCAATTCTAGCCCTGCACCCCAGTCCCAAGCTCCCCCCACATCCCCTCCTGCTCATCCCAGCTCTGCACCCCACTCTCCAGCCCCAAGAAGCCCGGAAAGGTCACCCCAAGATGAGCCTCCTATCCCCGGGTTCGCAACGCTGGGTCGCCGCTTGATGTTGGGATCCGAACCCCAACACTTGCAGCCCTGCACAGTCAGCGTCCAGGGCTCCTCCCCCTTACCGTCCTGCCAGGGGAGCCCCTCTGAAAGTCACTCCTCGACCCCCTCCTTCCCCATCTGCAATTCATACTACGCTGGGCACAACCCCCCGACTCCCAGCCAGTACACGGGGTACACTGCCGTCACGATCCCCCCACCCCTCGCGGACCCCCAGCCCCCCTTACCTGAGAAGAGGAGGCTCTCCACGCTCGGTGAGAGGTCACCCGGCCCAGGCTCGCCCAATGGGAGGTCGTCAGCGATGCGGAACTCCCCCGGCCCCGCCCACTATCAGCACCATGTGACCTTCTCTCTGGATCAGGGTGAGGTCAGGGAGGCGGAGCCAGACTCTACTGTCAGTATCGTCAGTCCCATCAGCGCCAAGTTTGTGCAGGACAGCTCCAGGTTCTGGTACAAGCCCATCATCTCCCGGGACCAAGGTAGGTCCGGTTCCATGTGCACCATCAAGCTTTTGTGCGAATAAAGAATTGTTTTTGAAATTGAATGTTTATACAAAAAACAAATTCATGAGTTCATTATATTATACACAAATGATTGCTATCTTCCATTTGATATTTGACTGTGTTTAATACAACCGCCTTCTTCCAGTAGTGTAAGGCAATGTCTCATTCGATCCTTTTGGCCACTCCCTTATTCCTGTCCATATAACTTAGTACACTCCCATTCGCAGAGCAGGTGTAGCCATTCCAGCTTGCTGTTCAAATTAGACGCAGTGCATACAAGGCTGGCTTACTGTTCAAGCTCACTGGAAGACCTGGAATGGCTCAAACTGCTACGCAATGGGAGTGTTAAAATAATACCCAGCAGATGCGATCCCTTATGAACCCTCCCCTGTTTCCTGCCCCTTGTGCAGCCATCGCTCTCCTGAGGGAGAAGGAGCCGGGAGCCTTTCTGATCCGGGACAGCAACTCCTTCCACGGGGCGTACGGGCTGGCACTCAAAGTGGCGACGCCTCCTCCCAGCGCCAGCGCTCAGGGCAGCAAAGGTACCCTCGCCCTTAATCGATTCAACACAAAACATCCAACCCCAAGTCTACGCCAAACCTGATAATAAACAGTAGCAACCTGATATTGATGAGATGACATCTGAAACTGCATAATTCTTCTTCTTCTTCAACATATAAAATATAGTACGGGGTGCTGTGTAAGCTCATTTTCATCTCCTCGAGTTCAGAGTGACCAAGCATGACATCCAGCTTGTCTCATGCCCAATGCTGTATTATAATTACAATGTGCATTGTTTGTGCTCGCTGCTGATTGGTGCTCTCCTCTTGTCAGGTGACCCCCTGGAGCAGTTGGTGAGGCACTTTTTGATTGAGACGGGCCCCAAGGGTGTGAAGATCAAGGGCTGTCAGAACGAGCCTCACTTCGGTGAGAGGAGGGGGGGGCTGCCACAGAGTTTGTGTCGACAACACCAGCTGGAATTCTTTAGATAAAGTTGTGCTCTGTGGGCAAAGTGACTTTTTTGAACGTCATCTGTCACTGCACTGCGAGAGACCGACTTCCCAAAAAATTGCGTTGCCTTTTAAGAGAGGATGACCATATACAGGGATGGGAACTCCTATTGCATAGCAGTTTCACCAATTCCAGGTTTTACTACAAGCTTGATTAGCCTCAAGATAACAAGCTCAGATGTGTCTTGTTAAGCACCTAGGAAAACCAGGAATGGATCAGACTGCCATGCAATGGGAGTCTTATTTCCATCCTTGATATTGCACGTTTCTCCAGGATTTGTCTTTATATATTTTTTTTAAATACCGCACTGCAATGCATTGTGGTACTTGTAGTCCTGCTTGTCTTAAAGCAGAGAGAAACCAGTACCTGGGATATGGTCACCCTAATTAAAGTACACGAAAGCCACAGTGACACATTTCTAGGTCTGCTAGATGTCTGGTTTGGCTCTGCAGGATTTTGAAAGCCCATTCCATCGTTGTGGCTGAATTCATGGTCCATCTACAGTAGCGTCTAATTGTGTTGTGTTTTTAAAACAGACTCCTAGCGTGTCTGCTGCACTGTCAACGCTATAGCTGTGGTGTTTTCTCTGCTCTCTCTTCCAGGGAGCTTGTCTGCTCTGGTGTACCAGCACTCTATCACTCCCATCTCCCTGCCCTGTAAGCTCAGGATCCCAGAGAAGGGTGCGTATTCCCACAGCGATCCTCCAAACACACCCTGACTCGCACACGGCTCAGCGCTGCATCCTGAAAAACTAGTTCTGGTTTAAGCTTGAAGCCACAAAAGTGAAAAAAATGCCACACCACCCATAACTCAGCTGCATCCAGGTTAGGCTTTCAGCTATACTGAGTTGTGATGGGCAGGGTAACAGTTACAGTGCAGTATACAGTCACCTTTGAGTTTTCACTGTTGAATTTCTCTGCACCGAACCATGCCAACCACAAGAGGGCGCAGTATCACTAGAACGGCATTCTTCAGCACTAGGCACTTTTACTTGCAATATTATTCAAGTCACTAAAATAGCGTCGTCTTTAACCCCTTGTATTCCAGATCCCATGGGGGAGAGCCAGGAGCTGAGCGCAACCAGTAACATGAGCACAGCCGCGGACCTGCTGAAGCTGGGGGCAGGTAGGGCGCAATTCACACGGCGTCCAGTAGGGGGCGATGATGATAGTTTAGGGTTTAAACATTTAGAATTTTGCCGAAGCGTTTTTAATGATAATGAAAGATATGCAAAGCTTTTTTTTTTATATATATATACAGAACACACCCTAGCTTCAAAACCAACCCAATGGCTGGTTTCACTTGGTAAGGTAGTCCAAGCCTCTGAAATCAGCCTAATACAAAGGTGTGTCTAACTGCAGACTACTTGGTGTGTTTAACAGGAAGGTGACCTGTTGTTTTTTTGTTTTTTTTATCCCAGCTTGCAACGTGCTGCTCCTGAACTCGGTGGAGACGGAGTCTCTGACGGGACCCCAGGCCATCTCCAAGGCGACGGCCGCCACGTACTCACGCAACCCACGGCCCGCGCCAACCGTCGTGCATTTCAAAGTGTCAATGCAGGGAATCACACTGACGGACAGCCAGCGCAGGCAAGGACACACAGACAGGCTCTGTCGCACACAAACACAGACACCAGACACATACACACAATCGCGGAAAAATAATCGCGGTTCACTGTGTGAATCTATGCATCGGCACACCCCTAGTCTCAAACCAGTCAGACTGCAAAACCCAGCTGGATTTTCTAGAATGTTATATCAGACCAGGCGAGCGGATTTCTGCAAACCTGGATTAGTTTTAGTGAAATGAGTTGTCAGGCACGTGTACTGCAGCACGTGTACGAGGGCAGCAGTGTGGAGTAGTGCTTAGGGCTCTGGACTCTTGACCGGAGGGTCGTGGGTTCAATCCCCGGTGGTGGACACTGCTGCTGTACCCTTGAGCAAGGTACTTTACCTAGATTCCTCCAGTAAAAACCCAACTGTATAAATGGGGAATTCTATGTACAAATAATGTGATATCTTGTAACAATTGTAAGTCGCCCTGGATAAGGGCGTCTGCTAAGAAATGAATAATAATAATAATAATAATTGTGCATCAGATACATCTTCAGAAATACAAGCATGATTGTGCAGTTCTGAAGGAATGTTTGTTAGGCCCCCCCCCTCCTCCTCCTCCTCCGCTTCCTCACTCCTGTCCTTTTTTACCTCTCCGTTTTCAGACTCTTCTTCAGACGGCACTACCCAGTCAGCAGTGTGACCTTCTGCAATGTGGATCCGCAGGACAGGAGGTAAGCGCAGAACCCTGACCAGTACACTCGCTGGTGTTAGCCGCTGTACCCGCTGTAGAAATAAGAGTTAATTAGACTGCAGTAAAGTGTTTTAAAACCGATCCATCATCTCCTATGGCTGATAGAATGCCTCTGTTTCAGGATGGCACTGTGTTTCCTGAATATAAAACTCTTCCTCATTTGTTTTTGTCCGTTCCCTTGTTTTCCAGGTGGACAAACCCTGACGGAACGACGTCCAAGTGAGTTGAGCTTTCTTTCCTTCCGATTTCTTAGAGAACATTGGACCTAAGTAAGGCATAGAGGGTCTTGAGAAGGAATTCTGGGAAGACACTGTCTAGAACATAAATCATGTGGGGTGGGGGCTTAACAGACTGTACCTTTTTAAGAACGCTAGTCAGACCTGTAATTCTGTGCCTCGGTGCTCCCTGTTATAGAAGGTGTTAATATTCATTCTCTCTCTCACTCTCTCTCTCTCTCTCTCTCTCTCTCTCTCTCACTCTCAGGGTGTTCGGCTTCATTGCTAAGAAACAAGGCAGCGCCTCGGAGAATGTGTGCCACCTGTTCGCTGAGCTCGACCCTGAGCAGCCAGCGTCCGCCATCGTCAACTTCATTAACAAAGTCATGCTGGGGCCTCACCGCAGGTAGACAGGCCAGGGGAGGCAGGAGCCTGGGACCAGAGAGAGAGGGGGAGCCTGGGGCTCAGAGAGAGAGAGAGAGGGGGAGCCTGGGGGTGTGAGAGAGGGCAGGGCTTTGAGGAAGCTGTGTCTCTCCGTCCACATGTTTTCTCCTGCACCACCATATTTATACCCCAGATTCACACCTACTGTACTATAGAGGGAGAGGGAGGTAGCCAGGTCGGTTTTGAATTCAGCTTGATCCAGAATATCAGAGAATGCTTTAGAGCCGGGTCCCTCTTTACAGATACCGTACCTGTCAAAACGTGCTGTTCAGAGTCCCGTTCAACATTTAACAATTGAGTGTTCATGCTCACTTAAGGGTGCATTCATTAAGTGAGCACTGTCACTCAAGTGCTGTTACTGAGCATGACCGCTAGGCACTGCAGTTCAAGAGGTCATCGATTACCAATAATAAAAACACCCAATGCAGCGAAATGCAAAAAGAAACGCAATCCGTTTTAATGACAAACCTTTCGACTACAAGTCTTGTGTCTTGTAACTTACTCTGGTTTTTGTATTTCCAATGCAATAGAAGGCAAAGTGTTAGTCTACAGTATATGTAAACATTTCTGTTGGTATTCTAATTATTATTATTTTTAGAATGACTTCTTAGCTTTTTTTTTTTTTTTTGCACAATGTCACTTTCTTTTGACGGACAGTAAACTGGCGTGTTCACCTCCTACCCAGTGCACAAAGGCATGAGTATTCACTCACGGTTCTGTAAGAGGTCCACGACTTCAAACAGACGCTTTAAAAACCAACCAAGGTGACCAGAGATCTCTTACAAAGCACAAAACTCTGGAGTCATGCTCAGCAATACCCTAACCCTAACTAAACAAAGCCCCTCTCCCCAGTGCTCCCTGCACTCCTAGCCTGTCTTTAGCTGTGTGTGTATCTGACAAGACCAGCAGTTTCAAGTCCATCTTTTGTGGAGTTATACAAGTTTCGGTTTAGCCCTAACTTCTCCTGTGGTGGAGTTTGGGGTAGATAATCTTACACAAGAGGAGTCGATGCAAGCACAGGTTATGTAGGATAGCGTGTGACTGTGTGTGTACGTGCCTGGAACGGGATTAGAGTTATTGTGTGGACAGCCACTGAGCTATAGGGAGAAGGATTAGGGAACTGGGTGACCCTGAACAGGGTCATTGCAAGGGTAAGGAGCGGAGACGTTTTGGGTCAGGGACAGGGTTGGGTGGTGGAGGGGTTGGAGCTGGAACCCCCAGAAGTGAGACTCGATATCCAGAAAACATGCATGGTCATGGTCCTCCCTTTCTGAAGACCCCTCGTTCCATGAAACTAAATGAATCCTGCTCAAGGCCATCACAGAACTATAGGATGACCCGTAAATCAGCATTGGCAAAATCATAGATTGCAAACGATTTAGGAATTCATTCCTCTTTGCTTCAAGATAGTTCACTCCTGAAATAAATTAGACTATATATATATTCTGTTGTAATATGCAGTCCTATTTTGTAAAGCTTAATCCATGTATTTTTGCTCAGAATCCAAATATCCAAAAATTATATATAGTCTAAACTTTAATATATTCTGTTGTACTTGTTTTTATATCAGCCTTTGTATGTAGTAATATATTTTAATATGACCAGCTGCCTTGGAAAGTATCAAATGGAAGGAAACATTATAAGAAGAAAAATTGAATTTATTGTTATTACTATATTTGCTATTTTTTAAATCGTATTACATGCAAAACAACCGAAGAAGCCTTTCAGTGAAAGTGTAGAATGTAAACGTGTTAGCGATTGCGTGCTTGGGGGGTTTGGTTTTTTTTTTGTTAGTTTTTCTTAAACCCTTTTTACTGTATTTCTTCTAATAAAAAACTACTTAAAACTTTTCCGTCCCCTTTCTGTTTAAGAGCTTGCCAAGTCATCCAGAATAATTAGGGTTTTCCTGAGATCATTTTACAACCAAAATAGAAAATAATATTCTTTAAAGTAAATCTAAAATACAGAATAATGCATTGACTGCAGTGAGTTACCAGCGGATACACTGAAATCCAGGGAGAGCAGACGGCAGACAGACCACCAGCTCCAGCCCTGAGACAGAGGACAGTCCCGCCAGCTCCAGCCCTGAGACAGAGGACAGTCCCGCCAGCTCCAGCCCTGAGACAGAGGACAGTCCCGCCAGGTCCAGCCCTGAGACAGAGGACAGTCCCGCCAGCTCCAGCCCTGAGACAGAGGACAGTCCCACCAGGTCCAGCCCTGAGACAGAGGACAGTCTCGCCAGCTCCAGCCCTGAGACAGAGGACAGTCCCGCCAGGTCCAGCCCTGAGACAGAGGACAGTCCCGCCAGCTCCAGCCCTGAGACAGAGGACAGTCCCGCCAGGTCCAGCCCTGAGACAGAGGACAGTCCCGCCAGGTCCAGCCCTGAGACAGAGGACAGTCCCGCCAGCTCCAGCCCTGAGACAGAGGACAGTCCCGCCAGCTCCAGCCCTGAGACAGAGGACATTCCCGCCAGGTCCAGCCCTGAGACAGAGGACAGTCCTGCCAGGTTCAGACTCACCTTTGCCCGTTACTCGGGTTTATTAATAGCAGCCTCGACCCAGAAGGTATCCCAGATATTTAGCAGGATACGTGAGGTCAGCACTCTGTGCCTGTTTTCCCTGTGAAACTTTTCAATGCAACTTTAGCCTAGTTTCTTGCTGATTGTAAGATTAGCATTTTTTTGACAAATAGAAAGGTTATACCTTTTGGAACTCGAGAGTTGTATGAATATCTACTTCGGTCGTTTTTTTTTTTTTTTTTCTAGAATTTTTAAAACAGTTTGTGCAAACTCTACAGTCTACCATATTAATAGAGCACCAAATCCTGTCGCCGCTCCCCTCCCAGAGAAGGGAGACTAGACAGCATTGAATTTAGGTCAGGTTGGGGTATTGAGTTTCCAAACCACACTCACAGACTAGGTCTCTTCAATTGATTTAAACAGGACAGGATTTGAATACCGTCACCATTCAAATCAATGAGCAAGCTTGCAGTATATGCTCCAAACAGGAACAGACGCATGATACTGTCGCTTGCACAGTTTAAGAGCTGTTAGCTGTCATTTTAAGAGTGCTTGTGAATGACCGGTGCAGAATCAGATGGCCTGGGTTAGATCGCTGACCACAGTGGTGTCCACACGCGGTCAACAAACACACAAACACACACACACACACACACACACACACACAGGTAATAAAAACAAAACACCGGTGTTTACATGAAAATAGTTTTATTTCAAATCTGAAAGTTTGCAGTAAGGTATTTTCTTTTCCGTGGTTTAACAGTCATCGTGTCTCGGTTCGCCCTCGTGAGCCGGCTTGCTGTCTGTGTGTGTGTACATACTGTGAACAATTTAACCCAGACACTGTGTGCACATCTGGGACGTTGCTTTCTTGAAATGGACTGAACGAAACTGAGACGCACAGACAGGGACAGCCAATAACGAGCAAGGGGCGGGGACCAGGTGCTTGGGCTGACCAATAAAGACAAGGTGCACGTTACTGCTCCCTCAAGCCCTGGGGCTGGTTGCATAAACATTAGATCATTTAACACATAAGGATCATGTTTCCCTTATCTAGGGTATTGATTTATTTTATGCAACTGACTCCTAGAGCCTAGGACAGTGCTTCCCAACCCCAGCCCTGGGGACCCCCTGTGTCTGCTGATTCTCATTCCAACTGGACCCTTCATTGAACTGATCATTTGCCCTTTTAAGGGTCTAGTTAAGTAATTGAGAGCTCAGTTGGAATGAAAACCAGCAGACACAGGGGGTCCCCAGGATCAGGGTTGGGATGCCCTGGCCTGTGGTGTGCATACACAACGCACACGTTTCACGTGTCGTGCGGTTGCCATAGAAATAGACGCAAGATCCTGAACACGCCCCCTTTTTAGCCCCGAGCTTGGGGAGTTCTATTAAGGCACTCTGGAATCTGAATTAAACTCTCTACCCCCTTTCACAGAGAAATAAAAGGCACCAAGCACAGTCTGTGCAGCCTGGCTGGCAAGCAGGACGACAGCTCTTAGTTTTTCTCGGGTTTTGATTGGTTGATTAGACTCTCGTTATGATGTCACAGCCCTGGCTCGCGTGCAGCAGAAGATTCTTTGGGCGGAGTTAATGATGCAAATGATCTTCAGCGGTAATGTGGTAAGGCAATAGTGGAACAGCAGGGGCAGTAGCATCGCAAGGGAGGAGGCGACGCTAAAATTATACCAAAATACTTTCAGGGCATTATGAGCAAAAAAGGTCCACGTTGTCCTAGGTCATGGGCTCCACTGCTGGAGTGACATCACAATAGGGGGTCCAGCTCAACCAATCAAACCCTGTGATTCTGTAACCAGTCACCACCCTCTATATCTTTATTACCTTGGGCTTGTAAAATAGTGTCAGTACCCAGGCAACGCACTGCAGTGTGCTGTATGCCTGTAGCCAGAATGACCGATTTAAAATAAAATTTAAAAAAAATAAATGCTAGATCAGTTTCTTTCAATTGACAAAGTGAGAACGTTTAAGGCAGGTGTCTGCCCCACCCCCTCCCCCCTCCCCCCTCCCCCCTCCCCCCAGGATTTCTGGTTCCGGTCCGGTCCAGGGCTACACGTGTTCGGGATGGTTCTGCAGGCACTGGATAAACTCTTTGACTGGGCGTCCCTCGTAACAGATCTGGTAGACTGCGTTGAAGAGGGGGAACCTGGGGAGAGGGAGAGGGAGAGGGGAGGGAGAGGGAGAGTGGGGAATGGGACAGAGTTAGGAGGGAGGCATTGGGGAAAAAACGGTAGATGTTTCAGATTTTGCTATACCAGCAGTGGTAGCACAATGGCAAATACAAACTATTGCAATCGTGTATTGTGTGATACTGTATCAGACCACTGGCTGGCTTCAAATCCACTGTGTTGACATTGCTTGTAATGCAGTGCTGGAGTAGTGGTGCAGAGTGCCCACTCACACTCACACTCCGGCTCACACTCACTTGTCCACGAGGTTCTTGTGTGTGAGGATCCGGTGCACCTCGGCTGAAGTCTGCGGTCCCTGTAGCTTCTGTCCGTTCAGCATCTCCTTCTCCAGCTCTTCAATAGACTGGGGGAGGAAAGCATTGATCCAGCTTGTACAGTCAACTCTCGTTAAAACGAACTCACACTAGACGAATCTAACCTTGAATTTCTGCTACTGTGTCACTGTAACTTCAATCAGACGAATGGCTGATAGTACTCTCCTGGTTCGCCCGATCCCCCTCCTCTGCTTACCTTGCCTGTTTTGGAGAACGCTTCGGCCACTTTGCGGTTGCGTCCCCCGTAGCAGGTGGTAATGAGGTCGGCCACCCCGCAGCTCTCCAGGAAGGTGGCGGAGGAGACGGGCCCCTCGGTGCAGAACAGCCGGGCGAACGAGATCATCTCCATCAGACCCAGCCGGATCACAGCAGCCTTCGTGTTGTCACCGAAACCCAGACCGTCACAGAACCCGGCGCCCACTGCCACCACGTTCTGAACAGACAGGAGGGGGAGAGGGAGAGAGAGAGACACTGCAATCACATTCTGAACAGAGGAGGGGGAGAGGGCAAAGGGAGAGAGAGAGGGAGAGACACTACAATCACATTCTGAACAGACGTGGGGAGAGGGAGAGAGAGAGACACTGCAATCACATTCTGAACAGAGAGGTGGGGGAGAGGGCAAAGGGTTAGAGAGGGAGAGAGAGAGGGAGACACCATCACATTCTGAACAGAGGGAGAGAGAGAGAGAGAGAGACACTGCAATCACATTCTGAACAGACAGGTGGGGGATAGGGCAAGGGGTTAGAGAGAGAGAAACTGGGGGGAGGTGGAGAGGAGAGAACCGAACTTAGAGAGAGATATACCACGCTCGTGCAATCACATTGTGAACAGAGAGGAGAGGGGAGGTGTTGACCCACCTTGAGCGCCCCGCAGATCTCCACCACGTCAGCCTCCTGCACCACAGTGATGCGGAAGTTGGGAGTCTGCATGAGCTCCTTCAGCAGCGCTCCATGCTCCTTTACCTTGCAGCCTGGGAGAGAGGAGGAGGAGGAGGAGGAGGAGGCGGGGGAGAGAAAGGGTTAGCCCTTCCACTCACTAAACCATTCGAACCAAGCAGTCAGCCCCCACACCTGGGGGGTTGTGTTGCCTGGGGTTAGGGCACTTGCTGTCCAGTTATAAACCCTGACCCACCCGCCCCCTGCCCCTCCTCACCGATGGTGGTCTCGCAGAACTTCTCCTCCGCCACCTCGTTGGCGATGTTCGCCCCCATCAGCACGCTCACAGCGATGCCCAGCTTCTCACGAATAATAGCAGAGATCAACTTGAGACCCTCTGGACCCTCGTCCACACCCTGCGAGAGTGAGACAGTGGACAGGAGAGTAGTGAGACACCATTACATTTCTTTCAGTTATTTCACTTTTAAGTATAAGACGCCCATTGCAGAACTGTTTCAACCATTCCTGGTTTTGCCGTCAGCTTAGTCACACCCTACCTGACTGACCCCCACTGTGGTCCATCTCCAAGTACTATTATCAACTGTGAAGCAGTCTAATGAGGAGCAGCTCTCGCACAGTAAAACCTGGAGTGGATCAAGACTGCTATGCAACGGGGAGTCCTGAAATGTATGTGTGCTTTGTTTGCATGCTTTCTCAATGAGGATTTCTAATCAGGCCCCGAGATCCCGATCGCGGCAGGCTGTACAAATCAATCCCGGATTCTCCCACCTTGATGAGCGAGATTCCGATGGCGTCCTTCTTAACACTGTCCTTCAGGGTGTCACACAGCCTCCCGATGAACTGGTGCGGGATCACGAACACCAGGATATCGGCGTCCTTTGCTGCATCTACAACGTCGGGCACTGCCACCTAGTGGAGGGAGGGCGAAACCGCACAGGAATGAAGCTACACGAGCACAACACTGCTCTCTACAGGAGAGAGGGTGAATCACACCCCACACACACACTATTTATTTAAATCATTTTACAACCAGTTATTACACACATCCCAAATGTGGGAATAAGCAACAAGTATTTTTTTTTTTTAAAGACACTAGATATAAATGCTCAATCATAAAAACAACACCTGGACAAAGACATAGTCTTGCATTACGATCCCCATGACTCGCACCCACAGCACGCACAGAACAGCATTCTCAATACGACACACAGCTTCACAAAACCAGACCTGGGGTTCTCAAGATATACCCTTCTGAAACTCAGGCAAAAGGAGGTGGCTGGGAAACTCAACCGGGACAACATCCACTCACTGGGTGCTGAGTGACTTCTTGTAAACAAAATGTCCGAAACAGGTTTCATCACAGTCGGCACACCATGTGCTGACCCCGTTCACCCAACTGACCGTTGCCCTGTACGGGCTCCCATCACAGGCTGTGGGTGCGAAGGTCACATTCCTCTCTCCGCTCCGTCAGTCATTAACTAACAGGGAAAGCAGCAACATTGACAAAACGTTCTTCTTTAGCAGATCTTAGGAAATAATGCCGTTTTTGCTTCCCTACCCTGCAGGAGCACCAGAGCCAATGCTCCCTCCAGAATCCCCAGACCAGTGCCTTCGCACAGCCAGGACATGAAGCTGCGCTCCCTGACTGTTTGTTTCTGAACCTGTGTGCTCTTCAGTCTCATTAAACCCCTCCCAACCCGATCCCAGCTCCAAACTGGCTTCCACGCAGGATACAGACAAGAGGATTTGGGAATGGATTCCTCGAACAGGGAGCTAGAATGATCCGATTAGACCAGAGTGCATACGAACGAAGCAGCAGACACCAGTGCTTTGCATGGTGACGCGTTCAGTTTGTGGGGGTCCCTACTTACCACATTGGGGGGCAGTTTGTGCCCGGGCAGGTACTTGACGTTCTCGTGGTCAGTGTTGATGATCTCGGTCAGTTTCCGGCCGTTGACCATCTCCTCGAAGACCCACATCCTGACCGTCTTGTCGAATTTGTCCAGCGCCGCTGCATTGACGCCTACAATCTTTGCGATCGCTGAGCCCCTGTTGGGAAACACACGACACCCGTATTGTATTGTATTGCAGGGTTCTTTGAATTCAGAGCCCCTCCACTTAATGGCAATGATTGAATCCATATGAAAAATTACTTAATCAAAAAAGATTAATTGCACATGATATAAACAGAAAACACAAAGGCTCTTTGAGGGGAACTAAAAAATAATGATTTGTGAGTAAAGACTATGCTATCATCCCTAAGCGCTTATGTCTTCCCTCACTCGTAGGACATTTTTGCATCACTCACAAAGAAAGATTATAATTCTAAAGGCCTGCATTAAAACCACTGTGCAATCTACAGCAAGCACAGGAATATGAGAAATCCAGAAGCAGGACACTGACTGAACCCGCTCTCTCCCCTGGCCCAGCCATTTCAAAAGAAACAGGAGGAGGAGCATCGCTGACTGGCTTGAGACCAGACAGAAATCCTGGCCCGGGCCCTCGTTAGTCTGCCTGCGATGCGAGGTAGCTGGACCCAGCTGGCATTTCCACGCTGCTTCTAATTTTAATCTCTCTCCCTCTCTCAAAGCTTGGCTGGTGGTACAGTAATAATTACCTTTGCCCTTCATCCACACCACCCCTGTGTTAGCTGTCTCCCTCAGACTCACACAGCCTGGCTATTTGGTTTCGCTCTTGGCATTTACCCTTTTGCAAAGCGAGATGCCTGCTCTGAGTGCCAGCATCGTCCTGTCCCATTTACAGTCCCCTCCACGGGAATAACCCCTCATAACTGTATGCTTCACTTATCACACACCTGTCCTTCGATGCTCTTAGCCCACAGCTGTACAACCGTTTTGACAGAGCCCATGAATAATAAACTAAATACTGTGGAAATACAGCAAGACTCCTGTTGCATAGCGCTTTCACCCATTCCAGGTTTTACTACCAGCTTGATCAGCCACTGTGTATAATCAACAAGCTCGGGTGTGTCTCCTTTAAATTCTTAGTGAAACCAGGAGTGGAACACACTGCTATGCAATAGGAGGAGCCTTATTTCCATCCCTGTGATGACTGAGGTACAGTTTGATAGATATTCATGAAACTGTTCCTGCAGCAGTCGAGAAGAGCAATATCTGAATCACTAAAAGTGGCTTTTTTTTCATGCTTTTAAAAGCCTTATAAATATATTCATGTACTTTCAACCTGGGTAATGCAATACTGGAAAATGAGGGTGAATTGAATCGCTGGACTCAGAAGCCTGCTGATTATATAAATATATATATACCTGGCGCGGAGTGTAGCGTGAAGAAGGAATTAAACAGGAATTGAAAATCGTTCTCTCTGAAAACACTGACACCACAGACACATGCATGCATCACATGTTACCGCAGCAACTACAGAATTACACAGCTACAATACTTAACTATGCTTTGCTATGTTGTGTTGAACGGGCTCATTATAAAGTTATAGTAAGTTATTGTTATAGTATAAGTGGTTAATACAAATAATCACTTTGTACAATGTTAAAGACACTATTTATATTATTCATAATTAACCACAAAAATATTACTAATATTACACCCGACCGAACCTCGGTAACAAAAACTATGCCAAACAGAATGCAACCCAAAACATACACGTTCGGATCTTCTACAGAATAAAATGCTAAGCGCGCTTGCCTGGTTTTAACAAGCCCTTTCTCAATGAAACTGTCCTGCAGCGCTCGTATTTGCTGTAAACACGACGACTCCTCTACGCAAGGTCAGTGGTCAATAAAAAGGGTTAATAATTCATGCATCCCGGTTTGCACACAGACAGACCTGTAGCTTTGAACTGTTTGCTAAGACCCACGCCCGGATAATAACGCTTCTATAAAATAATGTATAGAGATCCAACACGTTTTTCTTTTCTTTTTAACTGCACTAGCATCATCAAAATTGTCGCATATTTGCAAAATTTATTTATTTATTTTTTTTAAATACATATATTAGAAACGAATTGGTTTTACACTGACCGTGAATGTATAATTAGAAGCGCAACTGCATGCAAGCTAAAGAACTTGTTGATTTTCCGAGCAGTATGTTTACAGTAACGGGGTGGAGGTGGGTAGAGTATAACCCTGCTTACCAGTTGCCCGACCCCACAATGCACACTTTCTTTGGAGCCGCCATTCTGCTTGTGATCTGCGATGTCTGGTGATGGTATAGTCCTGTCCCTTGCTAATAATACGAGCCTACAAGTTAATACGCACCAATCACTATGCCCGACTCTCCAACGCAGACACTCGGGTATTTAATCACCACGTGGTGTCACAGTGCCCGCAGGATACGCCCCCGTTCGCTGATTGGTTTAGCTGCACAAGATGTCATAATGGGTGTGTCTTCCACCACACAGGCCAGATGACTGCTGCGTGCAAACCAAGCTTTGTATCAGAACTAGACATAACCCTGTCCAAGCTGCGGCCCAATGCTTTGCTCACTTTGCCATTATTACCCTTTGAAAAGCACAACCTGGTGCATGTTGTAATATTTTCATCTTCAATAGAAGTGGAGAAACTACTAGCACTTAGCACAAACCAGGGCACAGAACACCTGATCAATCTGTCACCCAGTGTAGATCACAAACACAAGCAGACACCTCCAGCATCATACTGAAGAATTTCTTTATTAAAACTTGGGTAACACATACAGCTAGTACAAAGTTGAAAACATGAAAAAAAAAATGAAAAAAAAAATATTTTTGGTCCATAATTAAAACAGCTCACATCTGCACCTTCCATACACCCAGGACACTGTCTTTCAACCTTAAGATTACAATGTGTGTGCGTTTGCAGAACTGACGCTTCATCTAAACATGTGAACTAAAAGGGAATTTTCTACTTTGTATTTTTTTGTAATTTCTCTTATAGATTCATAAAAAAAAAAAAAGGAATTCAAAACTAAATTTAATATGCAGAGCTCTACCACCGCATCCTAGACTCTCACAGGATATTACTCACAAGATTGATCTTAAATTTATACTGGACACGTTCCCTGCCCCCCCTCCCAAACTTACCAGCCTGCACCCCTCACATAACAGCTAGTCCCCCAGTAAACCCAAGGCTGAGGAACCACTGCAGACACACACGCAAGGACAGGACAAAAACAGAACTACTGACCTACTCTCCCATTCCCTCGTCTGTCACAATCAGGTGTGTAAAAGTGGCGTACAAGATAAAAACCACATGGGGAGGAGAAAGGGGGGTGCAGGAGATTCAAAACATTGTGGGTAAGGAACAGGATGGATTCCACAGAGGGAAAATAGTGTGTGAGACTAACAGGGTATTAATGAGAGTTGAACCAGCTGTATTTACAAGCTGAAGGTCCCACCCACTCCCCAGCCCCAGCGCTCAGGGTTACAGCCTGAAATGGGACAGCCCTCCCCCTGTCTCCCAGCGTCTCTGCCCGCCTCTATGTGTTCCTGATGCCCAGAGCTTGCTCCAGCTCCTGCCTCCTCTGCTGGACCTAGAGAGGAGAGAGAGAAGGGAGGTTGAAGGGTAGCGCATAGCAAGCTCCATAGCAATACAGGCAAGGAGGAGAGCGAGGGTTCACAAGTGAAGTGGGTTAGGGGGAGAAGCAATTATCCAAAACACAAGATCGGAATTCTAAGGCAAGACTAAGTTAAATCAAGCAGCAGACAAACACCGTCTAGTTGTGCCTTCCTTCCTCGGGTTAGTAATTAGGAACTGTATCAGACAGTTTCAAAGACGGATCTGTAAAGCCAGCAGTACATGCTGGTATTTACATGCAAGTTTGATGGATTGACACACAAGCTTCATTTTTTGGCTTATGATCCAGCCACTTAATGCAAGACAGGAGTCTTTGAAACTCTTCTGCTCTGTAGTCAGTGCGTCAACCCAGGAGAAGTTTAGCAAGTAAGTCGTCACACAGATGCGAGGCTGGCTGGGTTGTGATTCTAGGTACCTTGGAGTAGAAGTATCTGCAGACGGCCTCCTGAGCCCAGGGCTGGAAGTAGAACTCAGCCCGACGTTCCTCCTCGGGATTCCCCACGACGTCAGTCATGGTCTGTGGACAGGACAGCAAGGGGTTACCCCGTTAACCCTTTAAGGTACAAGGGACATGCTTAATAAAACAATGCTAACTTTATTTTTGCAATGAGGTGCACAAAACAGGTTGGATCTGGTCCCCCACATGGTCAGTTTCCTCCGATACGCGAGTCTCTCTCAGGTGTGTTTTAAGAAGAAACCGTTCGAACAGCAAGCGCTCAATTCCTCGTGTACCTTCAGGGGTTTAGGTACTAAATTACTGTTTTCTTTGAAAAATAATACAGCTTGTGTTCCAATTTATGTAATCTGATACATTCTATATCAATATTTTGTCACAAAAAAAGCATCTAAATCCTTTTGTTTTGGCTACAAACTGCTGCGTCCTATTTTGTGGACAGTCGAGTTAGGCGTGCCTGTAATCAGAGCAGTGAAATTTCACACCCGGCTATGAAGCTCAACACAGAGGAAAATTGAGCTTTAGCATCACTGTGGGGAGGAAAACAACTAGAAATGGATCATTTTTTGGCTTCAGTTTCTTATTTTATATTGAGGGGTCATGAAAGCATCTGAAGGGCTGTATTTGCAGAATTAACAGCTGCATTTAGACGACTTCTGCGGGTAACAAAATTAGATCACAACAATACAGTTCAAAAGGAAAATTAACACAACAGGTAGATGCCAGATACAAATGCTCCAAAAATAATTACAAAAGTAGCCTGTTCTCAAATGAATGAATGGCACTTGATGGGTTAATCACGACTCAGCAAGGGAGTTAACCCAAAATGTAATCTTATCCTGGATACAAGCGAAGCAACAGTTTTAGAAAGAAAGGATTATTCAATAAATCCCTTTGAAATGTCTATTTTTCATACGAAATGCAGCATTTCATAGACTTGAGGTTTTCCTATAAAAGAATAAATCATCATCCCTGGATCTCCTGCACCTAATTAGAAAAGCCAAGCTATAAAAAAAACAGTATGCAGTATTTAATTTAACTTTCCAGTAACTTCAAATAAAAGCAATGAACAGGGTGTGCGTCTGTATCTGTGTCCATTCTCAGCTGTGTGTCTATAGCAATGCACAGCGTGTGTGCCTGTGTGTCTGTCTGTGTGCGTGCATGCATGCTGCTCACCTTGAGATCTCGGCACTGGGACTGCAGCCAGTCGTTGATGAATCCTTGAGGGTCTCGGGCAAAGCTCAGCATGAACTCCCTCTGTGTTTTCAGCTGGTTGATGGTCTCTATTGTCTCGTGGATCTGGGGAGCAGATAAAGCAGAGCTGGCTGGGTGGGTGAGGGCTTCAAACTGGCCAGCATGTTATCAGAACAGAGACACACTCACAGCACTGGCAAGGCTTCCATACTGCCACTGTACACTATCGGAGGTGAAGTCGCTGATAGTGGAATTGATTTTAAAACAGGAATTGACCTCAACTCTGCTCCCCACTAGAAAGCGCCAGCCTCCACACTGGCAGACTGCAGCCCGGTTGTGAATAGCCTTCACTGTTCTGGAAAGCCAGGCTCAAGTTCAGCTGGCCTGTTCATTTTCACAGCCTATCAACCACATGCAAGAGCCAGATGAATTGCACTGACTCATTCAACCCAAAACAAAACCTCATTTGTCAGGGCAAGCAAATTCCTCCAGGGCGTTGAGTGGTAAACAGCGAAGAATGCACTTACTAAAGGGGAAGCAACCGCTACAGAAAAAGTTCCCAAGACCCGTTCCTCTATCCCGCCCCGCTGTGTCCAGACCGGTGCAGGCTGGACTCACCTTGTTGTCCAGGGCTGCGATCTCCTGCTGGCTGGCAGTGGACAGCAGGAACGAGTTCATCTGAGTCTTCAGAGTGTCGTCCACCTCCACATCGATATCGTAGCAGGCCGTCTTCTTCTGGTCATTGGGGTCAACACTGAGGAGAGAGAGAGAGAGAGAGAGAGAGAGAGAGAGAGAGAGAGAGAGAGAGAGAGAGAGAGAGAGAGAGAGAGAGAGAGAGAGAGAGAGGAGTCACGCAGAGCGGGGCGAATCCACACCTACTTGTTTCCATGATAAATTACTGTAATAATGCAAAATGTCGACTTTATATCTATTTATTTTTAAGCCTAAAATCGTAAGATCTTGGAAATACTTGCAGATAGACAAATGGCAAATGACAAATCGTTTTTAATTTCACATCATCTGCCTGACATTTACAATGCTCTGCAGACCCCACAAAAATACATGGACGATACATTTTGGCCTGCTTTGGGTAGACTCCCCAATTTGTGGTACAGACTCCCCTATTTCTCTCTGCTATCCCACATGGTTCCTTGACACTCCCTAATGAACTGGTACCATCACTGTCCCTCTACACAGCTCTGCAGGAAGGCTGGCTTGTTAAAGAAGGCGTGAGATTCAATCTTTAATTGGAGGCTGTATAACCTGCTCTATTAATAGCTGGAAGAGCAAACTAAATTAGACTCTGCTACTCTTGCATGCGTGGCCTGGATCCCTGGCAATGAGGCTCCAAGGTAAACCACGTCAGAGAGAGAGAAAGAGTCCAGATAAAAGGCATAGGGAGGCAGACCTTCATCACAATATAGATCCTGTATTGCACAATGAATCACACCCCTAATTAAGACCAGCAGTTATTCCACCTGGCATTTGCCAGATCTCTAAGCAAGGCCAGTCCGTCACTAAGTGGAGAGCGAGGAACCCAACACAAATGGGATTCTTGGCTGTGCACAGGAGGTGATGACATCACTGCTGCCAGTCACCTGATCACATGGTTGATGATGATTGGCTCCGGAGGCATGAGGAGGGCGTGCAGCCGCTGGGGGATCTCGGAGAACTTCATCCTCTGGGTCTCGAAAATCTGAAAACAAACAAAAAAAAAAAAAATCACAAGCGTGCGTTAGCTTTTAAAACGAGCAGGGAGGGAAGAGAGCACCAGGGTTATGTCTCTAAACTATCAATTCCTTCGAAAGGAATTGGAGAATTGATTTTAAAAAGGGGAATTGACCCCAACCCTGCTGACCACTGACACTCACAGACTGTTGAAATGCAGTTACTCCTTTGAATTTCGAGTACCAGCGCCCCCTACCTGCTGGAGGTACTTGTCGCAGTTGATGAACTCCCTCTCGTGGGGGTCCTGCAGTTTGTGTGTCTTCACGTACTGCCACAGGGCCTGGATGATGACGGGCCGGGTCTGCGTGTGGATCCCCAACATGCGAGCCAGTCGGGGGTCCAGCTTGAACTGGGGGGGCTGCCGAGACACAAAGAGGGGGTTACTGTATAGCTCTGGCCAAAGGTTGGGGCTTTGTTCCAGCAACCACAAAAATGATATCGCAAAAGATAATGAAAATAGGGGAACAGGATCGCATATTATACCAAAACGCAATCCCGAAGGTCCTTAGGAAGCTAGGGGTCTATGATCAGACTGGTGAGTTAGAGTTTACCATGTATAGCATGACAGCGTGAAAGGGTCCACAGTTTGAACATACTTTAGAAAATGTACAGCCAGTTTCACAAGGACTTACAAATACACAAGCTGCATCTGATCTGGTCCCTACTCCTACTGCTTTTTGGCCATGTTCTCCAGGTCTCTGAAATCCTAATTAGACCTCTGGACACCAATGGAAGTTGGACCAGCAAAATCTCCACCCCCTGATGTGGAGAGCTAAAGCAAGCATCTCTGCTGCCACCTTGAGGCGGCATCTGGAACTGCTGTGACGTAACAGTACAGCATGCTGCAGAAACACACTCCCTGCGTACTGAGGAGGCTGCACACCTGGTAGTCAAGCATCAGCAGCACAGTGCACCGCACACCCACGTCTCCCGGTCTCTTCACCTGAAATCCATCCGTCTCCTGAGTCGTGGCAGTCCTGTGCCACTGGAAAAATGAACAATACAGTAAAACACAGCTTGGCTTCAAATTCCCAATTCCCTTTCCAACAACATCATTGATCAAAATTGCAATTAGCAGTACTCTGTTAAAATGAGCTTGAATTTCAATTGAAGTCACTTTGAGTTTGTCAATTACACTGGCTTCAAAAGCAGCTGAACAATCACAACAATTATGATGTCTCTTTGAAGTAATTGATGTTAAAAAGGAATTGACCCCAACACCCCCCCTCCACCACTCCCCAAAAAAACACCCCAAAACGCACCTCGACCAGATGGTTGTCTGGCCCGTACAGATCCTTGTCCAGCTCGATCACCAGAGACTTGAAGAAGGAGGAGAATTTCCGCTTCTGCTTGGTGGCATCGTACTTCGATATGGCCGTCTGCAACACAAACCACGAGAGAACGAGAGTTATCCACTCTCCCCAATCCGGATTAGAAATCAGTTCTTTGCCAGGAGTTTTATCTTGTGCACTGCCAGCTTGATACATATATTTCATTTACTTTCATAAATAAAACATGATTTATAATAACAAGCTCAGGTGTGTCTTATTAAACTCCTAGTAAAACCAGGAAAGGATCAAACTGCTATGCAACGGGAGTCTTATTTATTTCCCTCTCTATTTCTCACTGTGGGTGACAGAACTGCTCAGCTGCACAGTCCTGTTGCCCATCCAAAGTGCTCACAAGATGAACCATAAGAGAGACAGGGTCCGCCTAGAAGCCATGAGAAAAGGGTGCAGTAACACTCACATCCTCCAGGAGGCGCCCCTCCACACGTAGCTCCCAGGAGGCCACCGTCCCCTCCCCGTCCTCAGCGTCAGCCTTCGCGGGGTTAAACGTGTTCGAGATGAAGATCCGCAGCTTTCTCTTTTGCTAAAAAAAAAAAAAGATTAGCAGGTCTTCTTAAAGTTTGACATCAGAAATCAGAGGTATCAGAATTCAGGCAAGCAAACTCTCCAAACAGCAATACCACAACACAGAGTTAAAACAGTTCACATCAGTGGTGCTGCAGTGTGTTTTCCCCCCCACTCACTGACTGTAATAAAACAGATGGAAGTACAGGCTTCTCTTTCCAAAACTGGAAACGAATGCTATTGCCAGGCATGTAGATAACAGCCAAGATATTAACTGCATCCCATGTGTTGCAGAACAACATCAATTTGTAATCCCACAGCTCTCCCCTGCTATATGAAACAAGCTGATTCGAGGGCGATTTCGAAACGTGACTCCAGCTGCAGGCTTAAACAGCGCCCCTACCTTGATGGGGCGTTTGAGGGCCTCCTGGATGTCCAGTCTCTTGCGCATGATGGTTTGGTCCAGCTTCCTCTCGAAGGCAAGGAGATCCATGTAGGCCTGGGATTCTGGGACTAGCTCTCTGATCTGTGGGGTCAGAGGCACCGAGTCATGAGCACTGCCTTCCAACAGGACAGGATCACAGTGGGGTACAAGACCATGTGGAAATCAGACTCCTATTGCATAGCAGTTTCACCCATTCCAGGTTTTACCACCAGCTTGATTAGCCACAGTGTGTATAGCTAACAAGCTCATGTGTGTCTTATTAACCTCACAGTAAAACCAGGAATGGATCAAACTGCTGTGCAATGGGAGTCTTGTTTCCATCCCTGGATTTATATAGTGCCAAGTACCAACTAGAACTAATTATTTCATTTTGGTATTTCTTAATTTTGCTAAAAAAAAGAAATCACTTAAAATTCATTTCTGGTGCACCAAAATAGTTCTTGACAGAAGAAAAAAAATTTAATTGATTAGTTCTGATGTTTACATGCTCTTGGCTTGTTTAAAATGTAGGTTTTGCCTTTTCACAGAATGGTCTTTTTTTACTACAGGTTTATTTGTAATCAATAGGAAGCTGCCAACCCCCGCATCATGATGTATGTCATGTTATCGGTCTGCCTCAAAGGCACTTCGCTATACATATGATAACACACAAGCACACATCTCTCACCCTCTGAGGTAGAACTTTATCAGCCATCTTCTTCTTCTTTGCACTGGAGAAAAAAAAAAAAAGAGAGTTACCATGGTGACCTAAAACACACAACCGTTCCACAGAAACAAAACTGGGGTTAGGGTCAATTTCTGTTTTTCAATTCCAATAAACATTTCGTTTTTAAAATCAATTCCTTCGAAGGCCATGAGAGCCATAATTAAATCGCTGTGATTGTTCAACTGCTTTCATTTGAAGCCAATTTCATTGAAAAGCAAACGCTGACTTCAACTGAAGGAATGTGTTACCACTGCGAGAAGCTCATTTTAACAGAATAATGCGGATTGTAATTTTGATCAATGACGTGTTGGAATTGATTAAAAGGGAATGGGAATTGATTTTAAAAATAAATTAGAATTGAAAAACAGGAACTAACCCCCAACCCTGAAACTGTGGCAACTCCACAATCATTAAAAAAAATGATGGTAAAATAATATCCCTACTTGCAATTGTTTAAGGACTCCAGGTTTAAAACATTCAATTTAAAAAATAAATCATGGGTTGCTTTATGTCCCCTGGTTAAACCTTTGCTTCTTCAGGAATCGCATTACTTAACATTGCCAAAAACTAGCCCTCCGCCCGAAACTCAAACGACATCCCCTGTACTTCTACAGGACCCAAACAGCGCCCCCTTACAGCATGCTGCAGTACTGCACCTGCAAACTGAACCCGACTACACCACTAAACCTGTACTGAAGAAACAGCGCCCCCTTACAGCATGCTGCAGTACTGCGCCTGCAAACTGAACCCGACTACACCACAAACCTGTACTGAAGAAACAGCGCCCCCTTACAGCATGCTGCAGTATTGCACCTGCAAACTGAACCCTACTACACCACTAAACCTGTACTGAAGAAACAGCGCCCCCTTACAGCATGCTGCAGTATTGCACCTGCAAACTGAACCCTACTATACCGCTAAACCTGTACTAAAGAAACAGTGCCCCCTTACAGCATGCTGCAGTACTGCACCTGCAAAGTGAACCCTACTACACCACTAAACCTGTACTGAAGAAACAGCGCCCCCTTACAGCATGCTGCAGTATTGCACCTGCAAAGTGAACCCTACTACACCACTAAACCTGTACTGAAGAAACAGCGCACCCTTACAGCATGCTGCAGTATTGCACCTGCAAACTCAACCCTACTACACCACTAAACCTGTACTGAAGAAACAGCGCCCCCTTACAGCATGCTGCAGTATTGCACCTGCAAACTGAACCCTACTACACCACTAAACCTGTACTGAAGAAACAGCGCCCCCTTACAGCATGCTGCAGTATTGCACCTGCAAACTGAACCCTACTACACCACTAAACCTGTACTGAAGAAACAGCACCCCCTTACTGTTGGTTGCGGTTCTGCGCTGCCTGCTGTACTTGCTGGAGCTGCTGTGGAGCTGGTCTCTTCCGGGACTGATCCATCACTGGCATTCCGGGCCGGGACACGGGACTGGCTCCGTAGCCAGGGGGGCCCATGGAAGGGCCCTGGGGGGTCATCCTGCTGCCAGGGGGCATCCCAGGACGCTAGGGAGGGAGGGGGCAAAGATTAGTATTCAACAGGTGTGTCAGGAGGGATGGCAATAAGACTCTTACTGCAAAGCAGTTTGTGTCCAGCACCAATGTGTATATGTCACATGGTATTACTACATAATGAACATCAAAAACCTCACACGGTATAAACACCAAGGCCAGCGTCTCACAGGATTTCAGATAGCGCTTTGACAATATTAGCTTTGCGTCTGGAAAACCACTGCTAAGAATTCGAAAATGTAGAGAATTCATCACGCCAGAACACGATTTAATAGCCCTCCAGGAGTGAATAACAAACACAACACACTTGAAATCAAATACCCGATTCATATGCCATTTACATTAGAGCCCTGATCATCTGATGATGCGATCCAGTACAGAGTACCTGAGCCACGCACGCTTTAGACTCAGAGAAAGCAGATTGCTCCAATTGCTTTATTCTCAATATCTCCCTATACCAGCTGACCACACTCAATTAGCATTCATTACAGCCTGATTAAGGAATCAGCCACACCTGGCATTGCTGGAAAGCAGAGCTACTTCATCAACCATAATGCAGTGAAGGGGAGGAGTCGACAGCAACGTTACCCCTATAATTAAACACAGATTACAGGAGCTTGCTTCACTGTCCAAATACCACCCCACCTGAGACACACTGACAGACTCACCCAGCCGTGCGCCAAGAACTCAAACAGCCTGCTTCTCGTTTCCGATTGCATCACAGTGTCATGCACAGAGTAACCAGCCCAGCCACCCTCCCCCAGTCAACACAGCATCCCTTCCAGCCCGTAGCTGAAGGCTACACTCCTCCAGCACCGTACACCCCTTCTGCAGCTGCATTGCTCCTGCGCAGAACGAGAGAGAGGCTGCTTCACTACGCCCCCTCCCACACACACACAAAGGCGCGGAGAGCTCTGGTACTCGCCACAGAATACAGGGACAGCAGTCTCTTTGCATGTAGCAAAATAAACCATTCCGAGGGATCCAGAGAGTGGAGAAAAACTCAGAGCGCGAGAGAGAGGAGAGGAGAGAGGAGAGAGGGGGCTGGCAACTGCCTGTCACTGGTGCCTTTGTTTAATTATACACACACTGCGCTTTTTAATGTGGTGGGGGTAAATATATATATAATTACACGGAGATGCTAGTCGGGGAAAACAGAAGCATTCAGAATACAAGACCAGATGTTAAAAGGCTGCTTTGTTTCAGATGGTGAAGTTACACAATAACCCTCCTCCTACCTCCCTAGCTGTGCCTTGCACACATTCCATATACCACTAGCTAGTTAACCCTGGGCTTGCCTGTGCAATTGATCCACGGAAGAGGAAGGGCTGTTGAGGGTGGTTTTGTCCTCTGTAGCTCTCACGCGCTGCTGGGAAGGAACACATTGTTCCTCAGATGAAGGACCTTGGGAACACACAATGCACAGAGCTCTTGTTTTCACAGGCTCTTCACAATTTCCAAAGGAGATATTCCGCTTTGACTTCTGAAGGGATTTTATGGAGGGAGAGAGACGTGCTGAAAGGACTTGGAAGCTCAGATAGGCTCCATTCTCCTTGGATGATGAATAATCTGAATAATTCAAAGCGCTTTCAAGGATAGAAAGCTATGCCTGGGCTTTTGGGCCAGCTTCCCAATGTTTTGATATATCAAGGTAAAGTGGGTTTGAAAACAGAAGAGGCTGTTACAGGCTTTGGTAACCATGGTAACCACACTCACTTATTTCTATTTAAATCTATGCATGTGTTTGTGATGTCACTACATGGTTAATGATGTCACGATCTGCTATTCCTGTCTATTTAAACCTTCAGGCATGGCGGTAGTGAGTATTTATCCATTTATTTTCCTTTATTCCTCTGTATTGTACATGATATAACTTTGTTTTTTATCTATATATATATAGATACAAAAGGGCAGCAGTGTGGAGTAGTGGTTAGGGCTCTGGACTCTTGACTGGAGGGTCGTGGGTTCAATCCCAGGTGGGGGACACTGCTGCGGTACCCTTGAGCAAGGTACTTTACCTAGATTGCTCCAGTAAAAACCCAACTGTACAAATGGGTAATTGTATGTAAAAATAATGTGATATCTTGTAACAATTGTAAGTCGCCCTGGATAAGGGCGTCAGCTAAGAAATAAATAATAATAATATATATCTGACTAAAATATAAAATAACTCCCTCTCTATAATGCACATATGGGATTCCCACTCTTAACTTAAATTACTACATCAAATTACTATTGTAACATTTTGCAATGCAGATGTATCTGTTTCATCCAAGCCCCTTTGTAAAGGTGGCAAGCTCCTAACGCTGCCCCTGTCTCAGAATGCAAAGCACTACAGGATCTAACTCTTAGCAACGGGCTTGCATTCCTATTACAATGACCCACCGCACAGTTTAATCGCAAGTGACTAAGCAGCCACATTAACATTGTAAAATATTCCAGACTACGAGGCAGGCAGCTGCAGGGAGTCCCAGGGAAATAGGACAGCATCACTGGGTGTCTCAATGCTCTCTCTGCCTGCTGTCCGTCACCGTTAATTAAAGCAGGCTGAGCATCGCAAAACATGACGTCACAGCTAGTGAAGCCCCCCCCTTGTGTTTCATTTGAATCCCATCTGGATCAGTTACCACCAACGTGATCCTAGCGAGAGCATCATTCTCTAGATGCATTGTATTTTATAAGGGGGGAGGGGGGTGTTTACAAAAATAATGCAAACTTTTATGAAAAGCTATCCGTTACCCACACAATAGCTATCAGCTGGAATTACTCTACGCGGTGTAATTAATGTTGTTAGATTGATGCAACATTCTATTTTCTTCTAAATATTTTAATATAACGGTCTCCCCGCCCCGATTGCATTTTGAAACGTCCCGGTGCAAAACGAATGCACGTAACTGTGGCGAGAGATGTATTGTCTATCTAAAATTCAACGGTCATTACGCTTTACGTTTTGATTTCCCCGACTCGATTACCCTGCGCTGCTCTCGTTCCCAGATTCGGTAAACCTGATCAAACTCCTCATTCTCCTCCCTCATCTCTCTTTGTTTCCCCGGCGGAGCCGCCTTCTTACCGGGTACCCAGGCCCCGCCATCGGGGAGCGATAAAGGGGGTTCTGAGCCCCCGGCGCGGGCCCCATCCTGTCGGTGGGAGTCCCCGGTCCCATCCCTAGCGCCGGTCCCGGTCCTTGCGGCCCCGATCCAGGTCCAACACCACTCCCGCCCGTCACCGCCGCCTGGAACCCACCGCGACCCGCCATCTTCTTACTGCCGGAGAGCAAGCGGCCGAACTGGATCTCGCGAGAGAAATCCCGCGAGAGTCTCGCCGACGGTTTCCATAGATACTCCATTGCTGCGCCGCCGGAATCCATCTTGGCCGTAGAAGCAACAACAAAGTGAGGCGTCACAGCGACACTTCGGGACGTTTTTAAAAGTTGCACCGCCGTCCCACATCAACCACGGTACGTTTGAGAATGTGTCTGACGGGACGAGAGTTTATATTCTGCGCCTCTCCACTCTGCGTTATCAGAAAGCGGAGTTTGCTAACACAGTCAGAGGTTGTTTACATTATTTCCACGGTAGTTTGAACTCCCTTCACCTTGAACGTGCATGGCAGTGTATCACTCTGGATTAATAATTAGGCATACCAGTACACAGTTAGGTCGTTCTTCCACTTAATTAGTCATGCCAGTAATTATAATTAGAAATGACAGAGATGTGTTATTCAGGAAAGGGGATCACGTTTGGTGTTACACATTCTGTTTTTCCCTCGTTATACACAATAATTTATTCCTCAGCTATACACCTACGTTATTTTACTGACTGAAACTCTTAGTTTATGTATGTGGTGTTTTGGGACTGTACTTAGACATTTATGTCGGTAGGTGGCATCATTGCTGCAAAAACTAAACTAAACTAGAGACTGCTTTATCACCAGACTGCAGAGCATACATATTTTGGACGCAGTAACTTTGCGGTTACTGTGATGCAAAATAATACATTATTAAATAATTGGTGGGAAAAGACAGGTAACCAGAAATATCAACCATTTATTTGATCGCTGTGATAATTTCACGATGAACTGTGGCAGTCTAGCGCTAGGAGATGTGAGTGTAAGAAGCCGAGTCGGAAATAAATTCTCTGAATATATTATTAAGCGAGATCCCAGTCCTGCTTCGGGTATGACATTCATGCAAAGAGCTATGAGATGAATCCGTCAAATGTGGGAGCTTTTTAAGGTCTGTGATGTGACCGGGGAGTACGTAGTTTGGATTACAGATATGTCTACTACTTCTAGTGCTGTCAAATCTATCTCTGAAAAGACGTTCTAATAATAATATATTGGAAAATTGAACTGCGATTGCGTGTGTGGTTGCTAATGGCTTGCAGGTTAGTTTTGCTTGCAATAATTAACTCGGCTTTATTATTCAGCAGGCGCTATTTAGATCAACAGCATAGAAGCCACCGTCTATTTGAAGGACTCGTCCACAAGGGGAGGAATTGATGAAACTATTAAAAAAAGCAATTGAGCTAATATGCAAGAGGCGTGTTTTTCCGCCCAGCGCAACACTAATAAACAAGAAAACTCTATACTTCCAATTAAAAGGGAAGCTATCAAAATAGGTTGTTATTATCGCCCCCAGAAGGGAAGCGATCGGCATGATGGACGGTATTGCATTATTCAGAATCCGGTACCGAGAACTGCGATAACACGGGTGGGAATCAGACAGTAGTGTTGTAAAAAGAGAGCGGATTTTTTGATTTCCTCTGAGATTTTATCCTTTTAATTGTATTGTTTAATAATTAACTTTAAACACTCAAGCATAAAATCATAACCGATAAAAGAAGAAAAAAAAGCGAACTCCAATTGCTGGCTTGTTGTGTTTTTATATTAAACAATGTATCGTTTATTTAATTCCCTTTGTATTTTTCTATTATTATTATTTATTTCTTAGCAGACGCCCTTATCCAGGGCGACTTACAATTGTTACAAAATATCATATTATACATTATATCACATACAATTACCCATTTATACAGTTGGGTTTTTACTGGAGCAATCTAGGTAAAGTACCTTGCTCAAGGGTACAGCAGCAGTGTCCCCTACCTGGGATTGAACCCACAACCCTCCGGTCAAGAGTCCAGAGCCCTAACCACTACTCCACACTGCTATTTATTTAGTTAGTTTGCTTTGCAGGCGCCACTGCAATCGTGTTTTTTTTTTCCTTCCCCTAGACGTGCAGTCCATACTCTTGTCAGTTTCTCGAAGTTCCCTGAAGGCGGACTAGTTTTTAGATTCGACGTGGTTTGTGCCAATAATCATTCGTCCTAGTAATATACTTGAGTCGCACCTGCCAGTGCGCTTGCGCCGAGCTGCATCCACGCAAACGCCAAGACACATTAATCTGAAGGGACGAAACTCCCCCAGCCAGCATTAATCAAATGTCTTGCGTGTGAGACTGGAGAGAGGAGGCGACCGCTAGGACGCACTTTGCAGAACGACGTGTTTGCCCGACGCTGTCTCTAGTGCTTCCTCGCGTGCTGCAGAACGTCACTCCGAGGACACAGTGTGGACTGTGTCAGCCCCGTTAAGAGCCATTGTCCCCATTTGAGGACAGTCTACTTCTGTAATTTATCGGTACATTTTAAACTGGCATCTATCTGTCCTTGCGTCTTTACATAGCTGGCCCCTTTATTCTCACGTGTTTTTGTACAGATTGCATTAAGTCGAATCCAACACCGGCGTGGAGTTAAATGGAGCCTTATGAAAAAAAGGCTTCCTTGTAACTGAAAAAAACTTCCTTGTAACTGCAGTATACTGTATCTCCTTGCCAGCAGCAGTCATTGCAAACCTTATTGCATTCTTTTCCTGTACAGTTAAACATAATGGAATTGAATTAAAAGGGTCCTAGAGGACCACAGATCCGAGCAGGTTAGCTAACGCGGCCTCGGTCTCTGGCTGTAATCGGATTGCGTTCTTGCATTACGGAATGTAAAAACAGGCATGTTACAATCGATACGTCGGTCTAGAATGGTCCGAAACCACCTGACCGCAGTCCTGGGTAACGATGTCTTTTCAATTCAGAACATATTTGAACAACTACATAATATTTGAACTCTTTGATCTCTATTTGAACAACTACATAATAATCATTTGGCTTTCGATTCCTGGTAAATCTGCACAGTGCTTTTCCCATGGCTACACTATGCATTTTACATCATTTACCATCCTTTCATTTAATGTGCTATTACCATACCTCTCTGGGCTCTGCAATGCTTAATTATGCTTTCACTGTGTTTAGTTACATTTTTTTAACTTTTGCTGCATTTCATCCTTCCAGTTTGGTGAAGCCAATGCATCCTGTAGGCACCACACTCTAAATTCACTTTCTTCTTGTTTATGATCCTAATTTTTTTTTTGTATATTTTTGTTAAACTTGGACCCCTGTATGGCGTCCTAGACTGACGATCAGGGTCTCAACACTTTTAAGATTCAAGATTTTGAGATAAGGTGGATTGATCACACGTTCTGCTCTCAGTCTCCCACATCATAGCTGATCTGTGCTGTGGAATCTTTAATGAGAGGCAGTACAGTAAGAAAGATCTCGTGTGGCAGGGGAGAGAGGCAGATCTAGCCTCTCCAGCCCTCCTCTCCAAGCGCTTCGATTAACTGTGTTTAAGAGTTTTCAGTGTGCTGGAGTAACCGGGAGGAGTGTGTCGAAAAGGGTGTAAAAAGGTGGAGAACTAAAATCTTAACCCTTTACATCCGACAAACTCCTGTCTAGAATCCCAGGCAATGTTCTTTATACTATATTAGTTAAATCAGCTGGCTCTCAGATCCCCAGTACTGAGCTTTCTATTCTGTATTGAATTAGCTGCCTCTCAGATCCCCAGTACAGTACTGAGTTCTCTATACTAGACTGTATTGAATTAGCTGCCTCTCAGATCCCCAGTACAGTACTGAGTTCTCTATACTAGACTGTATTGAATTAGCTGCCTCTCAGATCCCCAGTAGAGTACTGAGTTCTCTATACTAGACTGTATTGAATTAGCTGGCTCTCAGATCCCCAGTACACTACCAATTTCTCTAACTAGACTGTTGAATTTTCTGGCTCTCAAATCCACAGTATTGGTCTATATAGCTCCATTCACTAACCCTTTCACATATTTGATTAAAAGGGCAGGTATTTTTTAGACATTGCGTTGTAGCTGTAAATCAGTCCCTGTATTAAGTGGACATTCACCAGCGAAGTAGTTTGTAGTTCTTGATGTCACCATTAACCTTTCTTTCCATTAGCAGAACACTGCAATCGATGGGAGCGCCCACACAACAGAGTACTCTCATTTTATAAAGAACCATAAAGAAATAAGAGCAGTTAACTGCCTAATCTCTGAAATGGAGAAAGGGATAGCAGCTAACCCCAGTGCAGCACCCCATCACTGCCAAGTCTCTGTAGCAACTAACCCCAGTGCAGCACCCCATCACTGCCCAGTCTCTGTAGCAGCTAACCCCAGTGCAGCACCCCATCACTGCCCAGTCTCTGTCGCAGCTAACCCCAGTGCAGCACCCCATCACTGCCCAGTCTCTGTAGCAGCTTACCCCAGTGCAGCACCCCATCACTGCCCAGTCTCTGTAGCAGCTAACCCCAGTGCAGCACCCCATCACTGCCAATATCCCTTACTGGTTCATGGCATGAAAAAGAGGATAGATATCATTCAGCGGTAATACACAACCTGTCCTTGGTAATAATGAATCACTTTAACAGGCAGTTTGAGTGAAATGCTTTTAGTGTAAAATTAAAAACATGCCGGTGATTTGTGATGAAAGTTGCATTCCTCTAATGGTGTTATGTAACAGGGATGTGCAGTTCAAGTCTCTGACTGACTGCAGGGACAGTGTGGGCTGTGCAGAGAAGGGGGCTGTCACCTCAGAGCCACATTCACCCTTTTATGAGTACAGCCCCAGCGCTGTAGAGGCAGTTCCGGATAGGGGCAGGGGGTAGTTTTGTGTATATCAGCAGTCCACATGTAAATGGCTTGGCTACAGAGTGTGGTATTATTGCCCTGCACGGGGTGAGTGGATGTTTCTGTTCTTTTTACCTGCTCTCGGAGTCTCTATTTTCTTCCACCCCACTCTGGTCATTTTTCCTGTGTAGCTTTGTTTATGGACTTATTACCAGACCTTCCTGGTTATCAAAGGTGGTGGCAGCTCACACTGTACCAGGTTCACATACCCATACAAAATCCAGTGAGTCTGTAGTTTAGACTGCTGCACCTGCTCCTGGACTGTAACCAGTGGGGAGCATTGGTTTATTACATAATGCATGAATTATATAATGCAAGAATTATATAATGTATGAATCAGATGAGACATTCAACAAGAGATGGGGGTTCCAGTGCAGTGCAGTCAGCTCTGGGTTTGTGTTTCTAACAACAGCGGCTGCTCTGCTTTACTGGGAGAGGTGGGGAGGTGAGGGAAGGCTGCCCCCTCAGAGAGTTGTAGCGTTTGGAGCAGTTCGCTTTCCTCCCACCATCTCAGTCTTCAGCTGCACTTTTTAGTATTTTAACATTTCATTCGAGTACTTTTAGACACCGTTTAAGCCCCCGGCCCTCCAAGCAGTGCATGATGTTTGATTAATAAATAAGAGTTACTGCGTAGGGGTATAAAACACAAGAGCTGCTTTTTCACTTTTGAGATCTTTGAACGTCCCCCAGCTTGGGGGGGGGGGGGGGGGGCAGAGAAGTTGCAAGAAAAGTAAAGCTCCCACTTTCAGGTAACTCCATGGGGTACAAGAAGTTGCACTGCCAAGACTTAAACAAAACAAACCATATAGCCCATGCATGTAATTAAACAGCAGAGCATAGATAGGGAAGTTAACATGGTGCAGTCATACAGGCAGTGACTGATGTGGTTCTGCTTGCACTATCGATGTGATTTACACACAGCAGTGGGGTCAAAGCATGTCATTGTATGGGTTGTGCGTGGAAATCAATAGGGGAAGCAGCTGATTGGTTAATGGTAGGAAAAAGGGTGTCTGAGAATTTCCACTCCGACAAACTGGAAGTAAGGATAGCAAACTAGGAGCTTTTGAATAACCTCAGGTTTATGGTCAGTCCTTTTATTATTTGCAAGAATATGTTGAGACTATCAGGCGATATGTTGAAGGTTTTTTCGATTTGTAAAAAAAAAAAAAAAAAGCTGTCATATAATATAATACAATATACAGTTATAATAATAATGATACTATTAATACTCATAATCATCATCATCATAATAATAATAAGTACATTTGTTTGTTACATTTCCCTCTACATTGGCGGTAAGTTTGTGCTTCAGAAGATGAAGAGGTACAGATATAGACAGACAGACGGAACTCGAAGCTTGAGCCGGGAGCAGCAGAATTGTTTGGTAGGAGAGAGAACCTGCTTTCGAACCCAGGACTCAGACCGAAGGAGATGGTTTTGCCCCTTGCCTCTGGTTCGGCAATCCTGCATCTGTGTACTGCAAGTGTGTGACAGCTGGGCCTGTGTAGGGTTGGCAGCTGATCCCTGTTGATTTCTACAGAGGGTCTCATTCTACTGTTGTTGAATCTGATATTCCTGCAGCTCGCGGCAAGTAAAAGAGGTCTTGGAGTTACCACCCAAGAGAATGCGACCCACACAGACATGCATACTCGTATACACACACACTCCAGCATAGACACACACAACCTTCCCTACTCGACTCAATATCGACAAGCCTTCATGCATATACATACAGAGAGACATATTAAAATGCAAGCTATAGTGAAATTCAAATCTTAACCTAAATAGCTGCCAATTCTGTGTGTGTACTGCAGGACGCCAAAACGTCCTACAGCGGCAAAATGAATGCTGTCTAATTTTACATGTTTATTGTTTAGTTATTCTACCAGTTTTTAAAAACTCAATGAGATAGCTACCTCTTTCAGTTTACTAGAACAGGGGTGCATGCAGACAGCTCCTGCATTCATTCATTCCAGATAAAAAGAGACTTGCTGTGTATGGACTGTAATGCACACACACACAGAATTGCACCAGCACAGACACATACAGTATATACACAGAACCACACGCTAACATTATGGACAGATCCATACTTACACAGCTAATCATGCTCACTGCTATATCAAAGCTATTCCTGAAGAAGGCTGTACAGATAGAATGTGATTTTCAGTGCAGAAGGAAGCTATATGCACACTGGTCCAACAGTCACCCACTTATTCACAAGCACACCCACACACGCACACATACCCACAGAGACACCTGATAGTGCACAGAAAGAAACAGACACTTATACAGAAACACACAATGATATACTGATCCGTGCATGCACACATAGAGACGTACATGCATACACAAACAAGCTCACACACACACACACACACACACACACTCTCACTCGCTGGCCCACACCCATTTCAAATTGGTTCTACCTCTGCTACTGCCCAGCTGTAACCCTGGAGTTACTGGAGAGAAATACAACTGCTGTCTGTGTTGTGTTTTTTTTTTCCATAAGAACTGACACAGATACATGCCTAAAGAAATCCACTGCAAATTCCCAATACCAAAGTCAGGCTGCAGTGCCACAGAAAGGAACATCCTGGTAATGAGGGGAGCATCATTACCTGCTAAGAAACTTGTATACAAGGAATAGAGACCAGCAGCACTTCTAACCAGTTTCATAAGCAAGACAATTGCATTACTACTGCTCCTGGGTCAAGGTGTTTCTAATGAAGCGGCCACAGCCCATCTGAGATTAGAAAAGAAAAAATATAGAAACTGGAGCCGGGGCAAACGCACAAATTGAGTTACACGTTTCCCGGCTTGTGTTCGTTTTTTTTTTTTCTTCCATTCTTTTAAATGTATTTAAAAGTCAGTAGAGTGTTTTGATCAGTCCCTCAAATGTATATATTTTCCTCTATATTCTGTAATAGTCCCTTAAATATTTCCGATCCGGGGGAAAGCCTTTCCCGTGTGCGTCCTCCTTTGTGTTGGATATGTGGTTGTTATGACTTTAGTAGTTTGGAAGGTGCCGCCTCCCTCGACTGCTCTGATTGGCTCAGCACGTGAAGTCTTCGAAGTTGCTCCGCCCAGGGTGATGAGGTGGGATGTTGCCGGGGTACGTGGACGGGGCTTGTAGGCTCTCGCATGGGACCTGTAGGGACACACACACATCGCCGAGTTTGTCAGGGACACAGACTGTGCAATGCAACTCGGTACAATCTCAATACAGTACAGGCTACAGTGCCTTTATTATTTCTACTGAAACAATATGTTATATAAGTGAGACAGTGCAGATATGTCCCGATTTTATGAAACCCCACAGAAATGGCGAGGGTCAGTGAAGTTTGGAGCGGTTTAATGACTTTATTGAATAACATAATATAATATGATCGGATACATTTTCCAGATGTCTGTATCACATCAATATCGGTGTCTACTATAGATTATAAACCATCTAAAATCTTACCATGCTTTTGCCATGGATATACTGTGCATTTACTATTGACTCCTTACACAGCAATGTACAGCGAGTGTACAGCCGTGAAACATCCATAACTTCAAAACACTCAATCAGAAACCTAAAACCTAAAAGGTCAAATTTATAAGAAACTTCAGTCCAGCAGACAAGTGTTTCAGCGAGTTACCCTTGAGAGCTATGTGTGAACAGCATTGTTTTTCAAGTGAGGTAGAGGTGTGAAAAAATATACGGATGGAAAAGGGTGGGGGAAACAAACCACGTTTGTGAATTATACACATTTCTAAACTTAATAAATCTGCTGACATACGGTTTGAGGGCTAGAAGTCTTTCTCGACGTCTTTGTTCTCAGTCTCAATGTTGCACTGCTGAGTGTTGAACAGATATGGACGTGAGTGATCAAAGTGTGGAAACAGGAGGTAGAGCTGTATCATCTAGAGCAGGGGTGTCCAATCACGATCCTGGAGGGCTGTTATTCCACTCCAGGTTTAACAGGTAATATGAGATAATGAACTACTTCAGGGTCTGGATTGAGGTTTAGAACAGGGTTGGAACAAAGACCAGGAGTGGAAGGGACAACTCTGACCACCCCTGATCTAGAGCAGTGGTCCTCAAAGCTGTGCCCGTGTCCAAATCTGTACCCACGAGACCAGAGCGCTGTGCCCGAAACGGCAGCCGACTTTATACTGATATACTGCCAAGGAGTTCCTGCAGTGAAGGAGGATCACCGTGTGCTCACACTCTTCTATTGTGTCGTTTGATAAATCAGAATTTCAATGTGTTTTTATTTTACATGTCTGAGGAAGTACTGTATTTAAGAGAAAGAGCGCGAGAGAGAGAAAAAACGATCATTCCTCTCGGCGTTATGAGGGAAAACACAAATGTGCCAGAGGCTAAAAAAAAAAAAACTTTGAGGAACACTGCTGTGGAGCATCATCACGGGATTCAGGGCTGATAGTTACTGACGTGACGTTTCACATCGTCCAGGCTCAGCACCACTCCCTTGTCATTGTTGTTCCTCTTGTGCTGTTTCTGACACAGGGCCCGGCGCATCTTGTGCTTCACCACCTGGAGAGCAGAGAATAAAGAGAAGGAAATATAGAAAGTGTGTGCCGTGGTTTTGGAATCTGCCTTGCATTCATTAAAATCTAACGACCCAGGTTCTAAATTAATTACTGTGCGCGGCTGAGGAGACGGGGGATTGATTCAGAGAAAGTAAATCTCAGAATTCGGCTGATGCAGGTTGAAACGTGAATTGATTTTTCATACATCGCACTCGTTATGTAAACAGAGAGCTCCATTAGCATTGGTAGAGAGCTGTGGTGTTTTTCACTCGGAAGGAGAGCCGTAAATAAACCACTTGACCACTTCGGGGACTCGCCTGGGTTATTCAGCTCTCATCGTTCGTGGAATAACTACAGCTCTCCACAAACGTTCATGAAATGTCCTCTATTTGTACAGACATTGCCTCAAAATCACTGAGGGACCATTTACTTGTACCTGTGTGGAATCTGTTTTGTTGTTGAATACATCAATGCCCTTTATCTGCTTGGGATAGATTCAGCTTAAATCCACAATCAATTGCACTCCTTGCTTTTGACTTCTAAGCAGCCAGATCTCCAGAGGTGAAAGGCTGGAGTGACTAGTGATTATAGGACCCCCCCCCCCCCCCCCCCCCAGGCTCCTGTTGTAACGTTCATTAAATTACTTGTTGCCGGGAGACAGCACGTCCCAGGTAATTAGCCACCAGATGCCAGGATCTTGCCGCCCAGCTGATTTCAAACTAGGGAAAATAATTGCAGCTTATCGTTCACATCTTTATCATTCTCTCTGTTCATTGAGATCAGACCCAGGGGAACGGGATATCTGGGGGCCAGCATACTTCCTGTGATTAGGCTGCAAGTTAAAGGGCACCTCTTCTGTACCCAGCCCACATGGAGTGCTCTGTTCTGTCCAGCACCCCTGTACTCTAGGGATGTCTCTCTCTGTTCTGGGGAGAAGCACGCCGACCACAGTTATTTTTCATGTGTTATGGGCTGATTATAAATCACATACAGTATGAGAAATCAACCAAACGCCGTTAAGGATTTGTCTAAATCCTAGTCAATATTAACTTCCAGCACAGTTCAAGAAGCCAGACCCAAACTGCACAAGATTACATCTAAGAGACACCCTACACGCGATGTACTAACTTTCTAGTATAGTTTTTCTGTAACACTTTATAGACGGGGAGATGTGTTGTGTAGCGGTTATGGCAAAGGGGACAGTGCCGTAAGACGATGGTGTTGTCTACTGTTGTCTCTCTGGCCTCTTACCTCATACAGATAGTCGAAGAGCTCCAGGATAGTCAGGAGACTAGCTCCGATGAACAGCCCCATCTGCCCCCCGATATCTCCTGCAAAGGGGGTACAAGAGCAAGACAGGAGCCAAGATCAGCTCACAGAGCAATGCCACGCTTACTTCAACCCCCCTCACCCTCACTTCAGGACTGTTTTCACTGTTCATGACTGTGTTGTAGGGATCATTTCTGATTTTTTAATTTATTTTTTGTTCCATCCATCTCTCTCTTCCATGTTGATTTGCACTTATTAGCCGTCGTCGTCCCCTCTCCCCCCTCTAAATCTGTACCGATAATCCCCTTCTTTATTGAGAAGCAGTAGAGTGTGGAAATGGAAAGAGACTCCCTCTGTCTCCCTCTTTCGCTCTCCCTCTATCTTTCTGCCCAAGAAAGAAAGCATGAGGTGGGATCTAATGCCTGCGGACCAACATGATGTAGGAGAAGACGCAGCGCCATGCCTTAAGGCCCGACCACAGGAAGTATTAGAGATGAACTAAGAAAGGGTTCATAATGGGAAACTCAATTTACCAGACATAAATTGTCTTTATATCCCATTTATAAACGTATATAAATATAGGCACAGGAGAGACGTCTTCTGAGACGCTCTCCCGGTGACCTTGAAGGTGTGACCGGCGCGCTCCCAGAATGATGGGTATTTGAGCTCTGCCTTTACTTCTGTAATAACTAGTTGCTACATTATTTTGTAAAAAGATAATTGATTTAATAATTTGTGTGTGTGACTCTTATATTGGAATATTGGAATCAATAATGGACAAAATTTAATTACTGTTTGGACATGAATCGTTATAATGTAATATCATTTTCCTTACAAGTCAGATACGTTTATATCACACACACCCTCTCTCCTTGACTGCCACACTTATCTACATTCCCTTCCCGCCCCCGGCTCTCGCCATCGGAGGTGATCTCTCTCTTGTTCATCGCTCTGCTCCCCAGCTTACCCAGCAGACCTGCTACCTCGTAGGCTTTCTTCTGCTCGATGGTCTCGTAGTTCAGCGCCTCAAAGAAGATATCCAGAACCAGGATGTTCTCCCTGTCAACACATGCAAAACGGGAGAGGGAGAGGCAAGAGGGGAAAGTTAGGGGAAAGAAAAAAGGATGAGAGAGAGGGGGTATGGAGGGAAAAAGAATAAAGAAGTGAGAGAAAGAGAGGATAAGGGAAATAAATTTGATTGTACAGCATTCAATAAGTTTGCCTAATAGATCCTTGGTACAAATAGGATGATAGCAGAGTATGCATAGTGTAGTTGCTTGAAACCCAACTGGAAACGCAACAAAGCGTCGCGTCTGATGTCTTCGTGAGAGGGATGAGGGACTAGCCAGACAGCCAGACTGCCTACTGGTTCCATGGGGACCCTGTCAACACTCCCCCTGTCATCCCTACATTGCTGCGCTAAGCGTGATCTATTCAAGGACAGCTTGTTGTTCAATTTCTCTGAGTAATAGCATCTGCAGGGCACAATAGCATGCTGTTTGACATTAGTGCTAAGTAGCTACTGTAGTGCTCATCTTTAAAAGGCAGGCTGACTGTGCTGGAAAGCTGAGTGTGTTAGACTAGTGCTCATTATTGTTAAGGTGCAGGGTAAGGATTGGAGAGGGGCACTCACGCGATGTACTGCTCGGACTTGTTGTATTTCTTGGCCAGGTACCTAGCGGACGCTTTGCTGGGGATGCGTACGAAGGACAGCTCCTTGTTGTAGCGTGTCATATTGCACGGTGTCTCGCACACGCAATAGTCATTGTCCTTCTCCACCAGGAAATCTGCGGTGAGAAAAACAAAACAGCACACTGTTCACGATGGTGCCCTTTGAAACGTTTCACCCGAAACTATTAAACACTCAGCAGAGCTGAATTTAGAAAGGATAAAAGAAGCTTTTAATACATTCGATGGCAAACGTTTCGACGCCTTCAAAACCCAACGCGTAGCAAAGTTTAATAAAGGATATTGAAAGCACGATCTTATGGTATACCACAGTACAATCTGTGCAAGTGTAGCCAAACGTACAGTAGTGAAAAAGTGGTGAAGCACAGAGAAGGATGGTAAAGCATGGGGAACCATTTGCAGTACATGAATGGAACAAAACAGGCATGCAAATTTAACTTGTACTTTATAAGGGGAAAGAGAGAAGGATGGAGGAATGGAGGCGGGACTTACCAAGGGCAGGATCAGCACATTCCTTATACTGCTCTGGGGTGCAGTATGGGGCATCTCCTGAGATAGAGAGAGTGAGACTGAGCGGAGTAAGGTCAGATCTTCATTACTTTGCATCTGCCGTTCGTAGATCTCTATTTGCCATGCTTACTAACTACTCCAGCAACAGCAATAAACCCGTCCTGACCTACCAGAATGGAAACCTATGTTCTGATCCAATGTTGTTGTTTTTTTTTTGAGCTTTTTGAGGTGAGCTGAGCTGGTGCTTACCTGGCATGTGCACCATGCGGCAGTTGCAGTTCTCCACCAGGTAGCGCGTCTCGCAATCGATGCGGCAGGCGGTGATGCTGTAGGTGTCGAAGAAGTCCGAGTCCATGGGCGTGGACTTGCAGTCTCCCCAGGGAGGGGGAAGGTAGACCAGCTGTGGAAACAATGTCAGTAATGTGAGTTATGTTGCTTCTCACATTGGCAACAAATTACTTCAATTGAAGTCCCTGTTAGTCAATGAAACTGGCTTCAAATGAAAGCCGTTGAAACAGTCGCAACAATGATGTCTCTAAAATATAAATTCCTTCGAAGGAATGGGAACTGGAATTGGAAATGGAATTGAACCGAAAAACAGGAACTGACCCAGACCCTGCTGGCAGTTCTCTGACGGATGGGTTATTTTCTCATATGAACGCCGCGGTTATTTAGCATCAGTAAAAATCTGCTATAGATAAAATTAATTAATAATTCATTCAAGTCAATAAACTGCGCATTCCGCTTCCTGCGGCAATTCAAAAGTGTTTTCTTTTATTGCAGCGATATATATATATATATATATATATATATATATATATATATATATATATATATATATATATATATATATATATATATATATATAAAAGAAAAACAATTCTCTTTCTCTACCAGGCTCTTGGGTGGGGAGGAAAGTGTTCTGGCTTTCCGCTTCATGATTCAAAACACAATCATCCAACCCTTTCATTGCTTATCCAATGCAGAGAGTGCTTTATGTACACAGGGTACAGCTGTGGAGGTCAGATTCCATTGAATTTGATCAGAGTCAGACAGGTAATTGGGTTACATCATGTACTGCCACTGAGTGCAGCGGGAACATCATTTATCTGAGAGGATTTATTCATGCAAAGAAAAAAAATTTAAGTGGCTACATCTCCTTTACAAAAGATCCCTGGGGGGGAGGGGTGGGGGGGGGGGGTCTTGTGTGTCTTTTTAAATCCTCTTAATGTGTCCAAACAGACTCTCTTTACTATATGAATCCTGCCGGAGTGATTCACTGTATAGATCCGCTTCTCCCATTACTAATATACAATAGAAATACAGTAAAACACGGACAGTTAATAGCCTGCCATCCTCCCATCCTCCTTCCCAGTGGTGTAGTCCTGAATCTGAAGGTACCGGATCGCCTCTAAAATACTGATTTTCTTAAACGCTAATTATTATACGAATTCACATTGTATTGGTCTGCTGACCTTCTAGTAACACATGTGCTAGGTAATGCGTGTATCTCTTTTCCACACCCCGGTCATAGTCGCTGCACTGCTGCTGTCGTCTTTGTCAGAATTTTTAGCCTTCTTAAAGAAGTAGTTCGTAATAGAAGAAGTTCTTTCATTTCACCAAGAGGACTACTGACTGAATCAGACAGCTGTGCGGGGGATGTGAGTCATGTGACTTCGCTTGCCTGTTATGAGTTCTGGCTTGACTGCACCACTGCTCCCCGCCCCCCCCACAGCTGTGCCCCTTTCTTACCCGCTGCTCCTGGCACGATACAAAGGTCTGGAAGCCAGGCGCCACTCCGAAGCCCAGCTGGTCGATGAAGGGGGGCTCATCCTGAGTGTGGATCTGCACCTTAATCCCAGCCTCGAATGAGGTCTCATCTAGCAGGGAGAGAACACAACATTTACTGTATAGATACTGGCCACTTCATGGGGGACACAAAGGATAAAATCTCCCGTTGAAGTTACCCCAACCGGAAATAAACAACTGGCGCTTAATTTCTTCTTTTAAGCTGAGGGAACATGAAGCCACTTTTTCAGAAACAGTGGCTTGAAACCTGGTTCCAGGAGACCTAGTTTGAGGCAGCTTTGCTGTATCAAACCCCAAGTGTCCCCTGGTGTGCCGTGCAGTGACCTGAAACCTAGTCTCCTGAAACCAAGTTCCAAGCCACAAAGTGGCTTTGTGTTCCCCCCAGCTTTATACTTAAGGCTTCCCGTAAGTCAGGTATCATAGATTTAATATCATATATTCTGCTGTTTTTTTTAGGATGTTAAATCAGACAGCCCAATCCTTTTGCTCAAAGACGTTTCTCTTTGCGCATTTCACTCCTGAAAGAAAGAGAGAGACACAACACGATATTCACAATGATTACGAAGTGAAGTCTGATTTATGAGGCCACTCCGTAGTATGGCAAGAAGAAAATACCAATTGCGGTTAAGTCTCCTGATCACAGCTCGCTTTTCTTGAATTAGATATTCAAATTCAGTATAGCACTCGTAGCGTGTAATGAAAAATGAGAATTGAATTCTGGATTTCTCTGGATGGCATGCTTAATACTAACACTGTTAATACCAACACTTCCACTGTGTTACATAATTACATATGAGACAGAAGGTCTCACATGTCCACTCTATCATCCCGACGTCTGTGTTTCTTAGGTAGTTTATTCTTTTGTAAACAACTAGAGTGTTTAAATTAGTGCTCAGTATTATTAAGGTGCTGGTAATGACAGCGCTGCAGAGCTGAGAGTGGAGTGTGTAGACTAGTGCTCATTATTATTAAGGTGCTGGTAATGACAGCGCTGCAGAGCTGAGAGTGGAGTGTTTAGACTAGTGCTCATTATTATTAAGGTGCTGGTAATGACAGCACTGCAGAGCTGAGAATGCAGTGTTTAGACTAGTGCTCACTATTGTTATGACGCAGGAAGCTGACTGCGTGGATTGGAGAGGGGCACTCACACTAATAAGTAATCAGTAATATATTCTATAAGAATGCAATCAGTAATATGTAACAGATTTGTTTTTCGAGACAGTAATCGGAAGTATATTCCTTTTTAAAAAAGTAATATTAACATCCGTGGTAGTGTGCAGTGGACAGTGTCCTGACCTGTCTCGCCCCACACAGGCAGGTACTCGTCCTGCTGGATGTCCAGCATCAGCTCCAGCCCGTTGCCTGTCCCTCCTTTCATTGTCACGAGCAGAGGCTTGCCGTCCAGCCCCGAGTTGAAGGTGTAGCACTTCCCATAGCGTGTGAAAATCTGCAAGCAGACGGGAAGACTTCAGTGATAGCAACAGACAGGACCGAGCCTCTCCGTCCTTCAGTCACATTTGCAGTGAGACTGAACTGCAATCTCTCAGCAAAGCATCCCCACACTAAAAGCATATTAAAGTGTAATACAGTGAAAGCGTATTGAAACATTAAACATTGTAAAGCCCAGAGAGGTATGGGAAAGTAATAATAAAGCAGGGTCTATTGAGAGGTTGCCGTGGTTACAGAAGATGTCTGCAGCACTCCAAGCTTTCACCTTGTTCCCCATCCCTGCAGCTTGTGCAACAGCCTAAGCAGTGTCTGTCAGAGTCAGGTACAAGGGGTCACGGTTATAAAATCCTGCGGTTTCGTGCACTGTTTACAAGGTGTAGGGCTAACGGTGGGCAGCCAGGAACAGACACAGTGAGTTGACGTGGGAACAAGGAGCTTACATTCTTCCCGAGGGTCCCACCCTACCAGACAGAGAGAACATGTCACCCTCATAAAAGATTCCCATCATAAAAGCACAGCAAAGTTAAAAAAAAAAAAAAAAAAAAAAACCCTTCACTCTCTTCCTCCAGCTTCATTTAAATACCTCCTGATTCCAATGAAATCACAAGATGCACACGGTGACCTTTCAACTCTGCCTCCCCTCCCTACCTCCCCTTCTCTCTGATATTATCATCAAAAACGGTTTTATGGAAAATTACAAAAGTTGTTAAAAATTGACAACCTGCAAACATTTCGGTTTTCAGAAAATTGTATTCTGTTGGCAATATGAAACGAGGTTCAAGTGACTTGCTACCCCTTTTAAATGTTTTACCGTAGCAAAAGTGTAACAAAGCGCAGTGAAAGCATGGTAAAACTAAGGGGAGCATCGTAAAGACAGAGGCGCGGTAAAGGATAACAATAAAAAAAAAAAAACATGGTCAGCTTTGGTAACTGTACCTTGCAGATTTACCGTGGTAAACTTGTTTTATAAGGGACGTAGCGTCTCAATAACCCTACTGGGTGAGTGTATGGGCGATGGCTGATTGTATGAGGAGATGCCTCGGGACTCACGGTGCTGAAGTTGCGCGGCCCGCAGAGCTCTCCTTGGAAGCGGCAGTAGAGCAGCATCTCCTCCAGCTGGTGCCCCAGCCTGTCCAGGAGCTGCCTCATGGATGGATGGCTGTCCCGGGGCGGGGGGAGGAAGTGGGAGAAATCCAAGAGGCGTGAGAAGGCTGCCCAGCGCTGATCCGCTCCGGAGAAGGATTCCCGAACCCCGGGCAGGACCTGCAGGTTCCTCCCCAGCATCCCGAGCCACCGCCCGGCCAGGAACAGGTCCGGCTTGCCCATGCGGGCCGGCAGGACGCGGTTCTGGTTGCAGATGGTGACGGCGGGGAAGACCAGGCGCTTGCCGTAGACCATGTGGATTTTGCTGTGCACCGGGGATGAGAGGAGGTAGCGCACGCGGTTGGATGACCAGGTGAACAGGAGCGCCAGGGCCGTCAGGAAGGCCAGGAGCCACACCAGCCGGCGTGGGTACGAACCGGTCAGGAAAATGTGGCGCAGTCCGTGGAAGGTGGTGTGCTTCAGGAAGAGACGGGCTGCCTCGAACAGGGACCCCGGCCTGGGCTTGGGCACAGGCTGGGGCTGGGACATCCTGGAACCAGTGAGACCTGTCCCTGAGCTCAGTCAAGTGGCAGAACCATCCTGGTGTGCTTCTTTCACAGTCCCTGACAGAGTGGCTGCATCCGAGCTAAAGAGGTTTTTTTTTTTTTTTTTCTTTTATGAAAATAGAGTCTAGTGGTCAACCAGAGTTTATTTTTTAAAGCGCATCCGAGACTGCGATTCTACTGCAAACTAAATATCCAAATGCATACATGCCCACGCTGCATCCGAGTGAGGGTCGATCCCCTTTCTTTCTTTCTTTCTATCTTTCTTCTTTTCTCCTTTTTTCCTTCTTCTCTCCCCTTCCTGAAATCCACGCGGGAGGTGCAGCTCAAACTCCAGTCATGCTTTTTTTTTTTTTTTTTTTTTTTTTTTTTTAATATAATTCCTTCAATAATTGATCCGTTCAATAACCCGACTACCGCCACCCAGCACAGGAGAAAATGCGATGCAGACGTTTTAAAAAAAGAATTGATTCACATCACTGCTGCTGTTAGATATCAGCAAGCAGTCCTGGAGCTGAACGAGAGCCTTTTGCAGCAAACAGATATTGTTAACACCCAGCACTGACCCACTCTCACATCTCTCCCTCTCCCTCTTTCAATTTCCTCTTCTCTCCTTAGCTATCGGTTTGATCTGTTCCTCTTGCTTCTCTCTCTCTCTATGCCTCTCTCTTTTTCTCGCCCTCTTTTCTCTTTCCCTCTGTCTCCCTTGGTTTCTTTCTCTCTCTCCCTCACCCTCCTTTATCCTTTATTCACTCTTCAGTCTCTGCCTGTCTGGGTCAATCCCTTTCCCTTCTCTTTCCCCCGCCTTGTTCTCTCCACTCTTTTCTGTGTCCATAAATATATATAAATAATATGGTCACGCATTCATTCAAAGTCTCTCCTGTTCTTCTAAACTCTCCCTCGCAAATGCATCTATCTCCCTTGTTCTCTCTCTCTCTCTCTCTCTCTCTCTCTCTCTCTCTCTCTCTCTCTCTCTCTCTCTCTCTCTCTCTCTCTCCCCTCCTCCCTCTTCCATTTTAGCCCAACCCCTGCTGCTAGCTTGATGATGTTGCTCTCTCGGACTCTTAATTAGAAAAGGCAGAAATCCTGAGAAGAAGCAGCTGAAGCCTCATCCTCTGAGGGGAGACGCTGTCCCTGCTAAGCCACACAAATCTGAGGTGCGGAGATCACCCAGATCAATAGGAGCAGTCTCAGCCGCTCATCTCCACTCGACAAACTGCAAGGGGGTCCCGCTTGTTAGTTTTAATGATTGTAAATGGTGTTTACACGAACAGCAGACCTGGAGGTACGACATGAGAAATGTGCTCGTTGTTAAACGACTTCCTGTACCGGGTAACAGCTGGAAGAACATCTAGATTGATCCAGATACGGGGATTAATGGTGCCCCTTATGAGATTGTCTGATATGCTACATGGGACTGTGCAGCGTGTTAGACCTCTGAGTCAGGACCTGTTGCACGCAAATGTTTTTTGAGCAGTTTGTAGGTGGCATGATTGAATCATTGAGTTGAATAAATCAAATGCTTATTTTACAGTTTAAGAACGTGCCTTTTTTTTTTTTTTTAATGAAAGTATTTATTTATTTTTGTTGCTAACTCAGTGTCGTGTTAGGTAAGCACCTTCCTAAAATACCCCCAAACCGTTTGTAAAACCGTACAAGGTATAGAACTACCTATGCATGGTTGAGAGAGAATCGACTGGGGCAATATCCAGCAATTCCTCTCGCTTGTGGCAAACCAAGCAAAAAATAATAATGTAGGTTTTGAAAGGGCTGTAAGCACAGAGCATGAAGCAGATTGCCAGGTGCTGTCCACCGCTGTCTCTGGTAAAGCCTTCTCTGGGCGAGGGATGATAAGAGGCTAATGCAGCTTTTACTCCAGCTCTGAACTTCAGCTGAATTGAGCCAGGGAATGGAAAGAAAAATAAATACATAAAATAAAGGCTTTTCAAAAGATTCACGGAAAGAAAATGCTTTACAGATAAAACAGCTTCTGTGCCACTCGAGTCCCTCTGTACGCCTACACATTGAGGGAGGGAGGGAGGGAGACAGCGGGCCTTCTGCTGTGCTGTAATATTAATAAAGCTTGACACTGCTCAGATTCAAAAACAATTCTAAAATCACACTTCCTGTAATTAAACCTTTGTTTTCATAACTGGGGTACACATGTAATGGGACGCGAACCATCGACACGTTTATGACTTAGCGGTGTCAAGGAGAAGACAGGGAGCCTGCACCTCTTGTTGCTAGAACTACCTTCAGGTAAACAAAGCGGACAGTCCACAAAGCCTGTTCCTGCACACAGATGGCTCAGGCGGAATGCAGGGGTTGTATTTCAGTGTCCTGCCAGCTCCTGAGTGGCCCTGTATTCCAAGTGCTGATTAAACTGCCTGTAAGGTCAATGATTCACCTCTGACAAAGCCATCAGCAGCAGTGTTAAGTGGCCTGGCTGTCACAGTGCAACTGCTGCCAGTCCCTTCTGCCATCTAGCTGTCAAAACCCTCCTTGGCAGACAGGCGCTGTGCCAGTACACCTGCCAGAGATCAAAGGAATCCTGATACCATTTTGATTTAACTTTATTATTATTATTATTATTATTTATTTCTTAGCAGATGCCCTTATCCAGGGCGACTTACAATTGTTACAAGATATCACATTGTACATTATACAGATATCACATTATTTTTACATACAATTACCCATTTACACAGTTGGGTTTTTACTGGAGCAATCTAGGTAAAGTACCTTGCTCAAGGGTACAGCAGCAGTGTCCCCCACTGGGGATTGAACCCACAACCCTCCGGTCAAGAGTCCGGAGCCCTAACCACTACTCCACACTGCTGCCACAACTTCACCTGGTTTAATATCCTATTACCTTGAGTTTCTTCTGATTCTGTTGTTTCCGCTCAGATCCTTCACTTACCGTGCTCGCTTTTTCAAAAAGCAAAAATTGCCCCCCCAAAAGTCTCTGTAGCAGCTAACCCCAGTGCAGCACCCCATCACTGCCCAGTCTCTGTAGCAGCTAAGCCCAGTGCAGCACCCCATCACTGCCCAGTCTCTGTAGCAGCTAACCCCAGTGCAGCACCCCATCACTGCCCAGTCTCTGTAGCAGCTAACCCCACTGCAGCACCCCATCACTGCCCAGTCTCTGTAGCAGCTTACCCCAATGCAGCACCCCATCACTGCCCAGTCTCTGTAGCAGCTAACCCCAGTGCAGCACCCCATCACTGCCCAGTCTCTGTAGCAGCTAACCCCAGTGCAGCACCCCATCACTGCCCAGTCTCTGTAGCAGCTAACCCCAGTGCAGCACCCCATCACTGCCCAGTCTCTGTAGCAGCTAACCCCAGTGCAGTACCACAGTCAGACAGTTTCAGTTTTTTTTTTTTTTTTTTTAAATTATTATTTTTACTGCTCAGTAGAGCTGAAACTGACAGCTGCACAGATGTCGACATCCTCCCCTTGGGATCAGTTGTCGATGCCTGGGCAGATTGTCGGACGTGCACCACTCTTAATGAAGGCAATTCGGTTGTGTTAAGACCCCCCATTGGGAATGCAGGCTTGAGCCTCTGCTGTCAAAAGCTTTATATTACCATTTTTCCTATCTCTTTTCTTTTTTTCCTTTTTTTTTAACAGTGCAGACCGCGGCAACAGCAATGAATAAATGATGAGGTGCAAGACCACACATATTAACAGCAATCGTGGACATTTTATTGCACGCCTTTGCTCGGACTGTGTGTTGCATGTACTGTATGTTTTTGTCCCTGTATCGTTCTGTAAGAGAGCTGCTCCCTCTTGTGGTGTAATTCAGAAACTGCATCCAGGTTTATTTTCTGTACTGCACAGTTCTGTTCACAGTAGAGATGTTCTTAAGCTTCCTATGTTTCGGTTTCCATTGAACTGAAATATTACTTTTTCCACCCTGTGATATTTTATAATTTTTTTTTCTTGGTTGGAGTCACAAACTTAAAAACTTGAAAAAAAAAAATGAGACGTTTATTTATTTTTTAACTGATCCTGTATACAAACATAATGACCCGAGGTGTTCATCTATATAGCTTTGTATGCATGAAGAATGTTATTATTATGTCTGGAAATGGCTGCGCCTGTCTGGAGAGATGTTTATAAACAAGGTTTCTACAAATGTGCACAAGGCAGAGGTTAGCAGAGGCTCATTTATTCTGCCAGTAACAGCATCTCTCTGATTTAAGAGCTTCAGAAATAAGCAATTGCAAGTGGTTATAACTTTGACAAAGACATTTAAGCAAAGTTGGACGGAGACTGTGAAGCTGAAGAGGAAACGTCAGAAACTGCGGACAATAATGGTGATGATTCTGGTTACCAGGAATCATCCTCTGGTGAGTCTGACGATACCAGCACTGAAATCTGCCCTGGCGTCTCCTTCAACATCAAAGGGAAGGGAAATCAAACTCTCCACACCAGCACATTGCTTCGACAGTGGACGAAACACTCCGATCAAACCATGGGAATGAATCAAGGTAGGCTGTCAAATTCCAATGTGATCAAAATGTTTTTATATATATAATATATTTCTGCCTCGCCTGTCATTTGCGAGTTGTCATCATGGCTGAGAAACGAAAACGAGTCTATTAGATTTTGTTTAGGAAAAAAAAAATTAAATTGACTCATATTTCAAATGCCACTTATTTGGGATATTATTACATCTCCCGAGGCGTCCCGTTAAAGCGACTGTATATCGTTACATATATGTTGCACGATTATACAAATGTACCTACTATGATAAATGCATAGGGAGGTGTGCAGTAACTAAACACAAATAAAGAAAGTGTGCCGAAGCACAGACAGGCATGCAATATCACATGCAAACTCACTACCTGTATAAGGACCTCGTGTCTTGAATATAGCATGATTGTAAGGCTCTGCATTATCCTAATACAGGGATGGCAATAAGACTCCCATTGCATAGCGGTTTGATTAATTCCTGGTTTTACTAGGAGTTTAATAAGACACACCTGAGCTTGTTACCTGTACACCGCGGCTAATCAAGCACATATTAAAACCTGCAATGGGTGAAAACTGCTATGCAATAGGAGTCTTATTTCCATCCCTGCTAATACAAAGGCAATTTGTAAACACAGTTTGCAAAAAAGTCCAAGTAACAAAGGCAAATGACTTAACGCTGTTTTACTAACGAGAGCTAAAGGAAAAGTGATTTAATATCCTTACAGTCACCCCTTTTAATGTTTAATGAGATGCTACAGAGAGCTTCAGCCCCCAGCGCTGAAAAAACAGCAGAAGCATCCTTCATTAAGGCACCGGCTCCAGTTACACCCCTCTCCTCAACTCAAGGGCAGCGCTGACCCACACTGCTGCTGCTGCTGCTGTGGAGATACCAGCCACCGCTGCTTGTTCTGGCTCACTTGTTGCTGAAGTCCAGAAACTGGTTCTGTTTGCATCATCAGCACCAGCAGTCTAGGTAGGTTTGAGACTGTCGAACTCTGCTTTAATCATAAGAAAACCAAACAAAATAAACCAAAAATAAACTAGACTTTGTTCTCGTAGGATTTGTTCGTGGTACAGATTTCTCTGAAACGGTTGAATGGATCGTCTTGAAACTGCAGTATGCTGTTACACTACAGATTTTTCAAGTCAAGATTTGTGAATACAGCCCCTGGAGGTCATGAAATTCCAGCCGGAACGAGATTCCTTGCTTCTTTCGGGAATGCAGAACAGACTCACTATGCAGAGCGCTCCCTCCTCTCTGAGACAGAGCTCTCGTATTCCCTGCACAGTCTCCTCTGCACCACAGCCACTGGGAATCCTGCGCGCCCGTCTCTTCATTCACAACGCATTCGGTTTACAACCCCGCTAAAGGTTTACCACGGTAAATTTGTCGTCTTTCTGTCATTTCAAATATCATTAATTTAATAAAAAATAAAATAAAAACCCAAAACAATTTTGTGCATTCTTTTTTTGCAGTCTTATTTCTGTGGGAGTCGTTCACATTCACATTAGCTATTATTTCACGTTGCGCTCCCCGTTGGAACTGAACAGCTGCAGCCAGCTTGGATTCACTGTCTCAGCATTAACAGAGACTGAGGATAAAGCTTGCACAGAGGCGCGCGGTTAACTGGTCACAAGTCAAGCAGCCAGTTTTCTCTGAAGACAGTTTAGCGGTGAGGATAATTGGTTTCATCATTGCCGCTTGGCTCTGCACAGATGAGCGTCGGGCATCAACGGCAGTCAGAGGTTAAAGGGTTTAAAATACCCTCTGATTTAATAAAGAAGGCTCACGCCTAATAGCCTCAGATTGCCGGCTTCTCGACAGCCTTAAGTAAAGTGCAGCCAGCAAACAGCTGCGTTAAGGTGAGCCAGAGGTGGATATTTATAAGGAGCTGTCGCTAACTGTTCCCCTCGGAACTACCACTCAACCTTCCAATAAAGAGACGAGCAGCGCTCCAGACCCTACCCCCTTGCCCCCAATTAGACAAATGTTTCAGCTAATTACACCCCCCCCCCCTGCACACACACACACCTCCCTCCACTCTCAGCCCGTTCACTAAAGTCAATTCACATGAACACCTAGATTTGTAAACCAAAACACAACACACCTCTTTCCACTCCTGCTCTGTATCGACCCTGAAATAGTTAATCATCTTATCTCAAACCTGGCTTGGAATTTCCCTCCAGGACCGTGATCGGACACCCCTGACTGGCTTATAAGAAAGCCAGCGCAATAGTACCCAACTCTGCTGCACTCCCCCCCTCTCACCTCGGTGAAGTTCTCGGGTCCGCACTCCTTTCCTCGGTACGAGCACTCCAGCAGCATCTCCTCCATCTGGTGGCGCGCGCGGGTGTAGAACTCCCTCATGGTGAAGGGGCCGCCCCCCAGGTCAGGCTCGGGGGCCATGGAGAACCCGGGGACCATGTCCTCGCTGTAGCCCAGCAGGGGCCCCATGTACAGCAGGTCGCTGTAGCTCAGCTTGGAGCGACGGTAGTTGTTGAAGTTGCAGAGGGTGATGGCCGGGAAGGTCATGACTTTGGCGTCAAGCTCGTCCAGCGCCGTGATGTGGGGGTACTGCAGGTAGAGCATCACGCGGTCCACCACCTGGTAGAGGAACATGGTGATGGAGAAGAGGAAGGCGAGCAGCCACAGGCCCTGCCGCACCCCCAGCTTCCTGCTCTCCCCCTTGGCGCAGATGTGGCCGATGTGGTTGGCCCCGTGGAGGCTGCAGCCCTCCAGGAAGGTGGCCAGGTCCTCCACCTCGTGATCTTCATAGTAGTCGTCTTCGTCAAAGTCTTCCTCCTCCTCCTCCTCCTCCTCCCCCCTCTCGCTCTCCCCGCCCCGCCCCAGAGGGTCGAAAGGGTCGCCCCCCCGGCTGCCTTTCCTCTGCTTCCCTGCCTCCTCATCGTCGGAGAAGGAGATCGTGCAGAAGATCCGGATGGGCATCTCAGTTTTTTTTTTTTTTTTTTTTAAATACGAGACCCCCCGACTTGAATGGAAATATGAAATGTCAGTCTTTCTTTTTCTTTCTTATTTTTTGTTATTTTCCTTCCTTTCTCTCTTTTTCTTCCTTCAGCTCTTTTCTTCCGATGTCATGTGGCGCAGTCTTCTCTTTTTACTTTATTTCTTTTTTGTTGTTTTTCTTTCTTTCTCTTCTCGGTCGTCTCAAACTCCTTTTGTTGCTTGCAGAGTTGCAATGAGTTCCTCGTCTTTCTCATTCCACATGCTCTCTCCCTCTCCCTCTATCTCTATCTCTCCCAATCCCTTTATTTTATGTATAAAATCCCATATAACCCTGTTCTCTCTTGTCGTTGCTGAGCTGTTGAAGTCCTGGGATCTCTTGCCTCTGTGCTTCCCCTCTTGATGCTGTTAATAACTGAGAAGCTTCTCTGGGATCAGAGCGCACAGTCCTGTCTGAAACACACACCGCTCTCACTAGCCCATTCATTAGCGGGCTGCTTAATAATGTATGAGAGAGACGCCCCTCGGTCTCTCTGCTGCTTGGGCTAGGGAGAGGGTGGGGGAGGGGGGAGAGGGGAGAGGGGAGAGGGGGGAGGGGAGGGGAGGGGAGGGGAGGGGGGGGGGATTCAGAGGTGTCTTCTGTGCAGATTCAGGAGCATCGGCGCCAAACATTTCAGTTCTAGGATTGAATTTATCACGAGCTACCCAAGCTACCTCAATACCAACCTTAACTTCAATCCCTCAGTCATAAGATAACCAAAGCATTGAAAACGTTTCAGCTAATGCAGGGGTGCCAAATTCCGGTCCCGGAGGCCATTCCCGCACCACGAAATCAAGAATGGCTGCAGGATCTGGGTAGAGGTTTAGGTGGTTCAATTTAAACCACTTAGAGTCAGCTTTTACTCACCCCTAAGCAAGTGCCTTTGTCAGTGTGACAGGTAGAAATCAGAAATCCGTGCACAGCTTTGCTTTCCGACAAAATAATTATAGCATAGTGTTTAAGAGAATCACTCATTCGTGCAAATGTGATATAGCCACTATAATGAATTGATGCCTTCATATCGTGGTAAATAGAAAACAGATTGTTATTATTCAACCGTGTTTATGACAATACCATACCATGCCACACCATACCCTACCATGACAATACCATAACATACCATACCCTACCATGACAATACCATACTGTACCATACCATACTCTATCATGACATACCACGACCATACCATCCATAACAATTATCCATAGTGCTGAATTTAGAAATACGAGAAGAAACCTTGTACATGTTTATCCAAGCGTTTTTTAATGTGTTTTTATTTAATATATAAGACTTCTTTAATCGGTATCTTGGGGCTGCCAGCAAGTCCAGTGACGCCCAAGCACTTTCCCAGCAATGACGCGAGACAGCCACTAATCTGAGTGGTGTCGGGGCTCTGACTGCGGGCGCCTTTCCTAAGCGACAAATGGCTTTGCCTTCCCCCAATCGTAATTCCAGTTAACAGGCGGAAATGCATTTCTTTTATTGAGTTAGAACACTGATGGGAGAAAATAAATCTAGCCATTTAGCTCTCCGTTGTCCCTCCCTGTCTGCCTCAATCAATTTGGCTGCAAGCTGGCCAACAAGTTTAAGGCTACGGACTGGGAGCCATGAGGATTCAGGTTCAAATCACCTCGTCGTTTTTTCACGTGCACGCTGGTTTTGTTATGGTTTCAATTCTGAACCATCACTGCTAGTACCTGATAAGTCATATTTTTTATGGGCTTTGATTCCTGTCGCGTCAAACTTTTTTTTAACAACTCAGGATGACATGAGCTTGAACTGCAAATAACAAAAAAAAAAACACAAATCCCTTTCTCCCTCTACACCCCATCTCCCCCTCTCTCATGTTGCACAAGAACGGGTTCCTAGTTTGTTTGTTTTGGATAAGTGCAATAAAATTCTTGATTTCCCGTCAGCAGCCTTTATATTTTCTCAGAAATCCTTGTTTATAAGGAGCCTGAACCCTCTGCGCACAAATCAGTTGAGACAGCCAGGCACGGACTCGGGAGAGGCAAAAACAAACAACAGGGGTACTGTTGAGGTCTCGGACCCTTTATATTGGAAAGGCTTGCAGATTACTAGAACGACGAAGCTTAGGGAGGTCAAGCTTATAAAGGGTGTGTCCATCTTCGATGATCCCTCACTCAGACAGCACTTGTGTTTTTGACACAGCTTGTCCTGTACGAAGTGCCACGGCTTTCTGTTTCTCCGCTCTGGTTAATAACCTCCCCCCTCCGGTCTCCAGGCTCGGCTCGTGTTTCTCATGTCAGCGCTTTCCTGCTGCACAGCGTGAATCTGAGACCTTTACGAATCCCGCCGCGCCGATCAGGTGACCCCCCCCCCCCCCTCCTGCCCGCCCCTCACCTCCCGGGACCTGCGTCAACGTTTTCACGGAGACAGCCCTAGGTCACAAAGAACCGGTTCTGAATCAGTGCATGGTATTGTATTGGGAGAATGACCTTGCCCATTGGCAGTGCGATATTATGTCTTCTGTACTGCGGGGAAAGCAATGAAAGCACAGTTAAAGCACAGGCAAACATGGGCAATAACATTGGGACAATTATTGGGCACTGTAGTCAGGCATATTAAACACAATGGTTAAGCACAACAAATGCATAATATTACGAACATGGGAAATGTGCGGTTAAATGCAAAATTACCGTGCTAATGTTCTGCGGTGAAATTCAATGCCGACCTCTACTCTCTCCAGAACAGCGTCAATATGGAAGTCAGTGTAGCGAAACCCCTTGCCCTCTTAGGGGCAACACCAGCAAAAAAATACAAACCTTAAAACTGCTTCGAAAATAAAATGCGTAAGGCACCACTGAACTGCAGCTTCCAGATGCTGAGTCTGCCTCCCGGGAGCCCGTCTAAGGGGTGCTATACAGCAGTTATTTTTTTATTTTCTTATATGTTTCTTGAGTTTTCGCAATCCCTGCGCACAATAGACTGAATGATCTCTCTCTGTGTTGGGTGTTTGTAGTTAATAAATCTGTAAGGTTCAGTAAGGCTGGGTTTCAGGGCTGCAGTTTATAGAGGCACTTTTTTTATTCTATTTATTAATTATAAATGTATTTAACCAGGACAGAACCCTTGAGATACACATCTCATTGTCAGGGGAGGTCCAGGCAAGAAAAGGTGGCAAGAAATAACTAGAAAATCAACGACAAAAACAGACAAATCATTCAAACAGGGTGAAAAAACGTTTAAGACAATCATAAAAACGATCGTATTTACAGGATTTGCAACCCTGGTCAGATTTCAAATAAATATTTCTGAGCGATTTTAAAAAGGTATTGTGACGAGGTTGTTTTTATGTTCGATGGCAATGTCTTCCCAAGATGAGATGCTTGATATACAAAGGCATGCTGGCCCATATTAGATCTCAATTTAGGTATTTTAAAAGTATCCACATCATTTGATCTTCGCGCACACTAGGGGGCAGTGTTGCTCCACAGTAGACCACGCTTCTCTGTCTATTTAAAGCCTCTGGACTGTACTGTGTCTTGTTTCATTACTGTCGGTCATACTCAGGGCGCACAGGGGCTGAGCGCATCACAGCTTGATGAAAAGATTTCCCATAAATCAGAAAGCACAGGCGTAATTGTTAATATTGGTTGTCTGTCTGTTTCCTTTTAGGTGTGAAATCCATTTCACATTTGTAAAGCAAAGCACTTGTCAAAGGAAGCTTTAGCTATTGGGACAAAGGCAATTTTAAAAAGCTGCGGCATCTTGCAGCAGTAGGAGGTTATAAGTGCCATATTCGAGTTATGTTGCAGGAACAAACCAGGAGATTTCTGACGATCGATTTTGTGTCATTTTATACAGAAGTTTTATTTAGCTATTTTTAAAAACTTTTTTTTTTTTAGCGTGCCTGCAGTAAACAGCTAATAACTCTTAAAACCCTGTGATTCCTAATCCTGCCACTCGGGGGCAGTGTTGGTGCTAGTTGGCCTTCCCAGGCTGTCAGTGGCGATGCGATTCAACTCACAGAGAGGGTGAAAGCTGTTTAGCATGCTATCATGTTATAAAGATGAGCAGCATTGGCAGGCATCAAACCTGCTGTTGCCATGGAAACGTGTCTTCCCCTAGAATGGTACCAGTCTCTAAGGGATAGCAGCTAAACCCAGTGCAGCACCCATCACTGCCCAGTCTCTGTAAAGGACAGCAGCTAAGCCCAGTGCTGTACCCATGGTAACACGCGAGGAGAGAGTATGTTTTTTTCGTCTCCAAGTCCGGAGATGAAATATGATGCTGTTATTATCAGCGGTTTGCAATAAAGAACAAAGCCTTTCTCTGCATAAAAGAGGAGAAATCAGCCGAAAGAACAGCCCGGTCCCTCCACAGGCAGCGAGGAGCACAGTAACAGAGTTGTTTTGAGGCTCCGGCACGTCTCTGTCGAGTGTTTACACTGGCGCTGGCTCTCGCTTCTCTGACCTCTGGCTCAGAGTAATGAGGCTCATCGGCGCTCCACGTTTACACAGCGGGTTTCAGGATTCAAGGAAGCAGGGTCAAAGGCAGGATTAACAAAAAAATGAAAGAAATAACATCTTGCAGTTAACCCCATCCTACCATCTTGCATCCATGAAGTTCACCTGTGACGGGGGACTGCCCCGTCTTTATGAACGTGGTTGGGACTGGCAGGGAGGGGGTTAAATTCCTCCCTGCCAGGAAAACATGTGAGAATGTGGCTGGAGCCCTAATTGAATAATCAGCAATTATTGATTAATTGGGCTCCAGCCACAGGGGATTAAAGCCAGGGGAGAGGCCCTGGCTAGAGAGAGAGTTCTGGAAGGAGCAGGAGCAGGAGCCAGTGCCAGTGCCAGTGCCAGTGCCAGTGCCAGTGCCAGTGCCAGTGTTTTTCTGTGTGTGCTGTTTTTCGTTTTGAATCCAGTGAAGGCGTTGCCCAGCCTGGAAGCTTTATTTGTAAGTTTTGTTTTGTGTCTATTTTGTGTTTTGAAACCTTTTTGTTTGGCCCTCGTGCCTGTTTATTTGGTGTATTTTGTTTTAAATAAAAACTTTTTTTTTTTAACTTTCAAAACTGTCTCTGAGCCTCACCCTCTGCCAATCCTGCCACATCGCCCTAAAAAAAAAAAGTTTCCCGCTGTAAAAGCAAAGCATTGTGAAAACGTGGTAAAGCACAGGTAAGCACAGTGAAGCACAGAGAGGTATGGTCACGCACATGCAGCAAGCCATGTTGAACTATGGTTGAGTTTAAGTGTAATAACCATGGCGAGAAAGTGTGGGGAAAACTGCCCCATAATGGTGGAAACCTTAAGAAGGGTTTGCATAGTCTTGTATCTTTCTTTTCACTTTGTGTCCACAGGGCCTGCACAGGTACATCTCAATAGTGCAGCTCTAATATAAAATGAGAGACCCAAGTAGATCACACTCAATAATAAACAATACAACAATTATGATAATTCCACAACGATTTCCAAATAAACAACTCCACAAACGCAAAGCTCTCTTTTTTTCTGCTCAGAATATCCGACCAGAAATATGCATCCCACAGTCTCCGTTGTTCAGTCGCTAATGGTTCTGGCATGAACCCGATCACATGCTTAGCTCTGCTGAACAGTGAAAGCATTGTTTCCTCTGGGTCCTGTATGCTTGACTCACCCCTGAAACACATCTCTGCAGTTCTCTCAGGACTCGCTCATCTCAATCAGCTTGCTGTTATCGCGGCAGCTCGGTGTTTATTGCATGGGTTTTCACGGCACCACGTACGGATCCTGTTCACACACTCAATGGAGTTGATTAAAGAACGATTGGTCCGTTATTTATTATGGATTAAATAAAAGTTTTTGTTTCTCATGAAAATTGCTGTTATTTTCCAATCCTTTAGGGACGCGTTCGCACAGCCAGAGGAAACACTCAATAAAACAATACCATTGTAATGGATCCCTTCCAACCACAGCACAACTACCCCCTCCCACCCCGCTGAGTGCTAATCGAAAACCATTACTGACATAGTTCACAGGACAACCACCGGCAGCTCAACCCTGATACCCCAGGAGACACGGTAAGGATGTGCTTTGTCCATCCCCTCAGTTGAGTCCTCACCAGTGGTGCTGGAACAGTTTTTATAGTGGGGGTGCTGAAAGCCATTGACCAAAACTGTAACCCCTGTATATGATGGAAGCCATGCGAAGCCAGGGGGTGCAGCCGCACCCTCCCAGCACCCCTAGTTCCAGCGTACCTGGTCCTCACACTATGAGCTGCACTATGAGCTGCTCTTTGCAACCGCGTCAGGGATTTAAAAAAAAAAAAAAAAAAACAACATGACCAAAACCATGGCACTCTCTATAAAATCATATAAGTGGTTAGGGCTCTGGACTCTTGACTGGAGGGTCGTGGGTTCAATCCCAGGTGGGGGACACTGCTGCTGTACCCTTGAGCAAGGTACTTTACCTAGATTGCTCCAGTAAAAACCCAACTGTATAAATGGGTAATTGTATGTAAAAAAAAAATAATGTGATATCTGTATAATGTGAAATAATGTATAATGTGATATCTTGTAACAATTGTAAGTCGCCCTGGATAAGGGCGTCTGCTAAGAAATAAATAATAAAAATTAAGTAAAGCAAAAGAGTGTTATTGGAGGATAGCAATGTTTTCGTTCTTTCAGGAGTTTCGCAGTATGCACTGGAGCTAAACGCTAAGATGAAGCCAGTGCTTGTGTTTTCAATGTGCTGCCTGTGACAGCCCATCGCCATCACACCGCCAGCGTCGAGACGATCTGACAGCTGTTGCATCGCCCGCAGTTCATGCGTTGCTGCAAGGCGCTGCCTTTGATTTTACGATTCTGTGTTCACACTTTGAATGACGGGTTCCCATATCCCTGGGAGCCAGGAGTGTACTAAAGCACAGCGAAAGCATGGTCTAGCAGAGGTAGGTGAAGCCCAGAGAGCCAAACCGTATGGTAAGTGCATAGTGCATTCTAACTGTGTGACAAGCATGGGAGAAACTGGAAAACATACTGTGCAAAATCTACTGTGTTCAACTTTTATCAGGGAGACGCTCGCACAGAGACACACACAGGCTCAAATGCAAGTCGTCCCCTGTCCCCCCTTTTAACGTGCAGGTGTTGTGTAGGCGGCGTGATGGATTTCCTGTCTCCAGCACGGCCTCTCCGCTCTCGTTAACAGCAATCACCGGCTGAGCGTTTCTAGGGGAAAGGGAATCCATCAAACTCGCCTCTCTCTTGCTCTCTCTCTCGCTCTCTCTCAAACCGCAGGAGGACAAAATGCACCACTGCCTTAGCAAAACCACTGGAAGATCTGAGGGGCTGGTTAAGAAACCAGTAGGCACACAATTACATTTGGAAAGTGGTCTAGTGCTGAGGGATGCAGAGGGAAGGAAGGAAGGCAGCAGCGTGGCTATGGTTACAGGGAGTCAAGCAGTTTGACCTAATAGTTATTATTATTATTATTATTATTTATTATTTATTTCTTAGCAGACGCCCTTATCCAGGGCGACTTACAATTGTTACAAGATATAACACATTATTTTTACATACAATTACCCATTTATACAGTTGGGTTTTTACTGGAGCAATCTAGATAAAGTACCTTGCTCAAGGGTACGGCAGCAGTGTCCCCCAGCTGGGATTGAACCCACGACCCTCTGGTCCGGAGTCCAGGGCCCTAACCACTACTCCACACTGCTGCCCGAGGGAATGAGAAGGGTGGAAAGGGAGTCTGTGTATCTTATTGATGAGAGCCGAGGGAGTGGGGAAGATGCCGTATAGGGCAGGGCTTCAGTGTCAAACCTAAAAATGCTTCAGAGCGCACACACAAGGAGGCTACACTACAGCTGCAGGAATCCGACTTTCCGTTTTTGAACCAATTCCTAAAGGGATGCAAGGCAGTGAAGGGGTTATCTCCGCAGTGCGAGAGGTTCTCCTATACGATCGCGATTATTGCGGAGATAAATATGAAGCTGTCTTCATGAATAAACAATGGGGCTGCTATCCTTGGAGCGGAGGCTGCCACAGGTCACATCACAGCCATCTGCACATGAGCCGAAAATCTTAATTCCTAATTTTAAACTAGCATGTAAATCACATGATTGAATAACCCAACGCCTCCTTGTTTAGCAGTGAAATACAGTTTGTATCTCTGCCTGCTGTTCCTCTCCCTAACCTGTCATTAATGTAACCAGCATACTGTCCAGGTAGCCTGAAGATTCACATATTGTTTACTCTGTTTATTTCCTCCTGATTTAACTTCCCGTCGAGCTGCGTTTTTAAATCGAATCAAACTGCCCTACTTTTCCTTAACCATGTTAAATGTGATGCACGGTGCCATTTTGCAATATATTCATTGCTGGTTTTACAATGTGTACCCAGCTGTACCCTGCTCCCCTATGCTGTACCCTAATACTCCCCTATGCTGTACCTTGCTCCCCCTGTGCTGTACCTTGCTCCCCATGCATTCTCTCTATTATGCTTTAGTGAACCTTTCTGAGTGATATAAGGTGTGGTGTTTAAGTGCAGCCGGGTGGTACCGTCGCTTTAAGAACGGTATTGTGCTCCCTGTGTCACTGTCTCGGTCTCTCCGTCTCCCTCGCTGTCTGCGTGCAGGACGCCCTGCCCTTGAGGTTAGGGAATCGTTTTTTGTTTTTCTTCTCGGAAAAGCTGAAGGAGGCCGCGGGGCTGGGAAAGCAGAACTCGTTCGAAAAAAAAGATATCCTCTGAAGTTCGATAAGCAATCTGTGAAAAGCTGATCCTGTAGTGGCGCTTCAACACTGGGAGGAAGAAGAAGAAACAGATACACACACACACACACACACACACACACACACACACACACACACACACACACACACACACTCAAGACATCCCTGCAGCAAGAGTACACCCCAGACACATCTTTACAGCCCTAATTAGGTTTGAAATCCCGCTGAGCGCTTTTTAGTTTTTTCGTTCCAATGTACGTGTGATTTTTATAATTTTTCTTCTCCTCTATTAGTTATACAAACACAGTTGGAAAGCTTGTATTGAATTCTGGCACTGTTAAATGTGAATGGCTTCAGCGAGGTCTACGGCTAAGTACTGGGGACTGGGTCGTGTTAACGGTTCATGGTGTGAAATGATTTAACCCCTTGAGGTACACAAGGAATTGAGCGCTTGTTCAAACGGTTTCTTCTTAAAATGAATTTGAGAGAGACTCAAGTATGCCGAGGAGGAAGCTGACAATTTGGATGACCAGATCCCACCTGTCAGTTAAATAGTGAAACCCTGTTCTGTGCATCATTTGTATTTGTGGGACACATACATCCCTTGTATCTTAAAAGGGTTAAGTATGACACACAATTGTGGGTGCAGTACTTATGTTAAGATTTCATGCATGGTGGGTGCAGGCAATGTTATCCATGTCTCCCTTTCTCAATTTCTTTTCAGTGTGTCATTAATTGGAACATGTTCCTCTACACCCCCCCCCCCCCCCACCCCACCCCCCGCCCCCTACCCTCGCCCCCTCCCTTCCTCCTCCTTCCCTAAATTACACAGCGCCCTGTCACTGAGTAATTCTCTTGTTTACTCTTTTTAGGGAGCCCCTGGCTTGATTACTCCATTAGCCCACACAGGAAACACAAAGCCATTACACCTGTCAAAAGTCTGTCTTCAGTTTCCTTTTTCATTTCTGCCTCACCGCCCTTTCTCTCTTCCCCCCCTCTCTCTCTCTCTCTCTCGCTCACAGACTCACACCCTCCCTCATCCTTTCATACTACATCCCCTTGCTGAAAAATACCTATTTTAATGTAACCGTGTTAGACTGAACAAAACCTCACGTTGCCAGTTCCAGTTCCTTCGGAGGAATTGATATTTTAGAGCCATCATAATCCTTGCGATTGTTTCAGCTGCTTTCGTTTGAAGCCAGTTTGGACTCAAGTAATTAGATTGCCACTGCGAGAAGCTCATTTTAACAGAATGCTGCTAATTGCAGTTTTGATCAATGATGTGTTGGAATCGATGAAAAGGGGATTGGAACTGGGAATTAATTTTGAAAATAAATTGGAACTGGAATGGAAAAACAGGAATTGACCCCGATGTCAACCGGAAATATGCCTTTTCACTGTTTCAGTGGCAAGTCACAGAGCATCAGAAGGATAAATAACCAGATTTAAATGCCGTAGCTAACCATGTCACTTCACGACCGAGTGCGAAACCTCAGAAATAGCTTTTGTATTAAGAAAGCTTTTACTAGAAAACGATCCCAGTCCATCAAACTCTTGTCTCGGCACCGGCTAAATTGAAAAACTCTTATCTGTAAATTCGATAAGCCACACGTAGTTACTTGCAGAAAGAGCCGTCTGTGTTTTAAAGCAATGACAAGAGATAAAGTTTAAATGCGCTGGTAATGAAGGCTGGGAAGCTCTGAAATACAACTTTGATTTATTTCTGAAGAACGCGTTTCCCTGTATTTCTTCATTGACATCCCCGATCAGGGATTCAGTGTATTTTCATTATTAAAAGCATCTCCTCGGAATTCTAATTAAATATTTGCCATCTCTAAATTAAAATGTTTGTTTATAATGAAGCATGGCAATCTGGGGAGGATGTACCATTATTATTATTATTATTATTATTATTAATAATCAACCTGTATGTGAGGTCACCCTAGTCCCTGACCCACCCCCTCCACCCCTGTTTGAATGGTCTGTGTCGTCTGGCTGTTGAGATCCCCAGAGTCTTTTAATATTTTATATTCTCGCTAATGTCATTTTTCCTCTCGGAAACGTGGGGAGGCTTGTGACCAGCTTCTGTCCTTGGTAAAACAATCCTGACCCAGTCTGATACCATCAGTGTGCAATATCAGACAGAGAGAGAGGGAGGAAAAGAGAGGGGGAGGGAACTGACAACCAAACGCATCTGTTTTTCCAGAAATTCAAAGCTACAGTGATGAGATTCACAAGCCCCCCCCCCCCCCCCCATCGCAGAGCTGTAACTCACTGTGTTTGTGTTCTACCGCCTTCCATAATTTAGCGCTTTATCAGAGGGCAATCCGTCTGAACAATCGCGCTTGTTGAGGGCTTTCCCCGAGGTAATCACAGCCGTCGGAGACGTACTGCCCTTTCTCCTCTCCCTTTGAAACCTGCCCACTTTATCACCCATGTGAATTAAATGAATTATAAATCGCTAGGCTTTTCTTTCTTTTTTTTTTTTAAATCTAACCCTATGTGTACCCGAGTCGTTGTGTGTGTGTGTGTATGTGTGCGCGCCTGTCGGTGTGTAAAAGGGGTGCTATGCTGCTTCACCACAGAACCACCCCATGCACAGCTTTGTGTTTGGGAGGTGGTACTGGATTAATAGCGCTTGTCATCTCGATTTTCTGCCCTCAGTATTTTCTAAGCTTCATCTCTTCCACCCGGAGAAATTCTTGAGCAAGTCTCCTGTCAGCCCCTCTGGATGATGCACAGTGTATCACCGGGCTCTAATCGTGCAGAACACCTTTGTGAATGACATTCCTACTGAACCGCCTCATGAGTCCCCACTGTCACTGAAAATCACTGGGTAAAGATAACGCAGATCTGTGTTCTTGAAGCTGATCAAAACCATAAGAACATGAGCATGTGTACGAGCAAGAGGAGGCCACTCTGCCAGCCCGCGCTCGGCCGGTTTATCTGAAACTTTGGTCTCGCCAACTGAAGCCCAGCAGTTTATGGGGACTTCTTTAAAGGGGGATCGTTACCCTCCCAGATACCCCCCCAAAAAATATTACCTTCGTCCTACTGCCATTACTGTCCCTAACACTCAAGCATAAACTGAAGAATACAAAGGTTTGGATCATTTTAGAGCATTTCACAGTACCTGGGACTCAACCTGGATTGCATCAGCCCCTTGGGTTGATTCCCTAGTGGTGTATAATGGTATAGGTTGATCGACCCCTCAGTATCTCTAAAACAGTTACAGCATTACAGTGATTCGAACTCCACCCACACTCGGTATGGTCTGATCCCTAAGGTTTCCTTATAGCAAACAGAACAGACTGACATGCATTTACATCGAGTGTCTAACGGACTGAAGCCAAGTGCAGCAGTAAATAATGTATTAGCAGTCGTTTAAATTTTACAGCTTCTGAGCAGTAGTCGTACTTGGGTAGTACAGTCATGTAGCTGGTAACTACAGTCTGCAGTAATTCAGTGTTTCCTTTTACCCCCATTGTATCTTTAGACACACTTCCTCCCGGTCTCAGGCCAACCTGTCACACACAGACACTGTCACGCTCCTCCTCAGAGGTTAACACGAAGGACACAGAGCTCTTTGAAGCATGTCGTATATGTATTTTTTTTTTTTTTTTTTATTCTTCAGAATTTTTCATTTGAATAATTATAAAAAAAAAAAACTCTGGCGAAGAAAGGTAATTCTAAAAAGAAAGAAAGGCTGACTTTTCATCTTTCGTGTGGTGGTGAGATGTCTACAGGGAGCTAATCAAAGCGAGCAGGGAGAGAGAGCGAGAGAGAGGAAGGGTACCGGGAAGGCAGATAGAGCAGGGTTCGTTTTGGTAGCCTCGCTGTCTTATCTGTTTTGTTTAAGCTGTGACTAAAAGCTGCACAACCAGATTAATCGATTGACTGGTTTGAGCTCTCCGACGCCAGCAGGTTATGACGCTGCTGCTGTTTGGGCTAAATCGGCACTGCAACAGAAACGATTGCAGAAAACAGCAGCTTGAATTTGTGCTGGATTGCTGCTCTGTCCACTGAGACTAAGTAAAGCAGCCCTGCACAGGGTGACATACGAAACAAAGACTGTATCAACTAAACTGGCTTAGTCACCCTCAAGAAATTCATAAAACCCCGAGCAGAACGAAACGAAGAGGGATGTCTTGCTGAAACAGTAATTGGAGAGAAAAGCACCTCCGAATTGTTTGCCCTTCACGGCGCTGACAATTTATTTCGGATGGCGGTGACTCGCGGTGGTGTGGGGAGTGCCGCGCAGAGATAATGACATTAGTGTGCCCGGAGGGTGTTGGGAGAGAGACGGTGAGGGATTGCAGCGCCCGGCAGGCTGTTGATAAAGCATCCTCCTGTCTCGGCTTCCCAGCAATTACAGCCCCCCCTCTAGCTGTCAATTTAAAAAGAACCGTTCCACGGGATCAAATCATTTACGAGAGTAATCGCTAGTGTGCAGTGGCCTATGCCAGGGCTTTTTGACCGTCCCCTTCATTTATAAAACTTCCCAGACATTAAGCAAACCACATCATGTCATTCTCATGCTTAACCCATGAACTGTTTACATGATTCTCCCTCATGGGTCATCCTCCACGGGTCACCATTTCCAGACCATGCTTGTGTGTGCCCGTGTATAGGGGCACTACCATATGCCAACCCAAAAATGTCAATCTCAGCCCACGAAGTTTCAAAATAGGACCGTAAATCGCAACCTGTCGTTGTTACATCATTCGTGGATCATGCAACAATCATGGCCAGCAATGGTAGTAAGGTTTATCGCATGCCTGTGTGTATGAGCTGAACGGGGTTTGGTTCTGTGGTGCTGTATATCGACTATGGTCTGGCAACAGCATTCCAGTGGGAGTGAGGATGGCCCATGGTGAAGACAGGATATTCCTGTCCTCCCGTGTACTTTTTGGTGTCCTCCATGCTTTCTCTGAGGGACAGAGAATGTCACTTTTGAAAAGCTCCACCGTGCCTGTCCCGTTTCTTCACTGACAGTCTGGGCCAGGCAGATGAACGACACAGTGTTAAATAATTCCTCTGAAAGTACAGGGGACCGGCTTGGAAGAGTGTATTCTGCACAGGTGTGGAGTGCAGGAAAGATAAGCAGCAGTCTGATTTATTTCTCTCTGAATCGTAACGATGGCAAGAACCCAGGAGGTTTCTTTTCACTGTCAAGGAGGAGGGCGAGACGTTGAGTACTCATCCGGCAGACGTCTGTTCTATAAAAACAGCAGAGCACTCGAGAGAATGGAGGAGCAGTTCCAAGGAGACGACTCATACCCAATTAGAGAAAAGAGCGGTGTGGGAGAGCACAATCACAGGAACACAGGGCTGGGATAAGGAGGTCCCGGGCTGGGCAGCATTGCTTTTAAAAACAACATGCCCTCCATCTGACTTAAAAACTTTTTTCTTGTGTCGCGACAAAACTTGTACTTGTAGGGAAGACAGTTGCAATACTAACAACCTTACAAAATCAGTTGACAGATGCTCTCGCTCTCTCTCTGTCTCTCTCTCTCTCTCTCTCTCTCTCTCCCCCTGTCTTTTTTGTGTGTAAGTTATTATGTACAGTTGACCCTGTCTCTTCATCGTCTTCTCGTGAGGTCTTTGATTGGGCAAGGTGACTACGAAGTGACGTTTTTGTCATCCAAAGTGTAAAACAATAAGAGATTCTTACACCATAAGAGACGGGGTGAACTGTGCAATCATGTTTAAATCAAAAGAACACAATACACAGTTAATGCTTTTTTTAAAAATCTTTGTCAGCTGGTAGTCTACTGTGCACGAGGCAAGCAGTTACAGCATAAAAGCATGCAGGGGAATGTTCTCAAATTGTGATTTATAATTTGTAACAAAATGTAAAGCACAGATCCACATTCCAAACCCCATCATTAAAACCTTCCTGTTTGCATTATATATAGAATAATTATTACTGTGTCACAATGTACCATTTAATATAGGAGAATGAAAGGGGTTGTCTCAAGTGCATTTTACACAACTGGACAGGTTGCCTCAGGCTATCCAGTGTAACACAGAGCAGCAATAACAGCTGTTTAGCAGATCTGAGATAACGCATCTTAATGATGCATAAAGAAAGATCCTGGGATCGCTTACCTCAGCCGAGGTCTAAAAATACAAGCAAAGAACGGAGAGGAAAAGGGTAGGGGAGGGTGCAGGGCAGAGATCGTACAGCTAGTGAGCATAAAAAATAGAAAAATAGTAACCTTTATGAGCACCTCTTCAGCCCGAGTATTGAAGGCGATCGTTGATCGGGATGGGGGGGGGGGGTGGGGGTTCGTAGCTGCGCAAGTCACGGCGTCGGAGCATGGAGAATTAGACCTCTGCTCTGCTGGCCTTTTCAGAAATGCAGTGACGCCATTGAGAACATCATTAGGTAATTAAAACTGGTGTACACAGCTCTCTCCATTCCATCTGTTGTGCCAGGGGATGCAGGGTTAGCTGGATAATCAATCCATTCCCAAGTCTGCGATGGCGACAGTGCCGTGCGCTAAAGTGCTGTACTGCATTATAAAAAAACTCGAAATAACCAGATGCGTGTTACAGTGCATTAGTTTATACAGCATTTCCAGTTTAACTCTTTCAACACTGCAGAGCGCTCTAGCAGTACAGGAAAGAGAACTCCACTCTCAACACTGCAGAGCGCTCTAGCAGTACAGGAAAGAGAACTCCACTCCACACTGCAGAGCGCTCTAGTAGTATAGGAAAGAGAACTCCACTCTCAACACTGCAGAGCGCTCTAGCAGTATAGGAAAGAGAACTCCACTCTCAACACTGCGGAGCGCTCTAGTAGTATAGGAAAGAGAACTCCACTCTCAACACTGCAGAGCGCTCTAGCAGTATAGGAAAGAGAACTCCACTCTCAACACTGCAGAGCGCTCTAGTAGTATTGGAAAGATGATTCCATATAACACTACATTGTTGACAACAGTATCCTAGGGGAGTCTTTTTGTGAAGTTGCTGAGTGCTGTAACAGTTGCAACACAGCAAGTCTCCAAGCAGTTTAAAATGATCTTTTCTGAGAAAATGCATCTAAACACTGTATAATATATGACCCTTAAAATGATCATTTCTGGTACACAAGTTGCACTACATTCAGAGGAGCGGTTCCCAAGACTACTAAATGAGCAACACGGCTGTTGGTTCTCTGGTTCCTGTTGCTAGAATTGTGCATTTCACTACCTGATTGCATTAAAGCATCTTGATAGCCCGGGGTCCTTTCAACCCTGCCTGCTGTGCAGCCTGGGGCTTGCTTGTGTGTTGATGCACTCGCGCAGTGTGACAGGACTTCAATTCCACTCGGCTCAGGAGACTCTGGAAAAACAAAAACGCTTCCCCTCGCTGCTGCTGAAATGTTACTTAACGTCTTGAATACTTCATTACACCTTTTTTTAAACAAAAAAAAAATCCACTTTCTAAACCGTCTGCCCACCCCTCCTCTTCATCCTCCTCCTCCTCCTCCTCCTCCTCCTCCTCCTCCTCCCCAACTTTGTGGAAATACTTGTAAAATGACATAAATGCATTACCTATTAATGTGTGTTACTAGAAGTTCGGTGTACAAATAAAATGTGAATTTGCATAATAATTCCTGTTTCAGAAAAATCTAGATTTTTAGTGGCGTTCCGGAATCCGTGACGGAATCCAACACCCGCCCCCCCCCAAAGTCAAGGTGACAGGCGTTTCAGTTTCTCCTCGTTTAGTTTAGTTGAGCTTTAGAGGCGAGTGCAGCTCTGCTCATGTCCGGCTGTTGCATTTTCCTGTTCAGCACCGTTACCTTTCACAGCTCCCGCACTGACCTTTTCATGTTAGATTTGATTTACTATATTTAGTTCCGGGAAGTTGATATATTGCCACTTGACCTTTTAAACAGTGGCTGTTACTGAAATGATTTGCTGTAAATGTCAGTTGTATTTGTCGTCTTTTTTTATATAATGCTGTTTGGTGATGGGAACGGGGAAACGATATGATAACCCTCAGAAAATATACCACGGTTATCATCATACCACGTTATAATGTCCTTTTATTACACAGCTATTGAAACCAGAATAAAAGCCAATTACGTTTTTATAGTAGCTGTTTAAAGAAATACACAGAGGTCATGTTTAAAATAAAAAATACAACTTTATTATTATTATTATTTATTTCTTAGCAGACGCTCTTATCCAGAGCGACTTACAATTGTTACAAGATATCACATTATATTTACATACAATTACCCATTTATACAGTTGGGTTTTTACTGGAGCAATCTAGGTAAAGTACCTTGCTCAAGGGTACAGCAGCAGTGTCCCCACCGGGGATTGAACCCACGACCCTCCGCTCAAGAGTCCAGAGCCCTAACCACTACTCCACACTGCTGCCCATGTGCACCTCCCTCTTAATAGTTAATATTTTTAGCATCTTTTCCAATTCTCTCTCCAACTACAAAATACAATGAACATTATATAAAAAAAGGACATATTTTTAACTTCAAGAGGGGAGGGCTAACGGGATTCATTTTCGGTGTCGCTTTTATGGTGGTTAGCTCGAGGGCTACGCAAATTAGCTTTCGAAAAACGCAGACGGGTCACAAGCACGTGTAACCTGTAGTAAATCTGCCCCTTCCACTTATTGAACCACTGTGTTTGCTAATCCAGGGTAACAGGGCGGAGCCTGGGCGTGAACCTATAGACTGGAGCTAATCAAGCTCATATTCAAACCTGGAATGGGTGAAACTGCTGTGCAATAGGAGTCTTATTTCCATCCCTGGTGTACAATGTCGTTCCAGGTCAAGTGTTTGACGTTGCCTTGGGCGAGGTTTGTACTGCTTTGCATCCTGCACTGCTTGGGAGCGAGATGCCCTCATTAAGTAAATGAACTGCCTAAAAATAACTCTCATTAAGGTGTTGCTGTCCCAGCAGTCTGTTCTTGTTGCTCAGTGAATCGTCTCCGGGGGGGCTGCCTGTAGGGTCCCTAGCCTGCCCAGCAGTAATTAGATCTGATTACAACACACAATGTCCCTGCTGCCGCCTTCTCATACAGGAGCAAAATACTTTATCAGCGGATAGAGGAACGTGTGCATCCATTCACTGCAGATTTGCAAGCGATTCTCAATTTATTCTCCTTTTTTTTTCTCGCCAATTTGGAAAAAGCCTTATTCAAAAGCTGCCTTGCAGCTGCAATTCACTTACTGATCAGCTGGGCTGAAGACCAGCTGCAAAGGGAGTGTTATTATTATTATTATTATTATTATTATTATTATTATTATTAATAAGGTCGTAGAATGTAAAACCTGGACTGCCTCAAACTGCTATAAAACTGGTGTCTGGTTTCTATATGATCCACTGACCCTATAGATTCTGCAGAAACCTCTTGTCTCCTCTAGCTAGCAATCCATAGACCGCCCACACCTTTGACTTGAAATGAAATCTTAAAATAAGCAAACCAACAAACAAATAAGTCTCCCAGATATTTTTTGGGAGGTTTAACTTCATGACAGCCCTGCCTGCCTGTCTGCGTTGCCTCTGTCTGACAGCAGCAGCAGACGTGAGTTATCACTGAAATGCAGGCATCCCTTATCTCCTTGGCACAGTGAGAGAGCGTGTGGGGCTGCCTCACCGTCACACACTCTCCCCCCCATGAGTAAAACCCACTTCCTCAGCTTCGGAAGGGCTCCAGAGTCACGTTGCCACACTAAACTGGAGCCCCCTGGTGTGTGTGTGTGTGTGCAGTGTACCACACGCTCCTCCGAGGGTTCGATTTCAGAGGACTCCACAGCACTGCTGTGGTGGAACACAGATTTTATTAGATGAATATTCAGATATTTCATGGCACTCTTAATCCGCTACAATGCTGTAAAAGAGCAGTGTATTACAGCACAGCAGAGCTGTACACACTTTTGGCTGAACCGATAACCAGGGAGTCCTTATAGAGCCGTACAAAAAATAGGATACTTCAAGAGAGTCACATTTTCGCACCTCAATTACCCGTATATATGGCTCATGACGAGAACCCTACAGTAACCCCTTAGAGCAGAGACTCTCCTGCATAGGTTTTATAATGACTTGGGTTGTTTCGATCCAGATAAACACCAGCAGGCAGAAAGGCTCACTCTGCTTCCTCTTGTTGGTTTATCTATATGAATTTGTCTTATTTGCTACTTTTAAAAAAAAAATAATTTAGAATGATCATTCTACACAGCACAGACGTTCTGAGGGCGTGTGAGCGTCCTCCAATCTCGCAAGCCAGAATCGCTTTAATGCCCGAGCAATCCAGAGCAGAGGTGGGCGGGGCTACCGATCCCGGAGAACAGATCTTTTTATCCACTCTGAATGTGCTCGGTGTCTGGCCAGTAGGGTTCGCTGTTGCGCGATGAGGAGAATGAGTCCCTGTTGGTTTGCCATCCCCCCACCCCTGGGAGCGTCGGAGTACCCAGCAAAGTTCGGTCTCTTTGCACAGCCAGGACACGAACCGGCGCCGTCCAAGCTGTGTGACTCATCCATCCCAGCGGCAGAGCCTAACTGGATGAGCCACTCATGAAACCCCCTATTTGATACTTTAAGGTTTGGCCTCCAGCAATGTCTGTTTCATTCTTTGAATATCTGTCCTGGCACTAGCACAGTCAGCTAGCGTGCAAAGCTATGCCAGTAGTGGTATAGGACCACTGTGGGCCTCCCTCTCCTAGCTGCTTCTTACCATCATTATACAAATGCATTTGCCAGAGTTTACATATCTATTTGCTTTACCATGCCTTCAGTGTGCTTTATTACACTTTCCCATGCTTTCATCAGAATGATCTGACACAATCAGTTAAGATCTGCACTCAGTGTGGTGCAGCGCTGCTGAGATCGGTCTCGGAGGCTGAGGGATTTGTTCCTGGTGTCTAAGAGGAACAGTTTGCCCTGTAGGGCGCATACTTGTTGGAAACAGTCTGGCTGTGTCTAGGTAGACAGGGACAGAGGCTCCCATCCCCCCAGCAGCAGCAGCAGCAGCAGCATGGAGCAGAGTTTAATAGAAGTGGCTGGCTGTGAAACATGGTTTCAATTTCCTTGCTCACACCTGGGGGTTTGCATCTATGCTGCCGCCACCTCCTCCTCCTCCTTCTACTCCGATTTAAGGGAGTATGACAGGACAGCCGCCTCGCACACAGACCTGTGGAGCGCAGGCAGGGAGATCAGAGGCGTTCCTTCAAAAAAGGTGGTGCGGTGGCTCAACGCTATTGACAGTGGTGTGGCAGGTGTTTCTGCATTCGTTTTGAAGTCTTTTTTTTCTGTACTTCTAAAATCCAATGGTTGCAGAACCATTGCAGTGACATTGTCTGTCTGTCTGTCTGTCTGTCTGTCTGTCTGTCTGCATTGCCACTGTAGTGCCTGTCTGTCTGTCTGCATTACCATTGCTGACAGTCCCATGTAAGGCTGATACCAACCAAGAGACGGACTGCCTACAAAAAGTGACAATGAGTGCTGATTGCCATCGGGCAGAGGACAGCTCAATCTGATGAGTTCTATTATGCAAAAGGAATTCCTGCCACTGTCTCATCGGACCCCAGCCGAGAGACTTGCTTTAATTATACTTGAAAAAGCGCATATCTTTTTTGCTGGCAGATTCTCTTTTCATTAAGATATTAATTCCCGGCCGCACGTGCTCTGCTGTGCTGGGCTGGGGGAGCTCTGTGGGATCTGGGGAGTAATTCAGCCAAGACAGGATTAAAACGAAAAGGACAATCAAAAAACCGAAGGGAACAGGACTTTAGTTCAGCCAGAACTTTGAAGACACAGGCTTGGATTACAACCTGAGCCACCCAGCATTCCCCTTTATGCAGGTGTACCACATTGCATTTGCATGGTAATGCTGTTCCCATTATTATTATTATTATTATTTGTTTATTTAGCAGATGCCTTTATCCAAGGCGACTTACAGAGACTAGGGTGTGTGAACTATGCATCAGCTGCAGAGTCACTTACAATTACATCTCACCCGAAAGACGGAGCACAAGGAGGTGAAGTGACTTGCTCAGGGTCACACAGTGAGTCAGTGGCTGAGGTGGGATTTGAACCAGGGACCTCCTGGTTACAAGCCCTTTTCTTTAACCACTGGACCACACAGCCTCCTCCTGGTTATGCTTTGTGTTTGCTATAGTTCACCTATTTGATTGTCATGTTTTTTTTGTTTTGTTTTTTATATATCATACCTCTCGGGCTTTACCATGCTTTCATTGTGTTTTATGGCATTTTTTTTTTTTACCATGGTAGACTTTTACAAGGGTTTGAAAACACCAGGATACAAAGAAGTGTTCAGCTTTCTGCCTGGGTGGTAGGCTGGTAAAGAGGTTGAAAAACTGAACATTTTTATGCCAAAAATCAGAAAACAGCTAATATATTACAAGTGTAGTGGGAAGGCAAAAAAAAAAAAAAAATACAAATAAATATTCAAAGACCCAGAAACCCAAACACTCTTTTACCTTTTCTTTTTATTTTTTCATTTTTGTATTTTTGAAAATATTCCCGAAACGTTCCCTCCTGCGTATCTGAACCCGTAGCACACAGAGAGTCGGCTCTTGTTGATGTGAGTGCCTCTCTCCCTTTTTTTTAAATGTATTTTTTGCTCAGATTGCATGAGTTCCCCGCGGGAGAGTCTATAAATAACCTGACGTGTGTAGATTCGGTTCCACTACCCCCCCCCCCCCCCCGGCTGGCAGTCAGCAGCCCCCGGCTCTCACATGGCTGGTAAACAGGTGAGGCTTGGCTGCCTCTCCAGCCATCCTTTACGAAGACATGAAATCTCTCTCTCTCTCTCTCTCTCTCTCTCTCTCTCTCTCTCTCTCCTTCTTTCAAGTTTTAATAGGAAAGTTTTTCTCTCCCCCCCCCCCCCCCTCTTTTTTTAATCTGAACCGCTGGGGCTCTGCGGCCCTTGAAATGTAGAAAACGCATTGATCCCTGTCCGGCACAATCTCCCGCAGTTTAATAAGAGTCCAATCTGTGCAGAGAAGAAAACTCTGCTCCTAGCACTTCAGGGCTCTCCTGTTTGAGAGCGAGAGAAAGACACAGCGCCTGCCTTCTCGACTCAAGTGTGTCTGTCAAGGCAAAACGGGGGATTAGGGATTTGTGCTCACGGTGGTACGTGTGGGTGTTCCTGTATGAATGCAAGTTGTGTATCTATGTGCTTATCCTTGGTTTCAGTGACAAGATCTCCCTTCAAGACTGTCAATCAATATTTGTATCAATAGATTTCTTTGTATTGCCTTTTCAAGGTCTTTTGTTATATTTTTGTGAAGCTCCCTGGGATGCTTGTGAGGGAAGCTGTATATGAATGAAATCAGTATAATACAAACAGAAAGTGTGTGTGCGTGAGAGATAGATGGAGAGAGAGAGACTCTTTTTTCAGTTCACTTTGTCTCCTAAATGCACGTACTGTGGACAGAGTGAAGTGGAGATCTTTTAAGTCGCTTAAAAAAAGACACCTGCATCTTTATTCATTGACACAATCGTTCATTTCAGGAAGATTACACCGCCTTCTTGAAGTGCGCTGATTAGATTTCAAGAGCGATACCGTACAGCATTCACAAAACAACAAAAGAAACCTAGCAATTTGCCGCCGTGTGTTACAAAGCATGGCTGGGGTCTGGAGAGAGCCCAGGTCAGCACACATCGAGAGGAGCTCAGAGTAGACCATTCAGAGCATGTTTAAAAGGCCACAAGCATTTCCCACTTAAGATATCAACAAATTCAACCCAATCGTATTTTTTCTTCTTCTAGGTTTCCTTGTCTGAATTTTCCACGGTTTTGACTTTTTCTTATGTGACATGCTGTAACTAGCGCCGTCCACACCTCGGCAAGGTTCATTTCTAATCTAAACCAGCACACCACGCACATTCCTCTTAATGGGACCATTAGGAGACCCTTTACACTTTATCAATGGGGTCGTGGAGTCTTCTTTGAAGAAGACACCTAGAAAGGCTTTTAGTAATGTCCCAGGATCGTCGTCCACAATACTGGTCGGCCCTTGTTAATACACGCACTTCCAAACTTGCACACCAAACAGAACAGAAAGCAGTGGGCTTATCACATCCTGCTCTCAACTCTCTCAATGGTTCAGAGCTGAACGACGTACAGTATTGTATTCCTGGGACAACGCGTCCAATTGGTATTGATATTCTGCCTGTTACTCTTAAGAGAGAGGGGGGCACTATAAGCTGTTTATTGAGCGTGTATTGATATCTCCCTGTCCAGCATTCGCTGTCCTTGCCAAGGGCAGAGACCAAGACTGACACACACTGGGGAAGCCTGCAGTCCACACAGTCTGCTCTCAGAAGCTAAGCATGGCCCAGCCTGGGCAGTATTTAGACAGCCAAATTCAATCAGATCACGCAGGGTGTAACAGACAGACAGACAGACGGGCGGACACCATCCTTGCATTAGGGTTTGATAAGGGCCTTAAAAAAAAGACAAGGGACCACACCATCAAAGTGCAGCGATGGAGCCCTCATTAAAGAATTAACCTTGCGGACTCGAGCAGACTGACAATGAGGGCAGCACACTCTCTGTCACACAGGAGAACATATTTCTGGAGTTTTATTACAGCCCTCATTTGAAAGCCGCATTAAAAAGCTGTTATTTCTGCGTGTAGGGCCATTTAAAAAGAGGAGACAAAAGACTATGAGTGAACTGTTTTAACAACCATTCAACTCTGCTGTGCCCTGGTTTGCATTGGAATTCAGCTGTGACGCTATGAATATTAAAACGCTGTTTCAACAGAGACCTTAAAAGCTACCAGTCTGGTATTTAATAACCTGGCTGGCAATTAACACTTACAATGCAATTATTCACTTAAATTAAACAAACACAGGAAATTGTAAGCAAGACAGAGAGAGAGACAGGGTACCTCCACTCCAAATAACGGTTGATAAAAATAGCAGGTTAGATAAGTGGTTCTCTAGAAATGTGTACAAGTTGACGTAGTGACGTACAGATGACCGCCTACGTCCCTGGCAGTATGCATTCCTGTACTGTACTCACGGCAATGCTTGCATTACCTGGTTGCACTAAAATGACGCTGTTTTGTTTCCAATTGTGTGTGTGTGTGTGTGTGTGTGTGTGTGTGTGAGATCTCTGTCATTTGCTAGGCTTCAGTCAGGGATGCAAACAAGACTCCCATTGCATAGCTGTTTGATCCATTCCTGGTTTTCCTATGAGTTTAATCAGACACGCCTGAGCTTGTTGCCTATGCACTGTGGCTTAATGAAGCTCATAGTAAAATCTGGAATGGGTGAAAGTGCTATGCAATAGGAGTCTTATTTCCATCCCTGACTGAAGCCTAGCAAATAATAATTCAGGCAGAGAATATTCAAAAGCAACGGACAACATCCATAAAAAATGGTAAACATGAAATAATCAGTTCTGAATGGGGAAATCATTACCCCACGCTGAGTACAGAAACACTGGACCGGAAAAGGCACACTGAGCAGTTCATTATCTGATAAACAGTGAGACAGCGCACTGTGTAGACACTGCCTAATCACCTACACACACTAGAGGACACATTTTACTGCAGTGGAAGAGAAGCCATTACAGTCAGCAGCTGAAATACGCCAAACAAAATGCATGTACAGTAATCTTTTTTTCCTTGCCTGTCCAGATACATCACAGCAAAGGACAGGATTTACTCACGACTAAACAGTAAATTAGTCTGCTCCACTGAACAACACATAGATTCTATCACAGAGCAAAAAAAAAAAGCTTATTAGAATTTCAAACATTAATCCTGCCATTAATATGGCTATTCATAGTATTAATATTATCCAATGGATTCTTAAGTCAAGCTTGAAGGTGCCAGCTCTGAGGACGTTTTGGATTATTATTATTATTATTATTATTATTATTAAAACCAGAAGGAAAGACTCGTCTAGATTAGATCTGTTAAAACTGTCAGTGCTGTTCTGACATCCTGACATCTACCCTACCACTGGAAAGCATTGCTGACTGTCTGAACGCGATACCTGCCTTGGTTTGCATGACGGCATGTTTGTAACTATCTATGAGGACACCAGGGTCGTGTCCTCGGTTGTTTTTCTGCATCATCAATGCTGATGCTCATGTACAAATTCTCTTAAAGTACATTTTCTCTGTTGGTTTCCCGTGTAACACAGATTTGGAGGTGGAATAGTAAATACCAACCAAGCATTTATAAGCAGTATAAATACTGTTGTTATTTATTTGTAAATAATGACACCAGTTTCCTCCAGGTGATATTTGAGTTGCTCTCGTATTTTAAGAGGAAACCGTTTTAACAACCGTTCAATTCCTTGTGTGCCTGAAGGCGTTACTCCAACAAGAGGACGACCAAATTTATCGATTTTTAAACAAACCAAAAAAAAAAAACACATGTGAATTGCTGAACGGAGCTCGCTCATTATTAATTAAACTCTCGTGTTTGGGTTCCCTACGATGCAGCGGTGCTAATTGGTTTTCAAGCAGTGTTTTGAAGAAACCTAACCCAGTCTTTTCTACGAGGGTTCAATAGCTCTAGAAGAGCTCTTAGACGCGTGCTGTTTGTGTTCTCGCGTATCACCGGCCTGCCCTTGAAATGAGCAGTTGATATCATTGTCTTCCAGTGATATCAACTGATCAACTGATATCAGATTTGGATAGGACGCTGTTATGTGAAAATCTATATCCTGCAGCTGCACGTTTTTCATCTCTATCAGAGACTGTGCTGAAGTTATTGATCTGGCGCCTGTGCTTGGCTGGGATTTCGGTTTGATTTTTTCATTATCAGTATCATTGAAGAAAACAACACTGTCTGCACACAGAAGGCTTGTTGCGTGTTAGTTAAAGCACGGGTTCCCAAACTGTGGATCCGCGGCTCGAAGACGGGCCGCAATGCAGTCCCGGGCGGTCTGCCGGCACAATCACTTTCTATGTTTTCAAAGTGCACCCCTGGGAACTCCTGTCCACAATAGCCTGGACTCGAACCGACGACCTCCAGGCTATAGGGCGCATCCTGCACTCCACACGGAGCGCCTTTGCCAGATGCGCCACTCAGGAGAGTGGTGTCTTTTAGTTATAAAGTACATAGATGAGGATGTTAAGGGTTGTGGTGCAGGTTGCACTGGTGTAACTAAACAGCGGTGCCTGTTTGGGCATAGATGAAGAAGGACAATTTAAAAATAGCTTAATGTGATAGATTTTTAGTTGTGAAAAGTTACATTATTTCAAGACGTAATTAAAAACTGTTTAAGTACTGGCAATTTACTTTATCAAAACTGTTTCAAAGAATGTTTAAAAGACCTGGAAGCACTTCACCCAGAGATTTCCATCGCTACGAATATTAACATTCAAATGAAAAAATAATGTAAATACATATTTACAGTGTTACAGGGTTAAACACACAGTGCAGTGTTCTCAGTTCATTTTCTTCAGGAAGTGTTAATACTGGGCCACAGTGCCTAATGCAGCTGCACAGGTGGGCCTCAAGTAAAACGGTTTGGGAAGGGTAGTTTTTAAAATCAATTTTCTTACCATTTAATCTTAAACTTTAGAAGATCCCATTGATTCAACAACGTGTTTAGGCACCCCAGAGCATGCAAAGTTTATACTGCCTGTTGGAGTAAAAAAAAAAGCTTTGGAAAAACAGTGTTTAATAGAGTCTGATTAAATATCTTGTGAACGATAAGGCTGTTTGAACGAGGAACCGTTTGTAAAATACGGAGCTCGGGAAGGGATAAGAGAGAAAAAAAAATACCTGTCGTCTTACTCTCATGTCCCCTCCCGGGCTCCGTAGTAAAGCACCTGTTTGTTTGTTATATTTGTGTACAGTACATAAATCATGTTCGCTTGGGTAGCAGATGTATTTACCCAGGGACAGATGGCATTCACTGTCTGGCTACACGGGACAGAGAGTGTACTGCCCAGAGCTGGCAGAGAGTGCCACTGTGACTCCAGCACCCAGCCAGCCATTGCTGCTCTGCTCAATTCAAATACTTAAGATGTATATTCTCGATGGGAATACCCTGGTTATTTCCAATGGTGCCCTGAGAGGTAGACGTTCAAACTACTGGATAAGAAATCAAGTTCGCCTGCGTGATTGCACACCAACTCTGCAGAATATACTCCAAGTCATTAAATCCTGTTTTTAAATTAGATAAATTGCAACCAGCTTTCTGAAAAAGACTCCTCCTAGCAGATTTTTTTTCTGAAGTGAGGGAGGGAACGGTATTCATTGTGCGTGTGTGTGCGAGCGTTAACTTTACCATGTGCAGTAGTGTGTTCCGCTATCAAATATTCATATCCAAGGTGCTAGAGAACGGGTAGCCATGGTTACGCTTCATGGGGGCTAGTGGAGCCTCTTTGATCATTACTGTGAGTTTTGGAGGTGTAATCCTTGTTCGTCTGAGTGAGTAATGGCACTGTAGCTCATCACAGAGCAGCGTGTTTCGCAAGCCAGGAGATCACAACAGGGCCAAACCCCTAAAACCACCCCCTTAGCTACACCACTGACTCACACACACACCCGGCCAGTCACTGTCCCTGCAAACACCCCCCAGCACTGCCGCACTCAGCCGTGCTGCTCTCCTGTTTCCAATCTCCTGATTTGTAGCAGCAGAGCAGCAAATCCATTTCTGCTGTCATGTCGATTTTTCACGGAGAATATTACACTTTGATATTAACCCCTACCCCCCCCCCCCCCCCGCCCAAGTGATATTAGAAAAGCTGCCACTCAGACTGGGGCGGGCGACAGACCCCTCTTGGACTGTGTTGTGTGTTTTATATCATATGTGCTTTTAAAACCCTTAAACAGTGTTTCTCCTCTATTTCCTCCCTTTCTTCTTTTTCTTCTGTTCCTCTGATGTTAAAATGACTCTTCACCTCAACCCCTGGCAAGCGTTTCTTAAAAAAAAAAAAAAACACGACTAAGATCCCCAGCCACATGGGAGCACAAAACTGCATCGGATTAAGAGCTGTTTTTTAATTGCAGCTTCTCCAAAGGGCTGACTCCTAACCTGTGAAAAATGCGTCGGAAAGCTGTTCTGGCCCGTTTTTTTTTTTTTTTTCTTTTCCCTTGCAAGCAGATTCTGCTTTAGCCAGCAGAGAAAAGGGACAGAAAGCTCTCAAGCATCGAAGCCTGCCTGGAATTTCAGATCAACACCAGCTTGAAGTTCACCTACTGAATAAGGTCCACAAATCCACGTCCAGCAACAACTGAAGATGTCACTCTATAGATGGGGAACGCTGTAACTGCCCTGATTTGGCATCAAACCTTTGCTATGCAGTCATAGCCTCCTATAGTTATTTGGGGATTGCATTTGGCTGTAATCCAGTCCATTTACAATTCCATACGAAATATTTTCACTTTGTGATCTGCAGTGTGCTTACGACGTGAGGATTTAGGAGGGTTGGAACTGGCGTGCGCTGGTGTTTCCTGGCGAGGAGAGTATGGGTCCGATTTTGATCAAACCCGCTAAACGTTTCAAAACCCCGGACAGCAAAACAAACACGCAAAGTGAATGCCAAGACTGAGACCGGATATATTGCTTGTCATTACTGTGTTTGTAACAGTTTGATCTGCTCCGCTCTGAACAACACACATGATTCGATTAGGAAGCGGTACACCAGCTCTCAAGACTCTGAGAACACAACACCGTCAGCTTGGCGTCTCTCCTTTCCCTCGCTAGCCAGTGCTGCAGCGACATTCCTAAATGCATTTCCATCTGACAATTAGCGTACAATATCCAATTATCCGTCACTGCAATATAGCTATACCATAATCCAGTTGTCACATTCTGGTGCAACGCAGCATTGGTACAAACCATTAAGTCACTTTGAGCTAATTGCCACGACAGACCTATTTGATTTGTCCAGTGCTCTATAATTTCACTCATGTTGCAAATTGGAAAGTACTGCATTTCCCAGCAAAAGCGAATTACTGAATGGAATTAATTTCTTAGATTAGATTGGCTGTCTCTAATTTCTTAGACAGCCAACAGAAGCCCCTTCTTAACCCTCTGGTTCCTGCACAGCGGCAGCAATGCTAATGTTCATGTAACTTGTTCAGCTTTGCAACCTGATGTTTAGGCGTTTGCACTGCAGCATGATAAATAGATTGGGATCAAACAGTCATCTGCAGAGAAGTTTAGCATTGTGTTTCCCACCGCTTGCTTCGAAGCAATTTTAATGAGGCGCTGTAAACTGATGTGCTCAATTTTTTGTTTGTTTTTAATCCCTTTCCCAAGCTCCCTGCGACATTTGCCTAACAGTAATCACGGAGACGATTCTCATTTTTTATTGTTTTTTTTAAGATCCAGAAAGAACACCATTAGTTTTGTTTTTATTATTTCTCAGTGATTCACAAAGACAGCACTGCCAAAATACTTTGTTTGTTTGCTTGTTTTTATTTAGTTTGCTTAATTTTTGTGTCATTATACCGCGACTCGTCAGTCTGTTCTTATATAAAATGCACATCTGATGTCATGGCAACCCCCAAGCAGCCATGGCAACCAAAGTATGGCATACCGCTGCTTGTGGCTTCATTACAGAACCACAAACTCTAGCCAAACCATTCGCCAAACCACGGCTGGCATATACAACTTCTCTGCAACATATTACAGCAAAGCAAAAAAATGACAAATGTGTCACAGTTTTGCTTTATAAATATTGTACAGGGTTTATTTATTTATGTGTTTATTTAGCAGACACCTTTATCCAAGGCTTACAGAGACTAGGGTGTGTGAACTATGCATCAGCTGCAGAGTCACTTACAACTACGTCTCACCCGAAAGACGGAGCACAAGGAGGTGAAGTGACTTGTTCAGGGTCACACAGTGAGTCCGCGGCTGAGGTGGGATTTGAACCGGGGACCTCCTGGTTACAAGCCCTTTTCTTTAACCACTGGACCACACAGCCTCCCTTCTGTGTTTTTACTGGAACGGCTCAGCCAAAGGACGGCTCAGCCAAATTCATGAGGGGCAAAGGGAACATCAAACGCGTCTAATTTGAACTTCGACAAGCAGAAATGAACACAGTCTGAGGACAATCAGCGTGTCCCTTGTGGAGATGAAACCGGTTTGAGGTTTGCTGTGTTGTATTGTTTAGTTTTTTATGGTTTTCTCCAATGCAGCCGAAACCTAATTTCAGCACAAAAGAATAATTTGTATTTTTTGAAAGATCCAAATCAAAAAAGGCTTAGACGTGAACATAGGAATGCCAGGAGAAGTGTTACGAACGAGAGGCGGCTTTTTGACCCAGCTGTGCACGCTCGGTTTGTGGGAGCTGATTGATCTCAAAACTTTGTCAAGTCGGGTCTTAAAGGATCTCAGCCATTCAGCATCACCAACAGGTAACCAATTCTACACCCTGTGTGAAGAAGTGTCTCCTTCCCTCTGTCCTAAGTCTATCTCCACTTCAATTCCATGCATGTGTCCCCTGGTCCTGCTTTCTGTGCTTAAAGTATTGGTTAGGGTTAACTTCGTCAAATCCTTTTTTATCACCATAGAAGTTTGATTAAAAATGGTTTGGGTGCTATTGTTCATAATGAGATGTTCTTAATTAACAGGGTTATAACAAAAGAAGTCTCGGTGTGAAATCTTGAAATCTGACTGGTTACTCCAGAATTCCACAATCCTTTGCTGTCAGGGTTCCTAATCACACTGTATCGGGTCTCACTCTGAACATTCCCTTACAAATAACAGGTAAGCATCTTGACAACTGCGTTAAGCAGCTAAATTAACATGCTGCATTCTCGGCTTTATGGAGTTTAATAATTTAAAGTTGCATTGAGTGCATCTCAAAGCCGTAAATCACATTAAAGACACAAAGTAGACGCATCCAGGCACGCTGAAGAGGCAGCCCTCAAAGAGCTGGCAGTCTGACAGGATCGCTAACTCACTCACGGAACGCTGTAGTGTGCAGCCCTAATGACGGCTTTAAATTCAGCCAGGATATTGATCGATGCTGCACATTCGAAAACCTGCTGCAGGGACTGGGCTGTCGCACTGGAAGGGGGGGAGGAAAAGATGCACAGAAAATGTGCCCCTTTTCCTTTACCCACAGCAGCGAGAACCAAGGCTGCAAGAACCATGCTCTACAATGTCTTTGCAGATATAACTTGTTGCATCCTAGTTCATATTCTAGTAGTATTTCTGCACCTACTGTAATCCATACTGTTTTTAAATAGGAATCTTACACTGTGACCCTGTACTGCCCTGCAACACCTGCCAAATACGTTCACCACTAACATTGTTTTTTTTTTCCTTTTAACATTGACGTTACGAGATTATGTTAAAATGCATTAGTTACGTAAAGAGGGAGCATTAAACTGATCTGTATCTGCTTTGTAAATGTTACTCGGAGCCGTGCCCGTGGGCATCCTTGTGCCCACGAGACCGGAGAGTTGTGCTTGTGACGGTATCTATCACAACCTGGAATCCTACAATGCGTCTGTAAAAGAACTCACAGAGTCCACTATTCTGCGCTCTCTGCTTTCTGAGCCGTTTGCTACCTCTGTAATTGAATGGTCTTTTATATTGTGTTATGTTATAAGCAGTTTGTTGAATGTCAAAAGAGAGAAATGATCGCGCGCTCCCGGACCTTATGAGAAACGCACAATCGCGTCCCCATAGCCAAATGACCTGGACGACAGCTGGAATGAAATAAAGACCGTATTTACAGCGGTGTGCACATTGAGCAGAACGCCCCGTTGCTTCTGTGGTTTTTGATGTGCTGTGCAGATGAAATCAAACCACTGGAACTCTTGGAACATTGCATATTGTGACAAATTAGCAGTTGTCTCGTTTAATTGATGACTTTAAAATCGGCCACACATGCAAAACAATTCATTTGGAGCTGATTTACCAAAGTCCTGACCTGTCTGACTCCCAATACTTTTTGATCATACACCTGAACAAAGGGAGATCTAAAACACAGAACAGTGTGCAGGGCTGTTCAGCTATGGACAAACATTTTCCATTACCTAAAATATAATAAAAAATGTAAAAACATAATTTAGATCTCTTATTTAAAACATCATGTAATCAAAGGAACTACAAAATGATATCGCAAAACAATATTTCACGTCAGATTTCACGTCAGAAATGTCACGTTTTCAATTTTCATTAAGTATATGGAAAACTACAAGAGTGCTATGTAAGTCAATGTGTTAACATTACTCAGTGGGTTTCACTCGACTTTAAAAAGCAAAATAAGTTCATTCTAGAAGGTGATAAAATTTGACCATAGCTGTACACAGTATGCGCTGTCCACTTCCTCCAAGCAAAAGCAGCCCACCGGTGAACTCCCTTCGGGGAAGATTAAGTACAGCTATCAGGCCCTCTCTTCCGATTGCTCCTGTGAGGGCGATCCCGATCAATTCCTTATTACCAGAGCTCCGAGAGACAACGATCAATTAAAGCTATTCAGCTGAATAATAAATACCTTCTTAATGAAACGGACGAACCCGGGGTGCATACCGAGCAGGAGAGACTAGCCAGCTGTGGCCAGCCTTGTCAGTTCAATTCGATTTGTTTGTGGCTGCGGTTCCCCTTGCATAATTTCTGTAAAGTTTTGCACCGTAGTTTCGCTGGTTGTCATGCATGGTTGTCCCAGGTTTTTGCTGTGCTTTATCCCGCTTGCCTGTGCTGATCCTATGCTTTTAATATTATTATTATTATTATTATTATTTATTTCTTAGCAGACGCCCTTATCCAGGGCGACTTACAATTGTTACAAGATATCACATTATTTCTACATACAATTATCCATTTATACAGTTGGGTTTTTACTGGAGCAATCTAGGTAAAGTACCTTGCTCAAGGGTACAGCAGCAGTGTCCCCCACCTGGGATTGAACCCACAACCCTCTAGTCAAGAGTCCAGAGCCCTAACCACTACTCCACACTGCTGCCCCACAATATGCCACTATGGGATTCTTTTATATAACTGATCAGAGTTTGAGAAGTTGCACCTGCCATAACTGAAGAAAAAAAAATTATAAGATAGATACATGGATAGGAAACTTAACAGGGTGCAATTATACATCCATTGACTGAAGGGGATGTAAAAACACAAACACACGGCTATCTTTACAGATAGATTTACGATTCCAAACTCCAGAGGGGTGTAGTGGATTAGCCCGACCACGAACACCGGAGGTAAGTTAAAGGTTGCAAGAACTGCATTGAAACATTGTTTTAAAATATATATATACTGAAATGATTTGCTCTGTTCAGTATCCTCTGTGCTTTGTGAGGCTGGTCGGGACCATTTTCTTTGGACCTCGTAAGCACTATAAAACATGCCCACACACAGACACAGGCAACACAGACTGCAACCTGACAAATTGCACATTCAACATCATCTCACGGTGTCACCACACAGCACTTCTGGTAAAGTACCACTGACTGGGAGGCTGATTGACCTCGGTTAAGTGGGAGGTAGAAACTAAACAGCAGAAACAGCATGTTAAGCTGTGCCCTGAAACACCTTGTGAACGCTTTAATCCACAGGACTCCCACGCAGATCCCTCCACCCCACCTCGGGCCTTCGGAAAAAACAAATGAATGAAATTCTCCAGAAATGAAATACCCAGGGATATGCGCACTGTGAAGCAGCTGCTCTGTCTCTCAGCTTACACAAATGCAAACTGCATCTTTTCCGTGAGTTCGCAGCAGGGGCGTTTTTAACTGCACATGTAATTGTGCAAACACAGTAGGTGCATCGCTTATGTAATGCGAGTGCATTTGTTACATGAGATAAGCACACATGGGCTTGTATGTGACAGGACTGTTTTGGTCAAAAATAAATAAAAGTCTATTAGAAAATGCAACAGCAATGCTTCGTGCTTCAATTTGGTCTTTATCAATGCCACTGTCACAGCTCACCATGCTGGTGTATAGGGAGTTTAACCCATTCCTGTTTTTACCTGGAGTTTAATATGACGCACCTCAGCTTGTTGCCTACACACTGTGTCTAATCAAGCTGGTAGTAAAACCTGGAATGGGTGAAACTGCTATGCAGTAGGAGTCATATTGCCAGCCCTGGTAATGCAGAGTTTTAGAAACATCTTGACCCCCGCGCCTTGCATTTAGCTGGGGGGGGGGAGAGAGTTTAGAAGTACCCAAGTATAAGCACTTGCTCCCATGCCTAGTTATAAGGTAAGGCAAAAACATTTCTGAGCTCAGTGCTGGGATTCTACGAGGCTGTTCAGGGTGTAATAAAGATGTTGAAAAATCTCCTTGCAAAGACTGGAGCGAGGGTGAGTAACTTCACCAAGAGACATCGCCGGGCTGCGAGAGCAACCTATGAAACATGACGCCCCGCGGCAGCCAATCTGCCCAGGAAATATAGCTTTTTAATTTTAACCAACAATAATAAAAACCATAAAACAAGGGAGGGGAAATAAATGGGAAGAAAGAAATCCTTAAGGTGTATCCTTCAGAAATCAATTAAAAGAAAGGCAGGCTTCTTTCACAGCTTCTGTGCAATGAGAGCTCTTGAACCGCACAGTATTTTGCACTGTGCTTTATAAGAGTAAGTAGTGGGTTTGTGAAAAAATAGCATTAGTGCGCTGATAGTGTAAGGATTATTGATCACACTGTCAAACAGGTAATAACGATCCATGATGTGGTACGGAACAGAAAAGCCACAGCACTTCACTGTGTGTTTTTTAAATCTCAAACCCCAGTGCACTAGAGCAGCCATTTTGAAAAAGAGCTTTGAAACAGACTTTAATGTTATAAGTGTAAAAAGTTGTCAGGATGTTAACAATGAAAAGAAAAAATCACAGGTGCATTATTTAAACAGTTGTAGCAACACATGGGGACGTATAACGCTGTATTTTTTCGGAACCCCATTAGTTACTCTTCAAGCTGAGGGAACAGAGAGCCACTTTTTCAGGAACAGAGGCTTGAAAACCAGCTTCCAAGTTCCAAGCCACAATGTGGCTTTGTGTACCTTTGAAAAGACCACCCTTCTGAAGATCACATTCAAGGCTCGGAACAGGCCTGAAAAGACCACAATGGCACGTTCAGAAATACTAAAAGAAACTTTTTCGTCTAGAAGTCTTTCTCAGTGTCTCCTACCAACCCTTCCCATTGCTTATTAATATTAATGCAGCAATTCTTCTGTGTAATGTATTTCTTTCAGAGAAGGAGACCTAAGGATGAGTCCATAATGAAAGATTTATGATATTGGTATTAACCATATCACAACCCACAAGTCCCCGAGGCATCGCCACGCCAAGCTGAATTAATTGATCTCCCCTCGATTTACGGAGTGTGTGATCTGTGCGCCAGCTCTCCAATAATCATCTTTCTGCTCGAGAGAAGCGGTAGATATCTGCCCGCGAGCCACGGGCAGGCGTGAAAGCTTCATTTCTCTTTCCAGAGGGCCCCCATCATCCCTCATTACTGGGGAGACCCCATTCTGACAGTCAGGGGCCCGCGGGGACACAAAAAAGATACGAGTGAGTACCAGGGTTGGGGTCACTTCCAATTCTAATTCCTTTTTTCAAAATCGATTCCCAGGTTGAAGTAAGAGGGAGAGGAAAGAAAGAAGACGGGGAAGGAGAAATTGAGGACAGGTGAGAGAGAGAGAGAGAGAGCGATGGATAGAGAGAGGGATAGAGAGAGGGATAGAAGTAAGAGGGATAGATATTCGACACGGTCAACAACAAATTAAATCTTGGTGGAAAAGACATGAAGGAAAAGCAGTAGGTTGGTTGCCATGGTGATGGCTTAGAGTGCAGGACTGGGAGCTGCAGAGAGACAGGCAACGAGGGAGGCTAGACAACCAGCAGAGAGGCTCACAACCCTAACCCAAACTTCTCACCTTTCCTAAGACAAACTAGAACCGTACAGCACGGGCAGTTCAACCTGGAGCCAGCCGGCCCGACAGAGCCCAATAACGCGCAACGATGCAACACCTGTCTCCGTCCTCAATGATCCACACTGCTCGCTTTGATGTACAGTAGTGTGATAAACTAAACACCTTCAGACACTCCAGGACCATCTGAACGAGAGCTAGCCAGGTCGCGTCACTGCCGTCCTGGCTGACAATAGTGTCTCTTCACCAGGGGGTGCACAAATCCGGACCTTCAGTCTTCAAAGGTATCATTCAATTATTAAGTGACAAAGACCTGGTTCAGCTCAGTGATTTAGGGTGCTGGTGGAATAAAGACCAGGAGGGCTCCAGATCTCAAGGACCATGATTGTGCACCTCTGTCCTACACCCCATGTTCCTATTCCAGCGAAGAGCACAAAGCTGAGCTGTAAGTGCGACACAAGGGGGGCATTCACTCAGAGAGCGAGTCGTTGTGTGTGTGTGTGTGTATACTGATCACTGTAGAGGACTCTTTGTTTTGTGATGTTTTATGTGCTGGGAAATGCCTGAGCTTGTCTCTGTTTGTCCCGCAGTTGCACAAATAGAAGGATTGAAACCAGAGTTAAAATGAAGAAATCAATCACAGCGGACAGTGGACTTCTGTTGTTTTCCACTGCGAATGTTTTCAAGGTCATTTTGTCGAGTATTGAATGCCCCAGAAGCCCAGTTCAGTTATGAGTTTTGAAATCTTAATAAAATGATGTCCCCCCAGCTTGTTTTGCAATATACGGCCTTTTGGGCTTTTTTTTTAAAGTTTGTTTTTGATGGATTAAATACACTTTTCTGGACTGTTGTTATTTTCTTCAGGAGACTCAAAATGTTTCATACCTACGTTGGGGGGGGTTCACAGTGACTCACTCCAAAGTCATGTGCACCATTTGTTTACTGGATAAAGGAGAGAAACGTCCATTTAAATTATAAAACTGGAAATCGATAACTCAAGGATTTAAGGGATTTGTGACATTCCGGGTGCGTTCGTCTTGGTGCTAATGACACTTCGCGAAGGGAGTGCATTCACTTTTAGAGACGCGAGTCGAAAAACACCCAACTGCTCAGTTCAGGTGAACGCTGACTTACAGAAACAGTCTCAGGCTAATGCAGGATTGGACTGAAACTGGAGAAATAAGAGCCACTTGGGTCAAAGCCTTTTAAGAATCAGCCAAAAGACAACTAACCATCGTACTAGGTGCGATCGGAAGCGATTACAGACAGAAAATGGTAAGATGGCAATCAATTAACACAATAAACCCAAACACTGAAATCTAGGTAGTAAGCAAAAAAAAACAAAACGCTGCTTTGACCAGAAACGAAAGCTCTGAAGGTGTGACCCAATCCACTTTTTAATGCCTAACCAACGGGAAGATATCACAGCTAAAAAAAAACAAAAAACATTTTGCTTGCATTCTGAGTTTGTTTCTCTTAAATTTCTGCATTGAAAAGTGAGGGGGTAAATAAAGGGCAATGGAGGTACGGATAGATGGAATTATTTAATTAGCTGCGCAGGATCTCTCCGGGACTGGGAATCCACGAGGGAAAGCTGGCTGCTCCTGATTAAAACGTCTTCAAAAGAAGTGGGGCGCAATTAAACCTGCCCGTTTAGACGGCCGGACTCGAGGGAAGGCGTGTTGCGGCTTATTAATTAGAATTCTCTCTTTACACCGATACACTGTGGTCAGCGAGCTGCCGCAGGGAGAATTAACAGCTTTGCCAGCAGCTTAATAATAAACGGAAATGTGCTGCAGGGATGGCACGGTAACCCTTTCCTGCCGTTTGCCTCTTTTTCTTTTCCGTTCTTCTCTGTGTTTTGAAGGAGGTTTCAGGATTCACAGCACGTGGTACCGGTCGTGTTTCACTCAGTCCTCACATCTCAAGCACGTCCCACTCGCTACACTGAGCAAGCTGCTTTGCCCAGCTTGGAAGCCGTTGGCCTCAACAACATGACCAGGTAGCCCGTTCCATTCGCTCACCACTCCCTGTGTGAAGAAGTGTCCTGAGTCTATCTATACTTAATTTCCAACTATTATTATTATTATTATTATTATTATTATTATTATTAACTATGGATTGGGTGGATTGGGTTGGCTATGTCAATTTCCGATTTCAATTTCAATTTCAGATTTTTACAAGGCTGTGCTTTATTTATCTCACCTGCCCTTTAGAAACCCAGACCTGTCATTTCCAGGGAAGAGTCAATCATACAAAGCCTGCCTGTTAAAAGCCTGCAGATTACAAAAAAACCTGAGTGGTGTTTGAACCTGAGCAAAAACTAAAAATTCTGCTAGCTTCAGCTCAGTTATTGCACCCACCCCAGACTCACAGCAACCCCCAGTACAGCAGAGCCATGCCATGCCCTGCCCAGACTCACAGCAACCCCCAGTACAGTACAGCCACACCCCACCCTGCCCAGACTCACAGCAACCCCCAGTACAGTACAGCCACACCCCACCCTGCCCAGACTCACTCCTCTCCTCTCTCTCAGACTCACCACTTTGAAGTCCTCTGCAGAGCAGGTCTCGCCCCGATATCGACAGTACAGCAGCATCTCCTTGATATCGTGACCCGTCCGGTCGAAAAACTCACGCATGTTGAAAGGTTTGGGTTTGAAGTTGCGGAAGTTAGCCTTGTCCTGTAGACTCTCCAGCACACTCTCCTCAGCCAGGTGAGGATCCTGGATTTCATACCTTACAAGAGGAACAATACACTATTATTATTATTATTATTATTATTATTATTATTATTATTATTATTATTATTATTATTAATTAGTCATTTAGCAGCCACTTTTATCCAAAGCCATTTGCAGAGACTAGGGGGTGAACTATGCATCACAACTGCTGCTGCAGAGTCGCTTCCAATAGGACCTTGTTTGTTTTATGTCTCATCCGAAGGACGGAGCACAAGGAGGTTAAGTGACTTGCTCAGGGTCACACACAGTGAGTCTGGCTGTGATTGAACCAGGAACCTCCCTCTTTCTTTAACCACTGGACCACTGAGTCTTTTTGGGGTCCTTGTTTAAAACCTGCACCTTTCTGCTCCGATCACATCCATTTGTGTGCCTCTCGCACTCTCTCAAAGTGAATTATCATCATCATCATCATCGGTCTACTCCAAACTTTGGACTCCTGGTCTAAAAGAATCCTTGATGGGAACTCTTTAAAAGGGGGACCAGTGATAATAAACTCATGCCCGTAAGAGGTAAGAAAATGGATTTGGCAGCCTTGGCAAGCCCTCCTATATGAGGACGTGTGATGAGGTCTTTGTGCTCATTAGAAGTTAGAAAAGAGATTTAACAAGCTTGGCTAACGCTCCTTTCAATGAGGACCAGGGATAAAGCTGCAAGTGCTACAATAAGAGGTAAGGTAATGAAATCTGCAGCATTGGCTAGCACTACTTTAACTGTCTGCGAAGATTTAGGGAAAGACCTGGAATGCGCTTTCAGGATCTCGCTGCAATTTAATGGAGGTTCTGACATTAATTAAGGAACGCTTCAGAAACGATGGTCGGCTTAGACACTGGCAAAGAATATTTCCAGCAGGGGATGGACAAAAGAACAATTAAAGAAACATGAAATGAACTGCGATATGTACAGAGGCTGGGTCATTCCTAGAACAAGGGTACCAGCAAACCCGTTCCATTCAAAGTGAAAGGTACCCAGTCTAAAAATCCTCTTTGTATTCAATCTGCAACTTATGCATTTGGTTAACGTTCGTTGGATCTTTTAATGCAAAAATCTGGTTGTTAATTAAAAGTGTCTTTCTTAGTTTGGACGAACATTTGATCCCTCTTTTGTGGAGTGGAGAATGACCCAGAGCACAGTGTAAAAGCCAGTCAGTCTCTTTGTCAGATTCGTCTCTTTGATAGAGATGATTTATCTCATCTGTGTCCAGGTGTTACCTTATGCAAAGCTGCACAAATCCCTGATTTATTAACTGAAAGCAAACAAATATTTATGTAAGTTCGCTTGGCTAATCGCATAAACTTTGCATTTTCCCGTAGCGAACAAAACTAAATTGCCTTTAATGTCACGCTGTAGCGTACACCGTACAAGTCTCTAAGCCAAGCATGTGTGAGGCCACTCACCAAACCAAGTGAGACGGGATTACAGGAAAGTGGATATTATTGGTAACTATGAAACGGATTTGCAGTATCCCCTCCATCGCCTCCCTGAGCAATCATTGTCGTCACACTGGGGGAATCTATTGGATAAGCTGGTAACAATAATTTTAGAAGAGGCTTTCATAAACAAGAATTTCAAAACCTGCTGGCTCTGATGAATATAAAGAATCACCTCGCCCTCTCTCCTGTACCTCCCCCTCTCCCTCGCCTTTGCCTTCTCTCCCTCTCTTCTCTAACTACCCTCTACCTCTGCTCCTCTCCCCTCTTCCTCTCCCCTCTCCCTCCCGATCTTCCACTCCCTTTCCCTATATCCTCTCCCTTTGTAACCAGACTCCTGTCACGTGGCAGTTTGAGCCATTCCGGGTTTTACTTAATGAGTCATCTGAGCTTCATTACAGGCATAGCGCAGAAGAGCAGAAAGCTCAGGTGTGAGTAATTAAGCTGTCATTAAACTCTCTGGGATGGAAATATAATTGTTTAAACTTGCAGAACGTCAAACGCCTGAAACAGCTCTGCTACCCGACAAGGTAACCTCATTTTTCGGAGATGCAGTGCAGGGAGAGTTTGCCCTGACTTTTCCTGTCACTCTGCCCTGGTCGCTCGGAGATCAATGAGCTAAACCAGGGCTCCCAGGAGGGAGGAGAGTGTACGGAATGGGATCATTTAGCATCGCCGGCAAGGTCAAGCTATATTCTTGCAAGTCATACAAATTAAACAAAGATTTGAATTTGAATTTTGTTCTTTTGATCTACACAGAAGCACCAAGGTTTTGGACAGGGTACTAATTACATGACTTAAAAGTCAATTTACGTCAGTGCTTAGGCGACTACGATAATTGCCTCTTTGAAATAAAGTTAGCCCTAATAATAATAATAATCGCTGCTGCCTTTTGATACAGTCAGTTTGTGTAATCGAGACAGCGTGTGAATAGCCGTGCTGCTCCGCGTAGAAGACTTATGAACACTTTATTTTATTTCATTTTTTTTTTGGTGTTACCTTTTTAATCGGAACTAAAGCATTTATATTGAAATGACTACTAGCCTCCACCAGCTGGGCAATTTTGCAAAACAGTAAAGAGTTTCCTGTTTATCACACAAGAATGCTTCTGCAGGGGTCCACTAAAGGATAGAGGAGTGGGGGTGGGGGAGTCTGTGCTGGGAGCACAGTGTGTAACCCCCAGGAGAGAGGGAGAGAGAGAGAGAGAGAGAGAGAGAGGGCGCAGAGAATTTAAAAAAAACAGCTCTATATCCAAGGAGAATCAGGATCCAGCAGGAAACTCATCAATCACAAGAAATACTTAATGAGAAAGAAAAGTAACTGATCAACTGAAAACTCATTATTTAATAATCAGCTGCCAGACTAAAACTAAACAACCGAGCGAATAGTAGCGCTTAAAAAAAAGTCTGATTTGAAAAGCCCACAGCATCAGCACTAACTTTCTTTGCTAGCGCTTGCAGTCAACTTTCAAACCCATTATGATTCTTGAATGGGATGCTCCAGTTAGACGTGCCAGACTGGGGTGAGTATGTGAGATGTGGACGGCTCAGCAGCTATGTGCTGAACAGCCCTGGCTCAGTGTATCCCTGTCCGCCTGCCTCTCCCTCTCCCTCCCCCTCCCCCACTGCACGACCCACCTGTTGTTCAGAAGGGCCAACAGCTCCCCCGCGTGGTACAGGTCGTTGCGCGTCACCCGGCTGAACCGAAACTCGTTGAGGTTACAGAAGGTGATGGCCGGGAAGTCCATGCGCGGCACCGACACCTCGTCCAGCTTCGTGACGTGGGGGTACGCGAAGTAGTACCGCACCCGGTCCACGCACACGCACAACAACAACGAGAAGGAGCCGAGGAACAAAAGCAGCCACAGGAGGCGCTTCATGCCGAACCGCTCGTAGGTGAAGATGTGGGCCAGTCCGTGAAGGGTGGATGTGCCGGCGAACACGTCCAGCGGGGTGGGCCGGGGACAGTCGTCCTCCTCCGGTTCCGCTTTGAGATCCATCTCAGCCGCGACCAGGTCCTTGTAGGGTATTGCCCTGCCCAGGTTATTCCAAATGATGGAGAAGCAAGAACCGGGACGCGAGCTCCGGGGAGGGGGGTGTTTCTCAGCGCGCCTGTGAATGATCGAGACAGGACTGTCCAATTCAGCAGCAGCACGGTGTGTTACCGGAGGATTTCGCTCTGTGAAACATGGATATTATATGACAGTGTTATTTGATCCGATTGCAAATGCAAAGTTTTATTTTTTGTATTGCCAGTGTGTAAAATGGTACCCCCCAAAACCACCCCAATAAAAAATCGGTCAAATGTAGGGAAGCCGTACATACAAGCCCAGCCTTATTATACAAAGCATCGCACGCTGTCTGCCTGCTTCACAAAAACACACACGAGTTAGTCCCAAGTAATGCAATCGCTACATCTACTGAACAAAACTTACTTGCTACAGTTGTCCGAAGCAACAAACTAAATCAATCTGAAAAGGATATATATTTAACCCCTTACTGTCCAGCGTGTCTAACCCAGTAAATGTACTGTGCAACGCTGCTGAATAACTAGGAGCACAGGACAGACGAACTGGAACAACGTTGTGTTTTAAACCACCCCCCCAAAAAGACCCCTCCCTTTCTTGTAAAAAATATATATTTAAAAGCGCATCAATCGTAATAGGAATAATGACATTAACACAGTGCGCTGTTTCCAAGGGCAGTCTGTGAATTGAAATGGTTTCCTTGTATGTTTGTCAGCGTTGCCCCATCCAAAGACAGCGGTGTTTCAATGTACATCGTGGCGGTAGATAAATGAACCCGAAACGAGAAGCGTCCGGTGAACAGGTATTCTGTAGAAAATGTGTGTTTTTAAAAAAAAATTCAAAAGCAGCTTTTGGAAGAGAAACGTGGGAATAATTTTCCGTCCTGAAGATTTTGTCTCTGGGAGTTCCGAGCGGATAGAACACGTGGAAGTGTGGAATCTGATGAGAAATCGGTGGCCAAAATAAATAAATAAAAACACCGCAAGCGAATTTAATTTGATTCAGTTTCAATAGCAAATCGATTGTATCCCACAGGCAACACAAAACAAATCCATCTTTAAAAAAAACAGCAGCAGTGTAATATCTAGTGTTCAGCTGGTTATAATCCGCACAAAATAACAACCCGTTTCTGAGAGTTATGACGCCTGTGTCGTCTGGAGGTCCAGTATTTCCCCGCGGAGGCGGCACGCTGGACTTGGCGGTGTGGCAGGTTCGGAGAAGCCGGGATCCGGTGCGGTGCTAGCCGAGGATAGGAGATGCAGGAATAGGAGGAAGGGAGAGAGAGAAAGAGAGAGAGAGAGAAGGAGGGGACGCGCCTGCCTGCCTCCCTGCCTGCGGCCGATGCTTGGTTTGCTGTTGCAGAGGGGTCTGTCTGCCAGTCTGGGGTTTACTCACTGACGATGCTGTATGGTTCGGCTCCTCTCTCCTCTCTCAGAAAGAGCAGTCACACCCCCCCACCCCTCTCCATTTAGTAATGTAACCGCTTCATGGTTTTATTACTATGGTATTCAATTAAAATGTGATGGATTTATAATTTCCAGCTGCACCCGGTGCTTCCCTGTAATTACAGCGCTTGCTGAACGCTCGCTGGAAATGTAGTTGAATCATTATTATTGATCGCTGGTATTATTGTTGTTTGCATCAACGGTGCATTACGTCAATATATTTTATTACAGGAAAAAAACACACATACAATCCGTAGTTTGATTATTTAGTGGTAGTATCTCTCTCTCTCTCTCTCTCTCTCTCTCTCTCTCTCTCTCTCTCTCTCTCTCCTCTCTCTCTCTCTCTCGTTGTTTCCATTGGGTGCGGTTTGTCTTTATTTTAGATACACGTGTTTAATTAATAATGTATTAATTCGGTAAAATTGATAGTTTAATTAATATTGTTTTAATAATTCAAAGAAATTGGGCACAGAACGAAACTTAAAAATAAAGTAATAAATAAAATAAACGATATTTTTTTTTACCGCGCGGTGAGGTGCGCGATATTTTTTTCTCCGCTCTTGTATTCCCCGCAGTGAGGTGCGTGATATTTTTTTCTCCGCTCTTGTATTCCGCGCAGTGAGGTGCGTGATATTTTGTTCACCGCTCTTGTATTCCGCGCGGTGAGGTGCGTGATATTTTGTTCACCGCTCTTGTATTCCGCGCGGTGAGGTGCGCGATATTTTGTTCACCGCTCTTGTATTCCGCGCGGTGAGGTGCGCGATATTTTGTTCACCGCTCTTGTATTCCCCGCAGTGAGGTGCGCTTCTCTTGTATTCCCCGCAGTGAGGTGCGCTTCTCTTGTATTCCGCGCAGTGAGATGCGCTTCTCTTGACCCGCAGCGATTGCAGGTTTTGTGTTTAAACGAGCCTTCCTTGAATTCTGCGCCCTCGGGTTCCAGCTTCAAGGAGCTGGATAGCAGTGTGGGATTAAACTGCGTGTAATTACATTGCGGTCGGGAGCGGAGAGCATTGATTCCTGTTATATTCATCCGGCTCAGACTGAGCTGCCAACACCATCAATTCGATACAGCGTGTCAAAGAGCAAAAAAAAACAAACACAGTATTTTGTAGAGTTTACAGCTTCCAATAGATTTTTACAGGACTAAAATTACTACTTATCGAACTGTAAACTAACCACATTATGAATACATTAATAACTACGTTATTATGATATGTATAGGCTAATACATTCATTTATATAATACATTCAAAAACAGCAAACAGCTCTCTATCCAAGGAGAATCCAACAGGCAACTCATCAATCACTAGATATACTTCATTAGCTAATTATTAAAATAGTGACTTTTTAGTTTATCGATTTTTCATCTATCTATCTATCTATCTATCTATCTATCTATCTATCTATCTATCTATCTATCTATTGATCCATCTATCTATCTATCTGTCTATCTGTCTGTCTGTCTGTCTCTGTGTCTATCCATCTATCCATCTATCTATCTATCTGTCTATCTGTCTGTCTGTCTGTCTGTCTGTCTGTCGTAAATGTGCAGTTTTGAAAGAAATGTTCTAGAACAAACGTGTTTTAACCAGTCTGATGAAGGGTGTCGGTTCTCTCACCATTCAAGCAGAACCAATGAATCTTCGTACTGGTTGTATAATGAAATATGCAGTGAACCAGAAATCATATATTATTAACGGGTGCTTTAAACGCTCTTTACACGTCATGAGTCTGGGAGAGCCGCTTTACAAACACGGTTTCTAATCTCTCAATCCAAGACGCATTGGTAGGCCTACACCAATCAGCTCCAGCAGCTATTAAACAAAGAGAGAGCCTGGCTTACAGTAGATGTGGATACACAGAAAATATTTCAAATGCATTCATTCACCGTGAATCAGGTATAGTACGCCCTGTCTAATCCCAGCCGCTCTGCAAACCCATCATTCAGCATCATTTTATCGTCCCAACCTTTCCCACAGTAAAAGCACAGCAACTTGTATTAAAGCACAGTGAAAGTATGGCAAAGCCCAGAGAGGGGTGGTTTAAAAAAACATGTCAAACCATAGGAAACAAACAGTAAAGATCCTCTGCAAACGTGTATAGAGGAAGGGAAAGGAAAGGCTGGAGAGATGAGAGGACAGCCACAGGGCGCAGCCCTGCTCGGTTATCATCTTTATTCACGGCACAAGAGAACATTGTTTCTAACCCCGGAGGATTGAGGATGCATTTATCACAGAATGCCATTGAGCACGTGTCTTTCCTATGATTAAACTGCTTCAAATTTAAGATATTATCATTTTTTTCTTCTCTAAATCTGCATGTGTGCTGTTTTGAGTTTGTCTGGAGAATTCTAACTGCCGGAAAAGCCTTCCTCGTGCCACTCAAACCACGTGACCGTGCAAACTTCTAAACTTCCATAACTATGAAACACTCAGCAGGGCTGAATTTAACAATACTAAAAGTTACTTAAATCCAGCAACAAACTTTTCGACTCATTATTTCTTCGGTCTCTTGTACCAAGACGTTTCTCGTTGAATTTAAAGCTTATTTTAGTTTTTCTAAACCTTCCAGCTGTGTCAGCCCGGCTTCAAGGAGATCTGCACACGCTGCATTTGATTCAGTGCTTCATCTCTGCTTGCTGTCGGTGCGCTCGGCTGGGCTCGCTTTGATTCAATGAAGTACAGGAGACGTTTAATCCTGCACAGACACAGGGCTGCTAATGCCAGCAAGCTCTTAGCGAATGCACTGCGATTAGGAGGTGTAATTAGCAAGATTCAATTCAGACGATTCCCTAGGATTCTCTCGAAGGCCATTAGCGAGGGAGGAGTTGGTTTTAATTGCTGCCAAAGGGCGCACAGTGGTTGGGTTTAATGTTGCCTGGCTCTCTGTATCAATGTGCTAACCTCCATAGAAAACAATGGGACAGCACTGTCCAGATAAGCATGTGCGATGCTCAGTGGGCAGAAAAATTAAAACTTGAAATGAAAGGGATAATCGAGCTCATAATAACGCGTCCTATGTTTTGCACTATTTCAATTTCTGAAACATACAAATAAAAATGTAAAAAATACATTCAAAACATTATATTGACAACGGGCCTTTAAATAGCACGTTGACGGTCAGCGTGGCGTGAACTGAAATATCAAACGACTGTCCTCTGAAAGCAGGGCCAGCTGTGAGAGAGTTAATGGAGCGGGATCCGCTGGGGGAGGCTGATGCAGCCAGAGCCATCAGAGAGGTCAGCAGCCCTGATAAAGTTTCCTGCAATCTGATCTCTCCCTCTTGGTTCATTTGACATGCTTGTTGCTGAATAGTTGCTTTTGAATAATACACGTGTAATACACAGCGCATCAGCGCCCTCTAGTGACAATTAATATGGTTGCCGCACAGTATCCTGACAGTCTTCGTTTTTGCTTCCCTGTGCATTTCCATACTTTCCAGTGACGCGATACACTTATGGTGCGCTTCTCCTAGGGCAGCGCAGAGTTGGGTCCCTTTAAGTGTGTGTAAACTCAGTGTCCCTGAGGATAGAGCAGACGCTCCGGCATCTGGCGCGGCGAGATGTACAACCAACGTTTTAGAAATACTAATTAGAAAAAAAATCATTAAGAAATCATTAGCTGCTAACGGCACCCCGCAGAGAGGAATTTTAACGAGAAAAAGAAATGCCTACATAACAAAAAAAAAGTCTTTCTGAAAACAGTCTCAAAATCCAGATACAGAATTTGGATTATTATTAGACATATTTCTTACACTTAAAATACTTTTTTGGCGTTACTTGAATACTCGTGTTAAAACAAACAACTTTAGTATTACAGTTAGAAAACTAAGCAAGAGACTGTTGCTGCATAGATATCAATATTTAATTAGCGCGGTTATTTTTTGTAACATTATTAGGGTTTTTGGAAAGTCAAAACCGAACTATACCGCTCAGGTGTGTAGAAGGTTGCCACAACCAAGATGGCGTTGCGACTGTGATGTTCCGCAGCCTGTTCGTGCCCACGCTCTCTGACGTCAGGACGTTCCGGCGCAGGTCATTGGCCGGCGGGTAATTTTGAATAGAAACGGCCGCTGCGGGAGAGACGGTAGAAGAAACTCTAGTCAGAGAAGGCGGTAATAAAATGGACTATTAAGAAAAAAAAAGTATTATACAGGTGTTGAGAAAAAAAAAGACATTAATAAAGCCTGTGTACCGTGGCTTCGGAGAGAAAAACAAAAAAGGTAAATTCATAATATTATTAATTTTATATATAAACTGAAGCGCATACCAAAATGGTTGCCTTAACATTTTTACCCGTAGTTACACAAACAAAAAAATATCTACATTCGGTGTTGTTTTAACACAAAGTCGAGGTGGCGTTTTAGTGTAACTTCTAAAACTAGACTGTATGTTTGTTTCATTTCTTACTGTGCTGTTTGGTTAAACCGAGAAACGCTGTTTAATATTACGAGTGGGGCTTTGAATGCTGGTGAATGGACGGTACTGAATAATACTATTTTAAAAATCTGGTGTCTTGTTTGGTGTAGATTTTGAAATTGGAATAGCAATGAGTCAATGTCACGATTGCATTAGGTTTGCAGTAACACGGCAGTCAATATTAGGGTGCAGTGTTTGCGTACGGGTACATTAGTTAATAAAATTGTAAGTACTTGTATGCTTGAATTAAAACTCGAGGGACGATGTAAGGACGCAATCTAAATTAATGTGTTTTTAAGCGTTTACTTTTACACAGGTCAAGATACAAAGTGATATGATTAGTTATAAGGAAACTAAGGAGGCAGCTATTATTAGTTAAACGTACTGGAATTCAAAATATGAGGTGGGTGGAGGATTACGCATATCAATGTTGGTTCGTCAACTGTAATCGTCTATAATACTCAAAGGGTCTGTCTGTTCCTTTGCAAGCTTGACCTCGTGTTGGGGTTGGAGTGCAGGCTGGTAATTCAAATTGTCAGTCATTTTAAAGGAGGTTTCGTGCACCTCATTGCAAAATAGGGAAGTTAGCATCATTTTTTTCTTTGTGGGACACACATGTCAATTGTACCTTCATTAAAATTTAAATGTGCGCCACTGGTTCCCTGTCACTCGGACTAGACATTGGTAATAATTTTGTGTTGAAGGGGTGAGAGACTGGGGTTCGAGCTACAGCGTCTTGAAATCCTGTTAATTTTTTTTTCACACAGGGATATAATTCAAAGCTAATTCCTGGATTAAAAAAAAAGGCATCTGAACCTCCTGTTGTCCAGACAGTATTGTGTTAATCTCAGAATGTTATGCAGGTGCACACTGAATGGATAGCTGCAGTGTTTTGCAAGATAAAGTTCGGTGGCAACATCTCTGCATCCCGGTTTGTTTTGTACATCTCTGGGAGTTGGGTCACTAAACAGTCAATGAATGTCTGGATTGCAGTGGCGCTGTGGCTAATGATTGTCTGTTCCTGCAGGAAATGGAGACGGCTGTGCTGCAGATGCACAACCTCTTTGATCAGCTGCTGAGGCAGGTTGAGGTGCTCAACGAAGGCATGGAACCCCGTAAGTGCATTTTTGTTAGTTTGCTGTTGTGGAGGGCAGGGGCGAGAGAGGACTGGCAGTGCCAGCTTGGTCTTTGTTTCAACTGTGTACGATGGTAACTCGAGTGAGCGAAACATATGACCTGCGCCTGATGGAAATAAGACTCCTAAATTCGACATATCACAGCCAGTACTAGCTACAGATATACAGTAATATCAATTGAAAATACAGACAGGATTATTGTTCCCTAGTGCCACCATTGGGTCTTTCATCCTCAAACCTGTACATAAGTTTCAGACCAGTTGGGTACTCATGCTATGCATAACCCACAGGCATGGAAAGATGACTCCTATTGCATAGAAGTTTCACCCATTCCAGGTTTTACTGCAAGCTTGATCAGCCACAGTGTATAGGTAACAAGCTCAGGTGTGTCTTATTAAATGGATCAGCCTGCTATGCAATGGGAGTCTTGTTTCTATCCCTGTAGTTCTGTTCTGCCTCATCAGGGACTGGTTAGGTTATTGTTCTATTCCCTGGTTTGACATTAAAAATGTGTTCAAAACAAATCCAAGCGACTAGGGGCCCCCAGACATTAGAAACAAGTGCTTCAGTGAGTTTGATATCCCTAAATTGCTGCACATAATTATTATTTTTTTATATATATAAATCTTAAGAATAATTGTAAGCCCACATTTAAAATAAAAAAAAAAAAAAATCCTAACTGGTACACATACAGACTTCCAAACCTGATTTAGAAAGAAGAGGTGTTAAAAATTAAAATTTAAAACAAGATGGATCCACCCAGGCAGTGCAGTTCAGAAAGCGCCGTGTCTCCTCGATTTTTTCCTGTCCAGCGTTAACTTTTCCTGCGTCTTTGACTTGACCACCCTTTCACCGCAGAGTTCCTCCAGCTGGCTCGGGATTTCGAGGAATGCCGGCGGCGGTGGCAGAAGACAGACGCGGAGCTGCTGCGCTGCAAGGAGATCCTGTCTAAGGCAGAGACGGAGCGCAGCGCCCTGGACGTGAAGCTGAAGCACGCCCGCAACCAGGTGGACGTGGAGATCAAGCGCAGGCAGCGAGCCGAGACCGACTACGAGAAACTGGTGATGGCATTACTGCTCTTCTCACTTTGCTTGATACTCACCACCGTATGCCAAAGTGCCTCGACATCCTGTCCAGAACTCCACGGCAGCTTGTGCTATGCGTAACCCACAGGCATGGAAAGAAGACTCCTATTGCATAGCAGTTTCACCCATTCCAGGTTTTAATAGGAGCTTAATTAGTCACACTGTATAGGTAACAAGCTCAGGTGTCTTATTAAACTCGTGAAACCAGGAATGGATCCCTGTCTTAAATGGTTTGCTTTCAAAACAGTGTATAAATAACAATGAAAGTGCGATTATGGGCGATTGTTTCTGCTGTGTAGCATGGCAGTCCTGCAGCTCTCCTGTTCTGATCCTGTCTCGTGTGTGTCTTTGTTTAAATGCAGGAGCGTCAGATACAGCTCATCAGAGAGCTGCTGATCGCTGAGGGCTCCACCAGTATCCAGCTGAGTGACGAGCAGAGATCCGCCCTGGCATTCCTCAATGCCAGGTCTCAGCCTACAGGACTCAATGCCAGCAAACGGTAAGAACAGCTGCCTTGTGGAGCAGCACCCAAAGAAATCAATTTGGTCAACTGAGGGCAATTTTTTTAATTCCTCCGGAGCTTCAAAATGCTCCATTTTTAAAATATGAAATACTTTACTTGACCTTGTTTTTTCTTGTGAGTTTTAACTACAGAATTCTATAGTGTGACTAATGTATCTTTTATTCATCAGATTTAAACCGCACACGCACACACACAGAGTTCATGGTATAATGATCACACAGTACCTGAAAGGAAAAATATATATTTCCGCGCATTGTAGCTAAAATTCAATCCAAAATGTCTGTAGGTGGCTAGGCGTGTTTGATAAGTTTGGTGAAGATCAAAGTCAAGGCATTTATCAGTGTACAGTACGACAGACAGATCAGCATGTAAGCTTTGACCCTAAACAAGACAATCTGTTTGTGTTTGACCCCTGATAGGCACCACTGTCTCGCTCAGTAGTGCTGTCCTGTTAACCTGTTCTGGTTGTCCTCTCGCAGGTTGTCCACGATAGACGAATCGGCGTCCATGATGTCGGACATCAGCTACGATAAGACGGACGACTCCTTGGTAACGCTTTGCTTTCAAGAGGTTTTCAGTTTGCTTTGAGTCGAGCAAAGTGAACAGCTGTCCCTAACCTTTCACTTCTCCTACCCTGATAGGACTGGGATTCCTCCATAGTGAAAACCGTGCGTCTAAAGAAAAGGGAAAAGAGGGTAGGTAGTCTTCTAAATTGGGGGTGTTGGTGGTTTGAACCTCGGCCAAGTTTTTAAATGTGTAGAATTTGTCTAAACGTTTAACTGTTGTCAAATAGGTGTTAGCCTTGGTGTTTACATAGTCTGTACAGTGCAAGCCAAAAATGCAGTCTCCTTTATATACAGGGTGATTAGAAAGTAAGTTTACCACATCAACGCACCATATCATTGATATGGTAAACTTATTTTATTTAAAAATAAATAAATAAATAAAAAGACGACTGAGGGCTTATGGTGGCTTTTCTGATTTGGTAAAAAACGTTTACAAAATATAATTGGTTAAAACATTAAAATGTTTAATGCTAAAATATAAACATTTGGGGAAATAACAAACTGACAGCTCTGTTCAGAGAAAGGGTTGGTGTTTTCCTGCATGGTAGTATAATGCTGTGTTGTAAGATCTTGCATAGTATTGTAATGCTCTGTAGTGTGATTCTGGGATGTGACTTGTGCTCTGATCCCAGCGCTCCTCCCGACACCATGCGGACGGCCCCCCTACAGCACCCAAGCGGTCACGCTCCACTGGAAGAACCTCCGACAAAGTAAGAATGAACAGGCCAGCAACGACAACTTTGTTTTCTTTTATATACCTTTTTTTTTCTGGTTCAAAATCAATAGCAAAATAATTCCTGTGCATCTCTCTGCTTCTATAATTGGACTAGTCTCCTCCTGTCAATAACCAGCTCCAGTTGATAAATTCTACTGAGAGTTTTTGTATTTACAGTCGTGACAGGGGCTTGGATGTCTGTTACCAATGTGTGAATTTTGTATTTATTTTTCATAAGGGGAATGAGTCTATTGTGACCAAGACTACCGTGACTGTTCCTAGCGATGGAGGACCCATAGAGGCCGTATCCACTATTGAAACAGTGCCCTACTGGACCCGCAGCCGCAGAAAGACAGGTGAACACAGCCTCTTACAAGAAGCGCCTTCCTCAAATCTTTCAAGCATATCTCAATTACTTTCCAACCCCAAAAAATACCTGAACTAAATCATAGATCGAGTGACCCTGTTTGATGCACTTCAGCTGGATCGACCGAAAATGCTTTCTTGCATCTTCTTAAATTCTTTCGAAGGAGGAGAGGGACTGTATGCATTGCTACAAACAATTACTGTGATATACAAGGTGTTGTAAATCCCTCAAATCCTCTGCTGAGAGAAATCCTAGCAGTCTCTCGAGGGAGTAGGGCGGTGTTTCAGTAGAGGTTTAGGGGGAATGAGAAGGCTGCAAACAGACAGATGCAGGCTGTTTGTTTTCGCTCTCTTTTAGCTAACCTGCAGGGGTGGGACAGTGACTCGATCCTCTCTGAGAATGTGGACGCTGAGAACGTCGGGCTACAGAAGAAGCCGGAGGTGGAACATTACCAGGAGCCCAGCACCCCTCACAGCAACGGCTGCATCAGGCTGCACGAGTTTGTGTCCAAAACGGTAACGGTAGCTGATTTCTGTCTTGGCTATCTTAGACCGTGGCCGTCCAGCAGAAGGCTCTTGAGCCATGGAAGGCTTGATTATTGATCTCCCCAATATGCCACTTTTTTGATAGTATTCCTGTTTAGGAATTAAGGGTTTTGCACCAATCGACTGGTTCTCAGTTGGAGTCAATCATTATATCTAATTAAACGGTGAATAGCAGTATTGTTGATCCAGAATCACTGGGATCTTTTAAGCTACTAGGAACTGGACAATGGGCTGACTGGCTTGTTGCCGTTCCTACATTATCTTTATGACTTCTGCACCCCTGAAATGTTTGTTGTTCTCCTCAGGTGATCAAGCCCGAGTCCTGCGTGCCCTGTGGGAAGAGGATCAAGTTTGGGAAGCTGGCACTCAAGTGTCGGGACTGCAGAGTGGTGGCTCACCCAGAGTGCCGAGACCGCTGCCCTCTGCCCTGCATCCCATCCCTGACTGGGACCCCTGTGAGGAATGGAGAGGTGCGCACCCACAGGCTGACTATCGGGAGCTTGAAACTGGCACCAGCCCTGCACTCAGTGCTGGTCCTTTTTGGTTTCAATATATTATTGAAGAGTTTGAACTGTCAGTTCTCGGTTACCTGATCGCACTTCTCATCGCAGCATGAATAAGCCTGTAGGTTTACTAATCGGAGTTGCTCATGTAGATTTAAGGGATGAACAGTTTGTTTAGTACTTGAGGACCTGGGTGCAAGTTTATTTTGGTTCATTTTCATCATCTGGACGGGCCACATTTGCCCACTCCAGAACTGTGCTCAGGCTAGTTCTTGCCATTCCTGTTTGGACCGCTAGATCCCTGTGTTTGGAAAAAGTGAAACTGTTATGACTAGCGTTGCTGCTGCTGACTTTGTTGCAGGATATTGCTTGTAACTGATCCTGGCCTCCTTTCTTTCTTTTTTTTTCCTTCTCTAGGGAACCCTTGCTGACTACGTTCCTCCCACCTCTCCTATGATCCCAACGCTGGTTGTTCACTGTGTGAGCGAAATCGAGCAGAGAGGCTTGAGAGAGGTAACCTCGCTGCGGGTATCCTTAAATAGATGTTTTCAGCTAGTACCACCTTCAGTGCACTAGCCACAGCCTTTATCTACTTGTCTTTCAGTTTTGCTACAGTTCACTCGCGGTGCATTGCATCACTGTGCAGCCTTGACACTTGACAGTATAAAGCATTTTGTTTACTTGATTTTAGTATAGTTTCATGTTCTGCCTTGACTCGGTGTGTGACTGGATTCGCACACAGCGTGAGATAGGATGTGACCTCTCTCTGACTTTTTCTCTGTGTGTGTGAGACTGGGTGCTGGTTCTCTCTCCCTCTGTATCTCTGACTGGACTCTGTCTCTCTCTCCCCTCCTGTCAGACGGGTCTGTACCGCGTCTCTGGCTGCGACCGCACCGTGAAGGAGCTGAAGGAGAAGTTCTTGCGTGGGAAGACGGTGCCGCTGCTCAGCAAGGTGGATGACGTGCATGCCATCTGCAGCCTCCTCAAGGACTTCCTGAGGAACCTCAAGGAGCCTCTGCTCACCAGCCGCCTAAACCGGCCCTTCATGGACGCTGCAGGTACACGCAGTTTGAATGCATTCACACCAGTCTCAATCAGGAACTTATTTTTAATTGACTTCTTGAATTTCAGACGAGAGAACCAGGAAGCTTAATTGTAAATTGTTTTGAGTGGGGTTGACTAACGTTCTGTCAATTAATGCCTCTGCTTATTGATTTGGTGGTGTATGCTGACTAGTGTTTTATTTTTCCATCTGTTTCAGAAATCTCCGATGACGATAACAGCATTGCTGCCATCTACCAGACGATCAGCGAGCTGCCTCAGCCCAACAGGGACACGCTGGCTTTCCTTGTGATACATCTGCAACGGTAGGCAGCGAGTCTGAGTGGAGGAACTGCAATGAAAATGATTTAAACACAGCTAGAACTCTCTAAAGCACCAGAAGTGGTTACTGAGGGATACTGGTTAAAAACATGGGAGCTGTCCAACTACAGGGGTTACTGTACAGCTTTCAGATACTTTGTGATTAACATTATTAGAAACCTGAAAAAAAAAATGCCTTGTATGTTGTGGCCTTTGCTAACATTAAGTCTAGAATGCCTCAAGGATAACTGACATACGTACGTGTGTGTGTGTGTGTGTGTGTGTGTGTGTGTTTGTCTGTAATGGGTCTGTTTCTGCTCCCCTCTCTAGAGTGGCTCAGAGCCCTGACACGAAGATGGACATCTCCAATCTCTCCAAGGTCTTTGGACCCACAATAGTTGGCCACGCGGTGCCTGATCCAGACCCGATGACGATACTGAACGATACCAAACGTCAGCCAAAGGTAAAGGTGGCGTCATGTTATAGGGTCACATGTGGCCCCAAAATGTACAGCTATGGCCAAAAGATTTTCATCTAGAATGTAAGGATTGAGACCTCCATTTAAAAAAAATTAATACATTTAATAATAAATTATGGATGGATGGAAATGATGCCGCAAGTGTCTACTGGAAGCCATACAGTATTTCATGTTAGGTTTCGAATTGTCAGATGTTTCAATTTGTCAGTTTTATGGAAAACTACAAAGCGGCGTAATTAAATATTTTAACGTGACATTTATTCAGCAGGTTTCATTCAACCTTGAAACCAAAATGAGTTAATTCTATCATGCCATAAACTACAACATCTGGAATGTAACATGTGGGTGCCTTAACAGTCTTCCATTCCTTGTGCTATTTCAGAATACCCTGTAAATATATATGAAAAAGTTGCATTAAAAAGTTTCCTAGGTGCCTCTTCAGTGTCCCATTTCATGATTTGATGTTGCACTAATTTGGTTAAATCACTGTTAGTCCATGATGACAGTAACCTGTAAAGGTTCTATATTTTTCAAACAGAAGAGGGGAGCGCTGTATTGAAAGTGTTTAATCAAGCAGACCTGTCCTGTGTGTTTCTGTTCCCAATGTGTAAGTTTGTGGCTGTTCCTCTGAACTCTCTCAGGTGATGGTGCGCTTGCTGTGCCTGCCTGTGGAGTACTGGAGCCAGTTCCTGATGGTGGAGCAGGAGAACCTGCACCCAGCACACATCATCCAGAACAACAACGCCTTCTCCACCCCTGACGGCAAAAGTGAGCGTTCAGCAACGTTTCATACAGAGCCTTTCACCGTGAAAGGATGTCATTCAGTAAATCAAGTCCTGTATAGCGATTTTCATTACAAATCTGCAAAATGTGTGTGTGTATATATATGTGTGTGTGTATATATATATATATATATATATATATATATATATATATATATATATATATATATATATATATATATATATATATATATATATATATATATATATAATAATATTAAAAAATCCCTGTCTGGTGGTTTTGCACACCCCAATTTAACACTAATATTGGAAATTGACTAGTTTAGCTAAGGTAGCTTTTAGTAGCCCCAAGATAAGGGCGAACACAAGGAAACTTGGTGAGCAACTCATTGCATGGGACACCTTTTTTTAAAGAAATGTCACAGACAAGCTGCCTCGTGTTTCATTGGCTGTGGAGTAACTGAATTGATTTCATGTTCTGCAATCCCTTATTAATTTCTCTCCCTCGTTCCCACAGTTAGTATTCTGGGACCCCTAACCACTCCAGAGCACCAGATGTCTAAAACACCTTCCTCCAGCTCTCTGTCTCAGCGAATGAAGACCACACTAAGCAGGACAACTCCCAAGTAAGTAATGCACACAATGCTGAAGCTGTCTGCTATAGTAGCACCTGGGCTATTTGGAAAACTGGCAGCAAGTGGAGAGCCCTGCTACCTGGGCATGGAGTCTATGGCAGTCTGCTGCACCTAGGTTCACAAAGTCAGGGTTGAAACCAATATTGACGGCCATATTCAGAAACAACACTTGAGTGTTGGTGCTTGCTTGAGTGTGCTTCTCAATATGAAAATAACATTAACCAGACGTGCATAAGTGAGCACTAACACTTGCCTTGTTTCTGAATATGTGTATCGTTTAATTTCTGGTTTATAATAACTTGTTTTACCAAAGGATTTGTTTTCTTAGTTTTTTTTCGTGTTTTTCAGGTTTGGAAGCAAGAGCAAATCCACCACTAACTTCGGTCGCTCGGGCAATTTCTTTGCTTCTCCACTCCTGAAATAAGAATTTACTGGATTCTAATATATTCCCGTGGCTTAAAGGAAGTGTACATTTTTTTTTTTTTTATGTAACGCTCACATTTTTACTGTGCTGTTTTTAAATCGCTACCTTCCAGCTGGGAGATGGTACAGTAATGTTTTTAGATCTACATATATTTTAATTGTATTTAATCGTATGACTTTTTTAAAGTGATTACAAGCCTTCCTTTTTGAAAAGTTATATTGGCATTCTTTAAGTTTTTTTGCAAAATTATGACCAAAGGGAAATATTGGAGGAGTCATCCTGCAATGCAAGAAATATCTGTTTTGTAAATTTAAGTGCCATTTTTATAAATATCTGCTCAACTAGAAATGAACGCTATACAGCTTCTGCAGTGGCACTGGGCTTATGTTGTTCTGTGCCAGTGAACTTTGAGAAATGGTAAGTATTCTATTGGTGTCCTGGGTGGTAACTACATATAGCAGTATTAATCCTGTGCTGTGATAGGAGTATAAAAAAAAAAAAGTCACCCTTGTGTGGAACTGAGAGCATACCCTTCATCTCTCGTCTAAAACCTCTTTGGGGCCAGCGTGTACCAGAAACCGTGGATATGTTTTGCATCCACCCCCAAAAGGAATATGCATTTCTCTTTTGCCTCTATTGTTTCAGTTACTAAAACTATGTCTCGTCTGTTTTTGCATTCAGTTTGTATTTTAAACACTAATTGTATGTTAATACACTTTTGTAAAACCCTGGCCCAACTCCAGCAATACCTCCAAACAATGGTGTGGCAGTCGCCTCTTTACCTACCTGTTGGTTCTCAACGAACACATCTTTACAAACGGACAAGCACATGTTCGATCCGCCAGTTAACAGGACATTTAGTAATTATGTGTATATTGAAGATGCAAACGGTGTAAGCACTTTATCTAACTAAACCTCAACTCCTGTCCCTGCTTTAACAAAATGAGACGAGCATGAGCCCAAAGTAAATGCAGATTTATTTAAGAACCAGTTAGCAACCATGCCCAAGACTAGCTGCCTTATTCCCACTCTTAATAACCTTGTAAATATCTGAATCATGCTGTACTGTGTTATTTGCCTGGGAAAATTGAATTGAAACCACCATAACTGCATGTGCTTTGAGAGAAGATTCAGTGTCTGCACACCCGAGTTAAAACACAATTTGGAGTCGTCTTTTATTAGATTGTAATGTTACTACTTGCTTTCGGTGTCCAGTTATCTGGTTTGAGATGCAGAATTCAAATCACAATTCAATTGAGACTCCCCTGGAGGAACAGAACATGAGTGCATTGAATTTGTAGTATTCCAGGAACCAAAACGCCTTTTAATATGAAATGGAGACATGCTGAAGTGAAAACAATAAAACAGACAGAAGGGGAGGGAAGGATGTTTTTTGGACATCGTGCAATTCTGAAAAGCAAATTAAGTGTTTTTCTTTTCTTCCGATTAGTCTGCACCATAGGGGCACAGACTGGGTAAAAATGCAGTGGTGATACTTTTGTGAAAAGGTGACAATAAGGTTGATAAAATATTATACAAAGCTAACCTCTATTGCTGTGTTAAACTGTATATGCATGGTGTGTATTTTAGAATACCCTGTAAATAGAACTCCCTAAAACAAGTGGATGTGTGGTTTCATTCTTCTAGTTTTGTTTTGTAGTGGGTCTCTACTTTCCCTCCATCCCTAACTTCCTCAACCTAGTCTGTATTCTTAAGCCACTTCTGAAAAAAGTTACTGGTTTTCCTAGATACCTCTTTTAAATGTCCCGTATTAGCGTTCCCTCAATATTTTGTGATTTGCCATTTCACTAATTTGGTTAACTGACAGTAACCTGTAAAAGTCATATTTCTCTGCATAAAGGCCCTTCCCTAATCCACTGTCTTTGATCTTTCACATTTTTCTGGTGTGCAAGTCAGCTAGGGATTTCATGCTCAGTGTTGAGCAGTAACATGAGTGTGTGACACCACCTGTAAATATGGTGATTTAGGATTGCAGACTCGAACCTGTACGCTACTTTCATTAGCATGTGAGCAACTGAGTTGTTTGAGTGTCGAGGTGGAGGAGTGAGAAACGGCTGTGCGATAAACATTTGTATAAAAACTCCCCCACTGTCCCTTCCTTTACAAAGTGTCACATCGTTGCAATGATTGCAGAGCATCGCAAGTGTTTTAATCTGCAGGATTGTTGCATTTTAGCAGACAGTAACCTTAACATTTGTAACAAAAATGACACATACATGAATGTGTTACACTCCTATAAAGTAAAAGCCCTGAGCATTTTTTTCTCTCGGAGAAGAAAGATGCTTAACCTTAAACAGTTCGGTTTCTGGAGCTGTTTGTCTGATTATAGTTCTTCAAGCGCATATAACCCACACAACACAAATGTATTTTTATACAGCGCCCTTCACACCATGGCAGCCCAGAGTGCTGTGCCAAATTTGGATGTCAGTAGTCTACAGTTGTGAGGAGAAAATGCATGGTTATGCATGTTAGATTTGGTAAAGATGCAGAATTTAAAAGGTATTTTAGAAACATGTATTGTTGCTTTTACAATAATGTGCCGCTTTCTACCGTTCAGTTAGGCATTGAAGCAGGCAGTAGGAAAAGCTTGTCCAGCACTGAATTAGGGTCTATCTGGTGAAGGGCCAGAGGACTGGGGTGTTCCTCATGTACTCCTGATAGTCTGGATCACTGCCCCACTTCTTGAGGGCCTGTTTCTCTAGAATGGGGACCCCACTGACGTAATTCAGGAGGAAGTAGAGGAAGAGCGGGGAGACCACGCTGAGGTGCTGGGCTCCCTGCATCACGGAGGAGGCAGAGAGGTACAGACCCGTCCACTGCAGCATCTCTCCCAGGTAGTTAGGGTGCCGGCTGTACGCCCACAACCCGCTCCGGATAAACCTGCCCTAAAAACAAAAAAACAAAGATGTGCAGTGCAGTTAATAATGAGAAACCCTGATCAGGCACAATCTGGGTCCGATTTTAATGACAGCAACCGCTTCTCTTATAATCCCTTTTGTCTGTAGGGTACATGAAAAAAAACTATTAAGTAGCTTCAATTTTTATTTGATAGAATTACATTTCCCTGCATTTATTTTTATATCAGGTTTTTTGTTTTTTTTTTAGTATTGAAGTTATATAAGGTTTTAAATACAGAATTGCCTGCTTGTAGAGTAGATCTCGGGTACGTGCTCTGAACTTCAGTGTTCGTACCTACCACGTTATCGGGGTCCTTTTTGAAGCTCCATTTCTGCTGGTCGGCGATGCCCTCCGTGGCGAAACCCAGCGCCCACAGACCCCAGCCCAGGTAATCCCGGACCCCCAGGGGCCGGTCCCGCTGCTCCGAGTTCAGGATCAGGGTGGGGAGAAGGGTCACAAACACCCACACCGCTGTGGGCACAGGACATGGGGACGGACGGATTTTTACAGCAGCAACTTATCAACTAACACTGCAACACTTCTAGACCGTTTTCAGAACAGAAGCAGTAACATGCAAAGCTGCATGGAGTGTTAACGAGGAGGTATACAGAGTATCCTAGAGCACCATTTCAACTGTTTCTCACCAAATACGAGTGTGCGACTCTTGTTACCTTGCATGGTCCAGTAGATAAAGAAGGTGCCGGGACTGTCCCGCACTTTATTGAAGCGGCGATCCAGCCCCTCGTTCATAATCCTCAAAAACAGAAAGGAGCCGAGCCTGTGGCGGGGGAAACCCAAAACGCCTCTTATCAATAACTGTTTTGTGTGATGTCACACGAGGCGTACTCCCGTCCCCATCCTCAAAATCTCATTTATTTAAGGGCGAGAGGGCGGTCCTGCGAAACCTAATATTCTAATAAGCCCCGGTGATCCGCACTCACCGTAGACCCCACGCGGTCACCAGCCCGCTCTGCACGTTCTGACGCCGGTAGCCAGTTCCGCCCCATCTTCGGCTCAGGAGCGTCAACAACACGAAGGTCCCCGAACCTGGAAAAAGGTGTGAACGGGACAGAAAGGTTTAACCCTTTGCTGCCCAGGGTATGTTCCCCTACCTATTTAAAGCCGACGTTCTTAATGTCAAATATATTGGACACTGAGTAGCAAAGGGGGAAAACACACACGCACTAGAGTGGATATGCTGTGCTGCATAACAATGAAAGCTGTCAAAAAAACTAAAAAAAAAGCCACCTTCCGTAACTGCAGCTTTCATTCTGCCCATTTCCCCGCTGCTATCTTGCTCTGGGCCGCTTGCAGCAAGTCCTGGTGGAATGGGCGGAGTTTGAGAGCCGCCTCTTTCATAACAATCAGCGAGTCCTGGCTGGAATGGGCGGAGTTTGAGAGCCGCCTCTTTCATAATAATCAGCGAGTCCTGGCTGGAATGGGCGGAGTTTGAGAGCCGCCTCTTTCATAATAATCAGCGAGTCCTGGCTGGAATGGGCGGAGTTTGAGAGCCGCCTCTTTCATAACAATCAGCGAGTCCTGGCTGGAATGGGCGGAGTTTGAGAGCCGCCTCTTTCATAACAATCAGCGAGTCCTGGCTGGAATGGGCGGAGTTTGAGAGCAACACAGCCGCTCGTTTCATAATGAAAGGTTATACAACTTGTGAAGTTACAAAACCAGAACAGAACTGAAAAAAACCCAACTTTTAATTACATAACAGTGTTGCAAATGGCTAGTTCTGCATCATATATCCACAACAACGTGCTGTACTGCAGGAACAAAAACTCGTTACCAACCCTCAGACGTGAAACTAGTTTTGTTCCCGATTTACTGCAAAGTTTCCATATAGACCTACTGGTCGTGATAAACAACACGGCGCGTAAAACTAAGTGTAAAGCGATACATAACGATGTATAATTGCAAACCCGGTATGGAGAAACAGTGCTGTGTTAGCAGTGGTATTAATTTGCATTTTCAACACACTGTACACACACACAATAATATTTAATAATATGAGAGTCATCATCTCACCTGCTAAATCATAGAACTTTTCTGTCTTAAAAGCTGAGGCGACACCCCATCCGACCCACTGGATGGCCAGGTCGGTGACGGCACATTTTAATAATAAATTCCCCATCGCAGATACCGGCATTGCAACCGCCTAGGACGCCCGGTCAACGTGCGAGAGCTTAATATAACAACACTAGCTACTGTACATGAAGAATACAGCCTGGAACTCCGGACAACGTTCTGCTTGCAACATTCTAGCCAGGGGCGTGTCTGTGCTGACGCTCGGTGATCGGCCCCGCCTTTTACGCACGGTATTGTGGGAGTTGTAGTATTTAGATGTGTTTTTTTAATAAGTATCAGAAGACACCAAGATATTTTATAAGCAAGGCGTCTGAGGGGGGTAAATGGAGCAAAACAAGAGGGTAGTGACTGGGAGACCGCTACGCCGCCGATACAGCGTTTTAATTAATATTTTAGTTTTTTTTTGTTTGTTTTTCTTGAGGGCGATTCTCTTTTGAATTGTACCAATATATTTATTCAGCGAGATGTCCAAGTGAATTAAAAGACACAGAAAAATAACCTGCTGATTTGTCAGCCATACCGCGAATAAAAGGAACTGGGAAATAAATAATGAACTCCAGCTGAACACAGTTGTAAAGATAATTTAGCAGCGGTCTCCGGAGCACATGAAAAATCAACACATTCAATAATTAAACATGCATACCTACGTTAGTTGAAAGAACAATCTGTTATCGTGTTTTGCGATCTGCAAACCGCCAGGTTACCTCACCTCCCGCAGGACTGTCTGCCAGGTGGTTTTTAAAACTCAACCGACGACTCTGTGTATTACAGTAAAACGACTTTAGTCATTTTAAATGTTTACTTCCTTTTAAAAAAAATTGCGCAATAAGTCATTTCTTGTCTTTAAGCTTCACCCGGCGATCGCTTGTGCTCGTCGTTATAATGAACGCCGCTCCACTGTAAGCCTTCATTCAAACACACGTACTACAGCTGGGCTGGATAATTCACACGCTGTGTGCGACTCGGGTGAGCACGCTTTCCTGTAACTTGTATCAATTATATTACCACTAATACTAATAAGTCTAATACCAATTGTAATACTACGACGATTAATAAGTATTATTATTATTATTATTATTAGAATTAGACCTAGTATCAGACCTCGTAGTAATACAGTTAGTAAGTTTAACCCTAATTTTTCGACTAAGTATTATTTATTTCTTAGTAGACTTACAATTGTTGTAAAATATCACAGTACAAAGTAAAATAATGATGTCTAATACTAATAATACTACCACGACTAATAATACACAGATATAGCTGTAAATCCGTACAAACAAGCATAGACGTTCTAGTCATTAATCTATTAACTATAACTACTGACGAGTCATGCTTGTAGTTTGATTTATTATGTTAAGAAGCAGGGGTGTAGTGTTGGTGTATATACTTGTGGTATATCACGCTGCGCATGCATGTTTGTACACGCTTCAGTCTGGCGCTCCATTCTCAGTTCTGTATACCTGTAGGGTGTGGAGGTGACGCTGTGGTTTTGCCGGATCCTGTGAGTAATGCAGCACACTAGTTAATGATTGCGTAGTTAAGAAAAGCGATATTTGATGAGTGAGTCTTTATTTTAAGGGAGTAAATACAAATGCCGCGATATTATCAGGCTGCGCTGGCTCATTGCCAGATTGCATGTTCCTTTTTCTATTTGGAGTGGCAGAGATTGTCTCAGTGCGTTTGTAGCTGTTTGTAATTAATGAATCATGCCCGTGAAAGCGTGAGGCCCCGCTGAGCGCCGTGCTAGTTTCTGAAGCGCTCTCTGGGGTCTATTTTCTACACCTCTGCCTGCAGACAGTAACACTGGGAACATGGTTGGGGGGTCAATTCCTGTTTTTCAGTTCCAATTCCCGTTTTTAGATCAAGTTTCCTTCAACGGCATTGGAATTGATATTTCAGAGACATAACTGTTGAGTGACTTTTCAATTGCTTTAATTTGAACTCAATTTAATGGACAGTGACTTCAATTAATCTGTTGCCACTGTGGGAAGCTCATTTTAACAGGGAGTGTTGCAAGTTTGACCAGCGTTGTGATTAAATGTGGAATTGGACTTGGACTCAAACAGTTTGACCCCAAGCCTGGTTGGGTCATTAAAAACAGTGTCTGCCCTGGTGTGCTTTTTCAACCGATCTGATTTCAACCAGTCGATTCAATGGGACGTTATCAAGCAAAAATCAACCCATAGGAATGGGCCAGTAGGTACCTACTAACCCTTAAATCTACCCGCTACCCCTAAACCTAATATCTACCCCTAATCCGAATTTTTACTATTATTTCAACTCTGCTTTTTAGCGCCCTCTAGCGGCTGCTACATCCGACGTCCATTAAGCGCTTTATCCCGACCTACCCTGTCTGTTGGGAGGCTAGTAGATACCTACTGACCCATTCCAATGGGATGATTCTCCTTGATAATCCATTTCATCGACTGTTCTCAATCAGATCGGGTGACTTATTAGAGGTTTTTGATCAGTCTTGTATAGAGCCATTTACAGCACTGGGGGATCACCCTGGACCATTAACCGCTTAGAGGTAATCCCTGAATAACCACAGAGAGGTGACTGATCAACCCCACCTCTAAGGGCCTATCTCTCAAATTAGCTGTCTTGCCTATTCTGACTGAAACCGTCTTTAAAGAGGCAGCTTTGGCCAGGGATTCAGTTTCCAATACGCAAAACAAGTGCATGCTAGCTTAGTGGAGTCTTTCCAATTTAGCTATTTGTGTATCTGTAGTCTTTAAATATATTTATATATAGATTTGCTAAGCAAATGACGAGGCAATCTTCGGACAGCTTGCTGAGCTGCTATCTGGTGGGGTAGCGGATGCGAACTGTAACGTTGCGCTGACAGATCTCACTTCCCCTGCTTTCTGTATAAAACCACAGAGTCGAGAGAAAAGGGTAAGAGAGAGAGAAAAAGCGAGGGAGGGAGGCAGAGGAAGACGAGCAGACTGGAAACATGGCCGAGAATAAGACGGGCGCGGGAGCGGGGCTCTTTGCCAAACGAGTCCAGAAACAACTGAGCCGAGGCCGGGAGAAGGTAAGAGGGGGGCGAGGGGGAGCAATGAGGAGAGGGGCTGCTCCTGCCTGTCCAGGAATGAATACACTCAGGTGACGGGTGGGTCTCTGTTCCACGTCTTAGCCAAGAAACCCAGGGGGAGGATTCTCGTTTTGATTATTCGCTTCCCTGTTCGGAGATCTTGAGTTAGTTCTGTTGTGTTCCGATTTTTCTTCTAGTTTTAAGACAGGAGTCGGTTACAGACGAGCATTTAGAGGTTCGAGCAGACAGACGTTTCGGATTGTGCCTTCAGCAGTGTGATTCACAAGGGCACTGGGAGACGGTACATCATGCAAAGTGCTGTGAAGTGCAGTAAAAGCATGCTGAAGGCTGCTTTTTGTTTTGTTGCATTTTGACCGATATTTCAACTGAAAATCAAGAACACCTTAGTGTGGTACTCGATGAGCAGTAAAGGGCTCAAGTGCCCTGCGTTAGGGGCTGAATGAGACGGGTTGCATAGTTTTTTTTTGCCCTTTTCCCTAAACCCCGTTGCCCCTGCAGTGTCAACATCCTGCCCTCTCTGCTGTGTTTAGAGAGAGCGGTTTCAGGAAGTGCTGCCGTTTCACTTAGTGTTTTTAAACGCAGCAAGCAGCTGTGTGCCGTTTCACAGAACCCCGGTACGGTTCACAAGCAGCGGCTCGTACAGTCAGGGTTCTTTGGAAAAACGGGCGACTCAGAAAATTGTATACTCCCTCGAATCGAGCTCCGTCGCAGATCGACGCTTCCTCCTTGAGCTTCCTTGCTCACTCTGTGAATAAAAACGGCACGCCCCTCCTCTCTCCGCTTGCAGCAGCAGGAGGTACTTTAAGAGAACACGGAGAGAATTCTGGGAATATTTTGAAAAGGACAGCCGCTTGATCTCAGTGTTAGGGATGTTGTTCTGAAGCTCTGCTGTAGATGCATTTTACAAAAAGCCCCGACTGAACAGATGTAATGAGTGTGAGATTACGAGGCAATAAACTTCTCAATAATAATGAAAATAATAAAGTGTGTATTTCTCAGTCTTGTGGAGTGTTGCTGCTGCAGGAGAGAAAACGATTCACACTTTGCGTGTGTGCCGGCTGAGAGTGCTGCTACTGCTGCAACAGAAACAGCCTCAAGGATGAAAATCCGACTCCCGTTGCAGAGCAGTTTCACCCATTCCAGGTTTTATTACGAGCTTGATCAGTGTAGAGGCAGTGAAACCTGGAATGGCTGAAACTGCTATGCAACTGGAGTCTTATTTCCATCTTTTTGAGGCTGTTTCTGTAGCTGCAGCCTGTCAGCCAGCACACACGCCAAGTGTGAATCGCTTTCTCACCCACAGCTGTCGTTTACTAGCTATGCTGCTCTGGGCTAGGATCTAACACACTGTACATTTGCTATTGCATTATTGCTGCTAGTTATTTTAAGACACTTGCATTATCAAAACAGAACCCTTATAAAAGTTCCACCATAGTAAAAGCATAGCAAAGTGTAAGAAAGCATGGTAAAGCACAGGGAGTTGTGCAGTAAAGCATGTGAAGACCGGACAGACCATGATAAACTAGTGTAGGAAAACTGCTGTGCAGATTTACCAGGGGAAACTTTTTATAAGGGCTCATGCATCAATGATGATAAAAACGAGGACCCCCTGCCTCCTATCCTTTTTACACAAGGTGACCCCCCATTTGCTAAGTGAACGACAGTCGGCCAGCGACCTGCACAGCTGCTGCTGCAGATTAAATCAGAGAGCTCAGTCTCTAACCCCAGAAAGTTAGTGTTCTGCAGCTGGCTGGTCGCTGCTAACTAGATTTGAAAGAACTGCAGCTTGTCTTGATTCAGCAGAGCTGCTTTAGGAACCTCTGGGTATATGCGTTAGACCAGAACGGTGGTGAGTCTAAACACAGCTGCTGCTCCAGTCATTAATACAGGTTGCAGAGTTACACAAATCAAACAGCTCGCAGTTCACAGGTGTTTTTTGTTTCAGTTTATTTCTGTCTGCAATATGAGGGAAAAACAGTGGAATGATAAATTGCTTTTTTTTTTCAATTCCTTTTTAAAATCCGTTTCCAGACACGAATAACCGTTGCTTTCATTTGAAGCCGGTTTTAATTGACTGACAGCGACTTCAATTGAAGTCATTTCTTACCACTCCTGTGAGAAGCTCATTTAAACAGAATGCTGCTAATTGCAGTATTAATCAGTGATGTGTTGGAATTGATTAAAAGGGAACGGGAATTGGAACTGATCCCAACCCTGATTTGAGATCAATGGAATAGACTCCCCATCAAGGGCAGTCAGACCGGCTGTCTTGCCCATTGTGACTGAAACTGAAATGCAACAGGGAGATGCAGCTTTTTTATATTTTGGAATCCATTCTCGGTTAATCGCAAGTGTCGGTTTGCACAGCAGCCCTATTTCATGATGAATTTCTTGATTCGAGGAAGTAGGGTTTGATGGTCGGCAGGACTGCAGCTGCCAGCTTCGTCGGGGAGCGTTTTGCAAAATCGGCTCTTTTATTCTGATCGTCCAAATTCTTGTTTTGCAATCCCCCGGGGGCAGGGTGATAATGGGTAAGCATGTCTGTCCGTCTAAAAAGAACACTGTAGTAATTGTGTTGTATTCTTTAAAGTATGCTATAGTGTATTTTAACACACTGTAGTAATTGTGTAGTATTCTTTAAAACTCTGATCCGGTAATTTCTTGTTTGACGGGCAAGAATTATACAATTTTCAAATGATGAACCGTATGAAAATAAAATAAATAAATAAATAATAATACAAATTATTGTTGCAAAAAAATAACATGTGCAATAGCGAAAACCACGTTCCTGTTTCATGAATTGATATAGATAGAGAGATATACAGTATATAAAATAAGAATAGTGTTCGTTTTTGTTACACCTTACAAGTTAAACCCTGACTCTGGTACATCATTAGTATTGTACGGATTATTTTCATGTGGGAGGCTGGGTTTAGAAATTATTGATGCACTAACAGGAAAAGCCCTATATTTAACTCGCAGTATAAACAGCACTTTTTCCCCGAACATGTGTTTATTTTGGAGTTTCCATGCTGCGCCAGCACCTTCAGGATTATGAGTTTGTTCGAAACCGCTCTGAGCGACAGTGCTGTCGTCCGCACACTTCCTGTTTGGTTAGACTTCCTCTTTCTGCAGCGTGTTTTTTTTTTTTTCAGCTGTGGTGATAAAAAAACAACACTATAGCAGCGGCTTCCCATATGTACAAACACACCAAAATACACAGAAACTTCACAAGTAGAGTCTACTGCATGCTGGACCAGATGTCGTGTTTTTAATCAGTTTGGTGGGAAGTCTGGGGTGGAAATAAGACTCCTATTTCATAGCGCTTTCCCCCTTCCGTTCTAAGTTTTATGGTGAGCTTGGTTAGCCCTAGTGTATAGGAAACAGGTTCAGATGTTTGTCTTGTTGAACTTGTAGTAAAACCAGGAGTGGATCAAACCGCTCTGCAATGGGCGTCTTATTCCCATCTCCACCTTGTATTTGTGTTGCAGGTCCTGCAGAAGCTGGGGAAGACCGTCGAGACAAAGGACGAGCAGTTTGAGCAGTGCTCCCAGAGCTTCATCAAACAGCAGGTAACTCCTTCAAGCCACAGCCTCCCATCACCCTCCGAATCTCAGCCAACACTCGCACCCCAAAGTCGAATAGACTCACATTTCAGCCAGCTCCTTCTTCAGTGCGTTCTTCACACTGAGGATGGCTCTAGTCCGCTTGACTTCGCTGTACCTTATAATTCTGAAGAGTTCAGCTCTCGCTCTCTCTTTCCAGCTGAGCCTGACTGTGCCAGGGATGAGAGGGCTTGCTAGCTGTCATTTATTAAAATGTTTTTTCATGCCCAGTGGACTCCTGGTTGGAAGCTCGGAGCTCTGCTGGTTTCCTGTCTGGCTGGCTTTCTGGTTTCCGTATGATTAAGCTACAGTACCATGTTGCTGAAACTTCCAACTTATCATTGGAAACAGCCCTGGTGCTCCGCAGCCACAGAGGAAACCTAAACCGAGCCAGCTGAACCCCTGTCCACTGCCGAGCACCAGAGATATGCACTCCCCTAAACTTTTACTTTGTCATCTCTATCATCTGGCTCGTGTGCAGCTCCACGCTGCTGGAGGCACGATCCCCCAGGGCGTGGTTTTGACACCCGCATTGAAGTGACGTTCGTAAACCTTCCTGTGAAGCAACACTTTTCTACAGTGCTGCTGCAGATTGTCGAAGAGGGGCTGTTCAATACCCCCTCCTGTCCTCCGAGGAGGGAGTTCACGACATTTATTTTTAATTGTATTGCTATGTACTCCAGCTACTGTCTCCACTTTTGAAACCAAAGTTACGCCACTGCTGTACCTAAATAAATTCATTTCTACCACCTGCTTCCTACCTGCATGGTCTGTCCTGATGAATTCGAGTACTGCAGCTCCACAGTATTTCTCTGCTCCCTTACCTTTGTCGCTGTTTGCAATCAAGCCAAGTAGTTAATCCAGCTCTTGTGTCTGAAGTTCTGTTGGCTGTGATATTCTCTCAGCCAGTGAAAAGCTATGGAGGATCTATAACCTCTCCTTGTATGTTTCCTTTCAGAATGAAGGCAGCAGGCTGCTCAAGGATTTAAAGTCTTACTACAGCGCTGTGAAAGGTAACGATACATTGTGTATACTGTAGTCTCGACCTTTCAGTACAGCAAAACGGAAACAAAACGCACACAGTGCCAGCACAAATTTTGGCGACAGCAAATGATTTACAGGAAGACTAGGTCTGGGGATTGTATTGACCACAGAACCCTTACTTACAAAATATCTTCAGCCTTGGTAGTAAGTGGAGAACTGACAAATTGCAAAAAAAAAAAATCGAAATCTAACATGAAATACTGCACTACTATTATGGTTTCCTGTAGACTATGTTAAAGAATAGATCTAAATGATGTTCATATAGGGTTATTTTTTTTTAATCCTAAACTTCTCGGTAATGCAGAACTTTTGACCATAGCTGTATACGCTGTTGCTCATCAAGCTGCAAGTAAAACCTGGAACGGGTGAAGCTGCTGTGCAACAGGAGTCTTATTCCCATCCCTGGCGCTGTATTTAAGGCTCTCTGTTTGGTTGCAGGGATGCACGATGCCTCCAAGAGGCTGTCCGAGTCCCTGCAGGAGGTGTACGAGGCGGACTGGGAGGGCAGACCCGAGCACAAGACCATCATGGAGGTCAGAGCTTCGACCGGGCTGAGATCTGCCGGGCCCAGCAGTGCTGAGATGCCGTTGTGTGTTCTCGTGTGTGTGTAGCATGTTCTCCTTGCATGTTCTCACGGCTTGCCCGCCTCTCGTTGCTTAGAGCGATGACCTCCTGTGGAATGACTTTGAGGAGAAGCTGGCTGACCAGGCAGTGCGCACCATGGAGACCTACGTGAGCCAGTTCCCCGAGGTCAAGGTGAGTCTGTCCGAGCCAGGCGGGTCCAGTAGAACCACCTCATATCGGGCTGGATCTAACAGGACCATGGCTAGGGTGACCGTGTGGCTCTGTGTACATTGGGACGGTTCACACTCCCTGAAAACTGGGTTCAACCAGGGATGGGGTCAAGACCTGTTTTTGATCCCAAACCGTGGGTTCAACTGGACCAGTTTAGAGCTTTGATCTTGAACCAGGAGCTTTTGCGTAGAGATCCAGATCCATTTGAATGTCTCCTTCTCTTCCCCCTCGCAGGAGCGTGTTGCGAAGCGCGGCAGGAAGCTGGTGGACTACGACAGCGCCCGGCACCACCTGGAGGCGCTCCAGAACAGCAAGAAGAAAGACGAGGCCAAACTCAGCAAGGTAGCGACACGGCAGCACAGCCAGACCCCACACCCGGGCTCGATCGGGAGTCTGCAGCGTGTCCCCTGATGAGGGCTTGCGCTGGTTCTCGGGAGCTCTGTGTGTGTGTGTGTCGAGGGTAACGGGGGGGGGGGGGGGGGGGGTTGCATGGTTCTGACGCTCTCCTGTTTCTCTCTCTTTGTGCCCCCCCCCAGGCAGAGGAGGAGTTCAATAAGGCGCAGAGCGTGTTTGAGGAGATCAATACTGAGCTGAGGGAGGAGCTGCCAGCACTCTATCACAGGTCAGAGGAACAGCCTGTGTACATGATGCAATGCAATGCAATAAAATTGTTTTTTATGCAATGTCTTTCGTAAGAGTTATCACAATGCGTTGAACTATTAAAAGTAAACCAAATCAGAAAGGTACTTTTTTTGTTTTGTTTTGTTTTAAACCTACTTTTAAAAATCGAATCAGCCAAGCGAATGCTCTCAGGGAGTGAGGGTGTCTCTGTTTGTTTTATCATCTGTGAAATGTACCCATGGCAGTGTAATATGTAGTTCCCTGTGACACTGCTGTGCAATAGGAGTCTTATTTGGGGTTTAGCTTGTGATTTTACTGAACCATAAATATTAAAGTCCTGTTAAGTAGATTTTTTTTTTTTTTTTTTTGGCAGTCGGATTGGATGCTACGTGACGGTTTTTCAGAACATTTCGAACCTGAGGGATATTTTCTACAAAGAGATGAGTAAGGTGAGACGCTGCTGGTGGGAGACGGTTCAGTGGTTTTCTTTTTGTTTTCTCTTCGTTTTTAAACTTTGATTTCGTTGTTTCCTGTCCAGCTGAACCATGACCTGTACGATGTGATGACCAAGCTTGAGATGCAGCATTCTGACAAGGTCTTCATCATCAAGGGAGTATCCAGGTGAGAGAAGCATAGGGACAGCATGGGGAAGCACAGGGGGGTATGGCAAAGCATAGGGACAGCATGGGGAAGCACAGGGGGGTATGGCAAAGCATAGGGACAGCATGGGGAAGCACAGGCAAGCATTGGGAAGCAGAGAGGTATGATAAAGCACAGGGAAGCATTGTAAAGCACAGAAGTTTGGTAAAGCATAGGGAAGCATTGTAAAGCACAGAGGTGTGATGAAACCTATTTAAAAACATGGTAAACCATGGTAAATGTAACCCTAATGATAGTGTATGGTAGAGGTATCTATTCAATATGAATAGTGATACATTTAGACATATTAAAAGCAACTTGAATTCACGAAGTTTCTTGTAGTATTTCTAATGTGAACGAAGGCTCTGTGCCGCTGTGTTAAACAGTGCGCTGACCCTGCTGTGACCCCTTGTTTATTCCAACAGTAACAGAGGTTCTGTGATGATCTCGTCTCCGATCCGTCCCGCCAACCCGTCCACCTCCTCTGAGGTCAGTCCGGACCAGAGCCAGAGCCAGAACCAGAACGGGCAGGACTCTGTCTCCTCCAGCACAGAGGAGCAGAACCAAGGCAATGAAACCACCGAGCCCAGTGAGACAAGAGAGCCCGGCGCTGATCAACCCAGTGAAGCCACAGCTCCCAGTGAGACTGGAACCAGTGAAGCCACAGCTCCCAGTGAGACTGGAACCAGTGAAGCCACAGCTCCCAGTGAGACTGGAACCAGTGAAGCCACAGCTCCCAGCGAGACTGGAACCAGTGAAGCCACAGCTCCCAGTGAGACTGGAACCAACGAAACCACAGCTTCCAGTGAGACTGGAACCAACGAAACCACCGTATCCACTGAGCCTGGATCTAGCGAAACCACAGCTTCCCTAGAGACTGAACCCATTGAGGTCACAGCCTCCAGCTCAGCCGACCCCCTGAATGAGAACGCAGCCCCCCCTGATGAGTCTCGACGCAGCGAGGCCACCCCCACACACCCAGGGGATGGTGCAGACACCCCACCCAGTGAGGAGCCGCCTGCCTCCGTGCCTCCGGTCTCCAACCCTGCCTCGGAGAGCCAGGATACCCAGGAACAGCCTCCAGAGGCTGGGCAGAGTCCCCCAGTCTCCCCTGAGGAGAATGAGGAAGGAGGGGAGGACGAGGCTCAGTCTGGCTCTGAACCACGGCAGAGTTCAGGGGCTGTGGAGGGAGACGGGGCCAGAGAGGAGAGGGAGGAGGAGGAGGAGACCGAGGGAGGCGGGGGGGCTGTCTCCGGAGAGCAAGAGAGTTGAGGTAGAAAGAAAACAACGGCTTCCTCCTCCTCCTCCTCGCTCACACCATGAACTAACTAACAGTGCGCTCTCCAGACCGCACTGCTCACACATGCACGCATGCAGACACACACGCACACCTCTGCTCAGGCCCTGAGCTAACCCCCCCCCCCCCCCCAGGCCCACTGGATCAGGCTGAGTGACTGCGTCTCAAAGCTCCCCTCTTTCCCCCGTGCGTTCAGCCAGACTCCACGCAGCTTGGTTTCAGCTTGCTTGATGCCTAAACTCACCCAAGCGTGGCAGCATCAAACTGCGTGGAGAAAGAGCACTCCACACAGTGCAGTGTAGTGTAGGTAAGAGATAACTCAGGATCTGAGAGCCAGCCAATTCAATACAGTCTAGTGTAGAGAACTCATTACTGTACTGGGGATCTGAGAGCCAGCTAATTCAATACAGTCTAGTATAGAGAACTCAGTGCTGTACTGGGGATCTGAGAGCCAGCTAATTCAATACAGTCCAGTATAGAGAACTCAGTGCTGTACTGGGGATCTGAGAGCCAGCAAATTCAATACAGTCTAGTATAGAGAACTCAGTGCTGTCCTGGGGATCTGAGAGCCAGCAAATTCAATACAGTCTAGTATAGAGAACTCAGTGCTGTCCTGGGGATCTGAGAGCCAGCCAATTCAATACAGTCTAGTGTAGATAACTCAGTGCTGTCCTGGGGATCTGAGAGCCAGCTAATTCAATACAGTCTAGTATAGAGAACTCATTGCTGTACTGGGGATCTGAGAGCCAGCTAATTCAATACAGTCTAGTATAGAGAACTCATTGCTGGAGATCCGAGAGCCAGCTAATTCAATACAGTCTAGTATAGAGAACTCATTGCTGTACTGGGGATCTGAGAGTCAGCTAATTCAATACAGTCTAGTATAGAGAACTCAGTGCTGTCCTGGGGATCTGAGAGCCAGCATGTTGATGCAATTTAGTGTTTAAAATGTGGTACTATTATCAAACTGTGATTTTTATGTTTAAAGTTCAGCTTTTGTGACACAAATTTTTAAACATACTTTTTTTATATACAGTATAAATGTATGAAAAAATAAAATACAACTGTAATACCTGGTATTCCATTTTTTTTGGTCCATTTTTAAAAAAAACAATATCTGTCTATACATAAGAAAGTTTACAAACGAGAGGAGGCCATTCAGCCCATCTTGCTCGTTTGGTTGGTAGTAGCTTATTGATCCCAGAATCTCATCAAGCAGCTTCTTGAAGGATCCCAGGGTGTCAGCTTCAACAACATTACTGGAGAGTTGGTTCCAGACCCTCACGATTCTCTGTGAAAAAAAAAAGTGCCTCCTATTTTCTGTCCTGAATGCCCCTTTATCTAATCTCCATTTGTGACGCCTGGTCCTTGTTTCTTTTTTCAGGTCAAAAAAGTCCCCTGGGTCGACACTGTCGATACCTTTTACAATTTTGAATGTTTGAATCAGATCGCCGCGTAGTCTTCTTTGTTCAAGACTGAATAGATTCAGTTCTTTTAGCCTGTCTGCATACGACATGCCTTTTAAACCCGGGATAATTCTGGTCGCTCTTTGCACTTTTTATGCATGCAGCCTGGGGATAGATTATAGATCTAGTGCACAGAACTCAGTGCTGTACTGGGGATCTGAGAGCCAGCCAATTCAATACAGTCTAGTATAGAGAACTCAGTGCTGTACTGGGGATCTGAGAGCCAGCCAATTCAATACAGTCTAGTGCACAGAACTCAGTGCTGTCCTGGAGATCTGAGAGCCAGCCAATTCAATACAGTCCAGTATAGAGAACTCAGTGCTGTACTGGGGATCTGAGAGCCAGCTAATTCAATACAGTCTAGTGTAGAGAACTCAGTGCTGTCCTGGGGATCTGAGAGCCAGCCAATTCAATACAGTCTAGTATAGAGAACTCAGTACTGTACTGGGGATCTGAGAGCCAGCCAATTCAATACAGTCCAGTATAGAGAACTCATTGCTGTACTGGGGATCTGAGAGCCAGCTAATTCAATACAGTCTAGTGTAGAGAACTCAGTACTGTACTGGGGATCTGAGAGCCAGCCAATTCAATACAGTCCAGTATAGAGAACTCAGTGCTGTACTGGGGATCTGAGAGCCAGCTATTTCAATACAGTCTAGTGTAGAGAACTCAGTGCTGTACTGGGGATCTGAGAGCCAGCTAATTCAATACAGTCTAGTATAGAGAACTCAGTGCTGTCCTGGGGATCTGAGAGCCAGCTAATTCAATACAGTCTAGTGTAGAGAACTCAGTGCTATACTGGGGATCTGAGAGCCAGCTAATTCAATACAGTCTAGTATAGAGAACTCAGTGCTGTCCTGGAGATCTGAGAGCAGCTAATTCAATACAGTCTAGTGTAGAGAACTCAGTGCTGTACTGGGGATCTGACAGCCAGCTAATTCAATACAGTCTAGTATAGAGAACTCAGTACTGTCCTGGGGATCTGAGAGCCAGCTAATTCAATACAGTCTAGTATAGAGAACTCAGTGCTGTCCTGAGGATCTGAGAGCCAGCTAATTCAATACAGTCTAGTATAGAGAACTCAGTGCTGTCCTGGGGATCTGAGAGCCAGCTAATTCAATACAGTCTAGTATAGAGAACTCAGTGCTGTACTGGGGATCTGAGAGCCAGCTAATTCAATACAGTTTAGTATAGAGAACTCAGTACTGTACTGGGGATCTGAGAGCCAGCTAATTCAATACAGTCTAGTATAGAGAACTCAGTGCTGTCCTGGGGATCTGAGAGCCAGCTAATTCAATAGAGTCTAGTATAGAGAACTCAGTGCTGTACTGGAGATCTGAGAGCCAGCTAATTCAATACAGTTTAGTATAGAGAACTCAGTGCTGTCCTGGGGATCTGAGAGCCAGCTAATTCAATAGAGTCTAGTATAGAGAACTCAGTGCTGTACTGGAGATCTGAGAGCCAGCTAATTCAATACAGTTTAGTATAGAGAACTCAGTGCTGTACTGGGGATCTGAGAGCCAGCTAATTCAATACAGTCTAGTATAGAGAACTCAGTGCTGTACTGGGGATCTGACAGCCGGCTAATAAAATACAATGCTAGAGAACTCGGTATTGTCCAATTGCGCACAGAGGGGGCGTGCCTTCTGTTTGTCGCGGTGAATGTGACCGGAACGCGTGGGCGCGCCTCAAACAAGTCCACGCAGGAAGAAATCTGATCCCCTATCCATTCCAAACACAAAGAAAAGTGCAACGCTTCAGCGTTAGCAGAAACGATCCCCGCAATCGACTGGAAACTCGCCGGCTGCCTTTGGAGACTCTCGGAACTCACGCTGCCGGTGTGCAGACCCCGCGTATTCTCATTCTACAGAGACTTTCTTTTACTTTGTATTTGTAGTTTTTAAAGAACAAAACTTCTTTTCACTCTGCTTTCAGCCAGCTCTGCATTTCACCGGGTCCTGCCTCAAACCATCCCTCTAAAACAGGTAATACTGGAACCGGAATTTAGCGCTTCGATCTTTTGTCATTGTTGTATACTTTATTTTGTCTGTTTGTTTTAAAGCAGAACCTTGCCATTGTATTTGTAAAGCGAATAGTCGCGTTATTGAGGTCCAGTAAATGCATGACAGCCATAGGCTTCACGGTGGGACAAGGACCGTACAGATACATTAGATTGATACAGTTCGGTACTGGACTGCTGAGTTGGGTCAAGGTTATGATAGCGTTAATTTATTAACCCTGTTTTTAAGGGATTTGAATTAAGAATCGAATTAATTTGTGGTGTTTAAATACCAGCAACTTTATTACCACACTAATTAAATACATCATTAAATACATCTATTAAATTATCAACAGTGCTTCAGTTTACTCTACGAAATATAAGGATTATTGAACCATTTTAACCATCAAAAGAATCACCAGAACCTATTATTATTATTATTATTATTATTATTATTATTATTATGATTAGCTGTGACGTAAATATAAATCGTGAAGGGGAAAGTTTCAAGAGTTTTTTTCAAAGTAATAATAATAATAATAATAATAATTTAGTTTGTTAGTTTAAATAATACGTAAGCAGGCACAGGCCCTACAGTATAAGATACATTCTGGTTGAAATTGACAGTTCTAATTACTGCTTTAAAATGTTACATTGCTTAAATGATGCATTTATATGGAAATAAATTAGCTGGCAATATTACACATGAAAATCAATTAATTGTTTTTTTCTAATATATTTTTACCGTATATGCGCACCAGGCTGGACTTGACAAATTTGCCTAGATGAAAGCGAGGCGCTCCCCCCTTTTTAATTTGCGTTTAATCGTGATTATCCGTGTAAACATGTTATTTAAAACTGTGCTACGTATATTTCTGCTTTCGACATGCACAGAAATGCGGCGCTTATTTAGCAGTTTGTGCTCATTTGGTTTATATTTGATACAAAGTGTCATTCTCTGTGGAAAGCAGGTCAAATGTATCAAACTGAACTCGAGTGTGTATCAAACTGAACTCGAGTGTGTATCAAACTGAACTCGAGTGTGTATCATACTGAACTCGAGTGTGTATCAAACTGAACTCGAGTGTGTATCAAACTGAACTCGAGTGTGTATCAAACTGAACTCGAGTGTGTATCAAACTGAACTCGAGTGTGTATCAAACTGAACTCGAGTGTGTATCAAACTGAACTCGAGTGTGTATCAAACTGAACTCGACTGTGTATCAAACTGAACTCGAGTGTGTATCAAACTGAACTCGACTGTGTATCAAACTGAACTCGACTGTGTATCAAATCTGGTGAGATGTTCTCGGATGGACCCTCTAGAATAGTTAAACTGCGTTCTGCGTGTAGAAATGAGACTTCGTGGAAGGATATTTTTAGTTTTGTTTTACAAACCAGCGCAGTGCTTTTAAATATGCTTGCTTTGCTTATTTTGTATCATTTATTTTAAGAATACTGTAAGAACGATGTTGACAAAGCGCAGCACGCTACCTCGTTGTAAACTGTCCCAACTGCTGCCTGTTTTTTTCTCAGTCACGAGTATATTTGGGACAGCGACTGTTAAATGTTGACACAACTTTATATATAATTTAGGCCTAATTGCAAGGTGATTGTGGTGTTTGTGCGTCTGCAGTACAGTCTAAAACGATTCCAATACAAAGTGTTTGTGTATTCGGTTAAGGATGAATTCGCACTAACAGCCTCTGCGGGTTCTGTGGTTGATTTTATCAGTCGTTATCTGCCTTTTATTTTAACCTTCCGTTATAAAACATTGTTTTAAAAAGCTGAAAAAAATGATGGACGCCTAATACATTGTAATAATAATAATAATAATAAATAATAATAATAATAATAATAATATATTTAATTAAAAAATGCCCATTGCTTTATATGGGAAACATTACATCCACATATGAGTGTCATGCATTTGTGCATCTTCCATACGTCTCCATATAAATCTAAGCCCCGGCTCTTGTTTCAGAAGTCAGAGGTGAGGAATCAGGTGGGGCCCCATCCCCTTGCTGTTGCCATGACGATGGTCGCACCCACCACCATGGGTAAGACCCAGGAGAATTCTAAAACTGTAAAGCATTGTAAAGCACGGAGAGCATCGGCCAAAGCATGTTAAAGGACAGGGGTTTCAAAAGAAATCAAATCTTTATCCAGTATCCTACTGAATGTTTTCCATATCGCTGTGTGGCATGTGGCCTGTACTCCGAACTGCTTGTCCTTAAACTGAGCATTCAATAATAAGGATTAATGTGCTGGGAGCGACAAGCAACAGCGAAACTCTCTGAGGAATGTAACAAGCTGGCCGGAAAATTAGAAACACCTGCCATACCACTGTCAGTAGTGCGTGCATTCATACGCAGCAGGCTAGGGAAGAAACCTGGAAACGAGCATTCTGTGTGTGTTTTATAAAGATTTTTTTCCAGGGCAACTCCATAGAGTTCACACAAACTGTTTTAAAAATGTTCAAACGCTGACCGAAGTGGGTATGTGGTATGTGCGGTGCAATTGTCTTTGTCTTTGTTAATACTTTTTTTTCTCCTTTCTTTCTTTTGAGGTCCTGAGGAGACGACAGCGCTCCCTGTGGAGAAAAGCGACTTCACCGTCACCGCAGGTAAATAACAAGCGGGCTGCCTTCGGGACCCGAGCTCACTGCCGTGGGGATCGTCGGGGGGGGGGGGGGGGGTTTAAATGTAGCGGATTATATATGGACAGCGCTTTATCATGTCTGTCTGTGTGTCAGTCTGTCTGTCTGTGTGTCAGTCTGTCCGTGTCTCTGTGTGTCAGTCAGTCTGTGTGTCTCTCTGTGTCAGTCTGTCCGTGCCTCTTGTGTCAGTGTTGTTATTTCTCAGTGCAGTGCAGCAGTCTGTCTGTGTGGTCAGTGTTGTTATTTCTCAGTGCAGTAGTCTGTCTCTGTCCCCACAGTGGTGATCGTGCTGCTTCTGCTGACCCTGCTCGCACTGGGCTTCCTCCTGTACCGCTACCTGTGCAAGAACAAGGGAGCCTACGAGACCGCGGGCGAGCCGGGCCCAGGACACCACATGGACCTGCAGAGCCAGCTGGAACCGGACCAGGACCAGGACCAGAAGAAAGAGTACTACATCTAACCAGCCGGACCGCGGCCAAATCGAGGAGAGAGAGAGAGGGGGGGGGGGGTGCCTTTCACCGCTGTCGCAAAAATCACTTCACAAAAACCCACCAAGAAAAGCAATTCAGTAAAACACTGACCCAACCGCTGGCAACGAGAGGAGAAGGAGATCGAGGGAGTCGCCTCTCAGCGCCGTCGCTCCTGTTTAATATGGGAGGGACCCTCAGCCTCCTCTCACCGGTCAGACAAGGAGCTTCGTACAGCAGGGTCACAGATCAACACACTGCTGCTGCCTCTATTTTAGACAGTCCGGAGAACAGCGGGGCGCGTTGACAGCATGTCCACTTGACCCTGTCTCTCTTCTATAAGTCAATATATCCCGGAGTCTTTTCATGAGTACTTTGGCTGGGCAGGAGAACTATCTTATTTACAGAACCATAGTTCCCTATTCAGAAGTTATTGTGAGCAGGAAGTGTAGACTGCAACCATTCACATTACACTACGCTATGCGGATATTCCGTTTCATGTCTAGGGATTTTGCTATTACTGTGTACACTTTATGATTTTGCTAGTATAGTGTATTACTGTGTTGCTATTGTCTGCAGAGATGGCTCTTGATGAAAACTATTCGGTAATGCAATCTTATACAAATACCTGCTATTGCGTGTGTCATCCAGCAGAGGGAGACTGTTGCAGCACAGTGCCTTCAGTGTCCTCACTAACTTGGGTTTATACTGTGTCAAAGGGCAGGTCTAAAATCTGGATTGTATTTTCTCTCTCTCTCTCTCTCTCTCTCTCTCTCACACACACGTTTTACTAGAAAATGGCTGTAATGTAAGAAACATGAATATACAGTAAACTGGACCTTTTCAGCAACTGTGTTTCCATCAAGCCTTTCTTCATAGATAGATAGATAAACGGACAGATAGATATGTGTGTGTTTTTGCTCAAAATTACCAGTTTCTCAGCGTTCCGGTATGTTTAACATACCTTTGTCAAGGTAAAGCGTGTTTGTGGAGGTCGTTACAGGCTCTTGCTGCCATGGTAACCACACCCACTTATTTCTATTGAAAGCTATGCATGTGTTTGTGATGTCACTGCATGGTTAATGATGTCACGATCTGCTATTCCTGTCTATTTAAACCTTCAGGCATGGGGGTAGTGAGTCTGTTTATCCATTTATTTTCCTTTATTCTCCTGTATTGTAAATGATCTACTTTTATTAAAACAAATACACATTTTAGGTCATTTGTGTTGGGTTTATATTTTTGTAGTGTTGAATTTTGTTAATTTACTATACATATTATATACACAATTACAATACATCTGCATTTCTACTGGATCCCAGTGAGAGGGATGGCTGTACAGCTCACTGTCACTCTTCACTCTCTCCTTATTAAAACACCACAAAACACAACGCATTTGAAATGTCCAAAATAGTCTTTATTCTAATTATTATTATTTAAGTTTAGTGTGTGTGTGTATATATATAATATATATAATTAAAACATAAGTGCATCAAAAGTTTTATCAGCTGCAAAAGAAAAGGTCTTGGAGACTGTAACCTCAACGATGAAAACTCATCAAATCACATTTATATATCTATATCTATAGATATATAAATGATTAGTGGATTTTTTGACATTTTCTGTCGCTTGATTAATCACACCTGAAATTGCATTGAAAGACAATCAGCAGTGATCACGTTGTGATGTGACCGCACGTTCCCTTCTGAGCTGTAATGCCCGTCTGCATTCCCTTCAGCCAGACGCCTGCTCTAAAACAGAAGCATTTCCTGTAAATGACCTGCAGCACTGCAACCTCGCATCCTGCATTGAACACAACTGATTCTGCTGTGCTGTAACCCTTCAATTCTCACACGAACACAGCTAACTGCCACAGGGCTGTTTTGTTTTAGTTTCGCTGACGATAAAGTTTGACAGAGTTGTTCATGTTCCGATGCTGTCTGAAAGTGTTACGCTTAATAAAAAGAAAAGTCTTGCGATGATTTGATACACCTGTAGTGCTCCTGTGAAAGCACCGGTGACCAAATGTTAGTCATTTTTTTTTTTCGTTCTGAGATATTGTGAAAGATTGGGTATACCTTCCAACTGCTGAGGTCTTAGAAGTACTCTGATATTTTTCAAGGTTTCTTTTTTGAATATCGCATTCAGGAAGACAAGATTCACTGATCAGGTGTGATTAATCATGAATCAATTAAAACCCTACTAAATATATATATATATATATATATATATATATATATCCCATACAAGATCGCCTCACCCCACCTTACAGAGGAGAGAGGAGGCTGCGTGTGCAACACCAGCACTGCAGGGATGGCATTAAGACTCCTGTTGCATAGCAGTTAAACCCGTTCCAGGTTTTACTGAGCTTGATTAGCCCCAGTGTGTATAGATAACATAACAAGCTCAGGTGCGTCTTATTAAACTCACAGTGAAACCAGGAGTGGATCAAACTGCTACACATTGGGAGTCTTATTTCCATACCCGAGTTTCTCCTATTTTATTATTGTTATTTTTTTACCAAAAGCAGCTTTTAAGTTACATGGCGGATGAGGCAGTTCACTTTGAAGCCACCACAGAATCAGAACACTGCCATAGAACATTAGGACCATAGAACCAGAACACTGCCATAGAACCAGAACACTGCCATAGAACATTAGGACCATAGAACCAGAACACTGCCATAGAACACCAGGATCATAGAACCAGAACACTGCCATAGAACACCAGGATCATAGAACCAGAACACTGCCATAGAACATCAGGGTTTCCCAGAGCAAGACCCAGACACCTTTAACCCATTAAATGCTGTTGTCCTCATTTGAGGACAGCCTACTAAGTCATGTTTTGGAGCATTTTTAACTGAGATCTACCTGTTATTTTCTCTTTAACTATATTGCTATGATAATGCTGGTTTTAGTGCAGTGCAGCGATACACACATGTTGTTAGTGTGTTAACTCAATGTTTTCGGGTCCCAGCAACACACAGGATCTTTGTGTCTGGAACAGACATGGACTTTTTCAGGTTCAAATATTCTTTGAAAATTTCAGAGAATCCAGGACTGGCTTAGCTACACCCGCCCCACGTTATCCCGCCAGACAAAAGGAGAGCGAAACTCTTCCATAAAGTGGAATGTTATTTATTGTGTTATCAGCAGCAGCAGCAGCAGCAGGTACATTTCATAGCAAACCTCGGGGCAGGGGAGCTGGATCACAAGCGTTTGAAGGTGTTTTTTTTTTTTTTTTTTTGGTTGACTAATGTAAAATCGATCACGTTTGACACTTCACCCAAGAATATTTGTTCCAACACTAGAAACTGCCCATGCCATGCCATGTACAGTGAATTGCATTAGAAATCTTTGCAATACAAACACACACACGTTGATATGAATATAAGACTATCAGTACTAGAGCAGAGGTCTCCAATCCCGTTCCTGGAGGGCTGGTGTCCCTCCTGGTTTTTGTTCCAACTGTATCCTAAATTACTTAATTGGACTAATTAAGGGCTTATTAGACACTTAATCGGCCCAATTAAGTAATACAGTTGGAACAAAAACCAGGAGGGACAGCGGACCAGGACTGGACACCCCTGTACTAGACAGCCCACACACATTAGGGTTCCCAGGACGCTTCAGGCTTTTCAGCTCACCTCGCAATGCGTTCTTACCTGGATCAAGTACCTTTCACAGCAGGACTACACTTCCCAGAATGCACAGCAGTGCCTGAACTGTCCCAATCTGTACAAGTGTACCCGGAGTCACATGGTAACCCTAAACACACACACACATCTAATAGGAAAACATGTGAGGCTGGTTCAGTAATGTAAACATCACAATCACACTTAGATTTTTTTTTTTTTTTTGCTCACTGTGTAGTCAAACCTTGTAAATCCAAAATGGCACTAAAAAGTATATTTATTTGGATGATTTTTTAAAAACAGCGTAAGGTAGGTTTTATTGCATAAAGTGTGCAAAAGCATGCAAGTGAACATTATTTAATTTTCTTTATTGTTTTATGCTCAAAATACATACATTCTCCAAGTGTTAAATATCTTTAAAAGGAGCTTAATAAAACGCAGTTTAGACTGACAAGGTTTTTCCACTGTAGACCCCCCCCCCCGTCTCCATTCTTTCCTCTGCCTCCTGTACTTTAATTTCGGAATAATAAAAGATTCTTTTTTTTTGCTTTTAACTGAAGGCGCTCAAGGACTTTGGCACCCGATAATAATAATCCTCTAAAATATGTCCATGGGAGTGCAGTAAACCACCATGAAAACACAAACACAGATGAGAAGGAAATGCAGATGAAGTCACATCTGCGCTATTAGCTGCTCCTTGTATAAATTCAGAGTCAGATCGAATCAACTAAGATTAGAAAAAAAAAACCCTAACATTTATCTATATCTCAAGAAATCAATACAAGGGCCATCCATCTTGCTATTACTATATACCCTGAACAAAGTGTTGCTATACCTCAATAACCAGGATGTGTACCTGCCCCCCCCTTTTTTTTTTTTTTTTTTTTTTAATATAACTGGTGGTGTACTGCACCCATCCGGTGCTAAACTATTACATTCCGTTAGGCGATGTCAGTATTGCAGCACGCGGACGTGCGTGTGTGTGGAGCCCGGCTCGGCCAAATCGGGTTACCAGATGCTGTACCCTCCGCTGGAGCCGCCCATGAAGAAGTTGCCCTTGCGCTGTGACATCATCACGTTGGCGTTCTGCATGGCGGCCAGCTGGGCTGCGTTGGGGAGGTGCCCGGGAGGGACGGGCTGTTGAGAAGAGAGAGAAACGGAGTCAGGATCGCCTTTAAAATGTGCTTCATGCAGGACAGGAGGACGACAAAGATCTTTCTCAATTTCATGGATCACTGAGAGATCAGTTTAACTCATCATTAGTGAGGTGGTTGACTGAGACTCACATGGTAAGGGTGTGAGAAACCCCAGGCTTTACAATGAATTAGTTCTTGTTTTTTTTTCATTTAAGCAAAAGGCACACAGAAGCTGAGCCTAGTGGTCAGTTTAAAAACTTGAAGAAAAAAAAGCGTTTGGGGTTTGCAAGACCCCCACTTCACTGACAGTGGGATAGGATTCCTCAACGCCTTGTTGGGTCTCGCAGTAATGTTGGCGGAACGCGGGACTCACCGGGATGGAGGGACTGCTGCCTGCTCCGAAGCGGGCTCCTGCATCATACCCCCCCTCCACCAGCACTGTGGAGCCGGGAGGGTACAGGTGCCCCATCGGGTAGTAAGCGATGGGCACGTTGTGTCCCATCTGGGCCATGGGCACTGACTGGGGCATATGCATGAACATCTGGGCGCCAGGATAGGTGGAGGGCATCTGAGGCACGGTGCCAGCCTGCTGGGGGTGCATGTACCTGGGCTGGTAGATCTGAAACAGGGAGGACAAGCACACGGTGAGCAGGAACACACACACACACGTGTCTAATTAGTGGAGCCACTGACAGTATAGGTTTGAAGAGATGCTTGGAAGAAAGCTAGCGTCTGCAGCTAATCCCACCCCTGCAGCGTCAGTAAACTTCTAGAAAAGAAAACGGAAGGTAAGTTGGGTTACCTCGGAGTAGGAAGGGGGTGCGTCCGAGTAGGGGGGAGCCTGCTGCCCTGCCATGGCTGGGGGGTAGAGGGGAGAGGAGCCTTGCTGAGGAGGGTATGCAGCCTGCTGGGGGTAGGGTGCTGAAAAGGGAGAAACACACACAGGTTAGTAGAGCAACGCCACGGCAGCGTTCTAGCCAACACTGCACTGCAAAGTCCGGTCAAGCCTTGCCAGCCCTTGCCAGGACTGCATGGCTTTCGATTGCCACACCAAGCTGGCCAAGACTCAAGAATGTTTAAACTCGGGAATCCCAAGCAAAGTCAGTCAGAACCGGACATGCAAGCGCGACACATGTATGTCAGCTTTGGAAATTCGTCCCATAAAATGACCAAGCCTTGTTGCAAATTCACCTAGGGTGTTTTGCAGCAAGCACCTGACCTGTTCTTTTTAAATCCCCAGAAACAAAACAAAGGTAGGTAGGAAGCCACTGCTGTTGCCGAGCAACCTCTCCTAGAAACGACCAGGCAACAACCAATCAGAGCTTGGAGCTAGAGTTCCAGTTCACACCCACTGGATTGCTTCAACCCTAACCAACCTCTCTGTTGCTTCAGTATAATTGTATAGTTTCTTTGGTATTTTTTTTACGGTGGTACATTCTTATTTTGTGATTTTTTTAAATTTCAAAAGACGATAAACATATTATATACTTGTACAGGTTTATAAAAATAGAATGCATGAATAAAGTTAAATATTACATCCAGTTCAATTCATATCGGTCAATAATTGTTGTAAGCTCAAGTCTGTGACAACGAGATAATACTTGGCATTTTATAAACACTATATCAAAATTGCATTAAGGCAAAGTTTCATTTATTATTATTATTATTATTATTATTATTATTATTATTATTATAAATAAATCCCTAATTTTAAACACTTAATCATTTGGTCATTTTTTTAAAATGTATTTATTTATATATTATATATATATATATATATATATATATATATATATATATATATATATATATATATATATATATATATATATATATATTATATATATATATATATATATATATTTGTACGGTTACCATTTTAAAACGTTTGATTATTTTTGCTGGTGCAGTCCAACATTGGTTTGGCAACGACGTGGTTAATTATTTTTCAAAACAAAGTGATGTAACCACGGCCCCGCCCACTGCTTTGTCTATTGGGTGCGGGCGAGCGTTCAGAGTGATATCTAGAGTTTCTTATTGGCCAAGCTTGCCGTCAATCAAACAAAACATAACAAAGCCAGCGGCACAAGCATTAACCGAACTGCGTCACACGTGACAGGTGATGCACCTGACCGGGCAGCAGAACTGGCACCTTTATGGCTGATATCGACATGAATACGGGTCAAATTGTGGTCTTACACAGACTCAATACGCTCCAGTTAACTAGATAAACTGCCAAAACACAAAGCTCACTAAAATCTACACAGGGTACTATGAAACACTTTCACTGGGGTCTGGTAGCTATCACCAAAATGGAGGTTTGACAGAAACATACAAGCCTTTGTTCTTATATAATATACAAGCACTACTTTTTCCCCATCCAGTTATTTTGTTTTATTTTGTAATCAATTATTATTCACATTTTTGTGTACCTGTCTTACCTCTCTCTCGTTTTGATTGATAGATCGATAGACTACACACACACACGGTGATTCTTTTGTGTTATAGCCAGTCATATTTATAATTTATAACAAAAATAAAAAATGAGTTGTCAGTACCTTACAATGAGGTTACCCGCCTGACCAGTTTTCACACACAGTCACAGCTGTACGCATAACCCTTAGATAACAATGTCCACATAAAAGTGCCGACGCCTTGTCTCCGTGGAATACACCTTGCAGTAAAATATATATAATTATTATTATTTGTTTATTTAGCAGACGCCTTTCTGCAAGGCGACTTACAGAGACTAGGGTGTGTGAACTATGCATCAGCTGCAGAGTCACTTACAACTACGTCTCACCCGAAAGACAGAGCACAAGGAGGTTAAGTGACTTGCTCAGGGTCACACAATGAGTCAGTGGCTGAGGTGGGATTTGAACCGGGGACCTCCTGGTTACAAGCCCTTTTCTTTAACCACTGGACCACACAGCCTCATCGATATATCTATCTATCTATCATCTATCACGCACATTTTTAAATTATGGGTCGCTGTACATAATTGATACTTGGGATATATATATATATATATATATATATATATATATTACACACACACCACAGTAATATCAACCTTTAAAAAAAAATACAGCCAGTATCTCGTTATTACATTGAAACGTGAGTTTAGTAATACACTACATAAATACATGTAATGCTAATAAAAATCAGACCAAAAAATAAAACATTAATAATAATAATAATAATAATAATAATAATAATAATAATAATAATGTCCACAATTGATTGGGATCTAATAAAATTAGGAATCCAACGCATAATATAAAATCAAAACATAAATAAATAAAAGCGCGTCTCATTAATTCTTTAATAAAATGCATTCCGTTTCATTTCTGCGGGGCACATTCCAGTAGATGTGGGTGTGTTATGTACACAGAACCCAATCTGATGAAGACAAAGTGAAAGATACTTTCTAGCTAAACTGACTATGTACGGTATATGCTGTGTAACAGAATGATACAGTACCCGGCGATAAGGTCGCTGCTCACACAGACTTAGAACCGCGTGTATTGGGAGTCCCATCACTAATCCTACCTTTAAAAACATGCTTGGAAACCAGGGTTCAAAACAAGGTGAACCTCACAAAACTATCAAACGTGCTAGTTATGACTCTTCTGTCTAATCCTAATCGGCATGTCAAAGACGTGCGAGAGAGACAGAGGGGGGGTCGAGAAAACGCAAGGTTACTCTCCAAGGATATTCACAAAATAGCAAGGCCGTACTTTCTTATTTGTAAGAAGAAAAAAAAAACTGAAAAAGCAGATTTTATTCACGGGCCTAAAACTATGCGTGTATCTTAATGTACGGTTTAAAAATGAGACAACTATAGTTATGTTGGACTTGACTTGCATAAGCAGGCATGCAGAAAATTGATAATATATCGAGAGAGAGAGAGAGAGAGAAGGGGTGTAGATTGTGTTGGTTGTTTTTCGCTGTTAGATTTCCATTGTTGAAACTACATGGCGTCCATGACACCAGCTGGACTGAGCCTCGACAGCACACACACACACACACACACACACACGAGCATAATCAAGATACTATATATATAAAAAAGAAGATTACAAAACAGGAAATGTTTAATTCATGCTGCTTCGGATTTCCCATCGATCGGTCACATGACAGCACGGCCCCGACATACCAAAACTACGAATGACATTGTTTTTTTTTTTTTTGTGTGTATCCAACAAAAAACACTTGCGTTGATCGGACATTCCTAATCTGTGTTTTTTGTTTTTCTACACGTTGGTTCATTGTGGATTCGTGTTGTGTTTGTATATACAGGTATGCGTGCTTGGAAGCCATAGCGAAAAATGCGGTGCAAGGTTAAACACTAAAATAATACTTTGTAAAAAAAAAATAAACAATCAACGGAAACGGTTTATGATTTTTTACACCCGCAGTGTAACCAAAAAAAACAAACCTTACCTTTATTGTTCATTTTTGTCGTGTTTGTTCTGATGCAATTGTAGATTGTATCAATCAAATCGGCCTATATTATTATTATTATTATTATTATTATTTTCTTTTTCCCTTGACCAAAAAAACACTTCTTCGACGGTAAACTTTCTCTTGCAGTAAATTACTTCCTTGTTTGTGCTTCCCTTGTCTTTATTATGTGGAGCTGCAGAGCTCGTGACGTCACGCCGCCACTCCTTGTTAAAGGGGACGCGTACGCTTTCTGATCGTCAAATGAAAAGAGATAAACACACACACACACACACACACACACACACACACACACACACACACACACACACAAAGCTGGACCTCACAGACCCTAAAATAATACTGATCTTGGACTGCCTTACCTAAATTAACATTGGACAGTCCAAGACTACTCGTGCTAATCTGGGACTGCGAAATCAGAGCTAGTCAAAGTGCTAATTTTGCAGCACGTTATTTGTTTCAGATTAAATTAAACATTTGCAAATTTTACAGCACATTGAAAAAAAAAAAAGTGCTTTAGCGGTTATACATGCACTCGCTTTACTGTCATAATTTATTGTTATTAATTATGTATTACTAATTAACAATGTTCTGTAGGGAGCATGCAGTGTTACCGGGGTATTCACTTTTCACCTGCATTTAAAAGATAAATGCCCAGGGTTGCAAGCCCTTGCACTTTGACTGACGAGCTCAGATTTTCCATACAGTTTTACATACAGGTAAATTCAACTCACTCTCTCTCCTCCTCTCTGCCTGTGGAACTTTTAAGAACTCCACGGAACCTTGTCACGCATTAAACGTTCTCCTCGAACGTCGGTCCGTTCTGAATTATGCATGAGGCTCATTAATATTCACGAACGCTTGCTGTTCCCTGCGGAGGCGCTCGCGGTGCAGTGATCGGTTCGTGAGAGAGCTGCAGGGACGAGTTGAGTTCACCTTCAACAGCAAATCGTAATTTGATGGCAGCGACGCTCACCTGCACCACCGGCCGACACGTCACCACAGAGCTGGTCAAGATGAAAAGTATTTTAAAGCAATCAGTTTATTAAGATTTAAATTGGGACTGTATGCCGGAAATACTGATCACCAATGCATTATTATTATTATTATTATTATTATTATTATTATTATTATTATTATTATTATTATTATTATTAATCATAATACATATGGCTGATTCTGTGTTGTTTGTTTAATACAGTCTTGGGTTCAGCAAACTTTACTCTCCAGTTAGTTTATATTCCCCACAAGTACCCCGCTGAGTTGATGCCTAATCACTATCTAATCACTTGCTGTGAGCCTTTGGAAACTCAATCCAATAGACCACTTCCGGGTACCTAAGGACTTCCTGTGTGACCACACAGGAAGCCATTAGGTACGAGGAAGTGGCAAGTAATCTGACTGTTAGTAATGTTAGAAATGCAAAAGGCGTGTGCATTGTTGCCTGATGTAACCATTATTATTATTATTATTATTATTATTATTATTCATTTCTTAGCAGACGCCCTTATCCAGGGCGACTTACAATTGTTACAAGATATCACATTATACAGTTATCACATTATTTTTACATACAATTGCCCATGTATACAGTTGGGTTTTTACTGGAGCAATCTAGGTAAAGTACCTTGCTCAAGGATACAGCAGCAGTGTCCCCCACTGGGGATTGAACCCACAACCCTCCGGTCAAGAGTCCAGAGCCCTAACCACTACTCCACACTGCTGCCCATGACATTATTAAATAAACCAAGTAAGACATTCAAAACATACACCCCCTGGATTTTAATTTTTTTTAAAGCTGGGTACTCAAACCGGGTCGTGTTTGCTGTTCAGCATGTGGGAATAAATGGGACGAGCCCACAAGTCACTCAAGTTCATCAACCCATTTTTCCCTCTGCAAGCAAAGTGTAAACAGACGGCCCAGATTTGTTGGTGCATCTTTCCCTGGTGCAAAAGACGGGTGCAGTGATGAAAATAAACCCAGAGGCGTGCACGACAGCAATGCAGGTTTCTGTTGCAACGTTGGGTCTGTTAAGTTTGCATTGTCGTGCTGCGGACTGATATAAGCAGTGTAATGGGCAGGATCTCAGAGGGCTGCGTGGACGCACTGTATTGTGCGCATGCACACGTTAAACTGTAGACAGAACTGCATACACTTCTCACAGCTTCTTATAAGTGCACTGGTAAAATGAACAGGCAGGGGCTGCAATAAAAACCTGGATTTAAACCTGTTTCGCTGCCTGGGCTTTAAAGAGTTAATGACAGGGACCCGTGCATCCAGACACTGAATCTTGCAACTGATTCTGAGTGGCTCTGAATGGACGACGCTACTTCTTAGCACGGCGTTGCAGACCCCTGACGTCATCGCAGCTCATGTCTGAATGAGTAAATAAATAAATAAAGCAAGAACTCAATTAACGAGCGAGCTAGTTAACGAGGCAGCCTGGGGCCGTGCAGGAGCGAGGTGGGGCGGGTGCAGGCAGCTGCAGTCTCGAAACGGTTCTTGCAAGCCCCCCCCCCCCCCCCCCCTCCCCTGCCGTTGCGGTGTCACTGGGCTGGTGGAGTCAAGGCGCTTCTCTTTCTCTCTCAGTTAATTAAGGATTCAGCAGGTTCACTCTGCGATCCCTTCTCCTCTTTCAGCGCCATGGTAATATTATGCTAATGCATGCAAATCGGATTGGGTGCCAACTGGATGGAGGCTCTAGTTTAATTTTTTTTAAAAGCATCAAGGGTGAGCCTGCATAATAGAAACCTGGATTTGCTTAGAATGAGCTTTGCAAAACCTTTGTTGTTTTAAACATACATACATTATATATTTTTTATTATTAGAAATCGATTAATTAGTTTGCACTGACTCCTGGGTGGGTCGTGGCACTGTAACTCTCTTTTGATCATAGGTCGAGGTTTTGAAGCCCCGTGCTCCTATTGATTTTGGGAGTATTCCATTGATCGGCAGTATTCAGAGCTTCACAGCGAATCTCAGTCGCTAGGGGGCACTGTGGTGAGTAAAACTGCACTGCTGTTACGGATTCTGACCCCTGGTGGTGAGATAATGCAGTAACTTCAAACGTCATTTAAATGTTTTTTTTTACTAGTTTACAATGTTTGCCATTCCCGCTGAGAGCTTCTGGGTTCCGTTCTCCAATACTGATGATCATGTTCCTTTAAAATCCCCTGGCTCTGAGCTGGCTTCTCATAAATAAAGTTAATATATATATATATATATATATGACGCTGTCCCTTTAAGAAGCCGAGCGCTCCCCCTGCTGTTCAAGAAGAGTTTTTTTTTTCCATGCAAGTCTTCCCTTGCATAAATTATGTTCATGACGCTGTGCAAAAAAAAGACGATTTTATATTAAATTTGCAAGACTTTTATCGCGGAAGCCGCTCTTTATCGGGTTGTGGAAAGGTGTTTCGGAGTTAGGGAAAACCTGGAGGTGACGGAGAGGGTATCATTAAATATTAAACAGCAGAGGCCGTGCTCCGATCCGAGCCGCTTTATCAATGCAAATGTCCCTTTGTGTTTCCGAGCCGCGGCGCACACAGCCCGTGCGCGCTGTGAGATGAATTTGTAATTATCCGCTTCAACAAAACAGTGGCCAAGCGCTGATAATCCCACGCAAAAGAGGGGGGGGGGAACAAATTGCACCCCAAAACTCTGGCGCTAACGGTAAGTTGCATTAGGTAGGTAAGACTTTCCAAAAAAAATAAATAAACAGGGGGTGTGATTTTTAAAAAGAAAAAAAAATGGGAGTTTTTTTTCCCTCTTTGGTTAATATGTAATGGTCGTAATTAGCATAATTTATATATTTATGATAAGAGGGGAAAAAAACATAGGGAATGCATTGCTTTGGCTGGCGGAGTCAGTTACGCAGCTCTGGGTGTAGATAGCAAGTCTTGAAACGAGCGTGCAGGAGTGGGGAAAGCGATTATATTATTTTTCGATCAAAAAAGGGAGGGGGAGAGAGAGGAGACTAGCTGGGGCCGTGGCTCTGTCTTATATGTTATAACTAGACTGTCCATAACTTGTTGGAGTCTGTCACTGTTTTGAAATGCAGTAATGGCGTATGATTTAGTCGTACTGTGTTGTGTATTTCGAAATGAAGGCAGTATTTTGCAAAATACAGACAGTGGGCCCGGCCGTAGTCGTAGTTTTTAAATAAATTTAAAAAAATGTTGTTATTTAGGCCGACAGGAAACCGAACCGAAGTCCTGTATCTCCGTGCACGGCTGTGTGTAACATTGCATGCATGTTGTTAGCGGCAGTGTTATTAAAAACAGACATTTTGTTTTTCACCATTTTGATTTCGACATCTTTTTTTAAAAAAAAAAGTAAAAAAAAAATTAACACAACAGCAACACAAAATACACCACAGCGATGCAACAGATCGTTTCGTCCATGTATGACTTGTTGTTGTCCAATTATTTATATATATATATATATATATATATATATATATATATATATATAAGTGCATTATACAGTCTCACAGTACGTGTTGAAACACGCATATCTAAATAAGGTTACATTATTTTTTATGGTGTAGTATTATTATTATCAGATCCGATAGGCACAGGCCAGGGTTTTCAGATCATCAAGTGAAACTCGTCCATAATGAACTGTACTTGCATTACACAGTAAACACGGTACTTTCCGCTTGTTTGTGCTGCTTGTATATTTGACGATGCCTGTAAAACACTACGGTTAATAAAATATCTTAATCATGACAGTTCTTTTGAAACATTCCACACCGGTCTGCTTATTTGTCCTAATGATTAAATTCAGTTATTTATTCCAGTACTACGTGAATTTCAAAAAATCAGAAAGCACCCATGTTCATTACTGGGATGGCAATGAGACTCCCATTGCACAGCAGTTTGATCCAGTCCTGGTTTTGCTTTGAGCTTAATAAGACACACCTGTTACCTATACACACGCTGTGGCTGATCAGGCTGGTAGTAAAACCTGGAATGGGTGACACTGCTATGAAACATGAGTCATTTCTATCCCTGTCACGAATATTGGTGGTTTTGACTTTGTACAATTCATGAAGTACAGTAATTAATAATTTAATTTTACTATGAGCTTGATTAGCCACAGTGTCTAGGTAACAAGCTCAGGTGGGTCTTATTAAACTCACAGGAAAACCAGGAATGGATCAAAGTGCTGTGCAAGGGAGTCTTATTTCCATCCTTGCTGTTAAAAGTATGAGCAAGGCAAGACAGAAAAGTTCACTTAGATACGAGAGTGGATGATGGTAGGTGCTTACGTGCCCTTGACTGCAGAAGATACTGGTGTGTTTTTCAAAAGTGTACTCTCTTGACAGCCCTGTCCCGGCTTCCCGTGGTGTCCCTCTGGCTGACACTGGGGGGGGGGGGGGGGGAGGTTGAGGCTGTACTCTTTGATGGAGAGCGCGGCCCTGCTGGATGTTATCGGTAACGCGTTGTGCCTGTTCTTACCCCAGCATGCAGGAGCAGTGACTCCAGGGAGGGATCATGGAAGCAGAGGAGCTGGCTGCTAACAATGCCCCACTCACCATCAATGAACAGGTAGAGTCCAGCTCTGCACAGGAGAGCACAGTATACAGGATATACAGCACAGTGCCAGATACTACAGTATAGCGCAGTATAACACATTATACAGCCAGGGACAGGGCAGTACAGAACAGCACAGGGCAAGGAAAGACTGTGTGCTCCGGTTACCGTGACGCCCAGCCTCTCTTTCACTCCTCCCCAGGTGATTGTGATGTCAGGACAGGAGACCATCAGGGTCCTGGAGCTGGAGGTGGCAGGCCCGCTGCCGGCCCTGGGGGCTGATGGGAAGGACGCGGACGCCATGGCGAGCGAGGGAGGCGTGGCCAGTCCAGTTCTGGAGCCCAGTAGGGGAGGGGAGGGGACCCCAGGACCAGAGGGGACCCCGACACAGGAGGGGGCGGGCGCAGCGACGGCAGGTGGGTTCACACAGGGTACTTCGCTTTAAGGAATTGTTTTTTTTTTTGAGGTTTTTAAAAGCCATTTTTTTCTGGCTCCCTGCTTTCTCTACTCTCTCCCCTCTCCCTTCCAATTTCAAACTATCTCTCTCTCTCTATCTATCTATCTATCTGTCTATCTATCTGTCTATCTATGTATCTATCACCACTTTCTCTCCCTCCAGCTCCAGTGGAGTTGCCCTCCCCTGTGGTTCAGGCTGTGACCCCTATGGCACTGACTAGTGGCCTCTTGCCCCCAGCCCAAGCCTCTCTCCCCATCACTGTGCAGGCTGGCACACAGGTATGTGTTGGTTTTTGTCCCTGCGTTGTAATTACCCCTGTGTTTTGTCTGACACTCTGCAGGAGTTCTGTATTTGCTCTGGTCCAGCATTTCCCTTCTGCACATTATTTCCCCCCCTTGGATCCAGTCTTTGGCAGTGCTCTTTCCCTCTGCAGTTCCTGACCCCAGACAGCCTGGCCGCGGTGATGACCGGGATGATGACCCCAGGCGCAGCGGCCGCTCAGCCCTTCCTCATCCCCCTCAGCATGGCCGGACAGATGGCCGGTCAGCAGAGCCTGGCTGTCTTCACATTCCCTACAGCCACCATGGCCACTCTGCCTGGCCTGACTGCCGTCACTCCAGCAGGGGGCGTCCTGAAGCTGCCCTTCACCGGGCTGCAAGGTAACCCTCTGAGGCCAGGGCAGCACTCTGAGGAGAGTGGAGTCACAGCACAGTCACACCCTCGTCTCTGTAAATAACTGTAAAGCACAGAGAGGTCTGGTAAAGCACTGGGAAGCATTGTAAAGCACAGAGAGGTCTGGTAAAGCATAGGGAAGCATTGTAAAGCACAGAGAGGTCTGGTAAAGCATAGGGAAGCATTGTAAAGCACAGAGAGGTCTGGTAAAGCATATGGGAGCATTGTAAAGCACAGAGAGGTCTGGTAAAGCATAGGGGAGCATTGTAAAGCACAGAGAGGTCTGGTAAAGCATAGGGAAGCATTGTAAAGCACAGAGAGGTCTGGTAAAGCACTGGGAAGCATTGTAAAGCGCAGAGAGGTCTGGTAAAGCATAGGGAAGCATTGCAAAGCACAGAGAGGTCTGGTAAAGCATAGGGAAGCATTGTAAAGCACAGAGAGGTATGGTAAAGCATAGGGGAGCATTGTAAAGCACAGAGAGGTCTGGTAAAGCATAGGGAAGCATTGTAAAGCACAGAGAGGTGTGGTAAAGCATAGGGAAGCACTGTAAAGCACAGAGAGGTCTGCTAAAGCATAGGGAAGCATTGTAAAGCACAGAGAGGTGTGGTAAAGCATAGGGAAGCATTGTAAAGCACAGAGAGGTCTGGTAAAGCATAGAGAAGCATTGTAAAGCACAGAGAGGTCTGGTAAAGCATAGGGAAGCATTGTAAAGCACAGAGAGGTCTGGTAAAGCACTGGGAAGCATTGTAAAGCGCAGAGAGGTCTGGTAAAGCATAGGGAAGCATTGCAAAGCACAGAGAGGTCTGGTAAAGCATAGGGAAGCATTGTAAAGCACAGAGAGGTATGGTAAAGCATAGGGGAGCATTGTAAAGCACAGAGAGGTCTGGTAAAGCATAGGGAAGCATTGTAAAGCACAGAGAGGTGTGGTAAAGCATAGGGAAGCATTGTAAAGCACAGAGAGGTCTGGTAAAGCATAGGGAAGCATTGTAAAGCACAGAGAGGTCTGGTAAAGAATAGGGGAGCATTGTAAAGCACAGAGAGGTCTGGTAAAGCATAGGGAAGCATTGTAAAGCACAGAGAGGTGTGGTAAAGCATAGGGAAGCATTGTCAAGCACAGAGAGGTCTGGTAAAGCATAGGGAAGCATTGTAAAGCACAGAGAGGTCTGGTAAAGCATGTTGGAACATAAACCCTGGTAAACTAACCCTTATAAAAGTCTCCACAGTAAAAGCACAGCAAACTGTAATAAAGCAAAGTGAAAGCATGATAAATCATGAATAAGCATTGTAAAGAATAGCAAGGTATTGTAAAGCTTATTAATAATCATGCAAAGTATGGTAAATGCATAGTTAAAGCATTTGTAAAGCGTATTAAAAATATGTCAAACCAGGGTAAATGTGTAGTATGACCATGGGGAAAGCATAGTTGAACTCTGACCCCTCTGTGTTTATCGCCCCCTAGCTGCCACAGTGCTGAATGCAGTCCCGCCCCAGCTCCACGCTGCCTCCCCACAGACAGTCCTGCAGAGCAGCATCCCAGCAGCATCGCCGCAGAAACCAGCCGAGACGCAGGTCTCCGTGGCAACCGTGCAGACCGCTGGCATCTCTATCAACCCCGCCGTAGTGAGCCTCCCCTGATTTATATCAATAGAAAACGAGGGTGTGAAAGGCGCTATATGAGTGAAAGGTGGTGGTTCTGGGAGCCTCCTGCTGAGCTTGTGTATCTCGCCCCTGCGTCGCTGACCCACGTGTTTGTGTTTCAGATCAGCGCCGCCTCTCTGGGCGCCCAGCCGCAGTTCATCAGCTCGCTCGCCACCACGCCCGTCTTCACCAGCGGCATCGCGGGCATTCCCGGCATCACCAGCCAGATCATCACCAACGCACAGGGGCAGGTGAGAGACGGGCGCTGATCTCAGACCAGCAAGCGGTGGAAGACGAGTGCTGATCAGGGAAGTGTGAAAGCAGCCTTTTGTGGGTCCTGCTAATCTAACAAGTCTGTGTGTGTGTGTGGCTCTGTTTCTGTGTGCTTATGCCTCTCTCTCTCTCTCTCTCTCAGGTGATCGGGACCCTGCCTTTCCTCTTGAACCCGGCTGCCTCTCTGGGGGCCGGGGGTGGCTCCCCAGCGACGCTCCCAGCTCAGAGCCTGCAGGTCCAGACCATCTCCCCTCAGCTGCTCGTCAACGCGCAGGGGCAGATCATCGCGACCATCGGGGGCACCACAGCACAGCCCACCCTGCTGCACAGCGTGGCTCAGACACAGCCCCCCGCCAAACCAACAGTGCAGGTACCCACACAGCAACTGCACTGCGCGCCCGACTGCACGCCACTAGGGGTGCCAGCTCAGTAACGCCGGTCCTTGTTTGTGTGTTTGCAGGGTGCCGCTGCAGTGACGGCGGTGTCCGTCTCCCAGGCTCCTGTCATCATCGCCCCCCAGCCCCCATCCCTGAAGACCATGGCAGCCATCTCCGCAGCGGAGACCCCCACAGTGGGCCAGCTCGTCAGCAGCAGTAAGGGGGTCCCCACTCTGCACTTGCCCTCACTCACACTCACACTCACACTCTCACTCGCTCTCTCTCTCCCAGTGTAGGTTTGCGATTCAGGACTCCACAGATTGCACCTATGCATTGCAGCGTTTAGGCTCTTCACTAATTCACTGCCCTGCCTGCCCCTCAGAGCCCCAGGGTCCGGCCCTGGACGATGACGGGATTAACCTGGAGGAGATCCGCGAGTTTGCCAAGAACTTCAAGATCCGCCGGCTGTCCCTGGGACTGACGCAGACTCAGGTGGGGCAGGCGCTGACCGCCACAGAGGGGCCCGCCTACAGCCAGTCTGCCATCTGCAGGTGGGCGTGTGAGAGGGGATAAGAACATAGAACCAGTCGGGAAGCCCTTTGATAAAAGTCACAAAACAATTAAGAATTAAACTTATTAAACTAAAACCAGGGAATGGATCAAACTGCTATGCAATGGGAGTCTTATTTTCATCCCTGAATGTTTGATAACCCTGTTTGCTGCGTGTGTTTGTGTGTGTGCGCGTGCGTGCGCGTGCGTGTGTGCTTGTGAAGCATTTTGACACTTTTGTGTGTCCCGCAGGTTTGAGAAGCTGGACATCACTCCGAAGAGCGCTCAGAAGCTGAAGCCGGTTCTGGAGCGGTGGCTGGCCGAGGCTGAGCTGTGGAACCAGAAGGGGCAGCAGAACCTGATGGAGTTCGTGGGGGGGGAGCCCTCGAAGAAACGCAAGCGCAGGACGAGCTTCACCCCCCAGGCCATCGAGTCGCTCAACACCTACTTCGAGAAGAACGCCCTCCCCACGGGACAGGAGATCACCGACATCGCCAAGCAGCTCAACTACGACAGAGAGGTGGTGCGGGTGTGGTTCTGCAATCGCCGGCAGACCCTGAAGAACACGAGCAAGCTGAACGTGTTTCAGATATAGCAGGGAGAGGGACAGGGGAGAGGGGACGGAGAACAGGAGGGAGAGGGGAGAGGGCAGAGACAGGGAGCCAGGAGAGGATGCATCAAAAGCAACTGGAGCACACCTCCTTATTTTCCTGGCCCATCCCTTATAAAACACACACACATGGCAAACGCATGTGTGTTGCTCTAAGCTGGCCTTGTTGATACTGGACTAGAACAGGCTGGACTTTATATACAGCATACCGATCAAGTTCCTACTCTCATCACAACATCAAAAGTTGAAGTCCCCTGGACCCCGGGACTCGCTGCCCCTTCTATTGAGCTCGTGGGTTGCTTGGTGCTCTCACGGGTCCTTCAAAGACTGGACTAGAAACAGGACCCATATCCTAAAAGGATCCGAAAACTAATCATTTTATCGAGGACGGTTTGCAACTCATGGTCAAGGGTGCCCTTGTAAAAGTTTCCTGAAGTAAAGGCACAGCGAAGTGTGTTAAAACGCAATGCAAGCATGGGTAAAGCCCTCTGGGTTGTATGCTGTCCAGTTGATTTGTAAGCAGTTCCCTGGCAGTCAGACACCCAGCAGTAAATTGGTCAGGTGTTAAATAATATCTCGTGAACTCAGAGCAACACCTGACATTTATAATTCCAGTTTCCCTTTTAATCGATTTCAACACATGATTGATATCGAAGGAACTGGAGTTGATATTTTAAAGACGTCGTATTTGTTGCGATTGTTCGTCTGCTTTCATTTGAAGGCAGTTGAATTGACTGACACGCAGTGACTGTAACTGAAGGAATTCGTCGACACTCTGAGAAGCTCGTTCTGACAGAGCTGATTTAGCCATTTTGATCAGTGATGTGTTTGAATTGATTAAAAGGGATTGGAACCGGGAATTGATGTTGAAATGGAACTGAAAAACTATTTTAAACGATGGTCACCTGATCACATTCCACGCTCGACTGCAGATCTCCAGAACGGGGGATGAAACCGTTATGAAAGAAAGCAAGTCAGTCACTGAAACTATATTAATATATATATAGTCATACTGTGATAATGTCTATTAGTTGTCTTGTACAAACTTGACTTGTTAAAGTTTCACAGGCTACAGTAATTAGTTTGAAGTGTGGGGTGAACAGAAAGAGACTTGACATTGTGTGCTGTGTTTAAAACAGAAACCAGCTGGCTTCGCTGAGCCAGGCCCCCTGTGTTTGCAATAAGTTCCCACGGGTGTGTTTTTAACATGGCCTGTGCAGTGTGGCCCCTGTGCACTGTGGCCCCTGTGCACTGTGGCCCCTGTGCACTGTGGCCCCTGTGCACTGTGGCCCCTGTGCACTGTGGCCCCTGTGCTTCCTCTAGTTTGAACCAGAGAAGGACTCAAAAGTTAACCACCAACTACCAGAATCTCCAGCAAAGTGGGTATTTGTACGATACAGACCTTTTCTTTAGTGAACCTCGCTGGGTTACGCAGCGGTCAGTGCGATACAGCGAGATGCAAACTGTGCTTGGCTGCAGAGAGATTATTATTATTATTATTATTATTATTATTATTATTATTATTATTATTATTATTATTATTATTCTATATAAAGCTTACAGTGTGTACTGTATATATTTTAGGAAACATTTATTGCAGGGTTTTGAATCAATCCTTCAGAATTGATCATTGATCATTGATCAGGCTTTAACTGCAGTTAACATGGTCGAGCCCTGTATGTAAAACACTGCGGGTGAGACTGATTGAATATCACCATAAGAGACAGGCTACAATATCAAGCGCTGCATTTGCAATTGAATCCGTCTCCTAACTCATGAAAAGAATAAAGTGCTCAAACCACAGCCCTCTGAATCCCTTCTAAAAGTAAAAGCACAGCAAAGTGTAATAAAGCAGAGGTACAATATTATCAGAACACCTGCAGATTTGTCATTTATATCCTTTATATACCTGCCTGCATGAAATCCTCAGGGTGGGAGAATTTAAATTTCCATCTCAGTAATCATTAAAAAAAAACAGCTAACATGTTAGCCCACTTTGTGATTTAATCAGGCATCTTAAACAACTTCTAAAAAGTCTCCTGCGTTTAACCACGTGTGGCTCTGTGTTCCTTTTCTCTTTCTGAATTAATTGCATGAGTGCTTCAGTTAAATTAGACAATGACTAAGATTTTGCACCAGTTTAATTTCATATGCACAACAAACCCAAACAGAAGCAGTGGGTGACGCAATGCACAGGACTGTAAGTACAGCAAAGAACAGCGAGGTGTGGTAAACGTGTAATGCATATTAATAATCTTGGCAAACCAGGGTAAACTGTGGTAAATGCATAGCATAGCCATGGGGATAAAAGCATGAGGACAGTGCAGAGATACCGTGGTAAAGTTTTAGAAGCGATCTCTCACACACACGGAGATCTGCAATCGTGTTTGTATTTTGTAACCTTGCAACATCCAGGCACTTTTTTGGGACATAGTTGTCTACTGAACCGAGAAACAGCAATAAACATGAAATCAAAACAGCGAACAGGGTCCTGCGTGTCATTTTTGCTTTATTTTGTAATAATTTCCCTACCTTGCTAATGCAACTCGGTGAGTATCTTAAGTATGCCTTGGCAGCAGTAATTGTATGTGTTTGTTTGCCTTTAAGAATTAATTGTTCTGAAAGGCTCTGGGGCTGGGTGTCACGGTGACCGATCCCTGGGATTTCATTGAACAGCAGCAATAAAAAAAACATTCTTCAAAACGTTTCTCTCTAAAACCTCAGCAAAGTGCAGTAAAGCACAGGGAATGCACGGTGAAGCGTAGCTAGGCATTGTAAAGCACAGAGGGGTACGGTAAACTAACCCTTATGTAAGTTTCCCATTGCAAAGGTAGCCGGTGTAATAAAGCACAGTGAAAGCGTGCTGCTGACGGGAGATATTGGAGCGACATTTTATGTTACTTTTCAAATGAAAAATAAAATGGGAGGATTCAGTCTCGTCCAAGTGGGAGTCGCTTATATATCAAAGAAGTGTACACAACCATATCTGACTTTTCTTATACAGTAATAAAACAACACCTACATTAAAAATATAAGTACCGGCATAAGTGATTTTTCACCAAGATACATATCCTTGAGCCACCTAATTTCAACCACAAAAGTATTTTCTGTCTTTTTTCGAAACAGTTGGGCGTTATTGAGAAATACCGGACCTTCCAGGGGCTAATAGTTACGCCATTGGGCGGTCCGGTATTGCCCAATACCGCTCACCCTTTCGCGTATTATTATTTTTTTGCTTCTATAATGCACCGTGTATTGAAATATTTCACTCGGTTTGCAACCCATTCCTATTTTGCAAGCGCGTCACAACCGCAGCACAGCTCTCCTTCCCGCCCCCCCGGGCCCGGACAAATGCGATTGGCGAACCTCAAAAACCGAAACGTCTGTGATAGGCTCCCGGGCCCGCCTGTCAGTGGAACGGGGCGCGGCTGAGGCGGCCACGTGACCCTCGCAGGTAGAGTCACTTCCTTCACGGTGATGACGGACATGGCAGGAATTTGTGGTAGGAAACGAAGGAGCCGTCGGAGAGAAAACAGACTTTCTGAAGCGTTTCTTGAGCAATTTCTTGAAACTAACGCCGTTTTTAACGCAGCCCCGGGTGCCAGGGTTGTTTTAACGCACAGAAAAGGGTTCGGCGCGCTTTATTTAGTTTGTTTTGTTTCGTGAAAACAATACCTACCTGTTTCTCTCCCCCGCTCAAGACGCAGAAACCGAGTCGCTGTGTGTTTTCTTTTTGACTTGGAAAGTTTTTGGTGTCGTCATGGATTACAACATTTAAAACAGAAAGAAAGACAGGAAAAAAAAAAACGAGGTTGTTGATTATGTTTATAAGAAGATATGCAAACCATGTTCTAGGTGTTAATCGGATTCTCTTTTTTTGCAGAGTATATTATTATATATTATATACTGTATACGAGCAAGAACGAATAGAAACATTAGCAAGCGATTATTTCTAGCAAAATGCATGTCGCCGTTTTTTAAAATTCTTGGTTGAACCGCCTACGTTTTTATTTTGCTTTTAATAAAATATGCATTTTTTGGTATTGCTAGCAATACCAATAACACTGCAATGGAGCGCATTCTCTGCACACGTCTAACGCGAAAAAATCAAGTCGGCCGATTTATGTATTTGATGTAACTTTTGTGTTACGTAATTGCCATCGATACCGTTGCTTGCTCGTTGAACATTTTACGTCGATTAAGAACATTTGCTATTCAGTTTAGAGATTCATTTTTTTATTGTACTTGTTTAGAGTTGGTTTTGCTTTTGGTTTCCCCCCACTGTTTTCTGTTAATTTTGGGGGTCAGATTGATTTGAACCCCGGTCCCAGCAGCCATGGCGTGGGCTTTGAAGCTGCCCCTGTCGGACGAAGTGATCGAGTCGGGTCTGGTGCAAGACTTCGATGCAAGTCTGTCCGGTATCGGTCAGGAGCTCGGAGCTGGGGCTTACAGCATGAGGTAAGGACCACCTGTGATACAACACGAGGGCGATTCTACCCTGCATCTTAATCGACTCGTAGTAAACACAGGCGTGGATCAGACTGCTGTGCAGCTGGAGTCATCTTTCCATCCCTGCATTCTGTCGTGACTGAAGCAGTAAGCATGCAGCAAAGGGGGGCGTTTTTATATTCAGTGGGCAGAACATTAAGGTGCAAGTTGATACTATTGTCAACTTTTTCGTAAACAATCCGTTTTATTCATTTATATGTAGGTAAGTAGTCTTTAGTCTTTAGTATCTGATTTCCATTTAGTCTGAAGTTAGGACAGATCAGGTTTTTAATGTTGTGCAATGAATAGAAATATTGCATATTTTTTTGCTATTTTTGTGTGTGTGTTTCCAAACACGTGGGGCCACGACCTCAATAAAAAAAAAAAAAACCTCTTAAGCATTTTTCAAGGATGCTTGAGAGGTACTTAGGGAGTTATGTCAAGAGTTCTAACCAGGGATGGGAATCAGACTCCTATTGCACAGCAGTTTCACCTATTCCAGGTTTTACTACCAGCTTGATTAGCCACAGTGTATAGGTAACAAGCTCAGGTGTGTCAGATTTTTAAGCGCAGGGTGAAACCAGGAATGGATCAAACTGCTGTGCAACGGGAGTCTCTCGTTGCCATCCCTGTGTAGCATTGTAAACAGGGAGCAGGTCAGTGCAAGGTGATCATCCTCAATTACGGCCCGTTTGATCGTTCAGGGCTTCTGTTTTTGGTTGCATGTTGAACTTTTCCAGCCCCGGTGTGTCGGGGGGGGGGGGGTCATTGCCAGGCCAGCGTCCCAGCGAGGTGTCTCGTCTGCGGGCAGGGCTTCCTCGGGTTTCACAGCTCTGCCGGTCATGTGTTTTGCTGGAGACCGGCTCTGGCACACGCAGTGGAAACTCTGTCTTCTGTCAGAGGGTTGGATCTCTGAGACTGTTTACAGAAACTCTTGGGGTGGGGCGAGTTTTCAGATGGAGAGATTAGGGACTTTTCTGTATCGCTCTGCCACTGTCGCATTGTCTGAGCAGGCATGGAAATGAGACTCCTGTTGCATAGCAGTGTCAACCATTCCAGGGTTTACTACAAGCTTGATTAGCCACAGTGTGTACAGGTAACAAGCTCTGGTGTGTCTTTGCAACAGGAGTCTTATTTCTAACCCTGCTGCATGTCACTGTGTCTGTGCGTCGTGCTGGGTCACTGTGTCTGTGTGTCACTCTGTGTTTGTGTCTCTATCGCTCTGTCACTCTGTGTCTCTGTGTCTCTGTAACTGCCTCCCATTCCTCCCTGCAGTGATGTGCTTGCGCTGCCCATCTTCAAGCAGGAGGAGTCGAACCTCCCCCCAGACAGCGAGAACAAGATCCTGCCTTTCCAGTACGTGCTGTGTGCCGCCACCTCGCCCGCCATCAAGTTGCACGATGAGACCCTCACCTACCTAAACCAAGGTGAGCCCCCCCCCCCCCCCCCGCCTGGCAACCTGCCCACTGAGCTCTGAAGAGTCGGCTCTTATAGAAGAGTCCCTCAGTAAAAGCCCATCAAACAGTAATACAGTGGCAAACAATGGTAGACTAACTCCTGTAAAAGTTTCCTGTAGTAAAAGCATAGCTAAGCATTGTAAAGCACAGTGAGTTATGGTAACGCATGTGAAGACGTAAACAACGGAAAACTAACCCTTCTAAAAGTTTCCCACAGTAAAAGCACTCTCAGTAAATCCTTGGTGATTTGATTGACTGACTGACTGACTGATCGGTCAGTTTGATTCTGTGTCTCTCTGCCTTTTCAGGGCAGTCCTACGAGATCCGCATGCTGGACAACAGGAAGATGGGGGAGCTGCCTGAGCTCACGGGGAAGATGGTGAAGGTGAGGGAGAGGGGAGAGAGCTCCCTCCAGAGGCAGGGCTGGAGGCTGCAGTCGTGTGTGTCAGGGCGTGGCAGAGCGGAGGAAACGGGACTCGTTGTGGTGCAGGGCTGAACTCTGTGTGTCTCTCTCTCTCTCCTTGTACTGGGAGGAGTTCAGGATGCAGTGCGAGACACCCAGTCTGTGTGTTCCCTGTATTCCGTCCTCTCCTCTCTGTGTATAATCTGTTTGGTGTTTCTGTGTGTGTGAGGCTTGTATATTTATTTAATCGTTTATCTAGCTCTCTCCTATCTCCTCTCAGTATTACCTGCATGGTGTTTGTGTGTGTGACGGTTGCAATGCTGTGTATATGACTCTGTCTCTCTCGCTCTCTCTCTCGCTCTCTCTCTCTGTGTCTCTCTCTCTCTCTCTCTCGCTCTCTCTCTCGCTCTCTCTCTGTGTCTCTCTCGCTCTCTCTCTCGCTCTCTCTCTCGCTCTCTCTCTCGCTCTCTCTCTCTGTGTCTCTCTCTCTCTCTCTCTCGCTCTCTCTCTCTGTGTCTCTCTCTCTCTCTCTCTCTCGCTCTCTCTCTCGCTCTCTCTCTGTGTCTCTCTCTCTCTGTGTCTCTCTCTCTCGCTCTCTCTCTGTGTCTCTCTCTCTCTGTGTCTCTCTCTCTCTCTCTCTCTCTCTCTCTCTCTCTCTCTGTCTCTCTCTCTCTCTGTGTCTCTCTCTCTCGCTCTCTCTCTCAGAGTATTATCCGCGTGGTGTTTCATGACCGACGGCTGCAGTACACCGAGCACCAGCAGCTGGAGGGCTGGAGGTGGAACCGACCCGGCGACCGGATCCTGGACCTGGGTGAGCTGCCACAACCGGGCCTGAGCTGGACCTGGGAATACCAGCCAGGGGAACTAAGGGGAGCCAGGCAGGGGAGCCCTCGGAATAATCTGAACCTGCCTAATCTGACTCCCACCTCGATTTTATATTTTCTCTCTCCTTTTTTTTCCCCCCATGGAAGACATCCCGATGTCGGTGGGAATGATCGACCCGCGAGCGAACCCGACGCAGCTCAACACTGTGGAGTACCTGTGGGACCTGTCCAAAAGGACCTCTGTCTTCATTCAGGTGCAGGAGCTGGGGAGGGACACGGGGGCACATCAGAGTGATCTTTTTTTTTTTTTTTTGAGTTTTTAAAAACAAAAACTCAAGACGGAAGTCTATTGCCATTGGTCGGTACTCGATTGTAAAGATGAGGGGGGGAAATAAGGCTCCCATTGCACAGCAAGTTGATCCATTCCTGGTTTTACTGTGTTTTAATAAAACACACCTGAGCTTGTTACCTATACAAACTGTGGCTAACCGAGCTGGTAGTAAAACCTGGAATGAGTGAATCTGCTCTGCAATAGGAGTCTGATTTCCATCCCTGAAATACTGTAAAGTCTGCTTTAGTGGAGTGCATGCAGCTCTGCTGTACTGGAAAGCTGCCTGCTTGTTGAGATTGCCCTTCCCTGTCCAGGTTCACTGCATCAGCACGGAGTTCACCATGCGCAAGCACGGCGGGGAGAAGGGGGTCCCCTTCCGAGTGCAGATCGACACCTTCAAAGAGAACGAGAACGGGGAGTACACCGAGCACCTGCACTCCGCTAGCTGTCAGATCAAAGTGTTCAAGGTGAGGGGGTACACTGAGGGGGGTACACTGGAAACCTGCACTCCGCAAGTTGCCAGATCAAAGTGTTCAAGGTGAGGGGGTGCACTGAGGGGGGTACACTGGAAACCTGCACTCCGCAAGCTGCCAGATCAAAGTGTTCAAGGTGAGGGGGTACACTGAGGGGGGTACACTGGAAACCTGCACTCCGCAAGCTGCCAGATCAAAGTGTTTAAGGTGAGGGGGTACACTGGAAACCTGCACTCCGCAAGCTGCCAGATCAAAGTGTTCAAGGTGAGGGGGTACACTGGAAACCTGCACTCCGCAAGCTGCCAGATCAAAGTGTTCAAGGTGAGGGGGTACACTGGAAACCTGCACTCCGCAAGTTGCCAGATCAAAGTGTTCAAGGTGAGGGGGTACACTGGAAACCTGCACTCCGCAAGCTGCCAGATCAAAGTGTTCAAGGTGAGGGGGTACACTGGAAACCTGCACTCCGCAAGCTGCCAGATCAAAGTGTTCAAGGTGAGGGGGTACACTGAGGGGGGTACACTGGAAACCTGCACTCCGCAAGTTGCCAGATCAAAGTGTTCAAGGTGAGGGGGTACACTGGAAACCTGCACTCCGCAAGTTGCCAGATCAAAGTGTTCAAGGTGAGGGGGTACACTGGAAACCTGCACTCCGCAAGCTGCCAGATCAAAGTGTTCAAGGTGAGGGGGTACACTGAGGGGGGTACACTGGAAACCTGCACTCCGCAAGTTGCCAGATCAAAGTGTTCAAGGTGAGGGGGTACACTGGAAACCTGCACTCCGCAAGTTGCCAGATCAAAGTGTTCAAGGTGAGGGGGTACACTGGAAACCTGCACTCCGCAAGCTGCCAGATCAAAGTGTTCAAGGTGAGGGGGTGCACTGAGGGGGGTACACTGGAAACCTGCACTCCGCAAGCTGCCAGATCAAAGTGTTCAAGGTGAGGGGGTACACTGGAAACCTGCACTCCGCAAGCTGCCAGATCAAAGTCTTCAATGTCGGGGTGGTGGGGGGTACAATGGGTATTTGACTTTCATCCAGATCCCAGCATTGTAAAGCGCAGAGAGGTATGGTAAAGCATATTAAAAAAAACAAACCACAGTAAACTAATCCTTATAAAATGTCCCCACAGTTGAAGCGCAGCACAGTGCGATACAGTTCTGTGAAAGCACGGGCATGGTAAAGCATATCAATAAGCATGGCAGACCAGGGTAAAACTATGCATATCAGAAGCATGGAGAGGATAACTGCAAAAAAAATACCTTTTACAAGGAAGATGACGTGTCCTTGATTTTCAATCATTTTTTCTTTTGTTTCCGCGTTTCACCCCTCGCAGCCCAAGGGAGCGGATCGGAAGCAGAAGACAGATCGTGAGAAGATGGAGAAGAGGACCCCACAGGAGAAGGAGAAATACCAGCCCTCCTACGATACCACCATCCTCACCGAGGTGAGGGGCAGCGGGCTGGGACCCCCGGGGCTTCCAGGGGGGCGGAAATGAGACTCCCAGTGCACAGCAGCGTGATCCAGTCATGGTTTTACTATGCGCTTGATTAGACACAGTGTATAGGTAACAAGCTGAGGTCCGTGTCTTATTGGACTGGTAGTAAAGGCAGGAAAGAATACACCGTTTTGAAACCTGCAAGTCTTTTTTGATGTCGGTGATCAAGACCGAGAGAAACTTAGTCGAAACGTTTATCATTGAGGTTTTACTTTCTTTCTGTATTTCTTCAATCGATCGGTCGATCAATCAAAACCTTTTTATTAATCCAGACGAGTCAATTGAGAGCAAATTCTCATTTACACAGACAATCTGGCAAGAGGCTCACAGCACCACAGCGAACAACATCAAACACAATAAACAAGTTAAAAAACAAACACAGTCAATCCTAATACATAACTCTTCCTAATTCAGCACTGTTTATTGTTTTTAAAAGCTGTGGCTGTTGGGTTTGCTAACCGGTTCCAGTTCAGGCTCCAGTTTGGAATAGTAACTGTTCTGCCCGTGTTTCCATTCTCAGTGTTCTCCCTGGCCCGAGGTCTCCTATGTGTCCAACTCGCCAGCTCCCAGTTTCACCAGCTCCCACGCCAGCTTCACAGTGGCAGAGGGGTACGTGAGCGCTGGGGCGGGGGCGGGGGCAGGGCAGGGGGGGGGGGGGGGGGTGCTAATATTTATTTCATTTCTATTATTAAATCATCTTTATTTAACTAGGAAAGTTCCCCTGAGATTAAAAATCTTTTTCTAATGGATACCTGGTCAAGATGGTGGCCTGTAATACAAAAAACAATTCAAATGAGCACAACCAATGCTAACAAGTTCATCAAATTGATTTGGAGAGCAGGGGATAATAATATAGGAGGCAGTGTGGTCCAGTGGTTAAAGAAAAGGGCTTGTAACCAGGAGGTCCCCGGTTCAAATCCCACCTCAGCCACTGACTCATTGTGTGACCCTGAGCAAGTCACTTAACCTCCTTGTGCTCCGTCTTTCGGGTGAGACGTAGTTGTAAGTGACTCTGCAGCTGATGCACAGTTCACACACCCTAGTCTCTGTAAGTCGCCTTGGATAAAGGCGTCTGCTAAATAAACAAATAATAATAATAATAATAATAATTGGACCTACCAAATTGGGGTGAAAAATCTGGGGTTGGGAGGTGGGGGGGGGGGGTTAAAATAATTGGGCAGTCCTAAATAAAATAAGTAATATTCTTTTGTGTTTCAGTAACGGTTCCCCGACTCACCAGCCGGAGCCTGTTGCTGCACAGATCCCTGATGTGAGTACCCAGGGGGCGTTGCTCCCATCGGACTGTCGATCTAAAAGCAGAGGAAGTAACTTCTAATCTACTGTACATGGGTGTCTGTGTGTATATATATATATATATAAAAAAAATGTAATCTGCATTAAACTAAAGCTCATGGCAAGGCTGTACTGCATTAGCGTTGCTAATTGTGATAAGAAAATAGATTTCCTTTTAGAAATGTGGTCGGGCTCCTGCTAAATATGCTGGGGGCTGAATTCGAAGGAGTTGATATTTTAGAGACATCATAATTGCTTTAATTCTGAAGCATCTTTAATTGACTAACAGAGACTTCAGTTTCAGTAATCTGTTGCCACTGTCTGCGAGAAGCTCGTTTTAACAGAATGCTGCTGATTCTGCAGTTTTTGATCAATGGAAGTGATTTAATTGGGGATTGGGAATTGATTTGAAAAAGGAATTGGAATTAACCCTTTCAGGACCAAGCATTTTTTCAGATGGATGCTCCCCCAGGAAAATTCACTAAAAATCCATTTTTTTTACAGTAGCGTCTTGGGAATGGTGTCTGGGGAACATTATAAACTTTCAGAAACCATATCAACTATAAATGAAGTATTTTCTATTATGCATTCTGCTTGGAGATACACGTATTAAAATGTGTTATTCTATGACCCTAGGGACCTTGCAATACTTGTTGAAGGATATTGGGCAAATTACAAGACATTTTTTTCACCTGAGTGATTGCAATGACATAATACACGTTTTTTCTCATTGTCTTTATAAGCAATAATGGACACTACTCAAATTTTTTAATTTTTTTTTTTATTTTCTCACAATAAATATTTATAAATAAAATACCTGATAGATTTCGTTCATGAAGTAGTATCTGCTTATATCCACTCGTTTCTTGATATTTATAAATGTTGCAAAAACATATTAAAACACACGAGACAGAATAAATGTTCTAATAAGATAAGTGTTTACTGCGTTTCCCCTTTTTTTTTATTATTAGCTCTAGACAAGTTCCTGTGGTGTTTTATTTCTGCTTTTTGTCCCTGCCGGCTAGTCTGTCTCCGCCCTTTAGACACTAAATGCTTCTCTGTGACGTCACAGGAGGGGAAAAAACTATCAGGAAGTGAAAGTCGGTCCCTCCCGCAGCACAAAGGACTATCCACTAAGTGTCCTGAGGGCATCATGATTTTTAATGGTTAGGTTTAGGGTTAGATATTGGGTTAGGGTTAGGTTTTAGGGCTAGGGTTGCTTAAGTTTGGGGTTGGGTTACGGTCAGGATGGGTTGATTTCGTAGAGTTGCCAAGCTCTGGAAGTGAAAGTGGGATGCCCTCGAATGATCTGATGCCCTCAGGACACTTTTTAGTGAATATTCCTTTACGCTGCGTTCCTCCCCTGTCCATTGATATGAGTTTCAAGACTGTAGTGCAAAGTACCGTGGCTCTAAGTCATCAAAACGAAGTGCTTTTTTTTTTCCACGATCGCGATCCTAGAAGCCCAGTTCAGTACGGTCTTGTTAACACGATCCCGGTCCTTAAAGGGTTAACAGGAATCGCCCGCTCCCCCCCCAGCCCTGGTAAACAGCCTTGCCGTGTGTGTGTTCCTGTATTTCTGTGACGTGTACTGTTACTGGGAATAGGAGTACATCTGGAATGGTTAGTGAAATTGAAAAGCAATTCTGTCTTGCAGTTACCCTGCAATATCCTAAGAAGCGAGTGTCCGAGCAGCCAGGTAGATATGAAGCTTTATTTATTTCAAGGTGCAAAAAAAAAAAAAATACAATCCCACAGGGTCACACAAGTATGTCGTACAATGTATGAGTAAAGATGGAACCATGATCGTACCTGCATTGTGATTTATTAGACGTTCATACATTAGAATGTGTTAAACTATCTTTGATATATAAATTAGTACAGCTAATTTAATTACTGCCCAAGCAGTCAGTCAGTGATTTAAATTTATTTATTTTTTTACCACGAAGTTGTTTGTGTCTGTCGCTGTCTGTAGGTTTTGGGTCGCCCTAACTGGATGCCTTTTTTAAGAACGCTGAAAGAAAGTTCAACGGCAAACCTTTTCGTTTGTCATCGAACCTTTTTTTTGTTTTGTCTCGGCGTCTTCAATGTCGATAGCTGTCAGTGGTCTAAACCTCTGCAGTCTTTACTGAAGACAGACTCTGGTCCCTGAACTCTTGCTGTATTGTGGTAGATGTGTTTTTTTTTTTTTTTCTCTCGGAATGTTTAGAACCTGTTGCCCACGGCGACGCCGCAGGAAGCCCAGCAGTGGCTGCTCCGGAATCGCTTCTCCTCGTTCTGTCGGCTCTTCAACAACTTCTCAGGTGAGCGGGGGGGGGTCTAGAGGCACTGTAGGGGCGCCCTGTTGATTCCACCGTGCAATAAGGACATGGGGCGTGGGGTGTGCTTGAAGTATTAACAGAATAATCCTCCTCCCCCCAGGGACGGACCTGCTGAAGCTGACCCGCGAGGATGTCATTCAGATCTGCGGACCGGCCGACGGGATCCGGCTGTTCAACGCTGTGAAGGGCCGGTGAGTCTCTGTCTGTCCGTCTGTGCGTTGAGTAAGTGGTGTGCTTGTTGAAGCTCTGTGTGCTTGTGTGTGTGTGTGTAGGGATAGAGATAAGACTCCTGTTGCATAGCAGTTTCACCCATTCCAGGGTTTACTAGATTAGCCCCAGTGCATAGGTGGCAAGCTCAGGTGTGTCTTACCGACCTCCTAGTAAAACTAGAAATGGATCAAACTGCTGTGCAGCGGGAGTCTCTATTTATATCGCTGGTGTGAGCTGGCTGTGTTTGGTGTGTGCTCTTGCTAAAGCTGCCTGTGTGTTTTTGTGAGTGTGTCTTATTAAAGCTGGCTGTCTTGCCCCTGTAGGGTGGTCCGGCCCAGACTCACTATCTACGTGTGCCAGGAGTCCCAGCAGACCCGCGAGCAGCAGAAACACGAGAACGGAGACGCGGCCGGGGGCACCTTCTTCGGTGAGCCACTCGGGGAGCAGTCAGGGGCGCGGGGCTCACTGCCAGGAGCACGTGAGGAACACATTATTAAACCGAAAACTCCTGATCAGTGTGACCATGCTGTCTACCCGTGTTCATGTCGAGCAGCAGTATAACCTCTCCCTCTCTCCCCCTCCCTCTCAGTGTATCACGCCATCTACCTGGAGGAGCTGACGGCAGCGGAGCTGACTGAGAAGATCGCTCAGCTCTTCAGCATCTCCCCTCAGCAGATCAGCCAGATCTACAAGCAGGGCCCCACGGGGATCCACGTGCTGGTCTGCGACGAGGTGAGAGGCGGGCGCTCCGTCGCTCGCTGAACCCCCGGCACGGCTAGCATATTTACAATACAACTTCCCAGCGTCCTGTTCCTGAGGACAGTCGAGTTAGGCGTGCCTGTAATCAGAGCAGTGAAATTTCACACCCGGCTACGAAGCTCAACACAGAGGAAAATTGAGCTTTAGCATCACTGTGGGGAGGAAAACAACTAGAAATGGATCATTTTTAAAGCTTCAAGTTTTTATTTTATATTGAGGGGTCATGAAAGCATCTGAAGGGCTGTATTTGAAGAATTAACAGCTGCATTTGGGCTTCTGCGGTTAACACAGTGAAGAGTTATCATAACAATATAATGAGAGAGAGAGAATTAAAATAACAGGTAGATGCCAGATACAAATGCTACAAAAAAATTAAAAGTAGCCTGTCCTCCGACGAGGGCAGTGGCACTTGATGTGTGCGTCTCTGTGTATCTCTTTTCTGTTAATGTGTCTTTCTCTTGCAGATGCTGCTTAATTTCCAGGATGAGTCCTGCTTCATACTGGACACCATGAAAGGTAAGAAACTGTGACGATGATTCAAACGCTGTGCTGAATCTAGAAATGCTAAGAGAAACGAATTGAAAGTGAATAGGTGAGATACTGGGAGACTTAGACCAGGGATGGAAATAAGACTCCTATTGCATAGCAGTTTCACCCATTCCAGGTTTTACTACGAGCTTGATCAGCCACAGTGTGTAGGTAACAAGCTCTGGTGTGTCTTATTAAACTGGTAATAAAAACAGGAATGGATCAAACTGCTATGCATTTTTAAATTGTATTTAAAAAAAAAAAAAAAAAAAAAAAAAGTTCATGTGTGTTAATTAATTTATTTCAAATTTTGCCCACAGCAGAAACCAACGACAGCTACCACATAATCCTGAAGTGAGGAACCTGGCCAATGGGAGCTGAGCTTTGCAGCGACCTCCATGCCCCTCCCACCTCCATTCAGTCCCACTGCCCCCCCCCCCCCCCCCCACACACAGCCCCATCTCCAGACAGATGCATGCCTTTCTGTACAAAAAGAAACCTGGACACAGACAGGCTTGACTTTTTTAGTGTATGGCGTAGTTTATGGATGTCACAAGCAGGGGGCGATCTCTGTTTGTTTTAGGGTTAGAGCTGGATGCCTTGTCTCCTACCACCGCCTCCCTTCCAAAATAAACTCTTTCACCCACCCCTGCAAGACCTGCAGTTTTGAGTGACCAATTAAAGACGGATGCGGGCATTTTAACGCGCTCATGCAACAGGAGATCACGGAAATCGGGCAGTCTGGAGGGAGCAGTGCCGGGGTTGGACGATTTAACCCCTGGCTGCCCGGACTGAGAGAGACTCGGACACCGTTCTGTGTTGGTTCGGCAGGAGCAGCGTTGCATGTTTGGACTGAAGAAAGAAAAAAACTAAATGAATCTCAATGGAACCAACAGGAAGAACTCCATTCAAAGTTTATTTTTCTTTGTGTGTTTTTTAACTAATGTTTTCCACGTTGGTACGGGCCACAGAGGCTGCGTATATACAAAGCGTGCCGTGCAAAAAACTTTTACGGGATTGCAAAGAAGAAAAAAAACATAAGGAGTGTGAAAAAAAGGAATCCTGCCTGCTTGTCTTATTAGGGTTAGCAAACTGGTAGACTTGCCAGTGCAGACAGACAGTACTGCAGCTTTCAGCAGTGATGGGAGAGAACTGGCACCAGGTATGAGATAAATAAGGTGCAGGTTTTTAAGTTACCCCCCCCCCCCCCCCCCATCCTCCTCCACGGAACTTTTTTTTTTTTTTTTTTTTTGTGTTTATGTATTTTTTTAGTGCATCTGTGGACTTCAGCCTGACTCTTTCCCCACCGTTTGAAAAGGGGTTTAATGTGTCGGGTTTAGTTGGGGCTCTGATGTAAGGAGGTGCAGTTGCATGGTATTGAGCATTATGTGTTTATGATATAAACTTCTACAGTGGTGCACACAGAATACTACCAGAATCTCTGTGTCTTTCTGTCCGAGTGCTCCCTTGCATGTGCTCACTCGTGAAAAGTAAGTAAGTTGAATATAAATATGTAGTGTTATTGACCTGGAGCAGGGGTGAGAGGACGTACGCCTGCAGCACATGGCAGATTCCTCCCACTGCAGGTTTTACTGGGGTGCAGTATTACGCGCTGGGCCTGTGCTGTATTGGATCGTCTCGGTAAGCAGCTGGGTGTGGATGAGCTAGATGTAAAACCTGGTGAGTCTCGAGTCCGGATGGGATTCTGCGCAAGCACTCCCTGCGATTTTGGACCGGCGCTGGTGAACGAAGACTGAAAGAAGCTTGTATAAAAAATTCACACATCTCATCAAATCTTCAAAACCATGATTCGCTGTGTCTGGATTGAATGGTGGTCTTTTTATTTATTTTTTTTAAGTGACGTGTTGTAAGCGGTGTGTGTCGTTTCCAGTGCGTTGAGATACGAGGCCAAAAGCACAACAACGTGGCTCATTTGTAGGCCACCTAAAAGGCTCTTGAATGAAGACTAAGCCTGAGGATTTTTGGGGGTCTTTTTTTTTTTTTTTTTTAATGAATTTCCAATTCGTGTTGCCTTTTAATCGATTCCAGTTCCTTCCAAAAGGAATTCACCCCAGCCGTGTAAGTTTATTAATAGACACTGAGCGAGTCTTGCTCAACGGCTTCTTGAAAACACTGAGAAAGTCTTCAAGTCGAAACGTTTTGTCATTTTTTAATTCTCTTTTTTTAGTATATTTCTACGTACACCTCTAGGTGTTTTTTTTTTTTTTTTATAGCCCCAGGATTAAGCACAGGAGGTGTCCCTAGCTGTGTCCGGAGCTGTAGCGAGGCGTGTGGGACTGGCCATGCTCTCCCTGAACTCCCTCCAGCTTGCCATGCTCAGCGTCTTCAGCTTCAGCAGTCTTGGGAGAGAGATCCCAGCTCCTGCACCCAGCGAGTCCCGCCTCTCAATCTAAAGAGTGTGCACTAAGAGTTTATTCGCCATCCCGACCGCCCTGCTTTTGAAGCTTTGTGGATTGGGATTGCCGACCTGTGGACTCTCCAGCCAGCGGGATTCGCTGCCTCCTCCCGATCCCGATCCACAGGAATCCTGGAAGAGCCGCCCGGCAGACCTTGTCTCTCCTGTGCTGCTGCTGCGGAGGAACCTTCAAGCCAATCTGATATTATATATTGTGTGTGGGATTCTTTTTTATTTCTTTTTAAAATGTGTTTATTTTCTTTAACAGGATTTGCATGTAATCACGATGGGGATAGATTCTCAAAGCTATTGATGGCAAACTTATAATTAAAGCAATTTCTATTTTTCTAGGAAAGGAGGTGGGGGAGGGAAACAAACAAAATGCAGCAATTAAAATAAAAAACAATGTAAGAAACGAAAGATGCTAGAGACCTGCTTCCAATTCCCGAATGAAAATGACGGAGTTGTTTTCTGGTTTAATAATTAGTCAGGTGATTTGGAATAAATAGCTTTGGGAATCTAGCTTTGATAACTGTTAGGATCTGATTTTAATAATTTTTTTGTATTATGTGTATAGCCGTGGCAAGATGGTGCCCCCCAAAAAAACAGGGGAGGCAGAAAAAAAAAGGCAGGGGGCTGCAGCAGTAGAATCTTCTCATTGTGTTCTGATTGTGCTTTTCATTTCTCACGTTCTACCGAAGCCAGCAGAGGGGGAAAAAAAACAGTAACCCATCATAGTTTATTAGAATAAATTTAACTGTTCCACACTGCCAGTGTTTGTTTAAAGAATGCACTGTATACAACATTAATATAGCATTGCGATTTGAAGACCACGTCACAGGGTGTGATTTGTAAAATTTCCAGGAGGGGGGGGTTATAAAATTCACAAACTACAAAACAGTAGGAACTAGTAAAGATATATCAAGGTGATACACCACTAATATGCTAACATCTGCCACCAAGAAAATATTATTGTCGTTTAACATGTTTTATTATTATTGTTAACTAAAAGGTAATAACAATCTATGCTGTATAATGCTACAAACATTATCCGAACTAAAAACTGAGTGACGGTGTACTGTACACAGAATTGCCATACTATACTGAGCTTCAAAAGAAACGTATCACTTATATTTGACCATCAAAAGAAACGTATCACTTGTATTTAAATAAAATTCACTAGATGAGATTGAAAAATGACAGTGCCCTAGTCCAGCCTCCAGCATGTCGATCGCACGAAGGCGCTGTTGTCTTGACAGACGTGGCATATTGTTTTTTTTTTTTTTTTCTGTGATTTTCTTTATTGCTTTTATTTAAGCTTGCAATTCAACATCTGAAATCGCTCCATATCCAGCGTCTTAATCAGGTGATTAAGTGCATCTGCTTCAGTCACAGTCACTCAAGCGTGTCATGGTCAAGGATGAATGATCGAGTGATTAAAAAGAAACCAGAAACACAGATGCAATCGGGTCATTCTGCGTGGCTTTTGACAGCCTAGGAAATACGGTCCCTTATTTTCATTTTTTGCCTGCTTTTCGTTGATGTATTTGCTTTGAAATATGAGCTGTGTCTAGCCTCTGACGACTGAAGGGTAGAAGCATTTAATATCCTCAGATCTTAGAAATCCTTTGCCGTTTTCACTACATCGTAACACGACTACAGTGTTCATCATACCAGCAGTAATCTGTAGGTCATTCTATTTCAATGTAATATTTTTCAGTTACGTACTGTATGCTTGAACGCAGCATACTTACTGTATTCTGCCTTTTAAAATGCAACCACCAATGGCTTAAAACGGATGTGTTTAACATAGTGCTTTTAAAAAGTTTCCTTCCTTTATGATGGATTATTTTAATTCATAGTAGGCCTACAGCAGTGCTTCAGCAGGGGCTGGGAGGGTTTGAGTCTCTCCTCCAATTAAAACCTTGTCTGCAAACGCTAGTGCTGTCCTGCGTGTGGTTATAGGAGATAAGAGTTTGAAACGGAGGCTTGCCTCCTCTGATGAACAACTCTCTGGACCCCTCCAATTAAAACCCATGCTCAGGTCACGTGATGTGCTACTGCTGGCACTGTGGTTAATAGCAGATAGGAGTTTATAAGGGAGACTGGCCTCCTCTGAGGAGCCGGATCTGCTGTTGCAATAGGGATGTTGAATCTTAGGTTTACTCTACCAGCCCTTTATAATGCCGTACAAACCCAGCTGGCTTGTTTGCATGTAAAGTATATAAGGCTTTGGTCAGGCAGACTGTAAGATATTAACAAACGTTGTTAATACGCGTCAAAACACCCATCTGTAGGAGAATGAGTTAATAAAATATTCATATTAGTTAAACTTACACACACGCATATCTGTGGTTTAATTGTAATTATATACGTGGTGTATTAGTTAAACCGTGTAATCGAAAGCAACCACAGATGATAAATAACAAGCAAAAAACCTATTGACATTCAATACCAATAAAATGAAAATATATTGTTGTCTTGACTGGGTTCACTCTGAATCGCTCGTTTAGGATTACAGGGGAGAGGGGAGAGGGGAGAGGGGAGAGGGGAGAGGGGAGAGAGGAGGCGCCTCCAGGACCGGATGCGATGCAATCCGATCCTTGATGTGTGTGTGTGTGGTTTTTAAAGCTTTATTTTATTTCAATTTTATTTTTTTACTGTCTGCATGTGACGTGTCCCGTGGCGCTTTTCTGTTTTGTAAAACATTTCTGAAATAAATAAAATACTGGAGCCGATCCAGACCGCTCAAACCAGATTGCATTATTATTATTAAAACTGAAATATATATTTTTGCTCAGATACATTTTTAAAAAAAATGCTTATCCCATTCAATAAGGGGCTATACAAATGTATTGATTCATTGATTATTCATACTGGAAACGGTACGCAGGGAGCAACACTGAATTGACTTTAGAGTCGAGGTTACTGAAGCTCATTGTGAAGATGCAGTGTATAAATACTCTCTCTCTCACACACACACGTGATTGCATTGTCATGCGTAAAGGTGCAAATGGCACCGCGGGGTTAACGACTGTGCTAAATAGGGGGCGAGTGTGTGAGCAGAGAGGTCAGCGAGAGGAGTTTCCCCTCGATGGAGGGGCTGGAAAGTGCGGAGTCAGCTGCTGCTGCTGCTGCTGCTGCTGGGCGAGAGGTTGAAGGAGTTTAACTTGTTTGTTTTAATCTTCATGGAATTCGATTTTCTGGAATCTTCCGGTGGAATACACGTGGATCACCCGGCGCTCTTAGAACGGACGGAGACGTTCTGTATGGATCTTTAGGAATCCTGGTTTTGTTGTATGGATTCTGTAATGATGTAATTTAAAAAACCGTCGTCACATTGGTAGACAGTAATGTGGGCGATGCTTTTGTGTGTGCGCTTGTGGGTGTGGTGTGTGGGGGTTGGAGGTCATTTAGCAGTGCTTAGGAGGGGGTGAGGGGGTGAATTTCAAATATTACTTTTTATGTTTGTTTTGTTAAAATACCGACCTGAACCGGCGCTGTCCTGCTCAGATTATGATCGAGTGAAGGGAACACACCCAAACATAAACGTGCACACACACGCATAAATACACAGGTTTCCATGGCGACAATGCCACGCATCTTCAGTTTTGACCCACGAACGTGGAAACGGTGGGTTAAAAAGTATATCAAATATTACTGCCGTCGGTACTCCACCGGAAACAAACTATTCTGACATATGCAGTTACCGAACCCCATTACATATATTATGTGAGTGTGTGTTATATATATATATATATATATACACAAACGATTTGTAAAAAATAAAAAAGTCAAATAAAAACACAAATCGTATACCCCACAGTAAAGACGTGTTATAATTTTTATTTTTAAATTTTATTTAGTATTTATCCGTTAGTTTTTGGAAGCAAGCGGACTGTACAGGAACGACAAAGCTCCGGTCAATGAGAGGGGGGTGTCTGGGAATTGTAGTTTTTGCTTTTCCTTAAAAAAAAAAAAAAAAAAACTCGATCGCACGTGGTCCACCGTTATTTTAACAGTTCGGAGCAACACCGGCATTAAAACGCTTCTATGCTAAATCTAATATCTGCTTCTATACACTACGTAGCGATTGCTTTATATAAAAATAAAAACCAAGTAGGATTTGTATGCGTTGTGTGGGCTTGGTGGAACTACAGTTCCCAGCATCCCCCGGGGGGCCAGCTGGTTCCCGATACCGCAACGTCATCAGGGAGGTATAAATGGCAGAGTAACATTCCAGCCCGTATTGTTACTTTGGTAACGCCGGGGCAGCTGGAGGGGGTCGGGGTGCCGGTCTGCGGTCGAGGAGTGTGTCATCATTTCATTTGTGTGTGTGTGTTTTGTAACTAAATATATATAAAAAGCGAATTATTACAAGAGTGAACGTGGCGTGGAGAAATATATATATATGTATTTTTTAACCCAAGAATTCCCGTATCTGCGGAACTCGACTCGGAGGATTTTTCATTTTCTCAGGAACGTCAAAGGACTCGGACTGAAATCAAGGATTCGTTGCACTTTTTAGATTTTTTTTCTTCTTTTTTTTTAACCAATAAATATATAAATACACCCCACCCACCCCCTAGCTCTCTCCGGTCTGCCCCGGATCATATAACATTATTATTATTATTATTATTATTATTATTATTATTATTATTGTCGTCATTAGTGTTATTAAAAAATAATTGAATCCTACAACGTGGTGTTTTAATCTCGTATTTAATTTAGTTTTTCTTGTAATTTACTTGACGTTTACAGTACTGTACTTTTTTATTTTAATCAAAAGACCGGTTTATTTTATATGTAATATATATATAATATATATTATATGCGTTTGTAAAGCGGTCCACAGCAATAGGACTCGCCCTGTTAGAAACGCCATTCTCAGAAAACAGAAATCAACACAAACACAAACCAACACTGGAACTAAATAAAACAACGGGACCGACGCGGGGCGGAACGGATCTCACAGCCGCCGAGTCGGGTAAGTAACACCGATTCCCGTGTGCAATTACAACGCTCAGGGTGGGTTTGTGTAATTCAACAGAGAAGGGCGTCAAATGCTGCCCGGGTACAGATGAGGCAGCTGTGAGGGTTGTGAGCTCTCACGACACACCAGAACAAAAAATATGCATCTATCTGTCTATCTATCCGTCTATCCGTCTATCTGTCTATCCGTCTATCCGTCTATCTGTCTATCCGTCTGTCTGTCTGTCTGCATAAGTACAGGTGTTGCATTGTCTTCGCAGTATTTGATGCATTATTTAGACGATGTAGGAGATGAAACGCATTTATAATTAGGAGTAAATAGGGCTATTATATAGATTATATTATATATCTATTCATCAATCACGCAGCTACATCAATGATTATATATATATAATATTTATACACACACACACATATATATATATAATGTTTGTCTGTATATATAATAGTATATGTATGTCTGTATATATAATAGTATATGTATGTCTGTATATATAATAGTATATGTATGTATGTATGTGTGTATATGTGTATGTGTGTGTGTGATTGTGTTCAGTATACACATCCTTTATTCAGGTGCCTTCAGTTTTCTGATGGTTTTTATAGACTGATTTTCTGTTTGTATGAATTGAAGACGGGAGGCAACTGATGTGGAGAAATTCCAATAAATAGAAAACGAAACTGTGTCTGCTGCCCGTGTCTGTGCCTGCTTCAATATCCGTGCTGCTAGAGCTGGAAACATACATGCAGGTCAGTTCATCATCCCCGCAGAAGACTTTATACTGTACTAGTGCACACAAAGGCACAAAGAAACTGAGGGGAACAAAATAGCTATCGCTCAGTGATCAGGAGGGTGCAAAGACTGAGTAAACAGCGAGCCGAGACGCAGCTTATGTTGCACCGTCTGTGCTGTGCATGTAGATATGTCTGCGTGGTTTGTATGTACAGTTACTGTACGTGAAAACACACTCCCACGCATCTGTGTGTTCCGATTCTGCCATTTCACTCTCCATCACAAACAGATATGAACTGCAGATCGGATCCTGACTCGTTCACTCTCCATCACAAACAGATATGAACTGCAGATCGGATCCTGACTCGTTCACTCTCCATCACAAACAGATATGAACTGCAGATCGGATCCTGACTCGTTCACTCTCCATCACAAACGGATATGAACTGCAGATCGGATCCTGACTCGTTCACTCTCCATCACAAACGGATATGAACTGCAGATCGGATCCTGACTCGTTCACTCTCCATCACAAACAGATATGAACTGCAGATCGGATCCTGACTCGTTCACTCTCCATCACAAACAGATATGAACTGCAGATCGGATCCTGACTCGTTCACTCTCCATCACAAACAGATATGAACTGCAGATCGGATCCTGACTCGTTCACTCTCCATCACAAACAGATATGAACTGCAGATCGGATCCTGACTCGTTCACTCTCCATCACAAACAGATATGAACTGCAGATCGGATCCTGACTCGTTCACTCTCCATCACAAACGGATATGAACTGCAGATCGGATCCTGACTCGTTCACTCTCCTGCCTTTTTAAAACAGTGAGCTTTCCATTGATCAGTCTCCGCTGTGTTCGGTGTTTCTGATGCAGATCCATACCGGCCGATCTCTTCCCAATCGGGTCGGGTCTGGTTGGTACCACCTCCAGGATTGTGACCTGCTTAGATCACCCTCCCTCCCTCCCTCCCAGTCCCTCGGCTCTAACCGTTAAGCCACCCGGCCTCCCTCCCTGTCCCTGAGTTCTAATCCTTAGTGAATAGAACTGAAAGGCATGATGGGCTGATTCAGCAAAGAGGAGAAGAATGCTTCTCGGAGAGAGCGGTAATGTGGATCTGTCCAGCAAGATACGAGCGGACTGACTGACTGACTGACTGACTGACTGACGGACGCAGCACAAGGATGAAAAGCATCATCCTCATCCCAGGCCGGGGCCCCGGCCCTGCTCCGCTCCTGCTTCCGGAGGGGTCTTGAGAGGCTGGGGGAGGACGTTTGGATCAAGTCTTTGTTTTTATTGAATATCTTTGAGCTTGACGGCTGGCTTTTCCCAGCTTAGCATTTATCTGGCTTCAGTCTGTCGCCCCTCCCTGCTTTGCACAGCTGTGTAAAATTTGCCACTCGGTTTCCATGGAAACGGCTGCAGGCATCACCTTCTTTAATAGAAAGGAGGAGGAAGGAAAGAGACGAAGCCACCTAACAGGAGATCTGGGTCACGCTCTCTCCTCTCTCAGGTGGCCGATGGCGGTGCTGGGCTGCACGGGGCTCAAGCGGAGGTTCGAGGAGGTGGACAGCGAGTCTCCCTACTCCTCCCCCAAGGACTCAGACGATGAGGTGTCGAGCAGCGAGAGCGCGGACAGCTGCGACAGCGTCAACCTGCCCTGCAGCGCGCAGTTCACCCGTGAGTCTGCCAGCTTCCACTCCTCCCTCCTCCCCGCTCCTCCCTGCTCCCTCCTCCCTGCACCCTCCTCCCCGCTCTTCTCTCCTCCCTGCTCCCTCTCCTCCTCCCTGCAGCGCGCAGTTCACCCGTGAGTCTGCCAGCTTCCACTCCTCCCTCCTCCCCGCTCCTCTCTCCTCCCTGCACCCTCTCCTCCTCCCTGCACCCTCTCCTCCTCCCTGCAGCGTGCAGTTCACCCGTGAGTCTGCCAGCTTCCACTCCTCCCTCCTCCTGGCTCCTCTCTCCTCCCTGCACCCTCTCCTCCTCCCTGCAGCGTGCAGTTCACCCGTGAGTCTGCCAGCTTCCACTCCTCCCTCCTCCCGGCTCCTCTCTCCTCCCTGCACCCTCTCCTCCTCCCTGCAGCGCGCAGTTCACCCGTGAGTCTGCCAGCTTCCACTCCTCCCTCCTCCCCGCTCCTCTCTCCTCCCTGCTCCCTCCTCCCCGCTCCTCTCTCCTCCCTGCTCCTCTCTCCTCCCTGCTCCCTCTCCTCCTCCCTGCAGCGCGCAGTTCACCCGTGAGTCTGCCAGCTTCCACTCCTCCCTCCTCCCCGCTCCTCTCTCCTCCCTGCACCCTCTCCTCCTCCCTGCACCCTCTCCTCCTCCCTGCAGCGCGCAGTTCACCCGTGAGTCTGCCAGCTTCCACTCCTCTCTCCTCCCCGCTCCTCTCTCCTCCCTGCACCCTCTCCTCCTCCCTGCAGCGCGCAGTTCACCCGTGAGTCTGCCAGCTTCCACTACTCCCTCCTCCCCGCTCCTCTCTCCTCCCTGCTCCCTCCTCCCCGCTCCTCTCTCCTCTCTCCTCCTCCCTGCACCCTCTCCTCCTCCCTGCAGCGTGCAGTTCACCCGTGAGTCTGCCAGCTTCCACTCCTCCTTCCTCCCCGCTCCTCTCTCCTCCCTGCTCCCTCCTCCCCGCTCCTCTCTCCTCTCTCCTCCTCCCTGCACCCTCTCCTCCTCCCTGCAGCGTGCAGTTCACCCGTGAGTCTGCCAGCTTCCACTCCTCCCTCCTCCCGGCTCCTCTCTCCTCCCTGCTCCCTCTCCTCCTCCCTGCAGTGCGCAGTTCACCCGTGAGTCTGCCAGCTTCCACTACTCCCTCCTCCCCGCTCCTCTCTCCTCCCTGCTCCCTCTTCTCCTCCCCACTCCTCTCTCCTCCCCTCTCCTCCTCCCCGCTCCTCTCTCCTCCCTGCTCCCTCTCCTCCTCCCTGCAGCACGCACTTCCCTGCGAGTCTCTCAGTCTTAAGATCTTATTAGCCGTAATGCTAAAATAAGCATCAGTGCAGGTTTTGCCTCTTAAAAACCCGATTCCATGTCAAGACCTGCCCTGGTTTCATCTTAACGAGCGCATGGTTCCCCAGACCCGGATAATGAGGGCACTGGGGCACTGGGACAGCTGTCGCTATTCAGCAGGGAACCTTCTTTGTTTTTTCTTTAGCCAGTTATGTAATTATATTAAGGGAACATGTTGATTTCCATCGTGTTTTGTGCTGTTGTAGTTCAGACTGTAGAGTTGCTTTGCGATGGGAGTCTTGTTACGAACCTCACAAGAATGTAAAACTGGGACCAGATTAGACTGCTCTGCAATGGGATGCTGAGCTGTCCCCCCTCTCCCTCTTTCTCTCCCCCTCTCCCTCAGCCACCTCGATCCTGCGTGGTCACAGAGGCTCCTCTCGGAAGCGGGTTCGCTTCGACGCAGTCACAGTGTTCTACTTCTCCAGGCGGCAGGGCTTCACCAGCGTGCCCAGCCAGGGGGGCAGCTCCCTGGGCATGGCGCGGCACCACTGCGCCATCCGCCGCTACACGCTGGGGGAGTTCGCCCGCGAGCAGGAGAGCAGCCACCGGCAGGCCCTGCGCCAGCACCTCCGACACGAGAAGCTCCGCGCCAGGAAGATGAAGGTAGGGGCTCGGCCCGCTCGCTGCGTCTCCTCTCTCTCTCTCTCTCTCTCTCCTCAGCTCGGAGGCTCCTCTCCTTCCCCTTCCTCCTCTCTCACGCCTTCTCTCTGAAACACACACAGACATAAAGATACACACACGCACAGATATACACACAGATACATGCACAGACATACACAGACACACAGCTGTAATTTGGCATAGTCGACAGGATCTATATAATGTCGGTGAAGACAGACAGGCACAGAGACACACCCTTTTGTCCCTGACTCACTAGCCCTTTGTCCCTCCCTCTTTCTCTCTCTCCCTCTCTCTCTGTCTCCTCACTCCCCCCTCTTTCTTTCTTTCTCTCTCTCTCCCTCTCTCCCCCCCTCTCTCTGTCTCCTCTCTCCCCCTCCCTCTCTCCTAGCTGACTCAGAACGGTGCAGTGCTGTGCCCGGCCGCGGAGAGCCTCACTCTGGAGGACGTGTCGGACGAGGAGCTGGACGTGGAGGGGCTGGAGGTGGACGACTGCTTCTTCCTGCAGCCGCTGCCCACCAAGCGGCGCCGGGCCCTGCTGCGCGCCTCGGGGATCTCGCGCATCGACGGGGAGGAGAAGAGCGAGCTGCGCGCCATCCGGCTCTCCCGCGAGGAGTGTGGCTGCGACTGCCGGCTCCACTGTGACCCGCAGCACTGCCGCTGCAGCCAGGCCGGGATCAAGTGCCAGGTCAGTCCCACAGCCAGCCCGCCCTGGTCAGTCTAACAGGGACGGCGATAATCTGTGGATGAACGCATAATCCCAGAGACGGGAATGCAGTAAAGGGATCTATACATTAGGCTGTAGCTCAGGAACCACGTGGATATTTAGAAGCACACACACACACACACACCAGGGAAGGAAATAAGACTCCCATTGCATAGCAGACTGATCCAGTCCTGGTTTCGCTTCTATAATAAGACACACCTGAGCTTGTTCCCTATACACACTGTGGCTAATCAAGCTTGTAGTAAAATATGCAAAACTGCTGTGCAATGGGAGTCTCCCATTTAATTCTGCTGCTTACAGATTGACATCACAAGCACCAGCTCAGTCTTTCCCTGGCCTAACACAGTCCCTCATCCAGCTAGGCTGTTCCCTTTTATGTCAACTCTGTTCCCAGGGGATCTGCTCGCTGCCAACTGAACAGACTCACAGGTGCCAGGCCAGTCTAGCACTCTGCCAGTCTTTCACCTGCTCTCTCATCCAGGCTGGCATGGCAAGCACCAGGTCCCTCAGTTAAACACTCCCTCCCCGCCCCCCCCTCCAGGTGGATCGCATGTCGTTCCCATGTGGCTGTTCCCGGGACGGCTGTGGGAACGTGGCGGGGCGCATCGAGTTCAACCCGGCGCGGGTCCGATCTCACTACCTGCACACCCTCCTGAAGCTGGAGCAGCTGGAGAGGAAGAGGCAGCCCCCTGCGCCCCCCCACCCCCCTGAACCCGAGCCCGACAGCCTGGACCGCGAGAACGAGACGGCCGTGCTGCACCTGCAGAGCGCCGAGGAGCTGGAACGCAGGAGAGAGGAGGAGGAGGAGGGAGGGGACAGCCCGGGAATGTGCCTCCTGGGGCAGGGGGAGGAGGAGGAGGAGGGGGTGATCCTGCAAGGGGAGCTGCTTCCGGGGGTGCTGTGCTTCACCGAGAGCCCCGACGAGGAGCAGCTTCAACAGCAGCAGCCCCAGAAGGAGCTGCTGTTCTACCAGATTGAGCCCAGCCCAGTCCTGGAGCTCCGCACTGCTGAGGCAGCCCCTAAAGAGGGGGGTTGTGGAGGAGCGGCACTGGGGGTGCACTGCGGGGCTCCTTCGGACACGCTACGAGGGTTTGGGGAGCTCCCTGGTGACAACGCTGCCCCCTCCGGGATCGGGAGCGCCCAGCCGCCCAGCGACGCTGAGGGTTCCTCGTCCGGGGGTGACCAGGGGCTGCCCTCGGAGACCGCCTGCCTGGTCCCCGGCAACGCCTTCGAAGAGGGGAGCGACGGCTCCATGCTGCCCCTCGACACTTGATTCATTGTTAGAGCGCAGATGTTTTGCACAATAGCCTATAGAAAAGCTTCTTGCCTAAATAATGATAATAATAATAATAATAATAATAATAATAATAATAATAATAATAATGATGATGATGACAATAGTAATAGTCATAATATATTTTTTTTTATTATTTTTTTTGAGGTTGGGTTTTAGGATGAGGTAACGGAACAAGATACAAACTAGAAAAAGTGTCTGGCTTCTTCAGAGTGGACTGCCATTACTGGCAATACGGTTGAGGTATATATGATAATAATAATATATAGTACAGATAATTCAAAAGCAGCAAACATAGCTTCCTACTTTGCTGTACACACACAGAAATATATAGGAGTATAGAGCTAGCGTTATGAAGATCATATATGTATTATAAATATCCATAATATATAGGTTTGAAAGGACCTGTAACTGCAGTGTAAAAAAATGAAAAGGTTATTTATTATGTTCACAAAAGGCAAGTGATTTGATATGAGTAGGTTTAGCATTAAAATGCACATCTGGCTGCCAAAACACTGTGCAATAATTTGAATGCAGCACTACTGCAATACCTCCAGTACTTGCAGCATGACTTCACAGTACTACAAGGGCGTGTGCCCAGCGTGGTGCATCCCAGTGAATTGCAGTAACACTGCAGGGGCGGGGTTCGAGGGTTAGAGCAGTGTAGTGACCTCAGAGCAGTTCTGGTAGAGCCAACTGGATCTGCCACAGAAAGGGGTTCAGAGTGCATTTGCAGCGGTGTTTGCCAACTGCTCCTAATACCATTTTCAACCACCAGGTGTCACTCTTGGGACATTCTGGGTGTTGCTTAACCCATTAAATAACCAATTAATTTCTTACAAAAATAAATCAATTTAAACTCCATCTGTATTTATTTATGTAATCTGATGCATTTCACATAGCCTTAACTTTTACCGTTAACGATACTAGAGTAAGTTATCATAACGCATATAGTTAAAGAGAATATTAAAATAACAATAGATGCCAGTTAAAAATGCTAAAAAAAACTACAACGTAGCCTAAAATGGGTAAAACCCACATAACATTATTATTATTATTATTAGTATTATTGTTATTATTATTGTTGTTGTTGATGTATAGTTTTTATTATGAATAATGTATGGCACATCATGGACCAAGTCTGAGTGCTCTCTCTCCTGTCTGTGTTTTGAAGTGTCATTTATTTTGAAATGACACAACCAGTTTTGTCCTTTGCAAAGGCGCTGTTTCTAGGGTTACATTCAACCTTGATTCTGTTTTTACCTGGTAGTTTCTTGTGATGAAGGAAAAAAAAACACAGCTGTTCTTTTCTCTGCTTTTTATTATTGATGTTATTATAATTTTGTACTGTATTATATTCTAATAATAATCATAAATGTGTGTGTTGTAAACAGGGCTGTAGCTGCCAGATAGCCTGGGTCAGACCATCAGGGGCTAATACAAAGGGGTGCCAAATCATTTACAATAGCTTGACCCAAGGCTCCAGGTCAAATTCGGGAGGACAGCTCCCCCCGCCCCCCCCCTGATTCTTACTCCAGTGGACCAGTCCAGTCCTAGTCTGAGTGTTCTGTTTCCATTGCCCACTATTACACCACATATAAAAGCATTATATGATATACTATATTGAGCAAAATGAGTAAGGTGCACAGATTTGAGTGTCCGTTCTTACAACAGAGACTCCCATTGCAGAGCCGCTCCGTGTTTTACTGCGAGCTGGTAAAGGCCACCCTGATCTTTCAATCTCTGAGATGGGTCTAATCTCAAGCTGATAGTAAAACCTGGACCGGCTCTGTCTGTTCTGAAATGGGAGTCTCCCTGCCTTCCCTGTCTCCAGTTTGTCTTGTTCGTTTCCTCGAGGTCCAATCCAGCTTTGAATTAGACTGCAAATGAAATATTTGAAGCCATGTGTTAAGGGTGAGCTTCAGTAGATAGTATTATGGAAATGGCATTAGCTTACTGTTTAAGTACATTGTGTAGTTATGTGTTTGTCTGCAACAGTGTACTAAAAACTGGATGGCTTTTAAACTCCCATAAAGAAAGGAGATTCAAATGTACATGCATTTCTCTCTGAAAGTCTGCATTAGGAGTTGACGTCTCCATTTCTGTTCAAGCCTAGGGCAGGTAACAGGCGTTCAAAAAGTGCAGGACAATTTAAACTGTGATGACTTTTTTCGTGTGTTAATAATAATAATAATAATAATAATATATGTATATTTTTTAATTATTAATATTAAGAATTCTAAGAAGCTGCTTGTTTTTTTGTCTAAGGCGATCCCGTGTTTTTTTTTTTAAGGGAGTCTTTATACTGAATCCCTGTTGTAGGGCTGTGTGAGCTGTTCTGTGTTCTCAAGGAACTTGTTTGTGTGTAACTAACAATGAGGCTTGCGCTGTCTGTTTTTGCATTACAGCAATGCTGCTGGCAAGGTAGAATCACAAACCCTGTGTTATTTTCTTTCTTTCAAACTGCACAAGAGGGGTCAGAAACACAAATAAACTTCAAGAATGCTGTATGATTGAATGTTATTATTAATAATAATAATAATAATAATAATAATAATAATGATGATGATGATGATGATGATAATAAAATGACAAAGCATGGCATGCAATCTGTCCAGCCTGGAGAGTTTAAGACAAATGCATAAATACTAATTAAAAATACCTGCACACACACACACACACACACACACACACACACACACACACACACACACACACACACATACAGCAGTGTGCAAATATATCAGAGCACCTCGTTGCTCCTGTTGTTTTGATTTGTTGTGCGTATGAAAATCAAACCACTGGAACTGAAAATCTTGGAAAATGGTTAAAAAAAATATATGCAAATTAGTGATTGTCCAGTAGTGTAATTGATAACTTTAATAGGTCATGCATGTAATTAACTTAAAATAATAAGAGAAAGGGAACACGTAGCCACAAATGAGGGGGAAAAATGCACGAGACTTTTTAGAAGTTGTTTAATGGAAATTCTCACACCCAGAGGTTTGCATGCAGGCAGGTATAGGAAGGATGTAAATGACAAATCTGGAGGTGTTCTGATAAATGTGCACACTGCTGTGTGGGTGCGTGGGTGCGTGCGTGGGTAAATGTAAATAGTTGAGCAGGTTGGTGGAGAGATGAAAGGCGAGGAGATGGCAGCGTGTGTACTGTACTGTGAAGTTAAACAGAGAGAAGGCGCTCGGTTACTGAATCACTAATTTCACTAACCGCGGCTCATTAAAGCGATACAGAACCCTTAAAAAAAAAAAAAGCCTGAGCGAACATTCAAGTTAATTCTGCAGACAGCAGACCCGGAGCGGCTGAGCTATTTCTAATAGCGAGTACACAGCAGGCTAAACTCAAGCAAGCTGAGCTGGCGTTTATAATAACAAACAGCAATGCATACAGTAACGTGTTGAGTCTGTAGTAAACGACACGCCATTCTGCATCGCTTTTGAGGTCGTGGTATACAACGTGCTTGCTTTGTATAACTGTACGTGTGCGTGTGTGTGTATGCTTTGTGAACAGATTTAATGGTCGAGTCATCAGTGGATATTCTTGAAGGAAGTTATTGTTCCAGGATTATAATGTAATCGTGAAGTATACTATGACTGGGCACCTTAATTAATAAAAAAAATAAAAAAAAATACATCTTATGTTTCTTGACTCTGGTCCGATCCTTTCATTTTATCAACAGGCTTTTCACAAGGAATAGTATATCGTTACATCCTTAACTAAGTATATTAATAGATTTAAATAGAAATAAATGTGTAGGTGCCATAGCAAGGAAAAAAAAATGCCTACACTGTTTTCAACATACTCTCCATTAATTAACAAAGATACGTTGGGAAGTTGAGAAAAAAAAAAACCCCTAAAACAAGCAATTATATCTAGGTTGTATTGTTTTTGAGAATAATAAAAACACAATTCATATATCGTGTTTAATTGACGAGTTAACACGTCACTGACACCTAATTAATCGCCATGGCAACGGGCGACGTTAAACTTCCTCAGCGGAGTCGCGTTCGGGTTTAATCACTTTTCTCTTGTAGCGGCCGACCTCGCGTGTTTTAAACACAACATACCGTTTCGTTAGTCGCAGTAATTGTTAATATGGAATATAATATTTTGTTTTCTGCTCTAAATAGTGATAATAATACTAATTCCCTCGCTGGGAGCCATTCTCCTCTGCCTCGAGTTCCCGATGTCGAGGCGTCGGGCCTGGAATGGTTCGACGTTAGTCTTGGATTAGGGGCAGGTAAGAGCAAACTACACTGAAAAGCACAATTATAATTTAAGAAACCTGTGGAGTGCACCACAAACCATGTTTATTTATGTATCTGTTTGTTTATTTAGTTGTTTGTATTTCTACACCGTGTTCGTTCTAGTAAACAATCTGATATACACGCACGTTTCGGTATCCCTTTTTCTATATTTGTCGTTAATTATTATAAAAAATAAAAACATTAAACCTAGTGTATGCGACGTTGTTTAAGCAGTTTTCTCAACGTAGCTCAAATCGGCATTGGTTAGTATGGTTTTAACGTTTAGTTTGATCGATTCCCACGGCGGACATTGTTCACTTGCTAGGGGAAAAAAAAAAAAGTTGTACGGTGTTAAACCTTTAGTTGCTTGAAAAGTTTAAGGATAATTTTGCACAAGTTGCCTCGTGTTATTTGTGACTTGGCTGTGCACCTTTCCACTATTGCACTATACCACAAACAAACCACAGTCTGCAGAATCCTGTTCAATTCTAGTGAACAACATTCATATTAAGAGCGTACCATCGTTTATGAACGAGAGGAGGCAATACTGCCCGTCAATGCTCGATTCAGACATCTTGTGTTCATTTTTTTTTTTTTTAGCAGACGCCTTTATCCAAGGCGACTTACAGAGACTAGGGCGTGTGAACTATACCTCAGCTGCAGAGTCACTTACAACTACGTCTCACCCGAAAGACGGAGCACAAGGAGGTTAAGTGACTTGCTCAGAGTCACACGAGTCAGTGGCTGAAAAGGGATTTGAACCGGGAACCTCTTGATTACAAGCCCTTTTCTTTAACCACTGGACCACACATGCCCTCCCCCTCAACAAGAATATCCCACAGTTGAGCCTTTTGTGAACTCTCTGTATCCATAACGTTTTGTTGACAGTCCAGTTTGTTTGCATTCCCCCAAAGCTGCACACATCGACTGCTTTCTGTACAGTGCTTGTTTGTTTTTTTTGTGCAGTGCAAAACACAGATCAAGGTGTGCCTTCATCACCTTTCATTGGAGCCACTCTGAGTGTCTTCAGTTCACCACTTACCAGTAAGTCACTTTCAAATGTTGCTGCTATGCTAGTGATAAAGACATGCAGATGCCCAACCCACAGAACTTCAAGGAACATTTTTAAGCAGTGTTTTTTGTTAGAAACATTCTCTTATAGGTTAACCAGAGCGTTTACAGGGATGGCAATAAGACTCCTATTGCATAGCAGTTTCACTTGTTCCAGGTTTTACTGCGAACTTGATTAGCCACAGTGTGTGTAGGTAACAAGCTTTGGTGTGGCTTACACATAGCAAAACCAGGAATGGATGAAAGTACTATGCAACAGTCTTATTGCCATCCCTGCTTTTAAAACGAGAATAAGAATGAAACAGAAAAAAAGGTTTTGCGAACTGCACATGTAATTAATCAAATGGTCTTTACATACAGTCCTTAACAAGAGTCCTTAATGTTGAATATGGCCCGCACCACAGTGTATAAAAACTGGCAGTAGGTCTACTTCCAATGTGGCTGAATAGCAAAAGGCATCGATATTAAGATTTAAAAAAGTTATCTCCTTTGCCCCAGCAGCTGGGAGCCCTCTTGTTCAAACTGGTAAAGTGTCTCCCAGTATCAAATCACCATTGCTCTCAATTTTTTTTTTCTTTATGATGCTTCATAAAGCGGTCTTGTGTCTTTTGCAAGATTTCACAGTGCCTTCCACACCGGTTTACTTTGCAATGGAAAAACTCTTCAAACTGGAAGAGCCTTCAACAGGAGACAGACGGGTGAATGAGGGGACAGCGCCTCCTCCAGGTGACTATGCTCACTGCTTGCGTTACACAAGTCAGTGTGTCTTATCAATTCCACGGTATTTTGTATCAGAACGACCCTCCCTCGCCCCATTGCATAGCAGCCTGAGCCGTTCCAGGTTTTAATGTGGGTCTGATTAGAAAAACACACACTTTTTACCTGCATACCGTGGTGTGTTAGGCTCATTGTAAAAAAACTGGAACGAACCAAACTGCTCTACAAAGGTCTTCTGTACATCCATGTGATAGCAGGAATGGTAAGAAGACTCCTGTTGCATAGCAGTTTCACCCATTTCAGGTTTTAATATGTGCTTGAGTAGCCCCTGTGTATAGGTAATAAGCTCAGGGGTGTCATTATTAAACTCATAGGAAAACTAGGAACTGATCAAATCGCTATGCAATGGGAGTTATTGCCAACCATGTGATGGTGTTAACAGCTGACAAGAAACCAGTAAGGTTTCATAAGGGTGCATGGCAATTGGGAATCAGTTTGTTGAAGCTGTAAGGCTAATGAAACACAACTCCACCGAAGTCTACCAAAGCGGTTTTGTTCAGTTTTGTAACATCAAGAAAACAAAGGGTGCGTCAATTAAAAGAGCTTAAATAAACAGTATAAAATATGTGGCTTCAAGCGGACGAACTACAGGACTGGGAAAAAGATCCCCAAATACTGAATTGATCCCAATTGCAGAAGTGATTAGTTCAGACTGATCATACCCGTAGACCAGGCGCAGTTGCAGTATGGCAAAGGGTTACCAAGTGACACGATTGTCTTTCCATTTCAGTTGCCCAGGTTGTACCCTCACCAGAGAAGAGGACTGGGAAGACAAAAAGAAACGTCTTGGAAAGTGGCCTGAAAAACACGAAGAGGGACTGAATTGCTCTGCAAAGCGCTGCAGTATCACGAGGTGGGACTGTGCTTTAATTACACACGCACTCTCTCACAAACACACCTTGTATACCTGCCCCACCAAATAGAAGGTACTTTCTAAAACTACAGTGACCCTTTTAAAAGGATCTAACACAAAAACTGATTGACGACCGTCTGGTAGACTTTGAAGAGGTGAGTGTGTATAGGAGATCGAATCAAGCTAATTCACGGACCAGCACATTAAAAAAACCAAACAAATTCACTTGTAACCGCTGCTAGTGTCCAGTTTATTCGTGTCCCAGCTGCAATGTTTTTGTAAAGCGCCCTGGGATTCCTGAACATGAAGGGTGTGATATAATTGAAATCACCAAGGTTCAGTGCGGTAGTTAACAAGTGTTGCTGTTTCTGCAGTTGTCACTAGAGGACAGTATAGCTTAAGAAACCAGATGCTTTCCGTTATATATTGGTTTCACTTACAACTTTCAGTGCCAGTTCCCCTGTAGTGGGGGGTGGGGGGGTGGGGGTTGTACTTTGCTGCTAGGAATTCTGGGTATTGTAGTCCTTCAGGTTTCACTTTTTTGTTCCTTCAATGTGATGCAGCTGAATCGACTTAAACAGAGACCATCTGAAAGTAGTCTTTTGATGATGATGATTATTATTATTATTATTATTAATTAACAGCACTTTCATATCCACTGGCTTACAAAAAAAGGTCTGATATGATCAGCTTGCATTTATTTATAAACTTCTACATCTCACTCCATTTACATAGACATGTAACGGTTAACATCAGGATGCTCTAGATAAGCGTCACAATAAAGCATGCTTATCTCTACTAGTGTGTGCGTGCGCACGCGTTAGAAGAAGAGGTGGGGATGTCAGAAATCTGTGCCAGTAAGTCCTTGAGATGTGCGATTTCCAGTTCCTGAAGGACTGTGCGTCGTACCTGGAACAAAGAAAAGAAAAAATCTAAAGGCGTAAATGAAATGCCACCTGATCTGTGAAAATGCAGACATACTTTTGAGTTTAAAAATAAATAAATAATTTACAATTCATGCACACTTGTATTTTCGGTCATGCTTTATTTTAAGGGCTGTTTTTTGTTTATTAACTGTTAACAAACAGCTAATAAACATGTTAATGTACATTCTTTATTTTCTGTTACCTGTTAATAATATATAATAGGCTACCTAAAACTGCAAACACCAGAGCCCTAGGGATGATCAATCAAACACCAGAGCCCTATGATCAATACCCAGTCGATCATGTGCTTGAAATCGGTTCAAATTGTTACTGTAGTAATGTTTAGCAAATTAAATCAGGTTTTTATTAACCCTAACGCTTAGCTAAACATGAACAACGTTTGTTAACAGTTAATAAACGGCCCTTAAAATAAAGCGTGATTGTATTTTCTTAGGCAAACTCCGTTCCTCCAATATAAAGAAAATATGTTTGAAAGTGATTTTGTGTTGGGGGGGAAATTGGGACCCACAACCCTGCTGCTTAGCTTTTTAACAAGGGGTTGGCAGAGTGGTGTCAGAAGGCTTGCTCTGGTGGGTACATGCCTAATGTATTTGCAGCAGTTGTAAGGGACATGCGAACGAATACAAGAACAAGATGTGACTGTGAATGTTCCGATCCTACCTTGACAAGACTAAACCCAGCGGGGAGGTGGCGGAATTCGTGGTTCCTTGAACAGACCTTCTCGGGACACTGTAAAATGAGGCAAGCTTCAGGATCTTAAATGTAATTAAACGCATGAGCGATGCACATTGTGTATTCCATGCCTAGGGCGCTGCACAAGCTTATCCCCTTAAGGTACACAAGAAATTAAGCGGCTGTTCTTCTTGCAATACGTTTGTGTCTCAAGTATCCCGAGGAGGATGACCAGATCCAACCTGGCTTGTCAATAAAAGTTAAACCCTGTTTCCTGCACCTCATTGCAAAAAATGACAGTCTGCATCATTTTTTATATGTGGGATATGTGTCCCTTGTACCTTAAAGGGTTAACAAACGCGAATAGTGAATTGTGTCAGAAGCAGTGCATTTGGATAGTGGCAGGGAACTTTTTTTTTAAATAATCAGGGAAGGTTACATTTGTTTTGGCACTAACTGATCTTGAATGCATGAGTTGCCCTTTGTTTTTGGCTGATTTCTTTACCTCTGTCTCTCTGTGTGGATCAGCCAGTGGACAAAGTCCTTTGCTTTGATCTTATCCAGGTATCTGGTGAAGTCGCTGGTGAATGTTCCTTCAGCGTGCCTTTTGACATCAGGAACCGCATTCTGGAACTGCTTAGACTCGTACGAGGCGTGCCCCCTGCAAACGCAGAAACCGTGCAGTTATTAAATTGCTGCCTCTGTAACAAAACCTTCCTCTAACGTCAACTCAAAAAAAAAAAAAAAAAATCCTGCCATGTACATTATTGTACTCCCTTTAAAACAAACACGTTTCTTGAGCTGCTGCTCCAAAGCTGCATCCTTTCTTTGCACAATTAGTTGCACACCTGCTTGCAAATAGCTACCCCAACAGAGAGCCCAGTTTGGTAGATAGAAACAAGTAAAATCATGTAAGTGTGTGGAGCCTGGTTTCACATTTTGTACAGTGAAACCCACGCGGCTAGTTTCACAGACCCTTATTGGCACAGACCTCGAATGGCTTAATGTTACCTCAGGCATGGTAGTTCAGGACTAGTGCTAATCGGGGTTCCATGAAACCAGCCAACAGACCTTATAAACTAATAGCTAGTGGTAATCAATCAGTCAATCAATATTTATTATGTAGTGCCTGTCGTAGTGGACCACCATCACAAAGCGCTTTACAAGATAGTGAGGAACAATGCATAATACATTAAATACAGTGAAATACAGGGCATAGTACATGAAATACAAACAGTAAAAAACAATGCAAATGCATTAAAAACAGGCATATTACAATGCAAATACAAGTCTAAGATGTGAATTCTAGACATTGTGGATGCGTGTGTCATGCAGAATCGTACGGATGAGATGGAGTGAAAAACCTGAAATGGCAATTTAGACAACAGCTAGTAAGAGATATCAGGCTTTAAGTGTCCTGTATGGACCATGCTGGGTGATCCAAGGACTCGCCTGGATTCTCTTGCTGTGTCCTCAACCATCCTCTCCCAGCTGTCAGGAGCCAGGATTAGAAGCAGCACAACGACCTTCATCATCCACTGTAGGGCTTTCATCTGGGCACCCTGTCAACACATGTGAACACATACAGGGATGGAAATAGGACTCCCTTTGCATAGCGGTTTGATCCATTCCTGGTTTTCACAAGGAGTTTATTAAGACACACCTGAGCTTGTTACCTGCACATTGGGGTTAATCAAGCACATATTAAAACCTGGAATGGGTGAAACTGCTCTGCAAAAGGAGTCGTGTTTCCATCCCTGAGATGCAACGCATTTAATTTGTTTTTAGTGTACTTTTATTATCACCTCTCGTATCTCGTCTTATTTTTTATTTTTATTTTTTTCCTTAACTGAGGTTATTTATTTTTTAAGCCCGGCAAACCTCAGACGATTACGTACCATGAAAAACACTCAATCAAAATCAGAAGGCAAGACTTTTGTAAAAGACAAGCAGATCAAATGTTTTGGCTCGCTCCTTCATCAGTTTTACCTGAAAACTAACACAAGCTGTCGTGTAGATTAACACACAGCTATTTTTACTAAATTACCAGGTCTCTTAATAAATAACGACCTGGACTCAGGGAATTACCTGGGGTACGAGCGACTGGCTCGGGTTCACGTCCCTGTGGCTTTTATTTCAGGCCATGACCTCAGCTGCCAGCTAGCTAACTGGTCATTAATGACGAGGAATGCCCGTGGTTTTGGGCACTATTGTTTGGTTATCGATTCAAGTTTAATTATGACTTCAGTTTACTGTATTACAACTGTACATTAATCTAGGGTTAGGATAAACGTAGTCAGAAATATCGATCTTAGCAAACCTTTTAATTGCTGTAAGAAATATGTATTTATATATTTAAAAAAAAAAAACTATCGGCTTAAACAGATCAAGATATGTTTCTTTTTCCAGGTGAGTGACACAAGCCTGGATTTGTACCCAAGGACTGTTAGACATGGCTAAGCAGGAACGAAGCAGAAAAAAGTTTCCAGGAGAGAAAGGGTTCATTTGTTTATCACAGCATATCGTTCTGTTTGAATTTCAAGATTTGTAATTTGTCATAGCTTAAAAAAAAAAAGTTGTATTGCTATTTTGTTGCTTTGAACGGCCAGATGAACTTGATGAATAGTTTGTCGTATTTTTGACCCTTAAGGTACGCGATGGAATTGAGTGACGGTTCAAACAGTTTCTTAAAATACATGCGAGTGACTCAAGTATCGCGAGGAGGAAACTGACAATTTGGACGACCAGATCCAACCTGTCGGTACATTTTAAACCCTGTTTCGTGCATCTCATTGCAAAAAAAAAAAAAAAAAAAAAAAAAAAAAAAAGAATTTGCATATTTGTGGGACACATATGTCCCTTCTACCTTAAAGGGTTAAAATATGTATTTTAAGTATTGTACAGTTCAGACCAAGTTCTGAATGAACTGTCCTGTCTTTTGTTATAGGAACCAGCAAGCTTTTAAAAAGGCACCAATATTCAGGGTGTTGAACGTTTTTATAAAGTAGTTCATTTTAAATACTTCTGTATTTAAATTGTTGTCAAGGTTAGGCATGTATAAGGTAAAGAATATATATATATATATAGATATATAATTTGTTTATGTATATAAATAAATGTGCCTTTAATTAGTGTAGTTAGTCTGTTAGTTTATTTAGAAAAGGAAATAAGAATAATTGCTATAATGAATATATACATTAACAACTTGACCGACAATATTTCTAATCAAACACAGCGCACTGTATCTGAAAGCCAGCATTTATAAATCACACCTTCAATCCATTCGAAGAGAATTCTTGCATTTATTAGAACCATTTTAGAAAGTTTCAAATGTTACTTTTCATTACTGGCGTTATTTGGCACGTGCGTATACTGTCTGCATACGTACCCTCATGATCACCGCATGCTCAATTCTACATGCAAACTGACACATGTAAACACACTTTGCTATCAGTAATATTATTATTCACTCTAAATGCATATGCTTTAGATAGGTCTTCTTACCGTGCATGAAGTTTGTTTCCTCCTCTCTGTCTGTTTGGCACAGTGACTGGCTTTTCACTCATGTCCTCTTTTTAAGCCTCCAGTTTGCTGTGAGATGACAGGTAGGTCACTCCTGCTTCACCCAGGTAGGGCAGCGTGACTCACTCAGGTGGGCTCACACTAATACTTAATTGTGTTTAGTATTCAGAAGCTTCCATGTTAGCAGCAGTGCTGTAACTCTGTCTTTTTAGTAATTAAAAAACAAACAAACAATTGAGCCAACAGTCTAGACCGCTGGTCGATCATTTTAAATTAAATTGTGTAATATTAAGCATTTGCGTGCACTCTCAGAGTTTACCTTTGCTTTTCCGTTGTCCAAATATACACTGGTATCCTGCTAATCTTTTTGCGGTCATCTTTGAAATGGCAAAATTTGAAACAAAATTAATTAAAAGTTGTTTTTTTTCATTTTACTCTAACCCGTAAAACATTGCTTACATTGTAATGTATCCAAGCATTTAAATACAGTATCGCTTTATAACTGTTCCAAAATCCAAACACCTCATGTGAGCTGAAAGTTATAGAGATGATGAATACATGGTCTTGTCCCCACTGTTTCTAGTTACCCTGCCTTCCTATCTGCGGTCCGAAGCTTGTTAAAATCCCCCCCACCCCAGCAATGATAAAGAAAGCGGTCCGTCCACAGTTAGTATTTCATGTCAAAGCGTCTGTATGATTCCATATCTGGGGCACGTCTCCCGACACGTGAATGCACTCTGTGCAAACTCAAGTCAATTTAATTGAGTGAGAAAACAAAACCAAAAACATATCTGTGACCTGTGCTGGGGTATTTCAGGGGGTGTTGACCAGGATCACAGAAAGAAAGTTCTCAGATGAACAAGCTGTCTACAGGGAAGCTGTCAAGTGGGTACAGGCTCCCCTGACTTGTTAATCCTGACAACCTGTTATGTAGAGGTCTCAGCCTGGACAGTTTCATCACCTGCGCCTGTGCTAACAAAGGAAGATGATCACATGCCGGTATTGTATTTATAGCAGCAAAGACAAACCCTCAAACACACAATGCTGCAATATGAAATCCACAAGGACTTGGGACCAGATTTGCGAAGGTTGTGCATCAAGGTTATTGTAAAAAAAAAAATAAACCAAACAAACATCTTGCATTAAAATAAATAGATCCAAACCATTCAGGTGCGTGTCATTTTTAATGTATTGTTTATTTGTGGTTTTGACCAGTTTGCTTGATTATAGTGATATTTATTTGTATTAGAATGCCACTCAAACCCATCACTGCCAGTTACTGGCTTCTTTAAATGGGATGTCGTTGAATTGTAAAACTGCACAGGGTATGTTTTGTGTGCAAAACTGTAATAGGACTGTTGCTACAGTAGGTTACCACAGTTTTAAAATTACAGGTAGATACAATCTACTCTTGCTCTTACTAATCAAGTGCCTTGGAGAAGGTCCTGGGTTGGCCGATCAGTATTTGGTATTTTATGGCATGGAATAGTCTGGACCAGAATACCCAGGATATGATCGTGCATCCGATAAATAACCCAACTGCATCAGCTAAACGTAAAACCGTGACTAAGATTCACATGTAGGTTTCAAGAACAATCGAAGTGTGAATGTTTCTGATTGAATGTATGGTCTCGTTTCATTAGAGTGAGGTAGGCTGTTTTCAGTGATGTGAGATTTCTGCTGGCTGTCGCTGCTCATCTTTCCAGGACACCCTTGTAAACGAAGACCCCGGTCTCAATGGGATTATTCCTGGTTTAATATAGAAGTACAAAATCTGACCCATTATCCTTGTTCAAACTGCGCTTTGTAACCATTCCAGGTGTTTGGAGACTGACTCAGCCTGGTGGGTTCAGGTCGTAGGGACCTGTCAGCACGTCACACATGCCCTCCTGTGGGAATGTACCAGTGACGAAAGGACAGTCTCATCCAACCTTTGTATAGCATGCTTTCTAAATTCAGTAAATCAGTAAACTAGGTTAGGGAAAGGTTTGAACAGCTAACAGAGCCTTCTACTTTGCTGTACACACACACACACAGAGGAATATACAGCTGTTATGCAGATCTTACATATATAATATCCATGTAATTTATATATATATATATATATATATATATATATATATAGATTTATTATTATTATTTATTTCTTAGCAGACGCCCTTATCCAGGGCGACTTACATTCGTAAGCAAATACATTTCAAGTGTTACAATACAAGTAATACAATAAGAGCAAGAAATACAATAACTTTTGTTCAAGCAAAGTACAAGATTTATAGAGATATAGATGCATTCAAAGTTTTCTCTTAAACCAACTTTTCAGTTGATTGCACAGTATAAGCAATACATCCGCACACACTTATACAAACGTATTTATATGCAGTTTTATAGCGTCCATCCCTTATCATTGCCAGACATTCATTTTAATTGCTGCGTTTACCAAGTGTCAACAAAGGTGTTAAAGCTCGGGGATTCCTGTAGGTTTTAAATGTTTAAAATACGAGGGGATGACCTCGCCCTGGAGAGGTCATCAGGGCGGTGTATCTGCTGGCGATGCTAATGAGATAAGCAGGCTGTTAAGATATTCACAGTCGCTGAGGAATTAACAGCACGGCCCCAGAGCGAAGTGTCGTGTCTGGAGTCGCTGTGATGCTGAGCAAATGTCAGCTGCCTTTTTGAGAGACTGTGTGGAAGAGGTTGATATTACCAAAATTAGCCAGTTTCTATAATTAGTCAAGATTTCTGCCTGCGTTGGCAGCTGCTGCATCCAGTCACTCATTACAAAGTTCCTTTACATTTATTTAAATAGAAGAATAAATATACATAGCAAAATGCCCAACATAGCCGTCTCTGTTGTGCCTGCGCAGCAACATTTTAAAGAAAGTTTAGCTGATTGGAACCCTCTAAATGAATGCCCTAAAATGAAGCCTACGGTTTAGTTGTTTAACCTCGGCAAACCCCAGGGTCACCCAGATCAAATTAGCTGAAGAATGAAGCCAGCGCCGGCTTTGTAGCTGATTGCAGTGAAACAGTATGTCCTCCGGGACTGACTTGAAAACCTGTTCGCTTCCATCAGCAGCAAATCAAGGTCAGTCTGATTTTCACATGTCAGTCAGCCCTAGTCAGGATCCCGGGCTGGCAGAACTCAGTCTCTACAGCCCGCGCTGATGTAAGGGGCTGAGAATGCCAAGGTCGTGAGTGGGTTGTGAACTCCGTAGGCAGAACAGAGTGCTGTAGATACATTCTATCATCAAGGAAACACTGGAGGTACAGTGGGAGAGTTGATTTTATCAGTGGCAATATGCAGAAAAGTGATCAGTACGTTGGGCTGCCTATTGTGTTGTAGGATGCAGATGGAGTGGGCGGCAGGCAGCCCCAGTTTGATACTGGGAACGAGATGAGATTGTGCTTTATAGACTGGGGTGGATGAGAACGTGGTTTTAGTAACCTTTGGCGTGACTCTGGCAGAGAACCTGGTGTTTGTAAGAAATATTCTGTTATACATACACACCGTTGTGGTTTTTAAAAATTGTAATAAACTAAAAGCCCAGCATAACATGACAGCTGGAGGTAGTGATTTTTTTTTTTTTTTGGAGTGGGGGGGGGGGGTTCTTTTATAGAACAGACGTGACCTTTTGCTGAACCTACAAATCTTCTGTGCCGGCTTCAAATAAAAATAGCCAATTACACACAGAGCCGTACACAACTGCTGTATGTGCCCCTTCCCGTCCTGCCTGCTGTAAATCACAGGACCCTGACAGGAAGTGGATACAGACCATGCTGACGTTCTCCCGTGCAGCAGCTGCAGCCAGCAATGCAGTAGAGTAGGTGAGTGAGTCAGTGTCTCCAGAATTAGAAAGCCTTCCCAAAGCAATCCCGCTTACTCTCCCTAATCAAAACCTGCCGCTACGCACTGAAACATGGCCCTCAATTAGGGCTAAAAGTCTTTCATTGTGTATTTGGGGAAATGATGCCATTTCTGCAAGGGAATTAGGTACAGCAGTTGCACAAAGTATAGATCTTTTAGGTTGGAACAGGAGAGGAGGGGTAGGTTCAGATTTATATTTATCCGGTGCAAAATTGAATTGTTAAAAAAAAATAATTGGATTAGGAATAAATAATACAAATGATTATTTGGAAACACCCAGCAACCAACACTGAAGCACAGCCACTTGTGTGATGGAACGTGGCCAGCATTTTGCACATACACAATATCACTTCATTCATTTGTGTGTTTATTTCTGTGGCTGGGTGAGGACCAGTAGTTGACAATACTCTGCATTTCCACTAGGTGGCACTGTGTAGACATCACTTTAACCACACTATGATATTCACCAGTACGTGTAGTTTGGTTATGTTCTTAAACATGGTGTATGTGCGTGTGTGTTTTATAAACTACAGTGATTTGCTATTGCGAGCCCCGGATTTGCTAGAAATTAAATAAGGCTGTTTTATTCAATTCATTTTTGTCTGGATTAGACTTTCTAAAGTATATCACTCTAAAGCATACAATAAAATTATTTCATTTATTTCATTGATTTTTTTTTTTTTTTACAATATTTAGTAGCAAAAACCCTACAGAGGGTCTGTGTCTCTCCATGACCCAGGAGCGACCGCGTTGAGAAACCTGAAATAAAATGAGGGTTAAATTACTTCTATTGGAAGAGTGAGGAAGTGTAAATGCAGCTTTTATATATCTGAGTATGTGAAGGATTCCGTTTGCATTGCGAATGAGTTAAGGCCCATTTACACAGCAGAGTGTGTTTCATATCTGGAGAGCTCTCCCCCCCCCCCAGTTTACTTATGCTGCATGTGAGATGGCATTCATTCTAACAGGCAGTTAAACCCTGATTGCTTGAGCAGTGAAACAGAACTGTGGTGCCAATTAAAGCTTATTTTTTTTAATGCTTTCCTTGCATGGCCATGCAGCATGTGAGCTATTAAACTTGACAACTCTCGCAACAAAATAACTGAATGGGCGTGATTGTGTCAGCCGAGGTCTGATTGCAAATCCAAGCAGTTGCAGTTTGCATATGCTATAGAGAATCAGCTTCATATTATTATTATTATTATTATTATTATTATTATTATTATTTTCAAGCAAGCACAGACTCATTTTTCATAAAGCCAGCAAAAAAAAAAATTCCTGTTGAACTGCGCATTCCTGTTTCTTTGTTTTGTTTTGTACTGTTGCAAATGCTGTTTGTGCTGATAGATTACTTAGCATTAGGAATGTGAACAGTTTCGAGCTTTGCAGGTTTAATATTTGCCCGAGTGTTAACAGATCACAGTTGTTCCTCAATGTTTTACCATTGTCAAAGAGAATGCATGTCAAGTAGAGCAGGCGGCTGTAGTGTTTAAACAGTAGCCTTTTCTGCGTACACATTTGTTTTGCACACTTGCAGTCTCACCCACATTATTGTAGTGCATCATAAAGTAACATCACTCTAATGTAGGTCCTTCTCCTCATGTCTTACTTGATTTTTGATTGGTTACAACATGTTTTAAAACTGAATCTAAAATCCCTAATTAGCACTCCTTTTTAAGAGGCTGCCCATCTTGCGTTTTATTCTGCTGTCCTGTCTGTATGACACTGTCATACAGACAGGACATCAAAAAAATGACCTGTACCAGCTCCATTTTAAAAAGCCACTGTGCTTCCATTAACAGAGGCTTCAGATGAGCTGTCGTTCGGACACGTACGTTCAATCTGTTACCTGGACATTTACTCAAGGTTTCATTTTAAAAAAAATAAATAAATAAAAAAAAATCTCCACCTCCTTCAAATAGGAAAAAGGATGAAATACGACCTCCGGATTTTCAAGCTGTCATGCAATGTGGAAATATGGAGGATAAGAAACCCACTCGCCTACCCTAGACTCGGGGGGCCTTGGAAATGAATGTGCAGCCCTGTGTGAAGGGAAAGGTTGCGATTTATGTGCAACATAAAAGGCATTGGGGTGCTGTTTCAGTTGCTGATGCCATTAAACCGCGGGCACAGAAACCTCGGCTCCAGGACCCAGCGTTCTCCTCGCAGTCTGAAGGAAGCGCTGATTACATGACGCGGCAGCTGGCAATGATCTGTCCACCCGTCTGTCTGTCCGTCCGTCCATCCGTCTGGCTGGCTGTCTGTCTGCGTTGTCCTGTAGGGAGTGCCGTTCTAAGACACAGAATTTAATTATTTATTTGGCAGAAGGCTGTATCCAAGGTGACCTTGCAAGTGTTATAGGGCAGTACAGGGTTACAATGCAAGGACGATATTTAAACACAGTGTAGTTTTACAGTAAGTGCAAATTATACTACTAGAGTACATTATGAAACAGGATGCAGCAAGTCAGGGTTACAGCAATTGATAATCTACAATGACATCGTAATAGTGCAAGGACAGTGCATCAGCTGAGGATCTGGTAACGTGGTGCGTTGATCAGGAGAGTCCGGTGTAGATCAAGCGGTGCAGTCCAAACAGGTGATCCTAGTGGTTATTCATTCTATGATAGATGCGCGGCGCTTGAAGAAATCAAAAGCTGCCTGGGAAAGAGGAATGCCTTTAAATTCAGATCAGGGTTTTTACGCAACATTACGGGGTCTGAAAACGTCAGGGCTGCACAGTTCACCCCTGCATGGTAACTGTTTTTGTTGATTTCAGTTAAACACAAAAGAGAATTTGATAGATACAAGGACAGATTTTCAACTCCCCTCTTAACTTGCAGTCCACCGGTGGCTCTCAACAATATAGGATGAGGAATTGGGTGCTTGGAAAACCTGAGCTCTGTTGTATCTACATATCCTGGATTAGATCAATCTGCCATGCAGTGGGAGTTTCGTTTCCATCCCAGTTAGTTGACTTCACTGCTCTTTGCTGTTCAGTTAGCAATACCATGGCTCCCTGTAACAGACTGACACATGTGTTGCATGCATGTCTGTGATTAACCATTCTTACCTGAGCTTCACTATGATTTCACTGTGCTTTACATACATCTTTACTACAGTGGACTATGCTTTTACCATAGCCCTGTGACAAAACTAGAATTACAACAGACTAAAAATAAAGGGTGTTATCAGTGTTTGTTGAATACAGGTGAATCGGTAGCAAAGAATGAGATACAGAAAGGAAAAAAAAAAGCAGCTTGTGTTCAAATAAATAGCAAACCGGGGACAGGTGAGCTTTGAATTTTGTATTGGAAATGTTAGCAGCACCATTATGAAACAATACAATATTCCTTTTCAATGAGATGCATTCATTTCTAACCTTAGTTTTTTTCCCCCCCCTCCCTGCCATGTATGGAGAGGCGTTTCTTTTGTGCTCTTAAAAAGCAGCACCAGGTTTAGCTTCTCTCAGCAACACAACCCATCAATGCCTTCAATCAGAGCTGCAGTTATAACGTTTGCCGTTTCCCTGGAAATACTGACGCGACCTTGAGAACACAACAAACAAAGCATGCTCTTGCAGTACATTAGCAGCGCAGCCAGTGCTCCTCGACCACAGTCTCGCAGGGTCTGAGAAGCGAATCATGCAGATGCCTGCTTGTTTTTAACAAGACTTTGCTATTGGTGCACTTTGCCTGTCTTTTCCATTTCCCATTCTGTTTTCTGCAAGGCAGCACATTTAAAAGCACTTTAAAAAAAAAAAATAATTTCAAACATTAACAAATGGGAATTATTATTACACCAACTACATACTATTAATACCATACTATAGGGCAAATTCACTTGGCGTGTGCTTTTGTAGTTTTGCACTGTTGTTGCTGCACCAGGAAAGCTGTGGTGGTGATGGTCCTATGAGAAAGGCTTCAGTATTAACTCCCACACGCTGGGTTAGTATTGCTGTTCCATCAGACTCTGGTTCTGTCTGCTTCCCTGTCTCTGATGCTCTGTTCGGCGCATGTTAACATGTGAACGAGTCGATGCAATGTGAAGTCCTTTTGCACGCACAGCTATGGCCAAATGTTTTGCATCTCCCTCTAGAATGAACCAAATTGGCTTCATAAAGTCGAATGCAACCTGCTGAATAATGTTACGCTAACCTATTGAATTACATACCGCGGTGTAGTTTTCCATATACTAAATGAAAAACTGACAATTGCAAAATGTGACAGTTCGAAATCTAACATGAAATACTACTGTGCTACTGTGATGGCTTCCGGTAGACTTTTGCGATATCGTTTTGTAGTTTCTTTGATGTACATGATGTAAATAAAATATCTAAATTATGTTCATATTTTTTTTTTTTTTTTGTAATGGTCTCAATCTGAAAATTCTAGGTGATCTACCTTTTTTTTTTTTTTTTTTTGGGAGTGGGGAGGGGGGTGATAAACCTGGAGCGAAAGGTCTTTTACACAATAAAGGTACCAAGCAATTAGACATCATTTTCTGCTTTCCTGGTGTGGGGTCCTTATAGGTGCTTATATTGTAAAAATGTGCTTTTTTGTTTTTTAATGCAAGTGCTACTGTAGCATTTAGCCAATTTTATTTTTAATGTATAAAGAGCTGTCCAGCTAAGTAATGCTTGTATCGTTAACACTAACACAGTAATCTGTCATATCGGCATGAGTTTTACATTGTGTAACTATTTTTAAGACAAATGATGTTGAAATTTTAAATATTTACTCTTGTTAATAAAGTGATTGCATAACTTTTGGATCTTTTAAATAAAGTTCTCTTCCCCCCCCGCCCCCCCCCCCCCTCCCCCCCAGTCACATTTCTCAAGTCCGTTTGACTTGTGTGAACCGGGAAGGCTGTTTCTTGCAGGACGGCTGGAAACTGAATGTGGGGGTTACCTTCAGTGAAAGCCAACAGACTCCAGCCTCGCATCTGGAAGTGATCCAGCAGAGCTGATACATACTCCGGGCTAGGATTCCTGACTGGCCCCCACAGGTTTCAAGTGTCCCGCACTTCAAAATGCTTCTGATTGCTAGCAGCTGACTGCACGAGTTCACAGCCTGGGTCCTGGTCCTCGTCTAGTGTCAGCTTTTAAAAGACAGCGTGAGCCAGATTCACAAGTCATTGCACTGCAGCGCGGTGTAAATGTTTTGTACCAGAAAGCAATTGTAATAATGAACTGTGCAAAGTTGCAAAGGCAGTGGTAGCGTGCTGGGTCGTGCTTATTTAAAGTTTTGAAATTATGAATGTGTGTGTGGTTTCTTTCTTTTTTGCAGTCCTGTATATTATCATCAGAAAGATGGTAGAAATGGTTGTGTACTCTACCTTGGGCATGAGGGTAACTGAGTGTTAAAATAAAATCACATGAAGACACAACCAAGAAGGTAGATCATCAACTGAGCTTTTACTCCACCGCGAAACTTACAAGCTAAATAAACAGCAAACACAAATCTTATGGATCCCCTCCCAGCGGCTACCGAGTTAATAACACGGACATCATCTTCCCTCTCGCCTGCAGAGCCAGCTCTTCAGTTGAAGACTTTTTGAACCTGGCTTGCGGGTTTGCATCCAGCCCAGGCCTGTCCTTGCAAGTCAGCGAGCTGAGATAGCAATTCGTTACACCTGGTGCATGTAGGATCCCATTTAAATATTCTTGATTGTGTTGACTGTTTCTAGGTTTGAATAGCAAGTCTCTTGTATTTTGCTCTGGAGTGATTAGCTGAGTACAGAGCTGTCCTGACAGTGTGGCGGTTTGGGTTAGAGGGTAAGGCTGGACAGCTAGTAGTTATTGTTAGAAGCTCTTCAAAATGCTTTACAACATGTAAACTTGTTATTGAGCAAAAAAATGCTGAAGAGGTGTGCAGTCCAGGTAGTCATTATTATGATTATTATGATGATGATGATGATGATGATTATTATTATTATTATTTTGTTCCTTTCTGTGTCTGGTTATTGGTAGGTCTCTTCTGACTTTGGTTTGACAGCTCTGGTTTAACTCATTTCAGTCCCAAATAATTTGTGGAAGAATAAACTCCTTTATATTGAGTTTACATGAGAACAGAACAAAATATATATATATATATTTTTTGCATATATTTATGCACTTATCTCAGACTGGGACCTAGGATTCATCATGTTAACATGCCAGGACTGAAAGGGTTAATAAACCTGCGCCCCCCCCCCCCCCCCGTCATTTTATACAGAAGAATGAGGGATCCGAAGACCAGCCATACTTCGAAGTCGCATGCAGGTATAATGTCTGCATTGGCATTCCGGTACTGCGCGATATCAAGTCAGAGCAAGCTGTGGCGTGGGCTGCTGCTTCGTGGCCTCGTGAAGCTGCGTGTAATTCTCTGCAGCAGCTCTGTTTAGCCAGTCGTTCGGAGAAGGGCAGGGGAGCTGATGGAGAGGGAGCAGCGGGTGTGCCTGATCAGCAGTGCTCTGTGTTAAGAGCAATTGCAGCGAAGCAGAGGCAGCGGCGTGCAGGGTTCTGATCAGCCTTTTAAAGTTTGCATGTTTTTTTTTCTTAATTTGTCTTCGAAAGAAACTTTTCTAGAATACAATAAAGGTTTCTTTTTAAAGCCTGATTTAAATAATAATAAAAAAAAACCACGATAGAAATAGCTGCTTACTAAGAAGTTATTTTAGTCTTTATTAATCCATGTTGGTATATAATCGGTCTTTAGTCAGTAAAATGCTTCTTCAAGGCCAACTCTGTATTACAGCAATTAAGGCCAATCCTTTTACAGTCTCAGATTGCTGCTGTTGACACCACTGTAAAGCCACCTTCAGTATTGAAGCCAGCCCTGAATTCAGTATTAACTACACCCTCTGCAGTCCCAGACGTATCAAAGCTCTGTTTTAATTGGAGTGATGGGAATAAGACTCCCATTCCTGGTTTTATTATGAGTTTAATAAGACACGCCCCTGAGCTTTTGTTACCCATACACACGATAGCTAATCAAGCTTGATTTAAAACCTGGAATGGATGAAACTGCTCTGCAAGAGGAGTCTGATTTCCACCTCTGTCTGATAAGACCAGCATGCTGTTAACTCCCAGTGGTAGTTATGAAGAAGTTGTTAATGAGGTTTCACTGCAGAAGCTGTGCTGAAGTTCAAAGTGAGAAGTCTCTTCCTTGCTGAAGTGGTGTCAGTTTTTAGCCAGTGGTACTGTTCTGTAGTGTACCTATTGTGTTCTCTGTTGTCTGATCTCCTCGTTCCTGGAAGTAACTGAGTCAGTGTATTACAAATGCTCGCGGTATTGAATTCCTGAGTAGCATTGTGAGTTCCCAGTAAAGTATATATTCTCACCAAAGCTCGCATGACATTAAACTCTGTCTAAATGATCTTTGATCATGTGAGCTTGTTTGAACAGTGGTAACCAGAGAAGGAGGTAATTGGTTTCAGCTTTATTTAATCGTGTGCAGGAGCGGCTTCCAACTGGTTCTAAAGAATTATTATTTTAATACAGCCTGAACTCGAAAGCTGTATTCTGTTTTTAAAATACACAGTGAATGGCACATTAAGCCAAACAATGATTGGTTTAAGTGCTTGAAGATCTTTTAAATAAACCAGATATGACACTTCATGCATGAGAGAAATCCTTCCACACTTTTTGACCTGAATGAAACAAGGACAGGGTTCTCTAACATAGGAGGAGGAGATGGGCTAGTGCTCATTTGGATGTTTAGTCTTCATGAATAGAAATAGAAGGGAGAATCTAGTGGACGTGAACAAACACTGGTGATGACATCAGTGCATGAAGCTTTCTTGATAATAATAATGTGTACAAAGTGCCAAACTGCCCGACTTAATATTTATTTGGCAGATGCCTTTATCCAAGGTGATTTACAGGTGTTGCAGGGTTACAATGCAAGCTTCATATTTAAATCCAGTGTAGTTTACAGTAAGTGCACATAATACTACTAAAATACAATATGAACTAGGATGCAACAAGTTATATTTACAATGACATAGCAGTGAATTAATTCAGCTTTTAGAAGTGATTGAAAAAGAAACATGACTTTTGCTGGAATAATAACCAGCAGTAAGCATGGTAAATAAACACACACATACGACAACAGAGGAAAAAAAACATTCGGGTGTTAGGTAAACGTGTCTCCTTGTAGCCTGAGCGCTGTCTTTCCGAAAGAGTTTTGCAGAGGAATGCAAGTTTATTTCTCAAGCAAAAAAAACAAAAAACATCATTGTCTGATTCAGGGTTTTCTGTCAGCACAAACGATCCCCATGAGAAAAACTGCTTTTCCTAACTCTGAAAGGATGATGACTTTGGAGACCTCAGGCTGCAGTACAAGAAGTGATGACGTGTGCCTGATCGCTCGCTACAGGACCTTTATGAGAGCCTGGGGAGGGGGTTATTTACCTGCTAGTCTGTAGTTTTATTTTGGTTTGCTTTGTTTTTAATCAATTTATCAGCAGGTGCAACGCCAGCGAAATTAGCATGCTTGGGTTTGTGAGCCTTCATTTCCATAGTCCGCACGCTGCAGGGAGGCTGAAGATTCCGGCCTTATTACCCCTGGAGAAGCTGCAAAGCTGACTTGACCGTAGAGACAGATTGCATGAGGGTCTCAGTATGTTTTTCAAAGTGAGCAAATTGCACCCTCCCCACTTCCCCAGGCCTCCTGGCTCCGAATGTGCTCTTCAGTCATGAGGTAGTCAGAATCTATTAGAGTGATTGGTCTGTCTCATCAGGAATCCATTTTAGGTAGTGTTCAGGCTCTTTTCCAGGGAATGTTTCCATGTAGGCTGCAACCAGTCCTGTTTTCTGTTCCGTGGTAAAACTGTAAGGAAACTGAAGTCAAGCAGGCAAGCTGTCTCGGGCAGACCCCTTCATGCTTGCTAAGAGGTCAAGCTTGTTTTCAGGGTGCAAAGGGAGGTAGCAAGTGCTAACGATGAACCCCAAACATTTCCACTGTGTCGATGCCTTTAAAAAGATGTCTTATCAAAACATTTGTCATTGAAAGGATTATGTTTCTTTTTAGTATTTCTACATTGAGCATCATTGAGTCTTTAATAGCTGTGGGTGAATGTTTTACAGCAGATACAGGGATGTAGTGAAGGTCAAACCTTGGATATGTATAAGTACACATCAGGGCTGGAAATAAGTCTCCCATTGCTTAGCAGTTTGATCCATTCCTGGTTTTGCAATGAGTTTAATAAGACCCACCTGAGCATGTTACCTATACAGACTGTGGCTAATCAAGCTGGTAGTAAAACCTGGAATGGGTGAAACTGCTATGCAATAGGAGTCTTATTTCCATGCCTGTGCATACAGGTTGAGTTGACCTACTTTTTTAAATCTTTGGCATCTAGTTTTTATAGCGCTTCAAAAGAAAGCGACAGCCCGGCTATACGCTGTGTGTAAAAACCAACGCTGGATTCGAGAGAGAGAACGAGAATAACAGCCACACATTAAACTAATATCCTCCAGACTCGTGTCGGGTTTCAAATGTCAATGGCCCGGGTTATTAAAAGCCATTTTGTTTGTAGTTGCGATGCAAAGAATAAACAAGAATGTGTCTGTGCGTCACTGATGGATGACAGACATCCATTAGCGGACTTAATTATTCAATTACAAATGCTCTTTGCCCAATTAGCTCTGCTCAGGACTGTTCAATTAGGAAAAGTGTTCCATTGACAACTGTAATTATCCGTACTTGCCTTCCCATGGCTGGTAACTAATAAAGCTGAACGAACGCTTTTTGTTTCTCGGATCGGTAGCAGGCTAGTGAAGACTGGCACTACAACGCAATGGCAGTGCATGCTGCTGTTATTACCCTTAGAAAAGTTTACCGCAGTGAATTTGCACGTTACTTTTTGCACTTTTCCCATGATCTGCCACCTTTTTAAATATTCTTTACCGTACCTCTCTGGACTTTACAAGATTAGCTGGGCTACAGCATGCTTTCACTGTGCTTTATTACACTTTGCTATGCTTTTGCTAAGGTAAACTTTTGTAAGGAAATTATTATTATTATTATTATTATTATTATTATTATTATTATTATTAAGACTCGTGTAAACAAACAGGACTCGCAACAATGTCCGCTTTCCATTAGCGCGCACAGAGGATTGTAGTAAAGGGGTCAGATTTTCATGCATAGCTCGTTCAGTATATCTAATAAGAAAGAGGTGTGTGCTGCTGTTTGTCGACTGGGTCTTGAGATGCCACAGATGCATCATCCATGACTATGAAACACTCAGCAGTGCCCAGTTTCAGAATTACTACAAGAAACATAGTCAGCCGTTGAAAAATGCGTTGTGTCTAAACGCTTGTCATTGAATTCATTACAAGTTCCTTTGTAGTATTTCTAAAACTAATAAGAAACTTGGTTATGAAGTGTGTGTGTGTGTGTGTGTATATATATATATATATATATATATATATATATATATATATATATATATGTGCATTTTATATATGCCAAAAAAAGGATCTATTTAAGTTTTACTGTAGAACAGCTTCTTAAGTATTTAAGTTTGCAGGAAACATTGAAGGCCTTGAGACCTTGTTGCTGACTTTGTTTTTGTTTTTTTATAAATAGAAAACTTTTGTCGCGTTGAGAGGCTCGTCATCAGCTGGCTGTGAAAAAGACAACTGTGTGCGGGGTGAGAGGAACACAACAGAGAGGTTTATTTAAAGAGACCTTACCAAGCTGGGTAGCCTAAAATAAAACACCGTTCTTAAAGTACAGGATTCCATCTGCCTTAACCCAGCTTCGCTGACCTCTGTTTAACCCATTTTAATGACATGGTGTCTTTACCTTAAACCACGTTCCAACTCCAGTATGGGTGTAATCGAAAATACTGTACTGTTCTCTTGCACTGTAAGTTTGTTGGTAACCCCAGTGTAAAACACTGACCTTTCTCGCTGTGCAACACTAAAATAAATGTTTAATAATAATAATAATAATAATAATAATAATAATGCTGCACAGTTGCTCCCATTGCATAGCTGTTTTTTCTTCTGAGTTTTGCAAGACACATCTGTGCTTGTTACCTATACCCAGGGGCTAATCAAGCACATGGTAAAACCTAGCATGGGAGAAACATGCGATGCAATGGGAGTCTTTATTTCCATCGCTGAATTGTGTATCATAGAGTTTTCTGCCTTGGCAGGACAGTTGCCTTTCACTTCTCTGCATGCAGAACAATCGCAGGTAATCCCCCAGCATCTGTGAGTTAGCCTAATGTGATTTAATCAGCTCTCTGTCAGTAAAGATGTTCAGTAATTGAGCGATGAATCCTGTGACGCTAAAGACATCATTATATCAGCATGCATTCAAGGTGCATGAAATCGCTGTGTTTAATTGATCAATTTGTTTATTTTTTCTGGTAACGCTTTAATATAATGGCTGGAAATTTGTATGAATCTCTGTAGAGTTGCATAGGATTGCCCATCCGTGTAACAAATAATGCTTTTTTTTGTAAAGATTTTTGTAGTCTGGAAGAAAAGCTAAAAATAATTCAAGTGGAACACCTCAAGAAGAGGAGCTAATGCATTGGAATTCAGAGGAATTTGCAGCCTTTTTTTATCAATTCAGTTTAGTTTTATTTCTATAAGGAAATGTTTGTGTTTTATAGGTCTGTACTGTGAATAATCTTGTGTGTTTTCATTCGGCGAGGTTTGGAGGCAGGTGTTTGAAATCCATCTGGGGTCATGATTTTAAATGTCAGTGGTCTCAACGTGGTCCTAGCTGAGCGTGTGTAATGCATATCGCAAAGCAGACCACACAGTTCAGTACAATTATCAGTCACTGCTTGAGAGAGATCCAGGACAGAATGGCAGGCAGGGGGTTTTCAGGTCAGGATTGAGGAGTGTGCTTTTGCTCTCTCTATGGAAATAAGACTCCTGTTGCATAGCGGTTTCACACATTTCAGGGTGTATAGGCAACAAGGTCTTATTACTCATAGTAAAACCAGGAATGGATCAAACCACTACGCAATGGGAGTCTTATTTCCATCCCTGAAAATACATTTAAACATCTCTGCACCACTCCTTGTCTTTGGTCTTTGCACGGTGTGTGAGAAGAGATCGCTGGGGATAATTTCTCAACGCAGCTCCACAGCGCCACCTAGGGGATGAAACTGACTGTGTCGCTGTATCTGTAATATTGGTACAACTCTGCCCCAATAGCAATGCGGTTAACTCTCCTCCACCCACACGCCACAGGGCAGACAATCGCACATCTCCTCCTCTTCTCCCTCTGAATGGAGTGCAGTGGCTGTGCTAATGTGCAGTCCTGTCTTTGACGTAGCTGGACGTCAGTCAAAGAAACCATAAGGAGACCCTCAGTTTTACGTATTCTCTTTTAATACTGCGTAATACTTTCTTTTAAAATACAGCCAGTCTTTTCTGAGGTAGACCATTACAGTTCAAGAAACAATTTTTTTTTTTTTTTTAAACAGACATTGAAAAGACATGAAATAAATACTTCATGTACAACTTGTCGCAAAAATGAGGTAGAAATGGTTACAAAGAATGTACAAGATACAAGAACAAAGTTAGTAAAGAAAAATAAAGTAGTTAAATACCATTTTTTGTACAAACAGCGGGAGGGAAGTGATGTACCTGCAATGCGGATCATTGCTGTGAAAATCTGCACTATTTAGCTCAGTGTATTTTGTGCCCTCTGTTTGATTGTTTTATTTTTTTATATTTCTTGCGTCCTCCTCCTTCCCTTAAGCAGGGCTAGGTGCAGTCTGAGCAGCAACTGAAGCTGGAACATTTTGAGGGAGTCTATTCTGCAAAAAATGAGCTATTGTCTCCCCAAAGTCTCGCTGGGATAGGTTTTTTGGATGGGTTTTACCCAGTTTGCAGCCCAAGTCACACCTAAAATTGCTGTCAATTTTTACCGATAGCTCCCATGTTCATTTTTTTTTTTTAAATCTGCTACGTGTGCGTGTGTCAAAAAGAAGAAAATAAACATCTTTATTTTAATTAAACGTGACAGTTTGTTACCCTGAGTGTAGGTTACCTACAATTTCACTGCATATCAAATCTGGACATCTTTCACTGTATATGTGTATATCTCGCTCTCTCTCTCTCTCTCCTCCTCTTGTTCTCCCCCTCTCCCTCTCCCCCCTCTCTCTCTCTCTCCCCCTCTCCCCCCTCTCTTCCTTTTTCTCCCCCCTCTCTCCCTCTCCCCCCTCTCCCTTCCCCCTCTCCCTCCCTCTCTCTCTCTCTCCCCCTCTCTCTCCCTCTCCCCCCTCTCACCCCTCTCTCCCTCTCGCTCTCCCCCCGCTCTCTCTCTCTCTCTATATAGTTTTTGTTGTTGTTTTTCCTACAGTAGTAATAGTAGCTCTATAAAAAGTAATACACTAAGTAATCCTGAATCTCTCTCTTCTCTGCCCAGATCAATACATTTAGTAAAGGTCACCTCAAGCGACCCGTTCCTCTCTCATGATTAAGGGCACCAGCTGCACTTGGGATCCTGAATAGTAATATTGGGTTACTGGACATCAATCAATGAATCGCATCTCAAAAAGAACGTATGCAGGCGCAGAAACACAATACTGTGTCAGGGTGCGTTCAGTATGAGGCAATTCATCATTCTGAGAGGCGGGCAGCGCGGTCTTAGAAAAAAATAAAAAAGAGGGGTTTGAGAGAAAAAAAAAAAAAAATGAAGGGGGGTTTTAACAGATGAATCAATGAATAGGACGACACTGAATTGAAACGCTACAGACCGAAAAAATAATTTAAAACACAGAAAATTAATTTATATACTGAAATAGTTAAGGTTTTTTTTTTTTTAGTTCTGCCTGTTTTTCCTGACTGTCCTCCTTGCCAAATATATATATATATTTTTTTTTCTTGTAACATATGCAGTATTATACACAGTTTTGGGATGTGCAGGTGTGTATTGAAATTTCTTTTAAGTACGCTAATCTTTTTAGGATTGACCAGTAAAGCAGTTAATCTCATAGACTGCACTCTGTGTTTATTTAAAAACAGAGTAATAATCTATAAATTATAAAGCCAGGACGCCTTATAAAAGCGATCAATATTTTCTTTGGAACCGAAGGGGGTTTGCTAGGGAGAAATACTTACTATACTGAAGTGACGATTTGAAGAAAAGATATTTAATAATCTTGTAGAACAGTGTGCATCAACTTCAAGCACAGCAATGTATGTATCCTACAGAGCTGATGAAAGTCCTGGTTTAGTGCTTTGGAGATTGATTAGTTACATGCGATTTGAAACTCAAGAGTTCTAGAAACAGTCTCAAAGCATCTGCTCCCATCAATATGATCAATTAGGAGGCAGTCTGTACCAGGAGTACATTCTTTGGGTGGTTTAACTCACTAGAACTTTGCAGAAACAATGTTAAAATAAAAACAATACCCGCTGTTCTACATGGCACGTGGGCGTTTGGGATTGAGGATCGAGGACCGTCTGTTACAATGTAGAGTTTTATTTTTATTTTACTGAATTAAACCCATCCAATCGAAGTCTGCCTGGTGTTGCTTTGTCCAAAAAATGGTATCTGAAGCATTTCTTTAGCCTCTGAAAAAACATTGGAAGACAAAAACATCACTCCACTAAAACACTACAGTAAAAAAAAAGGTGGGAGGAAACACAAACAAAAAATATACCAACAGGATTCATGGCATCAATAATCCTTTAAAAAGTACCTGAATTACATTCAACTTTAGTCTTGGTTTCAACTTCAAGTTTTTTTTTTTTTTTCAAGGTAAACACAACACACAGCTGCTGTGTAATGTAACTTGTGTTTCAATCCTCTTTCTTCTATTTTGTGTTAAAACTCTACTAGAAACAAGTTCACTAAAGTCCACAAAAGGGTACACCATTACATTCTTTTTTGTTCTTTTTTTTTTTTTGAGGTAAATAATTTCTTCCTGAGTATTTGAGTCAAGACTACATAAACATTTAAGAAACATTTTTTTTTAAAAAGCAAACTGAGTTCAATATACATCAGATGTCTGCATTTTAAGGGCTGCGTCCAGGCATTTTTTGTTTTCTACATGATGTTCAGTTGAAGTGTAGTTTATCAGTGTCGTAAAGCCTGCTGGGTCAGAGTTTGCAAAACAATCTAATATTTAATTGTGCTGTAGCCTTGAGCAGATTCCTTTACGCTTGCAGTGAGAGAAGAGCGCCTGGGATAAGACAGTTAACGTCGCCCTTTCGGTGGTTTTAGTTTTGTGGGAACCGGCTTCATGCTTAACATTCAAGTTGTCTTTTTTTTTTTTTTTTCATCACTGGTGTGTTTGTGCTCTTCACCAGTTTCCCTCGAAATGAATTAACAGACAGATCGTGAATTCCATGCCTTGGGTGTGTGTGTTTAAGAGTCTTTTTGTATTGTCTGGATAGCTAATGATTTTGGAGTTTTCCTCGAAATGGGATGATTATTTTTCTTAATTCGACACGCTCCAAGGATCCAGTTGCTTTTCCCAGTGTTTTTTTTTTTTCATGGCTTCAGCAGTCCTGATTTGATTCCTCGTCATGCATTTTTTTTTTTGCACGAAGGAGAAATGTTAAGATAAATATATATTTCTATTTAAAAAAAAAAAAAAAAAAAAAGCAAAGATAATCTGTGGCAATTTTTTGGTCTTCAGAATGATATTCTTTCGGTTTTCTTACAACCGTTGTGCTCCGTTTTTTTTTTAAAAGCGGTATGTTGTAATAACAGCGGTGCGGACTGATAATAAATAGCAGATATCCTGAGTGCCGTCGTTGAGACCCCTCCCACACTAAGAAAATACCCATTCGTTCAGCTCTTTGGGACCAAAAAAAAAAAAAAAAAATCCTTTATCCCTCCCTAGCCACCCCCCCACCCCCCCCCCAAAAAAATGTAATTTTTTGGCTGTAAATATAAGTACTAAACAAAAAGAAAAGTGTTGCGACCCAGCCTACCCAAAAACTGGATCCATCCGTCTTTAACAGATAGATAGTGATATATCCTCCTCATTGGCTTGAACTGTACATCTTATTCCACTCCACGCACATGTCCAGCTCCTTTTGGGAGGCATTGGGACGCACTTTACAGAAAGCGCTTTCAAAGTCCTTGTAGGAGGTTGGCTGGAGCTGGCCGGGCAGCCCGTGGATTTGCCCCGCGGAGGCAGCGGCCTGTTGGCAGAGCTGGACGAGCTCGATCCCTGAGTATCCCTCGGTGCGCTGCAGCACGGACACGATCTCCCTCTCGCTGAGGCAGCAGCTCTGCTGGGCCAGGGCGTGGTGCAGGATCTGCCTGCGCACCCCGCTGTCCGGCAGGGAGATGTAGAAGTGTTTGGCGAACCTCCTGTGTGCGGCTTCATCGAGGTCGTCTGGACGCCGCGTGGAACAGACTACCACCACGCCGGTCCCCCCGCCTTGAGCCTCCAGGTAAGAGAGCAGCTGGGGCTTGAGGCCGCCCTCCTCCTCCCCCGAGAGCAGAGACTCCACCTCGCTGACAAAGACCACCGAGGGCTGCCGGCACCCTGCCATCAGGAAGACAGTCCTCAGGATCTCCTCCCCGTCGCCCTTCCACTTGGAGACCAGGGCCGCCCCGCTGACCCTGAAGAGCGTGGCCCCTAGCTGGGTCGACACGCACCTGCCCAGCAGCGTCTTGCCCCCTCCCCGGGGCCCGAAGAGCAGGATGGTCTTGGGCGGCCGGCTGACTGCTGTGTAAGCCCCTGGCCTCAGGATGGGCCACAGCAGCTCCTCCTCGATGGCAGCTTTGACCTGCACCTGTCCGGCGATGTCGCTCCACTGCACGGGCGGCCCGCAGTCCACGATCTCGTTGGTGACCAGCTCCACCACCCGTGGGTCGGCGCTCTTCAGGAGCTCCTCGGACTGGCCGCAGGAGCCCGGCAGCTTGAAGGCGACCTGCATCCGGTGCGTGAAGCCGGCGTTCCCCCCGGTCATCAGCGGAGGGCTGTACTCCCCGGCGTTGCTGTAGCTGGGAGACACCATAGCCTTCATGGGCTGGCTGCCGTACTTGCCCACATGTTCCTCCACCATGACGGCTGGCGGCTGCTGCGGCGTCTTCGCGGACTTGTAACTTTGTCCCTCTCCGCTGGCACCAAAGCCATTGCCTCTACAGTCGTTGGCCCCCTTCTCTGACAGGTGATAGGGGGAACCAGAGGTAGTCTTGGGTTGCTCGTAGCCGTACTTCCTGTAGCGAGAGCCGTCCTCCTCCTCCACCACCATTTCGAAGGCTTTGCGCTTCAGGGAGCTGCCGCCACCCCCACCCGCGTCGGGAACCAAGGGGAGGGGCGTCAGATTGTGGCTCTGGTAGCCGTAGCTTCCCACTACCCCCGGCGCCCTGGAGGAAGGGGGCAGGGGAGTCGGGGCTGCGATCCCGGACGGGAGGTAGGGCGGTGGAGGGTGGACCCCGGAGTAGCCAGGCCCGAGACCCGGCTGGGACGGGTAGCCGCTCGGAGGGTAGTTGGAATACATGGAGCCCGGAGAGCCATACCCTGGCATCAGACTGGGCGGCGGGTGCGTAGGCTGCAGTAGTCCTGAGGTATGGAGGGCTGAGGGGTGGGCAGGAGGAAGTGCTGTGCTGGGCTGGGTGCAGTACCCCGAGGAGAGGTAAGTCCCGTTGTACGGAGAGGTGTACTCTTGAGATGCCGGCCCTCCGAGCACCGCGGTGTAGCCGCTGGGGTCAGAGAGGTTACCATTCCCCACCGAGGAGCTGCCCGTCCCAGGCGGGGCCCCAGGAGTCCCCGCTGGGGTCTTGGACCCGGGCAGGCCGTCGTGCGCCGGGGTGATCGGGTAGGGGCCCTCCGCGCCGTGGGGCATCTGCCACGGCTCTGACTCGCTCTTCTGTCCGTTGAGTGGCCCAAACGGTCCATCGGGGTAGCTGCCCCTTTCGTAGGGGGAGTCCAGGACCCCGGAGTACTTCTCTGCGTACCTCTTGAGGAGGTTGGAGGCTGTGAGCGCCGAGATGTCGTCGTTGGCCCAGGCGTAGTTGCTGCGCTGCCGGCTACTTTGGTAAATGTCGGACTTGTGGGCCGGGGAGGAGGTAGTGGACGAGACGTCCAGGTGCTGTTCGGGCCACTGGCTGAGTGGCTGGGCATGCTCTGGTGTCCAGTGCATCTTCAACAGGCCTGAGGACAGAAGATGGGGGGGGGGAGCTTTTAGTAATGGTATTAATATTACAGCACGTGTACAGTAAAAGATGTCTTTGGCCCATTTCACACTACTTGTGTTCCAGTTTGGAGCACACCCTCCTGCAGTGCAGTGTAGGCTGAAAACTTGATCAAACACATTTTTTTTTAGTTATACAACCAACAGCATCCTTAAGGAATTAAGGAACATTTGCTTGATTCATTTTTTAAAAACTCATCAGGAGTGGTTTCCAGAGACCTTAATGTTGCTGTAACACACAGTACTAAACAGTCTCCAATAAACCCCAGGAAGGATTTGGGAGATTCCTTAGCAACGAATGTATTTAAAAATGTCACACCAGGATTAACTCTTGAGCTGCAGCAACTCGTTTCCAAGCACTGGCTGGTTAATTCGTAGAGAAAACAACATGTGCACATCTCTCTCTGTCTCTCTCTCTCTCTCGTGTGTGTCTGCAAGCAGCCTGGGACATGATGAGCTGGCATACCTATATATGCCAGAGAATTAGGAAAACTAAAAGTAAAGATTGATTATTTGTGGTGGGTATGCTGGAGATAGGGTTATGCATTACTGATGCGTGCATATAAATCCCGCAGTACAGCACATAGTATAAGTTATGCATTTGGTGACAGTTTATATACAGCAGTACATCTTCAGTGTGTGTGTGTACTATATGAAAATAGACCACACCGAGGTCATCGTGGCACCAGAATGTCTCGGTTTTAAGACCACGTTAGTTATTCCACTTCCGTCTACACGGCGCTTCATTGATTCAAGCAGATGTGGCATCCCAGTGCGGCTCAGTAAAGCACACACTCATTTAGAAGACTGATCCTGTTTTAGTTTTCCCTAATGCAAACTGTAGATAGAACAGTTTAAAAGACATCCACAATGCTGGGAGGGGTGGTAAATCACAGGACAGTATTATGGAGAGATAGAGAGGTTCCTAAACAATAACTGCATTTGCCTTTTTTCTTTCTCTGCTTTGGGTCGGTATATCGCACTGTAACTTTAAAAGACCCATTTTTTTTAGTTTTCCTTAACATGTGTTGCTCAGCATTCAAGCAATTTATCACCCAAGTGCGCTTTGACTGGCATTAATTACCTCTGTGTGTTTTACAACCCTCTCCCACTGATCTGCAGGCTGTCCTTTTGAAAGCTGTTTTCAGACTACAACAGGCTGGAGAACTGATTCAAAACTCAAATCTTGCTGTACTGGGTTGACGTGAAAAGTGTAACACACTGCAAGTCAACGCTGACATTTTCCGTTGATCATAGGGTCGCATATTAAAACCCTTTCATCTTTTCTTTCTGTGCTGCACTTTGTGTTCATGAACCCACAGCTTTACAAAGCAATGCAGTTACTAAAGCAAGATAATGCACATGTAATCTGTGCCTGTTTGCTCTGCAATGACACTGCAGCTCATACAGCTACTGTTTTTATTATACTGCCAATTTACATTTAAGAATCTATTTTACTATGTGGAACCATGTCAAGCTGAGACCACTGTTGTGCATTCACATTTGCCTACCAAAAATACTGTGTATTCTGTGCTACAAAAGTCTACACCAGTCTCCTCTCCTCTGCTCAACGCAAACTGCTTGTCTGCAGATTTTAAACGCTTGAAATATTCTGTGATTTAATCAGCTGGATTGCACACATACATATTTATGCCTTTTCCTTATCGGGAAGAAAAAGCAAAAGCATTCATACATACATATGCAAGCAGTCATGCAGTATTTATTGCATTCATTATAGAAGATTGCATTACCGGCTGGTAAATATTAACATATGGAAATGCCATGGAATGTGAACATGCATCGATATCTACATGTCACCACTGATCATCATAATAAGAATGGGTAAGGTAGGCCAGCAGTGTAGAGTAGTGGTTAGGGCTCTGGACTCCTGACCGGAGGGTCGTGGGTTCAATCCCGGGGGGGGGGACACTGCTGTTGTACCCTTGAGCAAGGTACTTTGCCTAGATTGCTCCAGTAAAAACCCAGCTGTATAAATGGGTAATTGTATGTAAAAATAATGTGATATCTTGTAACAATTGTAAGTCGCCCTGGATAAGGGCATCTGCTAAGAAATGTAATAATAATAATAATAAAATATGTAATAGTGTGTGCGTTTTACGCTGCTGCAGAATATAGATATATAGATATATATAGATATAATTTAATATAATATAATTACACACACACACACACAACTACCCAGTCTTTGCAGGATAAAAGCTTCATCAATAGGCTCCAGTGTGCAGATTTAACAGAACATTCACCCTTATACAATTCATTTCCATATACCAAACCCTGTACAGTGAGTGCAGGTTTACATCCTTGGGGAACATATGCCGACATAAATCAAGCATTTCTTTGTCTGAGATCTCCTGTGCTTCACATCTCTCTAGCCTGTTTGCAACTATTCATGCAGACACCCAACAAACGTATTTTTGCGTTTTTAAACACGACAGCTTTTTTTTTTTTTTCTTTCATAATGACCTTAAATAAAGCGTCAAACTTCCAAGCCCAGCCGTGATTCTGTCACCTCCTTATCAGGCAGAGCACCGAAACGATTCGTCTGCCTGCCCGACTTCAGAAGAAGAAGGAGTTTGTTTGAGTTGTTTATTCTGAAGATGTGTGTTTCTCAGCTCCAGGCACAGTTAGGGTTTGTTCTCTTTCACTCTGCATTCTGACAGGGTCCTGCAATTCCACATCACCTACCACAAACCACAATTAATATTGGCATTATCCCCGACTTGGAAACATGAACAGTTTCTCACTTGTATATTGTATGGAGGGGGGGTGGTGGCTTCTTAATGTAATGACAGCATCTCATTATCTTTAAGTATCTTTGGGGATAGAAACATTCTGTGCACACTTTTAAGTAGGGGGGGGGGGGGGGGGGTCATTAAGGCTTTTTAATGAACTTTAATTGCTCTCTTCTTGTGTGCCTGAGATATCGGCTTTCCTCCTGTGAACTAATGAAAAAGGACAGATAGCCATCGCTGCAGGCCAAACAGATCCTGAGTTTCAGTGCAGCTGGGAAGGGGGAGGAGGAGGCAGCAGCAGAAGTACAAGTAGGACGTTTCTCATGTTACAAAATGGGAGGAGGAGAGGGTCGCTCTTTGCAGAAAGAAAAGTGAAGCAGAGCTAGCCCTCTGGGCTAGCTGAAAACGAGAAAGAAACCTGACTGGCCAGCATCTGCAATGCTGGACCCAGAGGAGCTTTTGTTGTTCTGTGCACGTTCTAGGCCCCAACCCCCCCCACCCCACCCCCCGTTTAAAAAAAAAAAAAAAAAAAAAAAACCTTCATTCAGCAAAGCCCCAGGGGGAGAGAGGGTGGGGGGGAGGATCCAACTAGTAGTGGCATAACTCCATTCATATTGGCTTGCCTGCACAACTTTGTGGCTATTGTGATTGCATTTAGCAAATACCTAATGCTTTAACTGGCTCTAATTGCCTTCTGAATGATATAAATTGTTATATTGATGTTTCATTATTTCCCTCCTCTCTCTCTCTCTCTCTCTCAGACCCCCCTCCCTCCCTCCTCAGCACAGGGCGGCCGGTTGACTGTGTGGCTTTACTGAGATATTATCCTGGCATTCCAGGCATTGCAAGGTTTTATTAATCTGTCACTTCTGAGCGGAGGGTAAATACAACGAAGAGGAAGGGGGGGTTTAAAACACAGCAGCAGCAGCAGAATTATTTTTTTTGGGGTATGGTTAGAGAAATCGAATGAAAAAGATTTTAAAAAAAAAAAAAAGAAGAAATGCATTTTCTATTTTTTATTTATTTTTTTCCACGTTGTGGTGAAGACAGTCGCGCTCATTGTGGAGGCTCGGTGTTGAGATTCGGTCCAGATGGTTTTTAAATGACCCTCTTCATATTTAAATGAACTGTGACCAATCTCAATAGTAGAAATGTCTTGGGTCTATTCAGAATCACTGCCTCCCCTCCTCCTTTAGGCAGTGATGCAGGTTTTCAAGTTACCCTGAGAGACACTCATGAGGGATGGTTGTCTAAATGATAACTGTATTTTTAAACTAGTTTTGCATCACATTAAAAGCATCTGGATGCTCGTACTACATAGTTAAACTATTTTATAAAAATGAACGTAGGAGTGCAGTTTTACACTATGCATTTACAGATCCGAAACCAACAGCAAACTGCATCAATAATGAATGAGTCTAGTTCTTGCTCTTAGCTTTACAGAAAGAAGGATGCTGAGAGTTGAAGGAGGGCTGACGGCTAATTGTTTTTTTTTTTAACTCTCGTATATACATTGACTGCTGTAAGTTCTTGTAAAGGAGGTGTAAACTGCCATCCTAATAAAGATTCAGATTTTATGAATTAATAGCTAGATCATTTCCAGTCACACAGTAAACTTATTTGAGGTACAGACTCACAGTACATGCTGTGAACTCATAAATTCAGCTTCTCGTACGGTGCAGTTTTTTAACTGATCAGTAATCAAAAAAGTAATAAAAAAAGGTCCCTATTTACAAAACTGTAACCTGTAAAGGATGTAATAATGTGAATAAAAAAAAGTTTAGTATGCATGAATCCGTTCTAGAATTTAAAGCATTTTTGTAAGTAACTTTTATCACATCATAAAAATAAGCCAGTTGCGTGAAAGCTGTGTGAACGAATGTGGAGGTGGTGTTGTGCAGAAGTTTACAAATTATTCAGCATGTTGAATCATTCAATACAGGCCAGCTGGGATAAAGCTGACATGCACTGCAATGTAAACAAATCTGCACGGTGTTGTTCCTTCCTATGTGGTGCACTAACCCCGGCGGTCGTGTTACACAGTGTCCTCTGAACGCTGTACTGTGGCAAGCCTGGTATTCCCTGGTGGGGAGGTACTGAAGGAGCCATCAAGCATCCTTCTGTGCATCCATCTCCCCTCCCCTCCCCTCCTCCTCCTTCCCAGCAAGGACAGATGTTTTGCAGAGGGTCTTCCTGGCTCGCCCAGAAGCACTGTGAGAAATCCTGCAACCAACCAACGTGCTTCCCGTTCCCCTGGCCATACACCCCAGTCCGGTATTCCCAGGGAGGAGACAAAAGAGGGGAATCCTATTGTTTGCAGAGAGTCCCTCTTTTAATTATGGAAATCTAGTTAATCTATTCATCAACACTCTAACTCTGCTGGCCTTTGTTAGAGCACAGCATCCATTAAAGGACTAAGAGAGAGTGTGTGTGCGTGTGTTTGTGTGTTTTGCTTGCACGATGTTCCCTCAATTACTTCACCATTCGACAATTCACTAATTTGGTTAGTTCATGTTAGACCATGTTGAATTTGGAAGCCCTGTATTTTACAGTAGAAGGGCTTTTCACTCATTCACTGTTTTCAATATCTCTTTAAAATGATGTGCAAGTCAGATTACTAAAAGGTGCACTGTATTTTAAATTATTTTTTGAATGTGTTTAAAGATATCCCAGGCATTACATTCTGTATTTTTTTTATTGCATATTTGACACCTTCATAAGCCCATGTTGTAAATCTCTGCACTTTTTATAGGTGGAAAAATAATGAAAGAAATCTGTTTTGCTTCCAATTCAGCTATAGAACAGTTATACAGTGTCATTTATAACATCCTACTGCTGCAAGTAACAGCATGCCTATTGAGTCACAGAGCGGCTAAGCGCTTTTCAAGAGCAAGATACAACTAAGCATTTTTTTTTTTTTTTTTGAAGGGTGGGGGGGGAGTGGTGGTAAACAATGTGCACAGTGTGTGTGGAGTGCGCAGGAAGCCAGAGCTATGAGAGAGCGCAGTAAACTGACACCAGCCATTGTTTTACTGGAAATGGACTGAGAGACACTGCGGCTCTCCATGCCTTTTGACCCCGAGCACAATTGAGCCTCGGCCGGCTTTTGCCTATTCTGTTGCGTCTTTTGCAACGGGTGTAAACTGCATGTGTTGTGTAGGAGAAGATGTGGGAAGGGAATCTGTCTTGACAGCCGCTGCTAAAACTGATACCGACCTAACTGCCCTGTCGTGCTTGGACTTGGGATTTCCAAATCAAGGGATAAGAATGGAAGCTGGAAATGAGAAGTGCTTCATCATATCCTCTGTTCAGTACCTTTACTCATCTTCCTCTTGTGCCCCCTCTCTCTCTCTCTCTCTATATATATATATTTTCTCTGTTCTAAGTTCGGTGCTTCCTTGGTTCCAGCACCAAATTCCGATTTGTAAATAAAAACCTTCACATCTGTTTAATTGCGCACAGGGATGCGGAGATATTGAAAGTCCCATTTGAAACGTAGTAAACCCACTTTGTCTGAGGGGGGGCATTGGTGTCCCATTGTTTGCAGGAGTCTCCAATTATGGAAATCTTGCTAATCCTTTCAGCAGCATTTTAAACAAGCTTTTGTAGAGAGATGGCAACCGTTTTAGAAGTGGTGTGGTGTGAGTGTGTCCTGGGAGAAGGGCTTTGCTTGGTTAAATTCAAGCAAGTCGTGACTCTGTGTGGTTTCATCCGGTGTAAACTGTGCCAGGTGGTGTCTCTCTAATACTGTATCTTATAAAAGCAGAACGGAGGCAGATTTCTCACACCCACCCCACTGGCAAACGACAGTAAAAAAAACCCTAAACATTTGACAATTTAGCATTTGCTGTTTTTTTTGGCAAGCATTTCAACATTTAGGAGCATTTGTTGTATAATACCTGTGGAGAAAATGATCAATTTTGAATGTGATGATGCTATTTTTTTTCTCCTTTTAATAAATATGTTTAGTCATGAAATATCTTGAAATAGCAATTTTTAGACCATGAAATGCTGTGAAATAAGCCATTTTTTTTACCATGAAAAAAATAAGCCCTAGCGATGGTTATCAGCGAGAGGGAGAGTGTGCGCTGTTTGCTTTTGATTCTCTTCACTTGGCAGCTGTGTGTGTGTAGACAGGATTAAGATGTGGCAAGAGATGGGGATACTGGGCTGTGTGCGCCCCTGTCTGTCTGTCTGTCTGTCTCTATCTGTGTGTGCTTTTAAAAGTATTTAAATGACCATGCATGCATGCATGCAACATTCCTCCTGGGGAAGCGGCTCTGTTAAAATGCTGATTGTGCGAGCTGGCTTGTAAACACGGCTGGGATCAATTTACTCACAAGATGGCATCTTTAAAGAACAGAGGTGCCATTTAAGAGACTGCTGCGTGCCGTCTGTTTTTGGCTTCCATTGAGCCTGAATCGGCACAGTATCATTGCTAAGAAACCACCTCCCAAAAGTGAAGATAGCCCCCCCCCCCCCCCAAAATGAGTGAGGAGAGAGATCTGTCCAAGCTGTGTGCCCACAATGAAGACAGGAGCCGAAACATTTGCCTGTATGACTTTGTTAATGATAAGTTTCACCTTTTTTTCAAACGGTGTACCCCCACGCATTGCATGTTTTTTGTAATTTGATGCATGTTTTTAGAAGAGGGGTTTTTTATTAAGACCATGATCCATAACCATCAATCGCTCAGTAGTGCTGAATTTAGAAACTCTAAAAGAAATTCAACGACGCAGGTATTTTTCCGTGCGTCTTCAAACACGAACGGACTGTGATCAACATCCTCTAAAGCGTCGGCCTGGTTTTTAAAGGAATATTAGAAAGATTTATTTGCAAGGAGATGGACCCCAGGCACTAAAAGAGAAAGCGCATGAGATTTTCCGTTCTAATGAATCACTCTGACAGGAAGAGATAAGCCGGACGCGCTCTGGAATTATCAGTTGATTTGTTTTCATTTAAACAATCAGGCGATCGATTCGCTGGCAGGGTGAATCCTTGTTAAATGAACACGGGGCAGAATAAACCCGTGAAATCCCCAATGAACTGTATTTACAAGTACAGCCAGTAAACTGTAGTTTTAATCTTTTTTTTTCCCCTGTAGCTTTTAGTACAGTACTTGAATTATAGTGGGTTGTAAAGATTGTGGATTGCAATGTTCGTGGCACTTTTTAAATCATGTTTAAATTATGCTTTGTGTTGGGCTTGATAAGAAATTGTATTTCACATTTCCATAAATGCTCCTTAAATGTAAATGCTGCATGATGTCCTTTTAAGATAGTTTTGTGCTTTGATTTATTTCAGTAGTACAGAAATAAAGGGATGCTTGTTTTCACTTTTATGTATATATATATATGTTCATATACAAGGTTATACATATACAACACACTCAAAGACCCAGGAACATTGCCGAATTACAAGACAAATTAAGACAACACAGCTTGCAATCAACGTCACACCCATCATTGTGGAAAACACCCCAGCTGACTGGAATCAAAGCAATATCCCAGGCAGTGACGGAGATCAGTGATTGCTTGCAGTACATTAATGATGAATCGCCCTGTATAGCGGCATGCAAATTCTACTGCTCCAGCCCCCATTGGTCTGCATTGAAAGCAAGCTTTGTCACATGCCTTTATTTCGAAGCTGGTCGTCTTGTTTGCTGTATTTTAAGCAATAACTCTGAAGGAGAGTCGGTCGTTCTGTGCAGGTAATGACCACAATGGGGTACTTCAGTGTCCCCCTGGGCAAATGTGAGGGCACTCAATGGAGCCCAGAGCGGTCATTAAATATAATGCCTACGTCCAGCACTGGCAGTAATAATAATTTATAAACCATGCATAATTGTGTAACGTGCAAAGATTATTATAAATCGAAGCATTTCTATGGAGGTCTCGGGGAGGGTGCTATAAATCAAGGCAGGGGAATGCTTTGAGGGAGCATTTTTATGTTTGTATAATCTAAAACACTTTTTTTGTGTCGCTTTTTACTGTCTGTTTTTCTGAACATTGATGTTTTTGTGGCCTCAAAGTTGCAGAATAATCAGATTAAAATGTAGTAACTGTGCAAACTGAATACATAAAGATAAAACAAAAAAGACAAGCACAAATAATCTGTTATTCCAGGGATTCGTTCCGGATATTGCTGCAATATTCAATCTGAAATGGAACGCCAGCATACCACAATACAAAAACAAGCAGCGCATTAATAAGCAAGGTAATTCCTGCAGCACCCCTGCTCTATCTTGAGAACTGGGACTCCTACATTTTTTGTGAGCTGGGATCATTATGTCCAGTCTCTGTCCACTAATATATCAAAGAGCAGCTGGAAAGAAGCTCTGACCACTCACCCCCCAGCCCCCCTGGTCCATCTGTGCATTACTCATCCCCTCACTGTCTTAGGATATCACAGAGAGGCTCCACGCATCTTAAAAGCATGGTCAACGCAGCGTGTTCATTCAGAACGATTTCGCAAAAACAGCCTGAGAGATTCAGTAATTTTAAAATAAATAAATAAATAAATAAATTAAATGTAAAAAATGTTTCTTCCTGGAACTAACCTTTCTGTTTGTGTTGGCCAGCAGCACCACCGCACTGAAATATCTGCATCACACTGAAATATCTACAGCAGCAACACCGCACTGAAATATCTGCACCACACTGAAATATCTACAGCAGCAGCACTGCACTGAAATATCTATAGCAGCATCACCGCACTGAAATATCTGCACCACACTGAAATATCTACAGCAGCAACACCGCACTGAAATATCTGCACCACACTGAAATATCTACAGCAGCAACACCGCACTGAAATATCTGCACCACACTGAAATATCTACAGCAGCAGCACTGCACTGAAATATCTACAGCAGCAGCACCGCACTGAAATATCTACAGCAGCAGCAGCACCGCACTGAAATATCTACAGCAGCAGCACCGCACTGAAATATCTACAGCAGCAACACCGCACTGAAATATCTACAGCAGCACCGCACTGCACTGAAATATCTACAGCAGCAGCACCGCACTGAAATATCTACAGCAGCACCGCACTGCACTGAAATATCTACAGCAGCAGCACCGCACTGAAATATCTACAGCAGCAACACACTGAAATATCTACAGCAGCAACACCGCACTGAAATATCTACAGCAGCAGCGTAGCTTGTAGAAACGAGACTGTCCTCTCTGGACACTCCTGTACTTGTAAAAAGGCTCCAGCTAACAAAATGATTCTTAAATCTTAAGTCGTGCGCTTCCATTTCCTACGCAAGTCTCGTGGGGTTTGGAAAGAAATATGTTATAGCAAACTTTTTTTTTTATTGGTGCTCGACAGGTAATGTATTTCATCAAATTATTTCATTATCTATCTGATGGAAGTATATAAAACAGGGATGTTAATTGTAAAGTGATTTGATTTTCGGACTGTTTTAATTATTGACAAAACTATAGACGTCAAATGCACGCCTAACCTGGTGTCCCAGTACTGTCCCGTTACTTGTTGGATTGTAGTGTAGATGCTAGTGTAGGACTATACAGTACAAGGCCATTTCTTTTTATATATAACCTGTACATGTCAGCTTACACCCATAAAAAAAGTGTGAAGCAATTTATCACAAACACTACAAAAACATCAAACCCCACAAGAAACCAAACAGGATCATCTTAACGCGTAAAACCTGATATCCAATTTCACGATTTCTTTCATCAGTTTCTCACTTTTATGGGCTCTAATGTTTTTTCATTTAAAAAAAAAAAACCTTTTCATGAAGAATAAATCTTTGCACCTTGAAAGAAAGTCTCAAAGATAAGACTTCCACTCTTGCCTTTCATCTTTCATTAAACCAGACTCCACCTTTTACTTGCCTGTTTCTTTTTAAGCCCTGCTTGCGTGCTGAGGAGTAGAAAGCAAGGTAAGGCAGAGTGAAAGAACATTCCTTTCCTAAACAAAAGGCCAGCAGTTAGCGGCTGTTTATTCTGTGCTGCCGAGCTAAAGATACCTGCCCAGCGAAGTGGAAATGTTAAAAATGCGAACAATTCAGTAGACAGCGACTTGCTCTCTCTGCGCGTGTGAGTGAGCTGTGACGCTAAGTGCGATTTTTTTTTTAAAATTATTTTTGTAACGAGCTTCAGCTGCAGACGATTTAAAATCCGTTTTTTTTAAGGTTATGTATTTATGAAGAGGGACAGCTGACCGCTAATGAAATAGTGCCCTGGCTCCCTCTGCTTAGCTCTGTGATTTTTGACAGGCTCGTTTTAACACAAGCAGCCAGTTGGTAACGTACAGAAAAACAGGTTTACCTGCATTTGGTATAAATACACATATACTGTGTTGGAATTATTATTATTATTATTTTTATTATTTAAGAATGTTCAAATTAATACCAGTATGAATTGCACCATACGTTTGAGTCATTTTCTACATTTTATATTACTATTATTATTATTATTATTATTATTATTATTATTATTAATAAGAATTTCATCTAATGTTAATACCAGCAAGAATATCGCTAACTTGTAGCCGTATTATGATGATGATGATGTACAGAAACATGCATGGTCACACTGCAAGCCCGGTCTGTTTACCATCGCATGATTAGGCAATGCAGAACAGCAGCTCCCGATTGCATCACGCTTTCATAGTAACCCCTGGCTCCACTCAGTGCAGCCACATACAGTAGAATCCTCTCGAGCCCTCAGCGTGACGTACAGATTCCCCCAAGCGCAAACCGCAACCAGCAGAATCACACACACTCGCACACAAAGACTGACCTGGGTGGAAAAAAAAATCCCACATGCTGACAGCTTAACAAAGCTTTTTAAACAAAACTCTTCCAAAAAAAAGCCTTCTGATGCTTAAAGACTCTTGGGGCTTTAGATTCCTGTGGCGGTGTGACTCAGGTCGGGGTTTGAGAGTAGGCAGTTGTTGATATTATTGCTGTACTGTCGTCTTCGGGAAGCAGGGGAACATGCATCCTAGCCCAGCAGCCTTTTGCTGTAGCCCAGCCTACTGTGCTATAGTAAAAGAACATTCAGACGGAATTTTCACAGCTACTAGAACTGGTTTAGTGATTCCGTATCAGAATGCTGAATGAATGAATGAATGAATGAATGAATGAATGGACAGGGCACAGTGTGCATATTGCATCCAGTACAGAGCAATTCGATTTGAAAAGTGTGCACACATTTATGTGTTTGTATTTCTAATAGAAAAATCTCAAACTGTGCAAACAGCTATAAAGCACAAAGCATGTAATAAGTTACACACACATATTAAATTATGCGCATCAGTCCCCCAGAATATGCTTATATTATTCAATCTATTTCAAAACCATATTAAAAAATCACACAACATAGAGATGTAGGTTAAAACAATTATGCACACAGCTGTATCTGCACACACATAGCTAAACCCCCTTTTTATGCACACAATTTAAAACCAGCACAGTTTAATATCTTACTGTTGCAATTCATTACACACCTTTTTTCTCCCCCCCAGACAACAATTGCTTAAGGAAAGTCGTAGTGTACTTACTATAGGGCACAACGGGGCTCAGCATTCTGCGGGAATATTCACTTTTTAAGACGGCTTCTTTTCAACAATGCAATCCTGATTAGTTACTGTCCGACCGGCCACCATTTCTGCTGCCTGCTCTCAGTGTGACTCCCCAGCATGCGGCTGTGAAACTGAATCAGAAAGCCTCCGTGTCAGTGCATCGTCCCACAGGCTCGCAAGCATGTTTTTAGAAGCACACATTTGGGTAATTACAGAGCAGTGTCAGGCTGAGGAATAGATCTGAATTGCTTCCTACCTCCCTCCACTACAAACCCCCACCCGCTGCCTGCCCTAGATACATGCATGCCGTTCAAAAACACAAATAAAAAAAGAAACATTTCTGTGTAAACTGTTTAAAACTTCAATCTCTGACTTGAAAGCAAGAAATCTCACTGACTAAACACAACGTGCAAAAGTATTTAAATAGACTGAGATAAAATTGCAAACAGGGTTAAGCTGAATGTGTACATACAGAATTTACCATCAATTCATTTTTCAGTTTAATTCTATACAAATGTGGTCAAACTGCATTATATGTAATATTATCACTTTTACATTTTCCTTTCTGTCTAAAGACAAACTGTCTTTTTTTAAATGAAAAACCAAAAAAAAATAAACTTTTGCATTGCATTACTAAACACCTTTAGTGTCTTTCTCTCCTGGCAGCTGGTCTGCATTAGCACTGATAACAAAAAAAATGAAGAAATAAAAACTAAATAACCAGATACAATGTTTATTTTGTGAATTTAAAAGACAAAAGAAACTTGAAAAGGAAAAAAATGACTCTTACCTATTCATCCCTGCATTTCCACAACCCCTTCCAAAAAAAGTGCACAATAATCCTTTCCAAAAATATGTGGTCGGAGCCTGTGCTGTGCTAGGCTATGCTAAGCTATGCTACCCACACGTGGGACTAACCTTGCTGCTAGTGTGACAACCAGAAGAGAGTACTCAAGCTGTGGAGAGAGGCACCACTCACCCCCTCCCTTCATCTCTCCCCCACCCCCTCCTCCTCGCCTTCTATTGCAATTCTCCTCCCATCCCCCCCTCACTCTCTCTCTCTCTCTCTCTCTCTCTCTCTCTCTCTCTCTCTCTCTCTCTCTCCTTTTTTTAACTATTAGCCAGTGAAAATGAAGTTGACCAATCATGTGTTGAGAAGCCAGTGCAGGCTCTTGCCTGGTCAGAGTGCGATAGGAGGGGCAAGGAGGGAGTAAATGAATGCGTGAGAAAGATGATATCAGGGGTGGTTTTGTGATAAACAGATCAACCAGAGCAACAGAAAGCAGGGTACTGGGGGACCTCGATTGCATTTTATAATGGGACTGTTCTGGAAAAAACGTGACCCTCAAAATGGACAACCAATTCATATTGTGCGTCTCTTGCAGCAATATTGTAGCCTGCTTTATCTAACTTGAGCTCAGTTTATGGGCCTGACATTTAGTGTCCCGAGGAAGGCAGATTGAATTCCAGAGACACCTTCCTCAATACCGGGATGATCCTGGAAAAACAGGGACAGGGGGCAACCCTAAACTGAACTCTTTATTTCACACAAAACTGTAGATCTGACCGTAAACATGTATTGTAAGTGTTGGAGAGGTGATTCCAGGTACGATATTTGTATATATTTTTTTTTATAGGAAAAGTCCATGCTAGTATACGTGTATCACCATGAGTTTCTGTACCTCGTATGTTTTTTTTTTTTTTTTAATTTCTGGTTTCTCCTGCTTTCTGTGCTCTGCGATGTTTTGTAAAGCCCTCCATTCGATTCCCCCATGAAGTCCCGTGACGAAAAGGCACTAACCCCCCTTTTTTTAAAAATGTAAAACCTCTCGGCATCACTGCTGACAGCGTTGCTATAGAGATCCGTGCACTGCATCAGTGATTTGGTACATAGATCGAGGCTGTGTGGTCCAGTGGTTAAAGAAAAGGGCTTGTAACCAGGAGGTCCCCGGTTCAAATCCCACCTCAGCCACTGACTCATTGTATGACCCTGAGCAAATCACTTAACCTCCTTGTGCTCCGTCTTTCGGGTGAGACGTAGTTGTAAGTGACTCTGCAGCTGATGCATAGTTCACACACCCTAGTCTCTGTAAGTCGCCTTGGATAAAGGCGTCTGCTAAATAAACTAATAATAATAGATTTGCTTTGGTGAGCGCACCCTCCGTGTTAGATTGTCAGCACAAATACCCTGAGATGTGAAGCAGGGGTATACCTGCGACGACAGAACAGATCTTCTACTGGATAGGATTTCGAGCCAACACGTTATCAAACAGCACAAGTGGCATAATGGTGGCTTTTGAGCCCTGATTCTGCAGCCAGTATGCTGCAGGGAGGTGGCAAAGTATTGCATTAGAAACGTACTAAACAAAATAGGCAAGCATTGCACTCAGTGATCCAATCTACTGCAGGGGTGCCTATTGCAGAGCAGTTTCACCCGTTCATGGTTTTACTACAGGCTTGATTAGCCACAGTGCAAAGGGAACAAGCTCAGGTGTGTTTAATTCAAATCCTAGTAAAAACTGGAACGGATCAAACTGCAATGCAACAGGAGTCTTATTTCCACCCCTGTGCTGCACTGTTAATGAGCAAACGAAATGGCTGCATGTATGGTCCTTACAGTCACCAGGTCTCTCTCTTGTGAAAGGAATCTCGACATGTTGTACCCCGTTAAATAAATAAATAGAGGGTTACCCAATGGAAGCGCTGCAGTTCTGATCGCTGCGTCGCCCCCCCCGGTGTCGGTTTTCACCCCTGGGATTCAGCAGGAAACCCGACAGCGAGATTTTACAAGCCTTGAGTCTCAAACACAGGTAGACACAGAAGTATATGAAAGTGGAAGACCAGATGTCTGGGCTCAGAAGGGATCCTGTTTGTTTAGGTTTAGGGGGAGCCTCATGCATGCCCTCCCAGACTCTCTCATCTTGTCTGCTTGGGCAGCCTTGCTGTTTTTTTTGGTTCCCCCCCTGAAGCAACTCTATAAAGTGCTCCGGAGTTGACGTCAGTGTTTAGGGTTAAAATGCCCAACACGCGGCTGTGGTTACTTATTTAGTTTGCATCTGCACTTCTGCACTGTGTCCAGTGGAGGTTCAGTCGGCAACGTATTTCCTAATTGAATATCAGAAATGTAATAAGCAATCAATTAATTGATCCATTGAGAACACTCTGTATTCAAAAGCAATAAGCAAAAAAAAATAGGTGAACTTCACAAAATCCTTCAAATACAACTCAGAACATGCCAGTGCACAGCATTATAAATAGCAATATATAACACAAGCCTTTAGAAAACCTTTAGCATTCAAAAGCCCGAAGCGAAGCCCTCAAATGCAACTGAAAACATGCTTGTTCATGATTTTGCAGACAGGAATATATGCATTGAGAAAAGCAATGATGACGTTTCAGAAGAGCTTCAGTTTTGGTAGCCTCTGCTTAGGGAAGCCTGTGTTGCTGGGTAGCTAGCTAGGGTACTGGTGGTATTAATCCCTGGATTTAGTGTTTGTTCTATTGCGGCTCACGGTGATCAATAATCTGTTTAAATGTTGCACCTCTAGTGCCACCCTTGGTAAAGCCATTGCTGAATGCTGTTGTGTGCTGTATAATGATGCCTGGCATAGTGTTTAGTAGCCTAATTGATGACTGGGGATAGTAACATGACAGTCCTGCAGAACATGTGCATACGATAATACATCTTAAAAGATAAAAAACTTCGGTAACCTTATACCATGTGTTATCATTAGTGCTGCTGGAAGGGTTTTGAATATCAGGGACGGCCACTCCTGTTGCACAGCAGTTTCACCCATTCCAGGTTTTCCTACGAGCTTGATCAGCCACAGTGTGTGTGGGTAACAAGCTCGGGTGTGTCTTGTTAAACTCATAGCGAAACCAGGATCGGAACTGCTCTGCAATGAGAGTCGTGCTCCCATCCCTGAATATGAATAGATTTGTGTTTATTAGTATCAAAATCCATTGCCTTTTAGTTTTAGTATTTACATTTCTTTTTTTTAATGCAAACTTGGTACATTTGTGAAATTTGAATTATACATTTGAAATTCCCATTAGAATCTCAGTTTTAGCTCTCCTTTTCAATGAAGTATTGATGAAGACCACCTGCTGGGTGGGGCCAGGGGCCAGTAACCTCACACTGTATGAAAACCTTAGCAACGTAACTGACTGGAACTTGATTACACCAAACACTGTTACACCTACCGGTAACCAAAAACATATTGAGAGGAGGGGAGTGTTCAGCGTGTTTTTACATCTACTCGTGAACTAGCCTGGCCAATCAAACGCAGTGGGCCAGATACACTCACTTTAAAACACTGAGTGCTACATTTTAAAACTTTTTTAAATATAAATACTAAAAGAAACTTGAAACATTGAAGAAGCCTCCTAGTTCAAAATGCTTGTCAATATCAGTATTGAAGTTTTCATCAGTCTAAACAAATATACCGAATATGTTCATTTTAGTGCTGCTCTGTTTACAATAAACATTCAGCATTTTCAATTATTATTATTATTATTATTTATTTCTTAGCAGACGCCCTTATCCAGGGCGACTTACAATCGTAAGCAAATACATTTCAAGTATCACAGTACAAGTAATAATACAATTAAGAGCAAGATAAATACAATGACTTATACATGAGTTATACATTCGTTCATTCATTCATGCATACATACATAGAAACATGCTTGCATGCAGTTTTTGTCCTGCGCAATAAGATTGTCATAACAAGATCTGCAGGAATGTTCTCTACAGAACCAGCTTGCACAGAGTACTCCAAGACTCGCAGGTTTTGCAAGTAACTTTCTCTGAGTTTTAAATCAAAGGTCGTAGTTATCAGTGGTATCAGTTTACATTCCTCTTTTCTCTCTCAAACTCCCACCCCCTCCTCACCAGGAAAAAAAAAAGTTTGCTTAATCTGACAGGACTAACCCGGGGGCACATAAGGTAAACTACCACATGTACGAACTTTTATTTGAGAGAGAGCCAGAGAGCCTGAAGCACCCAGCCCTACTAACAGAGCAATTAAACAGCACATAAACACTAAACAGACTTGTGCATTTTTCTCGTTGGCTGTCCTTGGCTTGCACACAATACAGTGCTTTTAAAAAAGAATCGGATTCCAGCGCTATGCATAACCCTGACAGTCTCCTAAGACTCTGTGATACAAAGCGAAAAGGAATGCTCAATTGTTCTCCCCTAAGGGTGAGCGAGTTTGTTCGAGTCTGTGTTTTGCTGCTTGCGTGGAAATAGATGAATGTGTCTTCAGCCATTGAACCACTTAATCGTGGGGTGTTTTTATAACCTCCTTATCACTGAAATCATGTTCTTTTAAAAGTGGCTCAACGAACCTACACCCAACCAGGGGCGTCCAGTTCAGCTGTGCCCGCGCTGCTACTATTACTAAACACGTAGCCGTTACTCTAGAGGGTCACACTAAACCCATCGCGGGCAGGCACTGGATTCATTCAGTGCACTGTCCTTTTAAATTTCTTGTGGCATGGAAAGACTGTTTTAGTGCATTCTGTAGCTCTTGATAAATGGACTCCTGTTTAAACAATGTTTAATTGCACAACTTCTGAGTGCTTTATGGCTGCACGAGTTCATAGATTGCATTGGTTTGTGTGATTCGCAGTTAAGTTTAAAACCATTTTAACAGCCCTATAACCCAGTACACACGTGAACCCACAGCCTTATATCCTATAGACACAGAACCTATACAATTGTTATTGTGTAATATGAATGGGTCTCCCCTGTCATTTAAGTGCAGTGACTTTTTTTAAATGTGTGTTTTTTTTAATCAGACCTGCATGGTTTAAAATGAAGAGATAATAATACTTGAGCACACCAGATCGGCTCCTTCTGTCTTGGTGCTTCTTCAACACATCCCGTTGCATCTGAAGCACCGGGCTCCCTTCTGTCGCGTTCCACACTGGGGTAGAACAATAACGTTCCTTGTATCAAGAAGATGAATTGCAAGTAATGTGAAGAAGCAAAGTGACACAATGGGCGGCTGGGTGTCTTTGTACTGCAGGAGACTGAGAAGCAGCAGGGTGGCCTAGCTGTTGCAAACCAGACAGGGAAACGGGAGATCAGGGTGTCAGAAAATCCCGGGCTTTGCTATTAACCACCTACTTGTGGAAGCAGCTATTTCCGTGGGGAGTCGGGAGTGGGGGGTGGTGGGTGGGATGCTGTGATTCCTGCATGTGTGTGTCAGATGCATACAAGATACAGATGCATACAAGAATGGGCCATGTCTGTTTAACCCCTTCAGGACTGGAATCACTTTTATTTTTTACATATGCAGTGCTGTGATTCAGCCATCTGAAATGTCTTTTATATCACATGGAAATGTGACGTTAAGATTAGCTGTGCTGTTTAAAGTAATCTGTGTATTGTATTGTAGAAATTATAGATATATATATCTCTATATACTGTAGTATAGGGTGCAGTGTAAGCTACAAGCAGGTTTTCACCTTTCACCCTCCGGGACGCTGAATTCGATTCCCAGCTTTAGTGAGCCAGTAATCCTTTCCCCATCTGAGGGTGTGTTTTGAAATCTCTACTGGTGCAGTCATTTTCATTGGATTATGTGGGTTTTCATAGTACATTAGGAGGGCTTTACAAGATAAATTGATTAATCAAATGATTTAATTTTTTTTTTTTGCTGCTATTTAAAAGAAAAAAAGTTTTAGGGATTTAGAATTAACCTAAAAAGTTGTAATCTTGTGTTACAACTTGCAGCAAACAGGATATTTCTCACCTGCTGTTTCTAATATCACACTTTTTTGTTAAACCAAACTTTTGTATTTTACAATAAAATATTTAATAAGGTAACTAATACAAGATACAGTATCAACTGCGCTTACTCGCATCCTGAACATAACAACCACAACACATACTTTCATACAAAAGCACTTTCGTGATCGAATGTTTTTTAAAGACCTGGCGGGACTGAAGGCACGATTTCAGCCCCCCCAAGTCGGTACATGTGCAGCACATGTTATATCCCCTCTATATCTCAAGTCTGTGCATCTGTCACCCCCGGTGTCTGCAGGGGCACCTGCTACAATGCTGCCAGCTGGAGGACCAGCCAGGCGTCTCAATAGTGACGGTTTTACTGGACTGTGTCCCAGAATAAAGGCTCCATTTTAGTCCCGAACTGTCCTGCAGCAGGATTGGGTGTTTGTCCTGGAATTCTGCAGAGCAACCTAGCTATTTACATCGCTGGGCAGGTCGTGTTTGCTTGCATGAGAGTGAAGGGATTTGTATTGAGTCCTGGTTTGTGTTTCGGGCTGCTTTGGGGCTGCCCAGCGGTGACGTCGGTAGCGCTGTACAAACGGATTATTCGGATCCAGCTCTCCGCAGGTGAGGGTCCACAGGTGTTGCCTGGCTAACTTACCACTCCAAGCGAAACAACTGAAGAGACAGCTGCTGGGGTTTGTGTGGATCGCTGTTCTCCACAGAGACTTAAGAAAAGCAGCGATCATCACAAACTCCAGCAGCTGTTTCTTCACTTGTTTTGCTTGGAGTGGTAAATTAGCCCAATCAACACCCGTGGACCCTCACTTGTTGAGAGCTTGATTCGAATAATCCTTTAGCTGCCGCTATACATTTGGAGATTTTTTTAATTAATTTTTTCTTGCACTGCTTAATTCTTTGCAGACTTACGGGCCTTTTTTTTATTTATTTTTATTTAATTCTGCTTTTTTTTTAAAAAAAAGCTTAAGGGATCAGCGGAGGTGGGAGTTGAAGCCGTCGCTTTTCAAATGGCACGCAGTATCAGCAGTTAAAACTGCTTGTTGCTTTTAATATATGTGAAACGGACGGAAACCAGAGACAAGGTAAAATGTGTAAGAGCAGGATTTCAGTGCATTACTGCAGGTGTAAACTGCACAACTACATTGCTGTAATATTTATGTTGGGATCTGGCTTGTTACCGATGTTGCTGTTTTGTTTCTTTGTGGGGGGAGGGGAGGGGGGGGCTATATTGTAGCATAATCCTCTACAGCTGATACACTATGGTTCAGCATGTAATAAGTTTCAGATAGCATAAGCAGCTGCTGGTTTAATAACAGCTGCATGCTGAACAACTGCAGACTGAGCAATGCAATATCTGAATTTCGTTTTTATTTTTTTGTGTCCTTTTAAAATTAGACAGACTGCACTCGGAAGCAAAGTAGCTGTTTCTGCAGGAAAGAGAATGCAGTCATAAACAACACAATGCATGTTAGCACCTACAGCATGAGTTTCGGGCAGCGTGCATTAAAAACACCGTGCTATTCAAGTAAGAAAAATCACATCACACCAGACAGATCAGTTCAATAACAAGATCAAAAAAAGCCATGCCTGGTTTCTCTCCCACAAACCTTTTATTGGATTGATTTTGAAGAATTTCAGCAAAACCGTCAGATGGCTTTAGTTCACCCTCCTAATCAAAACCTCAAGGCATCTTTAATCCACTTGCCTCAGAGGGCACCTGAAGGTGAGGTTGATGTGTGTGTGTGGGTCACCCCCCGGCGACACACCGCTGACACCCAGCGCTTTCACAACATTTACGCTGTGCGGCTGCAGTGTTTATATTTAATATTCCATACGTTTCACCTATTCAAAACTCTGGGAGGCAGTTGTGTTAGGATTATGTTACTGTCAGTAATTCAGTACGTTACTGCCTGATGCCTGTCAGGCTAAATATAACTCAAGCCCCTGGTGTTTAGATAGGAACCGGAGTTTGGATTTTTTCAGATGGCTGAGATTAAAATGAATGTATTTGTTATTGAAATAAACGTAATGACACGAGAGCTTATTTTCAGTCTAAAATGCGAAAAAAAAAAAACTTTTAAAAATCAGGTATTTGTGTTTTTTTTTGGTTGATTCAGCCGGTGCTGCTGTTTTCAGCATGCTTTACTATACCGTACTTTTGTTGTGCTTCACTAGTGATTTCATTATTATAATATAATTAAACACAACAAACTACTTTGATACGGGGTAAAAGAAACTAAAATTAAACGACAAACGTTTCGACCGGAAGTCTTTCTCGCTGTCTTCGCTCACTGAAGAAATTGAGAATGGCTTCAAGGAGACGTTTGTTACCGAACAGAAGTTTTTGGCTGGAACTTTTTTAAAAGGTCGTGGAAGAAGACAGTGAAATGGTTAAAAAAAAAACATTTTACAGAATACAGCAGCTAGTAGAAAGCGATTAAACAGGAGACGGTCTACGTTCGATCCCTAGGTTTATAAATAGAAAAATAAAACAGAAATGAGTCCAGTCGGTACGTCCTAAATAAGACCCTGCCTGTCCAGTTCTGTAGCAAACCCCCGAGATCTCCCTTGCTCTGATAGTGGTGCAGGGCAAACAAAAGGCCTCGGTGTGTTCTCCCCCGATGGCTCGATATTGGTGTTCAGAGTGCAGGAGCTGAAGGCCGGTGGGGGTCCCTCATGCTGTGGGGCAGCGGTGAGTGCCCTGGGAGAGAGGCGCTCATGTGAGGAGGCAGAGCCCCCCTTCTCCAGTGCAGTTATTGAGCTCACTGAGGGATGAACGCACTCCACCGCTCGCCTGAGTGACAGGCGCAGGGTAACAGATCACAATACAGGCAGAGCAAGCCAGGAAGCTGTGGAGAATATAGCCTGTGTAATTCACCTAATATCTATCTACCTTGTATAGCTATCTCTATTGCTAGTACATTATATTTTGTACTTTCTATCCCAAGCTTAAATTAAGTCAGATTTTTTTTTATAAAACCACTCACACACAGTAGGTATGTGTCTTTTTTTGATGCAACCCAAGGCAAATGCAACCCGTAATAATACATAACCTTCACCTTTGCTTTTAAAATATATATTTCTTTCCTTTTTCCACTTTTTTCATTTACATATGAATAAAAAAAAAACCTGATTCTCTCGCTCGTCTCAGTTCCGAGCTGCAGGCCAGACTCTACGTGCACGTCGCACCAGGAGACTCATCAGCATGGTTAGCGTGGTTAGACACAGCTGCCTTCATTGGATCACATTCATTTAATACCTTTAATAGCGCGCTGGGAGCAGAGGCGGCTTTCTGATATGCTGCTTATTGCCACAGTCTTGCATCCAGACACGAACCAAGAAGAGGCAGTTCCACAAATAAACCGTCCGGCTCTCACTCATAACCTTTAAACGCTGCTCTGATGAAAGCCCTGATGTTCAAAGTGACATTACTGACAAAGATCACAGGGATCAATATGAAAAGCAAATTGCAAAGGATGCCGAAATGAATAAATAATTACATTGATGGACTGGTTGGGGAGCGATGGCATGCTTTACCCCCCCCTCCGCCCGCCCCCCTGTTTAGCGATCCGCGGAGGACATGTGATGTTGTTAAAATGGCACATGGAGGCTTTTAGCTTTGTTTAGAATATGGCATTGAGTGGAAAGGGTGCAATTTTCCTCATTTATCCCTTTTTCAAAGCACGCTGCTGATAAGGTTAGATTAGCAGCTTCACTGCATGCAAAAAAAATAAAGGCCAGCAACGACGACGCAGCCAAGAGCAATGTGTCGTCCCCCCCCCCCCCCCCATTCTAGCAGGAGAGCATTCCTTCAAAGCACTCCAATGCACTTCAATAGCCCTGGATTGAACCCCCTACACCTGCCTGCCATTCACTGAAGCTGAAGATGGGCTAATGCAATTTCTACAGCACATTACAGTGTACAAAGACAGGCCCTCCTCAAACCCAGGGTAATGGCACATGGGACAGAGATGCGCTCCGGGAAGTATGAAATAATATGACGGGTGACAGAGGTGCAGATTATATTGCTGTGAAGAATGTGCTGTCAGGAATGACGATAACAGATACCACACAGGTGGTTGGTGCACAGCGGACTTCATGCACATCGACACGCTTCTGTTAGATTGTTATTCCCCAGAGTTGTTCATGGGTCTGGAATCTGACTCGCACAAGGGGAGAAGCATCTTCCTGTGTCGCTGTATTCATAAGGACCGGAGTAGCAGAGCCGTGCAAAGGAATGCCTGCCGCCATCGCCAGCTAGCCAGAATCCTAACGTCAACAGCAATGTGAAACAGCAGCCATGGGTTTCCTGAAGGTGAGGCAGGAGTACAAACCGCAGAGTCGGGTCGGTTTCTCACAGTGAGAATTGAGGGAGTGGAAAAATAAAATGCAGTAAGATACAAGACACAAACAGTAAATAACAAACGAGTAACAAAACCTGAAGAAAATACAATTCAGAGAGACTCCTAAACACCTAACTGTAAGAAACACTAAGAAAATCTCAATTAATTAAAAAATAAATGAAAATGTTTATTGCAGACAATGATAGACTTCTCGTCGAAAAACGTTTGTCATTGAATTGAATACGTTTTTGTATTGTTTCTATATTTTTAAAGAGGGTCCTCTTCATGCTTCTTAGACCTTTTACAATGCAGTACCTGTCAGGATGGACCATCTCGTTTCTGAGTGTCCTGGGAGACGGTCGCAGTCAGTTTCACGGGTTTGTGAAAATACACCACAGGGCAGTAAAAGATTGCTGAGGTTGGAGAGCAACTGAATCGTAGCAAGCAACGCATTCCAGCTCAGGAAAAAAAAACAGTTATCTTCCCATGAACACTAGACTCCAGCAAAAACGTCAGCAACTTCAATTGTCAGAACCTGTGTAAATAAAATTAAAAGTCACCTTTTCCATAAGACAAGGTGCTTTGTGGCGCTGCGTTCAGTATTTGATGATTAAACTTCTAATGTTACAGAACCAGCGAGACACAAACTAAGGTCCACCCAAGATTTCTTACATTAGGGTTATTTCTTTTGAAGATTTTTAACACTAGCGTTATGTTTTCCTATTAGAAAAACATAAAAACTGGCGTTAACCTCACACGACGGTAAATTAGTGCCCCAGTGCGCAGTGTAAAACAAACGAATCCTGTGTCTCTGTCTCTCTGAATTCATAACCAGCATTCTAAACCGCAGACCAGGTTTTTCCTGCTCGGTTTAGCTCCCATAGACTGTGAAACCAAGTCATATAACCAGGCAGACCATAAAAACCAACAACTTCTCCATTCAGTCTGCTCTTTGGGGTGGCTGCTTTTAAGATTCCTGTGGTATACACACAAGAGAGAATTGATTACAGGGATGGAAATAAGACTCCCATTGCATAGTGGTGTGATCCATTCCTGGAGTTTAATAAGACACACCTGAGCTTGTTACCTAGACATTGTGGTTAATCAAGCTTGTAGTCAATGCTGGAATGGATGAAATTGCAAGGAGTCTTATTTCCATCCTTGTTGCAGTAAAGCTGTCTCTAATATATAAATCTGTAACATATAAGACACTGTATACAATCTCGATAGTAAATGGTTCCTAGCATGAGCAGGCTGAGCTGTCCTGGCCTCAGCGAGCCTGGCTAATTGCACACAGTGATGTGTACCCATGCTGTAACTGTGACTCATGCTAATACACTGTTCAGTACCCTGTTGCTCTGTGTCTGTTTGTAGCGTTTTCAAGGCTGCAGTGCAGTAAGGAGGTCTAGGGTCCTGGGTATGTCCCATGTACAGTGCATGCAGGCTGCTAATGCTTACAAAGCATTTTTAATTTTTTTTTTTAAATCTATCAAAACACTTTTTTGACTGTTAATTAATCAAGGTGTCGATTTGGGGCTCACGGAAATTTAATTTGTTGTCTAAACATTACAGGGGCACGGACTATATAGGCATAAAATAGTGCTTGTTGGTTACCTCGAGATGTATGCATACTAACACACATACATACAGCTATGGACAAAAGTTTAGCATCACCTAGAACTTTAGGATTGAGACACACAATCTAAAAAAGAAAAAAAATACATGAACATAATTTAAACCTTTAATGTCATGTAATCAAACTACAAAATGATATCGCAAGTCTCTAGCAGAAGCCATGATAGTAGCGCAGTGTTTCATGCGAGTTTTATGACATATCAACTACACTATTAATAGTCTGTCAAAAGATTTATCACGCATTAGGACAGGGAATAAATCCTACGCTCATTGCGAGGGCTTTAAAACTTGTGTGGCTAATCGGGTCTGTCTTATAAAACTGTATGCAAGCAAGAATAGATCACTATATGGAAAGAAAGCATGTTCGTTTTTATTTTAATTCCAAGTGTCTCTTGTAATGAAAGATAAACTGTGAAAATGACTAATGCACCGAAGTCCCCCACCCTGCTTTTTCCTGATCTCCCTTTACAAACCGCTCAGAGTACAATAGTGTCTTTTTTCCCCACTAAGTCAAGCTTCCTCTGTCCTGAATAATTTTAGGGTTTGGAATGGTTTACTGTCTCAGCAACACTGTTTGGATTCATTGCGGAATGCGCACGTAATTCTAAATACTGAAAATCAGGCTCGGTAATTCTTACTAGAACCAGTTAACAAACAAGAAAGCCCTATACTTTTCAAAAGCAATGGCTTGTCTTGCTTATAACAGATACAGTCTGTACCGCCATGCAAGTCAGACACAACAGATCATGACGTGTGGCTATTTTAATCGTCTTTGACGCAGACCCCTTTTTTTTCAAATGAGGCAAAATTGGCTGCAGCAATAAAGAGTTTTACATTAGTGTAATTTACCAGCCGGCCGCTTTCGTAAATAATTGGGCAAATTAAAGGCGAGGTCTCTTGGGGGCAATGGCTCCACTAACATATTAAAGAGGAGCTTCCGGCTCTCCGTTTTTCTCTCGGCTCCAGCCTCTGAGCAGAGTTCCACAGCTCCTAACGACAAAACCACGGAATCCTTCAGCTCAAACTACAGAGCCAAGAGATCGCATAGTCTTTCAGCTCTAACCACTAAGCCACACAACCTCCTAGTCCTTCAGCTCTAACCCCTAAGCCACACAACCTCCTAGTCCTTCAGCTCTAACCCCTAAGCCACACAACCTCCTAGTCCTTCAGCTCTAACCCCTAAGCCACACAACCTCCTAGTCCTTCAGCTCTAACCCCTAAGCCACACAACCTCCTAGTCCTTCAGCTCTAACCCCTAAGCCACACAACCTCCTAGTCCTTCAGCTCTAACCCCTAAGCCACACAACCTCCTAGTCCTTCAGCTCTAACCCCTAAGCCACACAACCTCCTAGTCCTTCAGCTCTAACCCCTAAGCCACACAACCGACTAGTCCTTCAGCTCTAACCCCTAAGCCACAAGGCAGACTAGTCACTCCACTCTAACCAATTATGCACTGGACCCTAATGCAGCCAGTCCCTCTAACCACTAGGCTACGCTGCTTACCAGCCAGCTGCAAACAAACAAACAGTTGGTTAACATAATTTATAAAAATTCTAGCATGTAACATAATATTTATAGGAGAAATAAGATGAATCTGACTGCTGGTAAGCACTGATAAACTGAAAACAAGTGGAGATGTATCACGTTGAATGGGGCTGCTCATTGAGCTCACACACAGAGACTGGCATGATAACCGCGTTAGTTTTATTATGTAGTCTGAGCGCGTACTGGCCATGAATTAAATATTACTGGCCCATGTTATATGAATGAGATTCCATAATAACTGTATTTTTGGAAGCATTCAGCCTTTATATCACATTAAAAATGTACAGGTTTTTTTTTTTTTCATCTTGCATTCATCTGCTCGCTCGCAACCATCAGAAGATCCCAGGCTGTTTTAACCCTGTCAGCCAGGAACGACTGGTATGACAAATATAGGGAAGACTGCAGAGGCTTGATCCTCCATTAAAAGCAATACCATTTAAATTCTAAAACGCGATGCCACGCTGAGCCAGTCAGAACATCAGATTTCAGAAATCTTAATTTGCCAAATAAATAATAATCTAAATAATACCATACCTTGCACCCGATAAGACTATCAACTGACACAAATCTGTATTCTGCTTTTATTTATTTATTTATTTATTTAAATTAAAACATGGTTGTTTTTAAAATAAGTTAATAGGTACCATTCACCTTGCCACACTTTGGGTCCCAGAGCTACTCCTAAGTAGACACTCTTGTGCACAGAGACGGGGGTCAAACAAATACATAATAAATAATCGCCTAACAGGCAGCTATGTAAGACAACATACCCTAAAATCTCTTCTCTGGTTGGCCTGCCTTCGCTGTTTAATCATTTTTGCCGAAGCATCTTTCTGAAGGACACGCTGTTTCTAATTCAATTGCTTGGACAGATTTCAAAGCCCTGCCGCCCCTTCTCCTATAATCCGCCTGTAATTGGGTTTTCCATGCTCGGAAATCCATGAATAATTAATCCGATCGGAGGATGGTGCTCCGGACAGTGCCTCTGCAGAGTGACCCTGCGTACTGCAGACCAGCGCCTAACGCTGTTCAGTGCAATCGGAGGTGACTGCTCAAGTTCACAGAGTGATGAAGCATGCATTGGGGTTTCAGCACAGGTTTCAATGTCTTTATAGTTATTGGCAGCGGGTCGACCCAGACACTGTTATTGCAGGATGTTCTGTCCCATCTGCTTTACAAGCGCCGCTGAAAGAGGGGTCATTGGGGGGGGGGAGACAAGGGGTGCCAACGCAGATGGAAGAGAGCTAATGTGAAACGATCGCTTGCTTCTGTACTCAGAAAAAAATATATATATTTACGCTGACATGAGCATGCTGGTGTGGCAGCTGTCAAGTAGGTGATTTTAAAACAAATTTACAAAATAGTTTTATTGGCGGGTTCTTTTTACAACTTGTATGCTCCCGTCCTTTTTTTTTTTTTTTGGTACGGTTTTGTCAGTACATCAAAAAAACGAGGTCTGAAAAATGGATGCGTTGCTTCTCGGGATCTTGAAGATACTACTGTTGTTGGTAGCAAGCATGCATGGGGAATGAATCAGACTGGGTTCAAACAAAAAAAGTAACCGCAAGCGAATGTGCTCAGAAAGGACAGAGCAACATTAATAAGAGACCGCAGGGAATGTTTTTGCTCTCATGCACTACAGTATAACTGAGTATATGCGAAAGCATACAGAGGAGCTGGTGTGGACGTGACTTGGTATAGAACGATAAGTAATGATGTGCGAGTGACACCGGTATAGAAGCAGATTTCAGAAGAAAAAAACCAGTATAAAGATTGGAGAATGTTGGAATCAGTGCTGTGGGCGTTCTACACATGCTGTGCATGCCTGTTCTTTGCATTATGCAGGTAAGAGGAGTCCAGAGTATTAGTGTACGAATACAGCTTTGGAGAGGGTAAGTTCAGTGCATTGCCAGCAAAGTGTTGCTTTTTAAGGTTCACTGCCATTTCCACATTGTTTTGGAGCAGCTAAAAAAATGAATTGGCATACTGAACTTTGGATGATCTTTATTAAAAAACAAAAGAGAAAATAGGGGCATGATTTAGCAGCGTGCCCCCCCCTCCGTGACCTCCACTATTTGCTGGTGCACCAGTCATCAATTAGCCCCCCCCCCCAACCCTCCCCACCCGCACCGCTCCATAGCCTACCAAGGTTAAACTGTACAGATGTCAGAGTGATTTTCAATTATACACAGAAAGCTCGCTACGACAGCTCCGTCCAGAGCAGATAATTTATAGCATCGACCACTTCGGTTGTATAATTGTATGGCCCCTCTGTTCACCGGGAACTGTACTTTACATTTATGGCATGGGGTTCCCCTAAAAGACCCCCCCGGGGCACTTAAACATTCAAAACCGCCTCTCGTTTTGGGAGAGAAAATGAAAGCACTAATAAAAGTATACGTTTACGCTTTTAAAAGGATTGTATTGCGGGATCATATTGGAGACTTTCAAAAACGGTTACTGATCATGCAGAGTAACGCAAATGTGCAAATGACATTGTTATTTAATATGGCTACTGCAATCGTTCTCAGTAATTCCTGCATCCGAGGTTTCTTTCTAAATCTGGATTTTAGCCTGCTTGCTGGTAGAATCCTTGGTCGTTGGCCTTTTTATGTCTTTGCTTCCTGATTCCAGATAAAAAAAATAAAATCATGTGACACTAACGTTTCATAGTTGGAGTCGTCAGAGTTGAAAGGTCAAAGCCAGTTTTTCCGGGTTCCAAACACAGTAAATACTGGTTGAAATGCTTGTCTAATGCTGTAACAATGTTTGCCTTTCAGTACTGCTCTGCATACGATAATGGCTGGTTTCACAGATCCAGATTTAGCATGCCATCTGGGAGATAACTGATTGCAGTCTGTGAAACCAGTCCATATAAATGAATATTTCTTAGCATTCTGTGAAACAGAACCCATCCCTTCAGCCCAATGTGTTTCAGAACAACCCCTCGCGTAACACACGTGCACGTTCACAGTTCAGCTAACGATTAGGATGAGCTATGCAAAGGGAAGGTGGTTTGACAGCGACTGGCCTCTCAGTGAGACCAGGCTTCCCACACACACAGCTGAGACTGCGGTGAGTTACTGATTAGCCTTCACGTTGATGAATTTTTCTTGAAATGCTATAGGCAAATATCCGGGCTAAAATTAAACACGCCATACATCACTGTGAGTACGAGCCCCCCCCCCCCCTTCCCTCTTCTCATCTCCTCCAGCCATTTCCTGCTAATAATGTTTCAAAACTGCCTTACCAATTTGGGATTCTTGCATCAAAGTTAATTTTTTCCTCACGCATGCTGCACACACATATATAACTCTAACCCTGTCCTGAAAATGATAAATCACTTGAACAAGCTTGTGGACTAATCTGATTTGTTTGAGTCTATCTGCATGTGTGCTACACAATATCGCATGCGTATGATATGCAAGGAGAATCAGGATCCTGGTCGATTGCTAGAAATACTTTGTGAAGAAGAAAATTAGGATTGGAACCTCAGAACTGTCGGTGTCTCAGTGTTCTTAGAACATTTCACCTGTCAGTCACTGTGCAGCTTTCAACCCTAAACAGCACCAGCCTACCCGGCTATTTCTAGCATGCTATCTGAAGAGGGCGGAACCCGAAACGTTGTAGCTAATAGCGAATTATTAAAATAGTGAGTTATCAATTACTTTTCTTAAGTATTTCTAGTGATTGAGTGTCCTGTTGGATCGAGATTCTTCTAGGATACAGAGCGGTTTGCCATGGTAACGAACCTTGCTTATTCCTGTTTAAATCTTAATGCGTTTGATGTCATTTACTGCATAGGTGATGTAACAATCTACTGTTCCTGTCTATTTAAACCTTCAGGCATCAGGCGTCTGTCTATTTTCCTTTTCTATATTACAAACAACCTAATTGTGTTTCTTCTAAAACTACAAACTGTAGGTCACACACACTTGGGGAAAATAATTGACTTTGCCATTGTCCATAATCCTTATCTTTTTAACTACTTTATAAAACCTGTATGCAATTTACAGAATCTGCATCACTGAGTTTCAGAATAGCGCTCTCTTAATTTAGAGGTGACGCATCACATTTTAAGACAGTTCCAGGACTCTGATGTTGTCAATGCATCTATACTATTGATTTCCATTGACGGGTGCTGTATTGATGAGTCCCTGTCAGCAGGCAGGCACACAGTAACAATTAGAATCGGTGGGCGTACGAAACGCTGTGCGTGAGGGTATAGAGCATTGCTGTAGACCCTGCAGGCTTCTCTTATTTGGGACTTGGCTTTGTGATTTAAGAGAGCCAGCCACCCCTTCTGGACATGCCCTTGTAGTAGTTTATTTATTGATATATTTGTTATATAAGGCAGGAGCCATGGCAATCAGTGTTGCATGTTATAGTTTAGAGATGTATATATATTTAAAATAGTATTTATATGATTGTATAAAACGTTCAAAAGTGTGGTTTATATTTTTAAAAAAAACTAGATCATGCAATGGGATTTATACACAAGTAACAGCACTGTTTTAGAAGGGATTTTTAAGAAGGGATATTTGTATTATATCTACAGCACAAGCAAAACATGGTCAGAACTGTTTTTTTTTTTTTTGAAAAATACGAAAATGATGTAGATGTTTGTGCAATCAGTGATTTTATTTATTTATATTTTTGTTTAAGAACATCTAAAATATATTGTGTGTTTTTTTTAATATAATTCTGTTGGGTGAAGATGCATCACACCATTTCTCCTTTTCTTTTCTCTCTTCTCTCTCTTTGCCTTCTGTCACTGACTTTTCCAAACAGGCTGCTCGGGGGACGATCACAATAACCTAGGGGTTGGTGGTGTGTGTGTGTTTTGTTTTTTTTCCAAGGTTTGTATTGTTTTTTTCTTAAAGAAGGGAAACCAATCCCTTTGGCCCGGCATCTTGATCCCCTCATTATTCCAATGTTCCGCGCCTCCCCGCGCAGAAACTCCCATTCTATTAATGTGAGTTAGATTAATTGCTGACAAATATATATTCAGCAATTTTCTTTCTCCTTTTGAAGGCTGTGTGACAGTGATTAATTGAGGCGATAGCTTGCTTGGAGGCGATTGGGAGGTGGGGGTGGTGGGTATCTCCAAACTGACTTTTTTTTTTTTCTTTGTGCTCCAATTACTGTAAACCCCTCAACCCTGCCCTCCACGATGGATTTCGCAGGCTTTTACCAACAAACAGAGCATCCAGCTTTCCCCCGGGGACTTGCTGTTAAGGGAAACGTATCTATTTTTTATGCCACTGTTGACTGAAGAGTTGTCCTGTTTATCTACAAAGCCGTTTTGTAGTAAGGCAAGCTAGCATATATGCACGCACACACATGCATGCACGCGCACACACACGCACGCACTGCATCCATTCTACAACTTTAAAAGCTGAATCATTAGCTGTAAAATTAGACAATCATTTCTGATGTCTTTTGTCCATGTTTCTTTTTTTTTTTTTCTTTTTAAATTTAGTCGTTGCCAATTATTTTTATTATTTTCTCCCAATTTGGAATGGCCAATTATTTATTACGGTCGGCTCACCGCTACCACCCCTGCGCTGACTCGGGAGGGCGAAGATGAACACACGCTGTCCTCCGAAGCGTGTGCCGTCAAGCCGACCGCTTTTTTTCACACTGCAGACTCACCATGCAGCCACCCAAGAGCTACAGCGTCGGAGGACAACGCAGCTCTCGGGCAGCTACAGGCAAGCCCGCAGGCGCCCGGCCAGACTACAGGGGTCGCTGGTGCGCGGTGAGCCGAGGACACCCTGGCTGACCTAACCCTCCCTCCCCCCGGGCGACGCTCGGACAATTGTGCGCCGCCCTCTGGGAGCTCCCGTCCACGGTCGGCAAAGGAATAGCCTGGATTTGAACTCGCGACTTGCAGGCTATAGAGCGCATCCTGCACTCACGTGGAGCACCTTTACTGGATGCGCCACTCGGGTTTTTGTCCATGTTTCTTACGCGTTCCACTATGCATCATGCCTAATGTCCTAATTCAGATGAATGAATATTTGATATAACTGGAGTGTTGGCCCAAGACTAAAGAGAATCCATGTTTAAATGTTATATTGCAGGTCTAAAATGAATATTATATTCACACACCTTCTGTCTCGTCATGAGCATGTACTGTAACCCCTCTCAAAATAAATCGTGCGTTTGTCATCCACAAAGCTCTCAGAAGTATTTAACACATGCAGCAGATAAAATACTTTTAAACCCAGCATTCAGATCTTCAAGGGAAGAGCTTTTCTAAAAAGAATCCTTACAAAAATGTGACTTTTTACGAGGTGTGTGGTGAAATCAGGGCAGTTATCGTATTTTGCTTCAGAATAATGGAATACGTTTTATTTAAAGTGTGTAATGCATACATTTAGAAATAATGGGGGGGGAAACACCAGTGTGTTACATTTAATGTGTGTAGATCTACAGTACAATAAAAATGACAGTGAAACTGTGCAAGGCTCTGCAGTGTTCTAGCCCTTGTTCTTGTGTATTTTGCTGCCATCAAAAGAGAACTACTGCAAGTGCAGGATTCCGTTACAATGTTCAAGGGAATTAAAAAAAATATTTAAAACAATGGGAGTATTCAAAATGTCTTGCTCGTAAATATTTCACGTTTTACAGTGTGTCTCTTGCGGCTCTCGGCCATATGAAAATGTTTGCTTGTAGGGTCAGGAAGTTTGGCCCCCCTCCCTGTCGTGTAAAACCAGGAATGGATCAAACTGCTATGCAGCAGGAGTCTTATTTCCATTCCTAAAATTAATGATTTTTCATAATCTGATGTGTTTTTATTGAGAAGCTTACAAAGAAAAGGCATTTGAAATAACAAATAAAAAAAAGTTTGTCATGTTTCATTGATTTGCGACTGTGTAAATCGTTACCATCAGAACACAGTGGAGTGGATTATGTGATTGATTGATGATGTAATTCAGTATTTTTCATCTCGCTCACACATACCCCCCCTCCCGTCGCCCCCCCCCCCCCCCCTTTCTTCTCCCTCCAGTATTGCGTTTCGAGTCCCCGTGACTCAATGACTGGACCTGGCATTTGTTTTTCAAATGCCCTTTAAGCTATTGAATTAATAACCGCTAAACCTGATTATTACCAGGGCTGACAAGTCAGGCAACAGAACGCGCCAGTCACTCACTGGAGCTCGCCAGCAACCCGCGCCTCTCCCTGCTGTAAACAGACTCCAATTACTGTGATATTTAATATCGTAGCAACGAGCTGTCATTGCAATTCACTGGCCTTGCCCTGGAATAAATTACAAACTGCCTATTTAAATATATCATCGTGGTTGAAAAACAGGTAACTAAACAGATAATCAACACAGTAGAACATATTTCCAAAGGACAATAAATGGATCGACTCAATACCAAGATGCTTGAAGGTTTAAATAGACAGGAGTAGCAGATCGCTACATCATTAACCATGTAGTAAATGACATCACAAACACATTCATAGATTAAAATGGAAATAAGTGAGTGTGGTTACCATGGCATCAAAAGCCTGTTTAACCTCCACTGTTTGTTTTTAAACACACACTCCCTTGACCTAAGGTACGACCAGCTTCATTAGCCACAGCATATAGGTAACAAGCTCAGGTGTCTTATTGAACTCCTAGTAAGACCAGGAACGGATCAAACTGCAGTGCAATGGGAATCTCATTGCTATCCCTGTATCAGAAACTCAAACAATACATCAGGACATTTGCAAATAAAAACATCTTGGTATGATTCTTACAAAGCTCTTGGCTGGTGTTAATTGCTTGGTTTCGCTCTGTGTTTCTGTCCCTACAGTGTGTGTTTGAAGCTGTTCTGCCCCTCAGTGCACAAACTCTTGCAGCCTGTGCTCCAGCAATGCAAGGCTTCACGTGGATGTGGAGACACGCTACGGCCCCTCTGATAATCACACTGAAGGGTCTGCAATGTGTCTTTTTTAAAATTATTTTATTTTAAAGATTGTGTCCTCACGTACTTTGGAGTTGGGTGTAAGGGGGGGGGGGGTCAAGCTGCTCCACATGTTTGAGATAATAACCGTGCCCCTGTTAAAAAATTCATTTGGCTCCCATCCAGGCCGCCGCTTGACAAGTTAACAAGGCAAAAAAAAAAAAAAAAAAAAAAAAAAACGTTCTTCTGAACTTATCCCCCACTTGACACTGTGTGTGGGGGGGGGGGGGGTGTAGGGGGGGAGATTACAGGCTTCTGTAACTTTAAAAACTCAAGCCAGCAGATCTGGAATAATACTGAAAAGAAGTTCAGGCAGGCAAACCCCTTTTCACCAACGTCGAGTTTGTTCATCCATCACTCATACATCATAGGAGCTGCAGTAACAGTCTTGAGTTGTCTCTTTCAGTGTTTGTAGGTTTCCAGCAATTGAAAACTGTGTCCGCACACACTGGGCTACATATTCACAAAGCGTTAAGGGCTTTTAAAGGAATGGTTTGTTAAGGATTTATTATTATTATTATTATTATTATTATTATTATTATTATTATTATTAATATTTGAATCAAGTTTGCAGTTCACAAAAACTTAAATGTTTGTAGAGGGTTAGTTTATTCTCATTTTTTTCAAACCCTGTCCTCGCCCAAAGATAAATATTTTCTTTTATAAACAGCCCTTTTAAACAAACACAGTGCTGCACCTCATATAAGTTCATAAATATAGGTTTCTACGTGTTCAAAAACAAGTCCAGCAGGGCTTTCAGTATCTATCTCCTGGGCAAGATGTGTGCAGATTAGCGACAGTGGAAGTCCACAGTAAAGCTGCTGTCAGGTTTTGCTGCAAGGGAATGCAAACCTCCTTTTCCAGGAACCTTGAAACCTGGTTCCAGGAGACCTAGTTTGAGGCAACTTTGCTGCATCAAACCCCACGTCTCCCCTGGTGTGCCCTGCAGTGACCTGACCTGAAACCAAGTACAAGTGGCTTCGTGGTCCCTCAGCTTAAGAACCACGCTGTTCTAGAACCCCAACAAAATAAGGGTTCCAGAGTAAGGAAGTAAGGTTCTAAATAGAACACTTGCAGGATCACTTTTGTGTAGACTAGGCTAGCAAGTCAGAAATCTCACACATACTGGTTTTGTGGGGTTATCTGGTATGAATCAAATACAGGACTCAATGCGGGTGTGGGGGGGGGGGGTCCCCCTTGTAAAACGATGTATTAAGGGGGGGGGTCCCCCTTGTAAAACGATGTATTAAATAGTTCAATCAAAGGCCAAAACTATATGAAAAGGCACTGCTGTTGATGGGGTGTAGAATTGTACTTTGATGAAGAAAATAATAGAGGTTGAAGTTAAATAAAGTACAAAAACTACTAGCAATTTTGTCCCCTGTTAAAAAAAATAACAGCAGCAATCACGCTTTGTATACCGTGTATTCAATTCCAGAGGAACGTGAACGAGAGAGAACGGAAACACACGTTTTCTCAACATTTAACGAATCGATAGGCTGTTATTTCACTCGAGTCACCCATTCATTCCATTGAGTGTTCAAACCCCCCGGGTTCAGATTAAAGGGGACTCGCTCGCTCAGTACTAGAGACTGATATCCAGTGTACGGTGCAGGAATGTGCTCTATCAGATTGCCTTGATAGACACGCAAAACAAAAGCAGCCTCTTCAACCGACAAACAATACAATACCAAAGCTCTCTACAGTAGTACGTGTTCAGCCTGTGCAAGGAAACGCATGTTGCTCAATGTTTGCCATGAACCAGGTTTTTATGGCGCAACGGACACATTATTGAATTTTTTTTTCTTCCAAATCGTATTATACAGCTGCACTAAAATTCACACTGTGATTCAAACATCTGTTTATATCATGTTGGAATGTAATTAGATTTTTAAGTGCGCGATACAGTACTGTGATTTCATTATAAAAACACAGAAGCTGCAGTACACGGATCTAACATGATCATGTTTATTTTCTTTTTGAGTGGGAAGAACGCCTTGTGTTTTTATAATTTTACAACACCCGCATAAAGAAAGTACATTTCAAAAGTACTTATTGCTAGCAATTCCTTTAAAAATAAATAACTATGTGCTAATCAGATTTAAAAAAAAAAAAAAAATGAATCGAGTCCAGCAGTCGAGATCTTGCACAGAACTAAAGCTTATTGAAATAGAAACAGCGTATTCAAGACAAAAACTAAAAAAAACATTTTTTTCTCTTTTCCTGTCGAATCGATAACAGCATTGCATTAGTTTAAGAAAGTCGAATCAAACACACATTACGCATTTTCCGCCACACAGGATCAAAACTTAAACAAAAATCAAAACATTACCTTTTTTTTATTTAAAGGGACTTTTTTTCATTTGTGGTCGGGCGTGGAGGTCGGGTCAGGGGTCTGTTTGCCGGTTCTTTATCACTTGTTCAGATGACAGAGGTGTATTTTTTTTTTCCTAGAAAGTTTTATGGCGCTGATGGATTTATTTATTTAGGATTTTTCTTGGCTGGGTGCCATGCTGAAAGGGGATACACGGGGGAAAGGCAAGCGGTCTCACACACGTACACAGTCCCGTCAATCATTCACCGCAGACAGAATTTCAACACTCGCGCACAGACTCACCCACGCACTCACGCGTTTGACGCTGTGTCGGGCAAGACCCATCTTAACACACAATCCATTTCAAAACCCACTCAATTTAAAATGCAATGTGCTTGATTTAGATTAGGATGGCTCGTTAGCAATATGGCTCGTTTCAAGTAACCCATTTAAGGTTTTTAAAGGGTTCTGTGGGTCTGTAGTGTTAGAGGCAAGGACAGTAACAATGCAGCACGTTTTTTTTTTTTTTTAATGCAACATAAGAGCAAAAAAAGTGTATCTGGTGCAATGCACTTAAAAAAAATATATATATGCATGTTTAGTTTTATAACAATTCGCTAATAATCAGGACTGTAATGATATTGTAATATAATAAATAATAATAATAATCTTAATTTTTATATAGCGCTTTCATACCACCATCACAAAGCGCTTTACAAGATACGAGACTAGGGTGTGTGAACTATGCATCAGCTGCAGAGTCACTGACAGCAACGTCTCGCCCGAAGGACGGAGCACAAGGAGGTGAAGCGACTTGCTCAGGGTCAACCACTGGACCACACAGCCTCCTATAAAGGGGCTTGATACCAAGATGTGTGAATTGTCTGCTAAATGACTAATTCATACAATATGGATCACAATACACGTGATGGTCCAGATTGGCTACTTCTATGATGCGTAATAAGGTCCAGTGATCATTTAAGGATGTGCGATTTAGTTCACAAACCACTTGGTGAACTACAATGAGCTTTGTGGTGTGTTTGTTCTTGTACGATACATACCTCTCAAGATACGATACACCCTGTAATGAAAGCATCACCATTCTTCGATTTAATAATAAGTGTGGCTTTTTCAGCGAAGAGGGCTGGGCAGCTCTGTGTTAATGCAAGATCTGTAAGGTGCAGAGCACAAAGGAGAGATTGCTGCCCTGTTTCACGTTTAACATCAATTCTCGTCAGCCAGAGTGAAATGCATAATGTATTATCAGAGGCACAAGTGCACAGTGCTACCTTGTGCCAGACTGCAGGCAATATGCACTCTGTCTTCAAGCCAGCTCTAGGTCCATGTCTGTGTAGAGAGAGGAGCAGGCGTCAATCTTAGCAATCCTATATATATAGTCAGTTCTCACTCATTTGGATGTTCTGACCTTGGTATTTCTAGTATTACTATAAAATGTTTTGGTTTTTTTTTAAAATTCTGCACAAAGCCGGAATCTCTCTTTGTAAATAACCCCAATCTCACAGAGCTCCGTTCCTAACAAAGGGCTATCTAATCAGCTTCTGCTAATATTTAAACCCACTGATTCACGAGTGCAAAGTTTGCCCCCTGCCTGGCTCCCTGGCTCAGCTGAACCCTGCAAGCCAGGTAAACTTCCATACAGCTCCTCAGATATCTGTAAGCCCGCTACCAGGTACTGCCCCTGAAGTGAGACGCCAGCTGCTCGATTATTAACCCTGAAGCCTAACCAGCCCCCGGTCAGAGTCATAAATCACTGAAGAACAGAATCAAACAAACAAAAATAGTATTGTGTTTCAATTGAGTGATCATTAATTTGCTTGTGGTATGGCAGTGATCTGTTTGTTTTGTAATTTTCTCTGCACTGGCTAAAAGCAATTGCAATCAGATATGTTAAGCATGATGAAATCAGTTTGTGCGTATATATATATATATAAAATAAGTTTAGGGCAAGGAGAAGCTGAATTTGCCTTGAACCCGTTGAGTGCCATTGTCCTCGTCTACAAGAACATTTACATTTCTTCATTGGAATAGAACAGAGAAGGGTTTTATGGTTGGATAAAATACTTTCAAATACTTTTTTTTTTTTAACCTTTTTAAAAAAAAACTCTTGCTCTCCTTTGTCGGTGTTTCCTGGGCTTCCCTTCTTATTGATCAGACGAGGATGTTCAACTTGTGATTGAAGATTAACTTTGTCACCCGTCACCCCCAGCCCCGGATAACCCTGCAGTTATCAATACAAATAATGACAAACATGTGCCCCAGCCTGTATAGCCATTGACAGAGCCTTTCTGACAATACAGGGGCATTGACCACTCTGTGATTGACAAGCTTTTGAGAGGAAGCAATAGACATGCTTCCCAGGATGACGTACAAGGAATATTGACATCCTAACTAACAAGATCCTCAAAAAAAAAAAAAAAACGCAGGAATTATAACCTGTGATGTAGTCCCCTTTATGGCTTGGCATTTTAAACTGTTTAGCTGTGTGTGTGTGTGTGGAACAGAATTGTATTAAGAAAGGTTATATTTTTCTTTCCCTTGACTTGTGCATCTGTTTCTCCCTGTGTTTTGTGAGTTTTACCAGAACAAAAAAAATCACTTAATGTCTTGAGGTTCTTGTTAAATATGCACGAGGCGACTCAAAAAGTGCTTTTAAAAATCTAATTGTCCTCAGGGTTGTCAAAAAAAAAAGTCGACTTTTTACAGTAAGGTACCCTGGTTTCCTGCAGGCAAAATATACTGTAATGTATTGTCATATCTATTTAAATATAGATTGCAATGCATTTAAAATATACGCATATTTTGTACCACCCACTTCAAAAGCTATACATTGCAGAATACATGTGTGTGTTTGTACCATACTCGAGTCTTCAATATATATCGGGGTTAAATGTATATTTCTTATACTTTAGTTGGCAGTACAACAAATTGATACATTTTTAAAGCGCTCAAACTGGAGCATGCCTAATTTAAGGATCAATATTAATTTAATAAATTGGCACCCGGTGGTACCGTTTTAAATGAATCTCGTTCAAAAAAGACGCATGCCTTTCCCCCTGTGAGGTCTCCTGTGAGTGTCCCTCCTTGCACAGCCTGTGAGAGAGTAATTGTTGCCAGCAGGCATTTAAAAGCCAGAACGATGCACCAATTTCTGCACCATTGCTTGTTCAGTTGATGCCTCCTAATGGAGATGCTGCTGTTTACAGTAATGGGGACGATCTGGTTAAATGAGGCACTTCTTTCTTGGGAACCAGTTTCTTGAAGCCCGTCGTGACGGGATCAATGCAAACAGATGAAGGACGATAAAGGAGAGGTTTTGTTTGCGACCGGTCCTCTCCTTTAAATGATTCCTTCTGCAGAGAAAATATGTCCCTAAACAGCCTTAGCTGGGTCCGTGTCAAATATGATCAACAAAACTACGTGTCGTTTAGGGAACGAGTGATGCCAGGGGTAATTCAAAACAAAAAACATAGTCCTGAAAAACCTGTATTTTGACAAAGTGGCCCACGGTGCTCTGCACTTTGGACAAACCAGTCTTAAGAAAACCCAAACTTCACTTGCTTTATACTAATTGCATAGCATGGTGGTCCTCTAATGTTTTTTTAGGCTGTGGGCACAGCGTTGAGGACCTCCGGCATAGCTGTCCAACGACTCCAAACTGCGCCCGCCTGTACGTCAGTGTGTCACTCCCGCACATATCTGCAACAGCACAACAGTGAGTTAAAGGTGAACGAACCCAACAAACTTCACTGAACTGTTCACACCCGCAGGTTTGTTAAAAGGGAGCCTCCTAAAGTGTGGTCATGTTCCAACAATGCAGGTAAGCTGCCTTCTCAGCCCATGGGTTCCTCAGGGTATGGACAGTAGGGAGGTGAAGTATAAGCTGCAATTACTGCAGTTTAAATCCCAAGTTGAACCCGCAAGGCAGGGGGCAGAAATAGTGTCTCCCCAGGAACTCCCTGACCGCACGCACTCACTGATCCTGTTTTTATTATTTTAAAAAAATACTGCACCAACAAGGCAGGGTCTCTACAAACTTTCTTAAATGAGCCGGGCTCCCGAAGTTCACTACGTTGCAATCTCAGTGTAGTAAAGTCTCTTTCAGGTGGGAAAATCTTCAAAAAAACAAAATCGAAAAAATGCCTCTGCATGGGTTTATGTCTAATATGTGTAAAATCCACACTCGTACCTTCATCTCAAGCCCTGGGAACACGAAACCACTTTCTCAGGAACAGCGGCTTGAAACCTGGTTCCAGGAGACCTAGTTTGAGGCAACTTTGCTGTATCAAATCAAAGTGTCCCCTCGTGTGCCGTGCAGTGGCCTGAAACCTACCTTCTCCTGAAACCACGTTCCAAGCCACAGAGAGGCTTCATGTTCCCTCAGCTTTAGTGGAACCATAAAGAGATCTTTCACACTATCAATTTTTGAGGTGGAGTCTACATCACCCAGTGATTTTATAAGTATGTAAATCAAAACCTTAACACTGAAGACAAGGAGAAACACTTTTAGTTGAAATGTTTGCCGTTTTGAATTTATTCCGCTGCTTTTAAGTATTTCTCAATTCATTCAAAATCAGGATTTGGTAGTCCTTGAGTGTAGCCCTAGTGTTTCCGTAATGTGGCTGCACATACTGTGCCCCCATCGGGGGCAGGATCTCACCGTCTCCCCTCCGGTCTTGTGAAGGGTGACGTCTTTTGTCAAGTTTCATTTTCTGGCTGGCCAGCAGACGAGGCCTGTCAATATGCTCTGACGTCCACCGAGTAAACACTTCAAAGTCATCACAAGCCGACCCAGAAGCCAGTAATGAGAAGAAGTCATCCAGGCTTGTCTGATTGATCAATGTGAGGTGTGGAAGAGCCCCTGGAGGTGACCATATCAAACGAGACAGCTTGGGGGTGGATTATTCCAAACTGAAAGGGAATGGGGGGGGGGCAATATGAAAGATCTAGCCTGTGTAGGTTTTTAAAGTACAACACTATTGGTCCTATATTCTGTCTGATTGCAGTCGGACCATTTGAGTGAATCTGACCTACAGCACATGTAGCTGTGGCAACTTCTAAATCATGCACACCTGCACTAAAATAACAAACTCGCAGACTCCTCAGTGAGACCAGTGATTTAATATCACCAGTTCAAGTACAGGAATGGAAAGAAGCCTCCCATTGCAGAGCAGTTTGATCCAATCCTGGTTTTGCTATGGGTTTCCCCTCAGACACACCTGAGCTTGTTACCTGTACACTGTGGTGTATCAAGCTTGTAGTAAAACATGGAATGGGTGAAACTGCTGTGCCTTTAATGACAGCCCAGGGGCAAATCTGCAACCAAGGTTTGAAGCACCTGTCTAGAGAGAGAGAGGGAGGGAGGGGGTGGGGGTGGTAGAAAAAATCCATTCTTGAGTAAAATAGTCTTTGCTGGTTTATTGAGGTTTTAGGAACAGAAATCAGTGGAGAGCCAAAGTGCGGCAGGGTCCCTGGGTACCGACGCTGTCGAGGAAACATGTTGTCCCTCTGAAGATTGTTGATGCCAATGAATGCCAGATCAATGCTTTTCTAAAAGCACGTATTGATCAGCCTCCGTGCGTCTAATGAGTTCAGCAGCGCAAGAGGGACCAGTGGAATAGGAAACAAACAGGTTGTTGAGCCCTCCTGCTGTAATCCGAGGGGTGACTGGAACAGGAGATCAATAGACTCCTTTGCTGGATACATCAGAAACCGCGCTGGCGTATCAGTCGGACATCCTTAATGGAATGTGTGGAGCTTTACAGAGTGAACGAAGCGAGCTGCGTTTCGGACAGTGGAGTCGTGCCAGGTTTTATGATGGGCTTCAGACACACCTGAGCTTCTCTCCTTTAGACTGCGGCTAATTCAGCTCCTGTCAAAACCCGGCAGGGATCAGACTGCTCGGCAACGGGAGTCAGAGACAACAAGCAGGCATGTGTCTTGGCTAATGCCTTCATCTGTGTTCTTCCAGGTTCTCTCTCCCTATGTCGGAGTTATAATTGAACGCCTGCAGGCACAGTAAAGCAGTGGATTATTTCACAGATCCAGCACTTTGCGGTCTATTTTAATGATCTTAACAGTGGTGCAACTTAATACAGCCACTCTGAAAAGGCTATATCTGCTGCTTGTGTATGTACTGCAGTAATGTTAATAAGCTGAATCAATAAATCGCATCTGGGGCAAAACAACCTCCATTGGATTACTACAGTCAAAGAGCGGTGGTATTAAGATCCGCCACTGTTTAGATCATTAAAATAGCACCTACAGAAAGGATGTTTAAACCCAACAAGTTCCTCGGGGAGGGCCGTGGGTTTGTAAGACACTCAGAAGGCAGGGTTAAGTTAAACCCTTATTGCACAGGGAAATCCACGGTGATTGTGAATTAAAGGAAAGAACACAGAAAATGTGTCCCACAAAGCCTAAAGGGATTGGAGCCTCAGGTTACCTGCAGTCTTTCAAGACAGAATCTCATTATCTGGAAACGATTCCTCTTTCATCACCTTGTTACTTTTTCTTTTCTTTTTTCAAACGATTTCTGAAGGGGAGGGATTTAAAAAGCGCTTTCCTAACCCTGAAAGAAAATCCAGCTGTTTTTTTTTTTCATCTGCCCAGAACTGAGCTGCTGCAATAAAATGACATCAATCTGCAAACTCCTGAAGCATCTGTCTTCCGCCCCACGCTGTGTTTAGATGAATGACTGTACGCATTAGTTACGTTACTTTTAAAGATACCAGCGCACTGTGCTGTTCTGCAGTCTGTTAGCAAGAGCAAAAACTCAGATGCATACATGCCAACAGTCCCTATATGGTCGGGACAGTCCCGATTTTCCTAGCAAATGTCCCGCGTCCCGATGCATAGGAAGAAAGTCTCCATATTTACCCATAGAAAAAAATTCATTTATTCTGCACAGTAGAGTTAGTGCAAACCACACGCTGTGCTCTCTGTGCGGCTCTGCAGATCACTAACTTATACAACGGTAAGAACGCTTCTTTGTGTCTATTTTTACAGTCATGATGGTCGTGTTGAGTTGGGGGGGATACTTCCTATTATATGATGAGTGCTTTTTTGCGTATGATGTCATTGCCAGCATTAAAGAGAAATGAGTTTTGTGAAGCAATCTGTGTGGTAGGCTGTGCTTGCCTGGCTGAAGTGGTGAAGGATGTTAACGGATCATGCTTTGAGCCTAATTCTATTAGTGAGATAATTACTGGGTAGGTTCTTGCAATCATCATTAGGGTGTATTAAAATAGCCAGTGTGTTAAAAGGAAGAGACTCATCACTGTAACTAGATAAAAGCGGAAGGCAATGGACTCTCCAATGTGGAGAAAAGCCAGGGCAAGTCATGCAAGCGTGGTTCGAATCCCGTCAGCACAGAGTTTTCCGCCAGCCAAGAATCAAGTTTTGAGATGAGGAGCTACTCAGAACCCGGATGAGCGCTGATGGGCAGACAGGTCTCCTCTCGCTCAGAAATTGACTTCCACATATGTTCTTCCTTCAGGGACATATCAAGGTATGTATTTGGGCGTTTCAAGAAATTAATCTAAAACGTGCCCGTGTTTTTATCCTGCAAAAACAATAAAGCAGCGAATTCCGCTTCTTAACGAGATTTCCATTTCTGACAGCAGCTGGGAGTTTGGTAATCCATTAATAAATGTGGTCCGAGGCGTTCTGTTCCACTTCCAGAGCCACTGAGCGCTGCATCTAATCCTGTTACTGAGGCATTGGATATGTGAAGCCCATAAAGATTATTCCTTCAGAGCAGAGAATGGAGCTGATGAGGTAGACAGCGATGTAATGAGATTCTGGTGGAAGCTACAGTGAATCGGCTTTTGTGATTAAATGGGATCTCCAGTAAAACTCTGCTGTCTCGCAATCAATACTTATTGAATGTTTCCCGAAAAAAAAAAACTCAGCAAACTAATGATTATGCTCACAACAGAGCGTTTCCTATGCACAGAACAATTACAGTAAGTGTATTTACAAGGGAGTCAGTCCAGGAGGGGGTTGGTGTGGCGAGAGTACTGCTGTGGTGGGAAACCTCAAACTACATTTATTTGTGGTTCTATAAAAACAAATGCAAGTCATTATCAAGGTTTTAAATCTCGTGCGCTATTCATAAAAAGTTTATCGGACTGAAATGCAATCCGCAGTGTTGTTTCTGAGGTGCCGTTTATTATGAGAAACATAATTAATCGCAGCTTGAACACCAGATCACATCCATTTTGAAAGAATTCACTTCTAGAACGATGCACAGGGAGTTACACACCAAGGCTTGCTTGCTTAGTTGTTGCTTGCTTGTCTCTAGTTTAAAAATCTCAACTTTTCAACTACGTAAAAAAAAAAAAAACATATCAAACTAATGCTGGCTCTCATTTACAGCAGAAGCGTGTTCTAAGATATGTGTTTTTTTTTTTTTTTTAAAACCCTACAGGTTATTGAAAATGATCTTTCCATGCCTCGCCTCCCACACACACGCCTACGAAGGCTCAGCTTAAGTGAGGGCTGGAAATGACAAGCTACATTACTGACCATTTGCTTTATGACTCATTATGAGCTTTGAACAGCAATTTGATTGCTTTAATGAATCCGCTTTTTCGTTCCTGTGCCCGAAATAGCTGTGCGTTTGAATTAACTAACAATTCCAGGATGATGGATGAAGGCACTTCAGCGGGTCTAAAAGGGACCTCCATTGCCAGAGCCCCTGCACATTATGCCTCCTCGTTACCCTAGCAACTAATCGAAGTTAAACAGCTGAATATGTCGGTATCCACGCAGTGCAAATACAATTTGCTTTGGAGCCAACTGAGCTCTTGAGTAGCGAGGCTCTTAATACAAGAGTCATTTGATTAAGATCCAGCCTTCATAGGGTCAAACAGGGGAAAGTCCAGGCATGCAAATTTCAAACTCCTTAGAAGCACCATCTAGGAAATAGTTATTAGGCTTTGCAAATGCATTTTGCACTTTTTTAAAATCAGAACTTGCGTTCCAAAGAGACAAAAGACTTCTAGATGTGTTTAAGTTACCTCAGACTGTCGGTACCCAAAGACTCCAGCGCAGTCAACGTTATCTCTATACCACCCTGCATTAAAAGACTTTGAGGAAACCGTCTTCTCAAACTGTGTGCGAGTCTTGTGTATTTTTGGCTTTAATAGTAAAATGACAGCTTTGATCTTAATATCGACGCGCTGGTGCTAAATACGTCTGCCGCTGTTTAGATCGACTGAATAGACCTTGATTTGTTTTACAATGAATGACTCGGGCAACCCGAGTTTCCCTTTGAGCAGAGCTGGAAAAGCGTGATTCATCAACTAGGAAAACCTGATGCTTTGCACAGAAACAGTCGTGATCAACACTTTGGGTTAGTTGCAGAGTGCATTACTGTTTTGGGGGAGACCATGCCTCTCTCAGTTGATTTTGGAGGAACAGATCCCAGCTTTTGAAAAGGTGCAGGTCCATCCATCTGGCTGTGCTTGGAGCAGAGGGTGATAAGTGATGAATTCATTCATTGCACCGCTGCCTCGGGCACCCTGCTCTGCTCCGGTCGCTCATTAACTGGTTAGTTCACAGCTGACCCATTGTAAACTACTTCCTAAATGATATATTACATTTTAGTCGCTGTCCTTTTATTTAACATGACTGAATGTGTAGTCAAAGTTGTGCGTACACATTAACCTACCATCCGTAATTAATCAATAATTTGTACCCTAATTAGCATTTTTGCATGCTAAAAAAAACTACTTCTGAGATTCAAAGAAGTGGATTACTTTTTTTTTTTACTGGACTTGTTTTGTGAACTGTAGGTCTCTCTTGTTGGCTGAAAGTGGGCAGGAGATTTCTTTTCTTTGCATCAACAGGTCAGCATTCTCCGGTTCTGACAGTTCCCATAGTAAGATGATAAAAACACAATCATTAAAACAAAAAATACGATAAAGAAACTAAAGGACCCAAGATGTACATGCGGTTGACATAATACAAAACATTTTAAATCCTCACACACACACACATGCAAGGAATTATATCGACATCCAAAGGTGGTGTAACTAATTAACTTCACAGAAGAATGTGCATCTGGGTTTCCTTACCAGACTGCAGCAGAAAACACAGTGATCTCAGCGAAGCAGGGCCTGCTTCCCAATAAGAATAGCCTTGTTGTGTATTTGGTGTTATCGATCTAATCTTTGAATCTCAAGCAGTTACTTACAAGATAGCGTCCGACAGACAGTATGGTGCAGGTGTGAGGCGAGGATCACCAATACTTCATAAATCATAAACATGCACAAGATCCACACGCTGAACACTTAAGTAAAAGAATTTGCTAAAGTGCCAGATTTATGCAGAAATACATTTATGCAGAAGTACAGACCAAAAGTGTTACAGTGCAGTGTGTGGAAACGTTTCATTCAGTTTAAGACCGTCCTCAATGTAATCTCCATGCAATATAGACCATCCGCATTGCTTCTCGCTGGTAAGGTGACCAGTAACTGTAGCCCAATTAAATACTTATGATTTGTTTAACTTTATGAAATAATTAACAAGCAGTATAATCTGCACTCTTACTGTCACAATGTAGGATTTTTTCATATGTTATTATTCATGTTCTTTGCTTTGTAAGCATCAGCTTCCTTTTTGCATTGTTTTTTATTAATGATCATACGGTGCCAAGTAAAAGAATGATCAAGCTGATCGACAGGAGTGATTTGAAGGCTAATTTTAAATATTTGTTTTAAAACCGAAATATCTTTTTGCAAAGGTTATCTCTGCCATCGATCTGACCCCCACCCCTAATGACCTGGCTAATGAAAACCAACCCGTGGCTGGAGTAACATCTATTGCTATTCATTCCTTCAACGCGCCTCCCTCTTTGCAGGCTCTGCTCGGTGGTGTTTGATGCCCACTCCTCTCTGAGCACGCCGTGTGTTTTCAATAAGGCCATGTTGCATTGCCTGTGCTGTTTCGTGCAGATCCAGTCCAGATTCACCCGGAGCTGGCAGTACAAGCTTCCTCTGACAACCCCCCCCTCCCCCCCCGGCTCAATGGAATTCATTGTATCTGGAATGTGTTTTATTTTAGGGTCCGCGATGCAACTGATAGCTTAATGACCCTACGAGTAGAAGAGAAAAAAAAATAAAAAGTGCAAATAAAATTCTCTACAGTTACTAAGCTATCTCCCCCCCCCCCCCCCCCCCCCAGAACCTGTGCTATTGAACTGGGTGTCACTCTGCAGGGACACATGCCTTTAATAGGCTGAGAAAGCAGGCAAGGTTTTAGGAGATGGTTAAAGAAAGGCTAATTATTATTAGGGTAGAGAAGGGGAGGGGAGTTGGGGGGGGGGGGGGGGGAGTGGGAGTGGGGGAGTTGGGGGGGGGGGGGGGGGAAGTCATGCAAATTCAATTGAAAAAATGATGTTTGTTGTAATCTGTGTGACACTTTGTAAAGGTGTGATGTTCATAATGTTGAAGTGTCTTTGTAAATGCTGACTGTAGCAATCTGCAGTAAGAGAGGGGAATCCAGAGCGGGCATGGTGTGGAGTTGCAAGGTGGAAAAGCACAGAGAACTATACATGGTGATCCGTGGAAGAAAGCGTGCAAAGTGATCAGGGTAAAGCAAGCAGCTGTACTGTGGTAATCCGGGTTATTAGAGGGGATTTTGCTTTTAAGAGTAATCTAATCACATTCAGTATAGGGGAGTCCCAGGACAGGCAGGCACACACACTGCAGCACTTTTTATTTTTTTATTAGCAGACATTAATTGTCAGGCTAAAATGTCTGTTACCTCTTAAAACACATGCATGTTGCAGAGTACAAAAACATGCATTGTTTATACTGCATGCACCATAGCATGGTTTAGTATGGTGTACTTTAGTATGATGAATAGAAATCAAAGGAATTTATATAGAATAGAGCCATTGAAATATTCTCTAAACATCTTTTTGACCATTTACAAACACTCTTGTCTTGTTATCTTAAAAGAAATTCATATAAAAAGCATGATCATTAAAAATCTCCTTTTTCGAGGAAGGTGGCTGGGTGGCATGAATCTTTTATTTAATTTTTTTTTTTATGAAGGTTGAGAACCCACCACCACCTTGAACTCTGTCACTGAAAACAGTTTCTATAGCAACCGCACAGCAGCAGAGCAATATCAAAACACAACCGGGTACAGAGCATTTAAGTGAAGGAATCTGTCACCCTTAAAGCTTTAACACTGTAATATATGTGTGTGTGTTTATGTATAATGTTTGAACGGACATTTGAACATATGACATTTGAACTGCAAAATCACCTGCAACACGAAGTCTGTTTTGAATAGCAATCCACTATAGAGGACAGACCTGAAGGGACACTGCAGAGGTCAAGGCACAATACAGCCAGAAACCAGACGAGGAAGTCTAGTTAAAAGTGTTGTGTAGCCTCACAAGTATATTTGACCCTGTCACCCTTGTGTTAGGATGCAGTGCCTGGGCGAGTGTTACATTGCCTCCTTCCTCTCCCTGGTTTGTTAAGGAGCGTGCCTGTGAAGGAGCTGTCAGCTGAAAGATGAAGAATCGCGGCTGCACCCCCCCCCCCCTTCAGCTGCAATAACTGAGCACAGCTGGAAAAAGGCATGAGCAATTTCCCATTTATCATTTCAGCAAGCAGCGTGTCACATTCTGTACCTCCCAGCACGTCGCTCCGCAGTGCCAGCAGCGAGCAAGCTGCTATGTAACGGGCGCGCCGCTCTGCATTCGTTCACGGCAGGAGAGCTCAGAATGGGAAAAACTGATGCCTACTTCAATCCCTAAAAGATATCCACAAAAACAACCCCGCTTCTGTCTCCTCCGGCTCTCTGCCTTCATCGGAAGCCCCACAGAAAAACCTGGAATGGCTCAAAGTGCAATACAATTGGAGTCTTTAATTATACTGCTTTTATGTTCCTAGGTATTCAGCATTGTGCTTTCTGATAACATTCCCATTGATAAAGAGGCGACGAATTATTGAACAGCAGATTGATTTTTTTTTTTGACAGTTGATCATTACCAACAACTTTTTTTTTTTTTTAAGCTGACAGCTCGGTCGATAACTGATGGGTTTTGTTGGGGGGGGGGGGGGGGGGGGGTAGAAAAACGACCATCATTGTTGAGCTTTCATTAGCTATTAGTATGGTATGCCTGGATTAAGAGACGGACAATAACAGGACTTGAACACATAGGATCATTTAGTTTCCAACACTGCTTTCTGTGTGGGAGGATTATCTGCAGGATTTTTGGTACAATATTGTTTTTAATGCATTCTTTTCATGCATTGGTGCATCTCCAAAGCCCTTTATAACTAATTGAGTGTGACGAGATACAGTTTAGAAAGGTAGTTTCAGCTACAGGGGCACAAAAAACACATGTGATGGATCCCCTGTGACACCCAGTAGAGGCTCTACTGTGGGTAGAGCAGGATGAATCATGCCATCCGGAGTTCACCAATTCGAATCCTGGTCATGCCAAGTTGCTACATTGGCCTCATGGCTCTGGGACTTCAGACAGCGACCCCTACTGGTCCCACAAGTCCGAGCAGAGACTGATGAATTTGGGTTAAATCACGTGTCTGTCATTGTAGCCTTGATCCCCAGACGAAAGCTGACGGGCATGTGCAGGTTGTGTGAGTGACTGCGGTAATCATTTGACAGACAGCAATTATGATCATTTGCTCTGATTACGATGATCAGAAGGTTTCTAATGCTGGTGCTGGTTTGTTTAATTTCCCCCTTCTAATGTGTAAACACATTAAAACTAATTGTCTTAACGATGGGTAATTACTAACAGAGAGAGAGAAATCGTACAGTCTGACTGGGATGAGAGGGTATTGCTTAAAAGGTGAATTTGTAATAGTGTTGGATGAACTGAGAATCTGAAAATTATACTTCAAGGAGCATTTACCAAGGTTTTGAAATCTATTTTCTTAGCTCTTTTTAGCGCCAGCAATATTATCGCTAGAAGTCCCCCTTTTTTCCTGTTAAAAGCCTTTTGTCTGCAGTACTGTGACCTACAGCAAAGGTAGCAGGAGGCAGCAGTTTATCAATGCATTTGATGTATTTGCATATCCTCAACATTCTCAGCAAAAAGCATGCGGGGGAAGAAGTGATATTAAAGCTAATAATAAAATGAAAGCAATGGTTTTGAAAGCATTGGTTAGCACTTCTTTTAAATCGGATCATTAAAAAACAAAAATGTAACTTGACATTTATCCCTCACGTACGTTTTCAAAGAGCATCACACGTAGGAACACGCTTTTGACATTAAAGGGTCAAACAATGTGTTCTGCCTGGTCGCGCACTTCACAGCTCCATTACACCACTACCATACCCCTGCGCTACTCAAGATTTCATACAGGGATAGAAATAAGACTCTGATTGCATCGCAGTTAGATCCATTCCTGGTTTTACAATGCGTCTAAGACGACACACCTGAGCCTGTTACCTGTACACTGTGGCTAAAATCAAGCACATACGAAGACCTGGAATGGGTGAAACTGCTATGCAATAGGAATCTCGTTTCCATCCCTGTCACAGCAGCCCTGTTATAATTGAAAGCATGAAGCTCCCTGGTTAGAACACTAGTGAAGAGACCGGATATAATCAGAATGCAATGGTGCTGTGTGGCTGTACTGCATCATTGCTAGGTTGCTCTATAATGAGAGAGCCCTGTACTGTGCTTCTGCAAGCTGCACAAAGAATCATTTGACCTGAAACAATTCCAGCGACCCAGTTAAACAGGTCAAGCGCTGTCGCAAAGTCATTCCTTATTGAAACCCGACTTCGTGCGACCTCGCACAAGCAGCCCTGACTCTAAAAATATCAATCCAGGGTTTTGGCAATTGGACATGAATCCTTTCACCTTCAGGGTCACCAGCTCAATCGCAGTAGCTGTCTCAACGTGATTTGAAGCTCAGCTGTCCTTTTGCACGCGGTCGTTTTAATACCATTTGTAACACGACTGGAGCAATTGGGCGATTTGTTTTTAATTATAAATCCTGTTCGATTTGGTATGCAACCATTTGTGATTTACATTTGTGCTCAGTACGTAATCTGTTGAATGCTTTGGTGTTTTGCATCGTACAGCAACCTTTTTATTTAAGAGGTATATAAACCGCTGCGGGTTTAGGTGCAAGGTGTGTGCTTGGTGGTCTCACAGCTGGACAGCAGTGTAATCCACATCACAAATCCAACACAGAATGGCACGCAATGCAGAACACGGAGCCTTGCACTGTCACAGCGGGAGCGATCGCGACTCAAATAGAGAAGACCTCATTCCCCCAGTGTTGCTGAACCCAAACAGCAATGCAAAACAGTGAAGGCACTTACTGAGGGTCAAAAATAACAACATTAATGTCAATGCTATATACAGTGTAATCTTGCAGCACAGCTATGCTCTTCCCATCGTCGTGAGTGGCAGCTGCATACATTCTATCCACGGAATGCTGACATTCCACAATTCTAAAAGGAAACGCTCCGCAGTGAGCAGTATTCCGCCCGGCTGCATCTGGCCCTGTTTGTCACTGTTCAGAAGTGATGAGGTGAACACGAGGAGCACAGAAATAACACGACCTGGAGAAGCTCAGAACGTTCCTGCGATGCTTCATTTCTGCACCAGCTTTCTAGTTTTGAAACTCTTAGCGTCTGATTAAATCCAGCGGTCCGGACTCTGAAACACTCTGCGGTGTGTCCACGGCAGCGTTGCTTCACAGTCTGCTTTTAGCTGTTGTGTGTCCAGTTCATGTTGTGTAATTTGTAATGAGCTGAACACCCGTGTTCTTGAGTTACACAGACTCCGCTCTCAGATTACTTACTTGTCCTCAGCCCTGTTTTTTCTCAACGGCTAAAACAGCTGATGCGTTATGTGACTGAGACCCACATGGGAGAAACAAATAAATTTCATTTAAAAACGCGAGATGAGTTGCAGTATTGAGAACTGGCATATTTCAAATCAAAGCACATTTTCATAATGTCATTTCATAATTTACACAAACTTAAAAGAAAAGGGATTGCTTTTAATGACTGTTTAATAACAATACCAACAATAATACAGGGACGGAAGAAGACTCCCACCCTCCTTCTCCCTCCACTCCCCCTATCTATCTCTCTCTCTCTCTCTCTCTCTCTCTCTCTCTCTTCCTCCTCCACTCCCCCTATCTCTCTCTCTCTCTCTCTCTCTCTCTCTCTCTCTTCCTCCTCCACTCCCCCTATCTCTCTCTCTCTCCCCCTCCTCCACTCCCCCTATCTCTCTCTCTCTCTCTCTCTCTTCCTCCTCCACTCCCCCATCTATCTCTCCCTCCTCTCCCCATCTCTCTCTCTCTCTTCCTCCCTCCTCCTCCCTCCACTCCCCCTATCTATCTCTCTCTCCCCTCCTCCTCCACTCATCCCATCTATCTCTCTCTCTCTCCCCATCTCTCCCTGTACCGCACGTGCTGTGTTTGATGTCACCACCAGCTCTTTACCGTGTCGGGGGTCAAGGTTCAAACACATTTTCTACTGTTTGGAGAAACATTTCAACAGTCCCACCCGAGCAAGCGACGTCGGTGGCTCACTTACTAGGGAGTCCACCCCCACACTCTGGTCTTTCTGAAACGTGGAGCTGTCCCCTTGAAATCCAGGATTCATCTGGAGATAATGGCCAGGGGTACTTGGATCTCCCCGCCACTGTTTTTATTTACGTTAGAAGTTTATTCTCTGTCTTCAAAGCACTTTTAACCTAAGAGAATGTTAGAGAATGCTAGAGTTCAATAGTGTTTAAACATTCCTTTTTACATTTTTTTTTTTTAATCTTTAATGTGGGACTGTGCATTACCTTTTCAGTTTAGTTTCCAGAATATTGAAATGCGTGAAGCTGGCGGTGGATCGGTTTTAAATTATTAATGCATGTATGAATATTTTATGTTTTTTTTTATCAAAATTGACAAAAAGAAGAAACCTGTTTTTTTTTTTTTTCATTTACTATCTTCTTGCTTGAATTGCCTCTCCCAGCCCCCTCACCTCCCCAAATGGTGGTAAAATGTTGTCGTTTTTTCCAGCAGTGTGTCTGTGTGATTTATTTGTCCCTAATAAACCCAGTGGCCCTGCACATCCATTCCATTAGAGGTGCTACGTTTACAAGTCATTATGCCCATTTCTGCATCGCTGATCATCCTTATTATATCCGATTTCTGTATTCCAGTTGACTTCCATTTCCACAGCGGGTGGAAGCAGCTGGAACCATCACTGTGACATTAGAATTCAGAATAAATATATACATAAAATAGAACAGAATGCAAAATAACAACCTGGATTAATTACTGCTTGGCGGTAACGGATGCTGTTGCAGGGATAGTAGGGTCTGAATTGATTCTGATTTTCTACCAGTTACTTCTAAATGTTTCACAATATATCAGACTTCTGCAATGCCAGGATTTGCACAGCTGTGGCCAAATGTTTTGCATCAACCCTATAGAACTAGTTTTGCTTCATAAAGTCGAATGAAACCTGCTGAATAATGTTACGTTAACACATTGAATGGCATACCTCTTTGTAGTTTGCCATATACATAAAGAAAAACTGACAAATTTAAAAATTTGACATTTTGAAATCTAACATGAAATACTGTACTACTATTATATCTTCCAGTAGACTTTTTTTTTTTGCAGTATCATTTAGTAGTTTTTTTTTTGATTAAATGATGAAGGATCTAAATTGTGTTTATACATTTTTTTATTTTTGATTGTCTCAATCCTAAAATTCTCAGTTTTACTTATTTAGAGTGAACAGCATCATACACAACCCTGGGGGGGGGTAGGGGGTTGGGGGGGGTTGGGGGGGGCTGAATCAATGTAGCTGATTTGCTGAAGTCAGCACACACACAAAGAGAGAAAGAAACTGAACAATAGTCAATGTGCATTTCAATAGCTTCATTTAAGGAACCCCTTTCAATTCTTTATTTGTAACTCGGAAGGCAAAAAAAGTCTTCCCGCCGTGATAAACAGAAGAGAAGTGATGAATCGGCGCAATGGTAGTCAACATTGGGGGGGGGGAATCCTTTCAGCCCTTTACTTAACCTAGAAGGACTGTTAGAGTGCTTGAGTCTCGCTTGCATTGCATGTGCAGCAAAACACCAAGCAGTAAAGCAGGGACTTGTATTCCTGCAGTGTGTCTGACTCCCCCAGTAATGTTCATGAACACCTCAAACAATTTTCCTTGCTGTCTGTTTGCTGTGGGGTGTTTCTATAGTTAAGGCTACAGTGCAGGAACGTAGCAGTTGTTGACAGTCCAGGTCGTTTGCATTCCCCCAAAGGTGTTATTTTATCAGTAGGGACACAAGCTTGCATTCTCCTGAAGAATCAAATTCAATAAAATAATGTTCTTGACTGGAACAAACGTCAGGTGGATAATTTGGTTTCATTCCATTCTCGAACACGTGAAACCAGCCCACTGTGCACGCTCCTGTTTTTAAAAATCAGGGGTTTGCTCGCCAGTACTGTACACATCGCCAGCCTCCGCTGTCACCCAGATCCTATTAAAGGAGCCTGAATCACTCTGTAACATCGCGGGATCACCTTTTCAAATGTGTCTTTGTCCTAGGCTTTCAACACCTGGGGACAATTCGCAGCAAACAAGCCCCTTCTAAATGGGGCCAGTGTGTTCTGCTTGGCCGTGCATACTGGGTGGGTTATGTGTGTGTTGGAGGCTTGTTGTAAATTATTTGGGCTAAACAATGACTCCCCTTAGAGAATAAGGAAAACAAGCATTCCTCTTTTTAATGACCGCGGAAAAACCAGCTAAAACCAAAGCCGTGTTCTGGGCTTCACATCCATACCGATTACACTCTCCATAGCGCTTTGAAATGCTGAAAAGAAACTTAAATTCAATGACAGACGTTTCGACTAGAAGTCTGTCTTTTGAATTGAAAAAAAAGACGTTGGGAATTGAAATGTCTTGCGTTTCTTTCATTTGTTTGTTTGTTTGTTTTTCAGTTGTCGGCATCTCCTGCGTTTTGTCCATTGCTGGAATCGGGAATTACATGGGTTAATGCGACACGTTTTCTTAAGGGATGTTAGCGTTACGATTTAATATCGGGTTCTTAAAAAGGTCTTGAATGATGTCTGAATAGCCTTGCTGGTTTTGTTAGTTGTGAAACCCAGGTGCGTGGCTTCACACTACGGGGGATTGTGATCCAGTCCGGGAGTGCCCGTGAGGAGCCACACTTTTGCCCGACCCTGTGGTCCATGTTTCCATTACACTGTGATACCATTTACGCCTGTAACTTTTAATTAAAAAAAAAAAAAAAAAACTAAAAGTATAACATTGTGCGTAACGCTCCCCAGGGAGTCCTCCCATTACAAGGAGCTTTGAGCACGGCAGTCAATAGGAGTCGATATTACAGCTCTTTAAATCTGTCCACTGGGCCGGCTGAATTAAAACTGCTCAATGATTTTACATGACGTGCTTGGGTGACTTCTGAGTCAGAACCAAGACGCACACACACATAACACGCACATACACACACATAACACGCACACACACACATATATATATTTACAAATCTTTAACTTATGAATTATTTACAATTTATTTTTAAATCATTTTGATCATTTAATGAACTGTTCTAGAGAATTCTACTGGGTGAGGATCCAACGGGATCCTCATCTACCACTAGAAATAACAGAGATGAATGAATAGTAATTGAGAACTCTTTAATTAGCTATAGTGATTTTTTTTTTTCAGTTTATCAATTACGCTTCATTTATATAGGAATTGTATTATCTGGTTACATTGTTTTAACACTTTACAATAACTGTAGAGAATTAAAACGTAGAGATGACCTCAAGTCATATTTCCAATCCAGCTCCGGCAGTAATGAATTATAAACGCATTTGTGTCACGGATCAGTCGCCTTCCACATTACTCCAACGAAACTGCCGCTTGTCTTTTTAGCAGTGCGTTTGAAATGAATGTAAAACAGCAACAATCAAGACACACATTACTTAATATCTAACCCAAGGACTATAGAAATGGGATCTTAATGTCAACTCTAAACACAAGCGACCTGCGCTGGAACGGGATAGCTGTAGCTGTGTGAGGCTATGGTTGAGCAAAATGATTGTCAGACGGAGAGGGCAACGTAAGTGGCGTCAAAGAAAGACTCAACTTGGCTGGGTAGCTTCACCTCTCTCCTCCTCTCCCCCTCGTTGTTTTGGAAAGGTGATCGTCAGTGTGTGACAGATGTCCTAGCGCTATTGTGTTTTTTTTTTTTTTTAATAACACTGAGCCCCCTTCCTTCACCACATAGAAGAAACCTACCCTCGCGTCACAGCTTGGAGACGGAAAGCCCGCAAACTGATCAGCGCCGGGGCTAAATGTCAAACTCGGCTCACAGCAGGCTTTCAATTGCGGGCTTAAAACTGAAGACCTCCCCTCCTCTACTCTTTGGCTTCCCACATCTAAACAAGCAGAACACAGCGCTTTATATCCGAAATATAATTTACATACATTTTAAATCCCTATATATTTAGTAGTTTAATTCTCAATTGTGCCCATCTTCAGTTGAACTGTATTATAATAGATTGATGGGTACATTGGTTTTTAATAAGTATGAGATTTATTTATTTTAGAATAAATATATACACCCAAAGGTGATTTAAAAAACATATTTTGGGTGAACTGGAATTTCTATAAATTTGTGACCCATGCCCTGTCTTTTAATTTAGATTAGAATACCCATTTTTCTTGGGTCTTTCAAAGAATTATTTTATTCGAATCAAACTTTTTTGTATGCAGGAAAACCGACTTGCAGAGAATTCTACTGTGAGTCCTTCTGCAAAACCACTACCCAATCCTATACCAACATGGAGTATACTGTAGGGATAAATAGAACAAAAGTAATTGATAAAACTGACTCACTATTTTAATAAGCAGCTCATTCAAAATATTAATAGAGTTATCAGTTTATCAGTAACTTAATTATCTATAGTGTGTGTGTATATATATATATGCATATATATATATAATATGCATATATATATTTAATATATACAGTATATATATAGTGTGTGTGTTGTAAGGGTTTTTTTAATTTTGCAACACTTTCTACGGTATATATTTGTGTTTTATAATAATAAATATGATGCATGTACTGCTTTGTTGTGTTTTTCAGCCACACAGATATTAAATCATTTAGATTACAAACAGATTGTAGTTGAGGTTTAAAATAAATAATTTGATATCCAGTGGATTTGGAGAGTCTCGACTGAGCTAGCAGTCCGTGGCACTCCTGACCCGTGTGTGCGTGTGCAGCTGATGCATGCTGTGGAATGTGTACGTGTGGATACCTGTGAGGGGAGCAGTGCAGAGAGATGCGTTCCATACACCCTTCCTCTCTCGTCTGAGCTCATCCTGCTTCCTGCTGCTTATTAAGCATGCTTTCTTTCCCAGTGATTTCATGCAAGATCCAGGTCACTGGGGTGTGTGTTTTTTTTTTAATCATCAAAAATTCTACAGGATTTGCAAACGAGAGGAAATTAGAGAAGGGAGCGTCTGGCCTTGTATTAAAGCGTCTAATTGTATTAAAATTCCAGAGAGAAAATAAACCCTGCTGATGCTGGATGAGCCACGCAGTTACTCTTAAACAGATGCAAATCGAAGCAGACAGTATAATACGAGGCTAGCACACTGTACCAGCCTAGCCAACCTAAGAATGCTTCTTTGTGCTTCAGTGTGTTCTTGGGGGTGGGGAGCAGGAACAGGGTTTAAAGAGATTCTGATATTCTTCAAAATCTTAAACCGTGGTAATTGTTGCTGACAGCTAGGGCTTGTCAGATTCCTCTGGGTCGTCTCGCAGATCACTCCTGTTTTTATCCTTTCAATTTGTGATCCGCATCAGCCCGCTCCTGCTGCCAAAACCACTGGACTCCTCTGAGAGCGAGGCTGCAGCTGGGAGCGAAGTTCAAAAAATGATTTGCTTGATTTCGGATCAATAAGTCAATGCACTAAATGAATAGTTGTGCTCTGTGTTTGTGCGTTTGTGTGTTTGTGTGTTTGTGTGTGGGTGGGTGGGTGGGTGGGTGGGTGTGTTTGTGTGTGGGTGGGTGGGTTTGGGTGTTTTGGGCTAGGCACCTCCCAATACAGTAGCCTGTTTGTTTATTTAATCTGTGAACTAGGAAAAATATCCCGAAGGAGGATCATCTTCTTTACAAGGTCACCCCAAAGGGGGGCTGCCAGTGCAATTACACCCCCTCACATCAGGTGCTCATCGGAAATCACTCCAGATTGGTACACTTACAATCGATCTTGAAATATTCAAGACATGGGAAGAAAAACAATTACAGCTGGGAGTCCCAATATAGATATATTTCTCCTCCTGGTTTAAGCATTAAGGCTGTTATCAAGTTGTGCGAGATCTCATAGTGCCAGACTGTAACCCATGTCTCTTAGAACCTAGAAAAAAAAAATGTTAATAGAACAGTATTCAAAATGTACTGAGCGGCTCACGGCAGTCAGAGAAGTCGAACTAGCTCTTGCAAACCTGCAGCTGCTGGGAGCGCTCCAGTCTGTCTTGAAGCTGTGGAACGTGACTCAATGACGTTTCACTTACTGATTGTGTGAAGCATTATCCCGGGGAATTCCTGTACCTTTATCAGACAGGAGCCGTAATCTCATGGATGTCTGAATGTGTTCGTTTTGCATCGGGTTTTGTTCTGAAACCTATTCTGCGGTTTTTAAATCGCTGTCCTTTAATTATTTACCGTTGTTTTATTTAACCTGGGATTTGTTCTTCCACAATAGACGTTTTTGTATTGCCGCCCAGTTAAATATTCCAGCAGGTAAATGAAATATGAAAATATGAAAATACAGTAATGTCATTTTAAAAGTTAATGGTGTAATTTACACAAACTGGGGACCATATTCACAAAAAACCTAAGAAATGAAAGAGATTTTGCAAAACTTGATTGAATTAATCAAAATGAGTAAAAAAAAAAAATCCTTAACATACCATTCTTTAAAACACTCCTTACATTTTTGTGAATAAAGGAGTGCCTTATAATTATATAGCTCGTTTGTTCTTAAAGCCATTCCCTTTTGGGTTTGGGTACCACCTGTCAGTCAATCTCCCTGCGTTGTGACAGCTAGCACTCTAATTATATTACTGCTCTTTCCCTGCAATTCGCAATCCCATTAACTGCACATGCATTCCAGCTGGGCTAGCAGATAGACCAGTCCTTTAATCTAATTGATCCAGCGTGAGAGCTCCAGTGAGCAGGGTGCAGGGTGTCTGTCAGTGATTCGGGGATGTACTGTAGAGAGGATGCACACTGTGCAGAGTGGAAATGCAGATAGGATCAATGACAAAGAAGATGCAGTTAATCTGTAATTACATTAATTACAGTGTGACTAATCCTTTTCAAGGGAGTTTATACAGTAGCTGTGCCCTGACTGGCCCATGCAGTAGATAGATGCTACTGTACTTTATTGTGAGTGGGTCGCTCGTGGGACACAGGTTTACATTTGCATACTAATACTATACAAAGGATTGAAATCTTTTTCGAAGGTGGAAGAGATTTTGAAACCCCACACACAAGAACTAGCGGTACCACTAGTGAAGAAGGGTTGCAACTTTTACAGCCTGGGCATAGTTAGTTTGGCACTGAATACAATATCCAGTTCTTTTGAGTCCTTTGCAGATGCTTGGATGTGTAACTGTTGTCTGTGGACTGTGCTCCAAGCGCTCAAGGGGGATATTCAGACGTTTGTATATTGAGCCAACTGGAGCCTGTGTACACATTAATGTACATGTCTGTGATTTAATATCCCTGAAGTGTTATTCAGTTGAGCAGATCGAGGCTTTCTGTGGAAAATCAAAGGGGGGTAACGCGTCTGTAAGCACCAGAAATCAAGGAGCCTGATGTAGTGTCTGGTTTGGAGAATGTGGAAGTCCTTGTTCTATACAACTGAAATGCTCAGTATACAGGGAACTTGACAAGCCTGTGTAGACTTTTTATTCTATAAAAATAAGTTATTTGTAAAGGATTTTTTGGGTAGGCAGTGGGCAGAAAACGCTTGAGGTGCTGTGTCGTGGGTGGCTGGAGGTTTATTTATTTATTTTTTATGTGTTTAATCACAGGCTTCATCGCCCACTGTAGCACCAGGGTCCTCACAAATATGCAGCACCAGCCCCCAAGCGTACAGTTAGCAGCTGTTCCACACGGCGCGCTGCACTTGTGGGCGCGTGTAGGAGTGCGCCCTGCGGGGACGCCGCTGGCGTTGCTACCAGCTGACGGCAAACACATTGTTCTGAGTGGGGCGGCGTGGATTTGGAAAGCAAAACTGACCTGCGCTCCTCTCGGGTTGAAACAGTATCTGCGACTGATGGAAGAACAATTCCTCTGCTGCAGGTGATATGAACGCACTTCGTTTTCTGATGTTTAACATGGAAGATGAATGTAGAACTCTGGTGGGGTTCACCTGCGACACACTTGCAGTACCAGGGATGAGCGAAGACTCCTGTTGCATAGCAGTTTCACCCAGTCCAGGTTTTACTATGTGCTTGATTAGCCACAGTGTGTCTTTTTAAAATCCAAAGTAAAACGAGGAATGGATCAAACTGCTCTGCATGGGAGTCTTATCTCCATGCCTGGGGTAGTTCCTCCCAAAGTGGCATGCAACCCTCATCTCAAAACCCCTTTTGGTGGCCATATGTGGCATGTGATCGGGTGTTAATCCAAGCTCTGCGGACCTGTTAGCGTGAGTGCAAAGCTTACCTCCTTACACTCAACAAAACAAGATGCAATCTTAGCAATGTTGCAAAACCAGGTTTAGGTAGCAATTAAAATAACGTTCCCAGAGTCTGGCATTTTACATTGGCTTTCTGGAGGCAAACTTTGCAAACAGATTGAAAAGTGCTTTACAGAACAAGTGTCTGCAAGGTCCCATAGTCCAGTTCCTCCCCGCCTGCCTCCCTGCATGGGAAGCTCTATCTGAAGGATTGCGCCCTCTCGGTTCTCAGGGTCAAGTGCAAGGTCAAGGGGCAACGTGATTTACATGTGCACGGCTGCGGCAGGTGACAGTTCTTTCTCCTCTTCTTTATTCCTGGGATCAGGAATCATTTCCCCGGGACTGCCCAGACAGCTCATTTTCGGAGGGGGTGGTCCCGCTCCTGCACAGTTTATAACAGATGGGTGGAACCGAAGGCACAGGGGGGTCAAGTGGACAGCCCAAGGTAACAGAGTGTCACTTACCCTACTTGAGGTTTTTTTAAGCCTGTGAACTGCCTAAAGCTGTAAAAAAAAGAAAATGCTTTGAAAAAACTGCATCTTCACAATAGGGTGAGCAGTAATCAGTACAGGATCAATTGCATATGTAGCTTTTTTTCTCCCTGGCAATAATAATCTATTTAAGAAAGCTGTAATTCCTAAACCTGCTTTTGCCTTTCTCGTACACAGCTAGCTTGTTTCCTATTGCTAATGCTGTACGAATGATACTCTTGTAAAGAGAAGTAATGGCATATTAAATATTAAACTCTGCTAGCCTGGTCCAGGGTTTGCAAAAAGACTGCGCTGACTGTTTTCAAAGAACTGATCTGATAAGCCCCTGTCTAGTAACTGATCAGCGGCTGCATTATTGCATCCGGATATTGTACTGAACACGGACCCTTCTGTTCCCAAGCACAATGCTCTCCTCCCCGCGCAGCACCCACAGAAAAAGTGCCTTTTGTCTCCGAGCTTTGTTTAAACTTTATGATCTGCTTTTTGAACAGCAGCAACATTTTACTCTTATTATACCTCACCCAGGACCACCTCCTCCGATTTTCCCACCCCCCACATAAATCTGCTGCTTCTCTTGGGACTGACAGACCCCTCTGCTCTCTCCTGCCTCCCCTCTTTCTCCGAGTCTGTGGGGTTTGATTCACGCCCCAGGTTCTGAGTCGCTGGAGCCTGCCTCTCCTATTGTTTAAAGACTTATAGAATGGTTCCATTCATTAGCTGTGCAGATGCTGGTTGCACCCTCCAGGCAAACAGTGGGGGTCCGGTCCGAGCTAGCTGCAGGCACAGGGATCACAGTGAAACTCAATGTTCTTTTTTTAAATTATTTTGTGTGGATTGTTTTACGTTAAATTGCTTCTGTAATTGCCAGGATGTACCGTATACTCCAAAACGTGTTTTAAAATTCCACACCCCAAACAGAAAGGGATTAGCCCACGAGCCAATACTTTTAAAACGCTGCACAGAAACCAGGAGCAGAGGGGTAGGGCTGGAAGTGAAATGGGCTTAGGACAGAGAGTTGGAAATGCTTCTTTTCGCAGAGAGAAAGTGGTGAGGGTATGGAATGGGTTACCTAGCCTGTGCGGCTGAGTCTTTAAGACTCGCCCAAAGTTTTGAGATCAAGAATGACATTTGAATGAGGTTGCCTCGGCATGCAGAGGGCTGTATAACACTACATTTGGATCGGATACTGGGTGAGCACTGATGGCTCAAGTGGACTCGTTTTGTACATTTTCTTTTGTGCAAACGTGCTGAAATCGTACAGTGTGTTTTTATGAGGGTTAAACTGTTTCACCAAACTTGTTTCACTTTTGTGATCAACGGTGAGCAGCTAGTGCATAAACACACTGTGCCCCCCCAGTTCCCAGGTAGTGCTGCTCAGTATATAATCCCTCAACCGGTTTGATTGTTTCATGCTCTCATTGCCTGCTTTTTTATGATTTCAATCTTGCGTGCTTCTCTATAGCAACTGGGGGCTTCATAAACTGCCTTTTAGCTAAATTAGTTTGACACATTTAAGGTATCGGATTTTTTTAAAAAAGCACCAAACTGTATGAGTTTGCTTGTCACATTTTACTACCCTTGCTGCAAGGGACAGCTCCATAATGTTTAAGCATGAAAAGCAATCTTCATAAGAACAACACTGGTGTGATTTTTATCCTGCACAGATTTCCCGTTACATGCAATGCTGGTGCAGCAGCATTACTGTTGTGCAAACAAGACCCTTGGAAAATTCAGACGATCCGTCAGAAGCTGCTAAAACTGCCTTATTTTCAAAGCTTAGCAACTGATCTTAATCTCTGTTTTAATAAAGTTCTGGAGCTGAAAAAAGGGGAATCACACCTCCTGTGTGTAATTACTTACAACAACTGGGCAAAACCAACATTCTCTTCAGGTGAATGACAGAAGGGAAGCAGCTTTTTAAAATGCTTTTGATTATTAAAAGCGAGTAAATCCGCTCTCTGATGCAATGCAGTATGAAATGCAGTGTGATGTTTGTGTGGCTGGGCTGTGCGGTGCAGTTCACATACCGTGCTGTGAGCCGTGAGTGGAGAATACGAACCCGACCTGTCAATCAGGAGGCGCTGTGTGTTCTCCAGAGTGTCCCGCTGTCAGTCACGCTGGCTGAGGTGATTAGAGTGGAGTTCCATCACAATGCCCGTCATCGCGGGCCCCATTGTTCCTCTGCTGTGCTGGCTCCAAGGCTCGGGACCTTTCACTGCTCTGTCCAAGATTCCCACGTCAGGCCAATTTACCTGCCTGCTCTCCCAGCTCCCAGCCTCCTCGCTGCTGCCTGTCGACACGCCTGTGATGCCATTTCATTACATGACTTCATAACAGAAAGAACCCTTTTTCCTTTTAAATGGCTGATGGAAGGGTGCTCAGTGCTTTCGTAATGCACGCACACACACATTCCATTCACAAACTATAGAGTTGTTTGCATTGTTTTTTTAAATACCTTTAATGTAACTGCTTCAGGTTTTCCAGCATGGGACCACATACCCACACAGAGTACTGTACCAAGAGTCGCTACTGCAGATGGTATTTTAAACACTGTTATGCTCATTACCTCTTTCAGCACTGCAGTGCGCTCTAGTGGTATAGGAAAGAGAACTCCACTCAACACTGCAGAGCGCTCTAGCAATATAGGAAAGAGAACTCCACTCTCAACACTGCAGAGCGCTCTAGCAGTATAGGAAAGAGAACTCCCCTCTCAACACTGCAGAGCGCTCTAGTAGTATAGGAAAGAGAACTCCACTCTCAACACTGCAGAGCGCTCTAGCAGTATAGGAAAGAGAACTCCACTCTCAACACTGCAGAGCGCTCTAGCAGTATAGGAAAGAGAACTCCACTCTCAACACTGCAGAGCGCTCTAGCAGTATAGGAAAGAGAACTCCACTCTCAACACTGCAGAGCGCTCTAGCAGTATAGGAAAGAGAACTCCACTCTCAACACTGCAGAGCGCTCTAGCAGTATAGGAAAGAGAACTCCACTCTCAACACTGCAGAGCGCTCTAGCAGTATAGGAAAGAGAACTCCACTCTCAACACTGCAGAGCGCTCTAGCAGTATAGGAAAGAGAACTCCACTCTCAACACTGCAGAGCGCTCTAGCAGTATAGGAAAGAGAACTCCACTCTCAACACTGCAGAGCGCTCTAGCAGTATAGGAAAGAGAACTCCACTCTCAACACTGCAGAGCGCTCTAGTAGTATAGGAAGGCGAACTCCTCTCAACACTGCAGAGCGCTCTAGCAGTATAGGAAAGAGAACTCCACTCTCAACACTGCAGAGCGCTCTAGTAGTATAGGAAAGAGAACTCCACTCTCAGCACTGCAGAGCGCTCTAGCAGTATAGGAAAGAGAACTCCACTCTCAACACTGCAGAGCGCTCTAGCAGTATAGGAAAGAGAACTCCACTCTCAACACTGCAGAGCGCTCTAGCAGTATAGGAAAGAGAACTCCACTCTCAACACTGCAGAGCGCTCTAGTAGTATAGGAAAGAGAACTCCACTCTCAACACTGCAGAGCGCTCTAGCAGTATAGGAAAGAGAACTCCACTCTCAACACTGCAGAGCACTCTAGCAGTATAGGAAAGAGAACTCCACTCTCAACACTGCAGAGCGCTCTAGCAGTATAGGAAAGAGAACTCCACTCTCAGCACTGCAGAGCGCTTTAGCAGTATAGGAAAGAGAACTCCACTCTCAACACTGCAGAGCGCTCTAGCAGTATAGGAAAGAGAACTCCACTCTCAACACTGCAGAGCGCTCTAGCAGTATAGGAAAGAGAACTCCACTCTCAACACTGCAGAGCGCTCTAGCAGTATAGGAAAGAGAACTCCACTCTCAACACTGCAGAGCGCTCTAGCAGTATAGGAAAGAGAACTCTACTCTCAACACTGCAGAGCGCTCTAGTAGTATAGGAAAGAGAACTCCACTCTCAACACTGCACAGCGCTCTAGTAGTATAGGAAAGAGAACTCCCCTCTCAACACTGCAGAGCGCTCTAGCAGTATAGGAAAGAGAACTCCCCTCTCAACACTGCAGAGCGCTCTAGTAGTATAGGAAAGAGAACTCCACTCTCAACACTGCAGAGCGCTCTAGTAGTATAGGAAGGCGAACTCCTCTCAACACTGCAGAGCGCTCTAGCAGTATAGGAAAGAGAACTCCACTCTCAACACTGCAGAGCGCTCTAGTAATCTGGCTGCAAAGCAAGGCTGTTGTCATTCATTATAGAGCCTGCTGTCTGCAGGGCTTGCTCCTATGATAGCACACTTGTGTTCTGATACAGTGAGCATTGGCTAAGATCACTGTCCTACCTTTGCAGCGTGTCACATGAAATGGAAATGTTTGTGTGGAACGATTATTCCTAATAGGAGCCCCTGCGGTCCCCTTAGTGCAGTACCGCTGCATTGCCATTGAAGAACATTTGGTAGCTGCGTTTAAACCAAGTCCTTATATATGGATACTGGCCTCAAGTCAAGGTCCTTTACCTGATACTGTGCTGCCATCTAGTGGATATAATGCATTACAACAGCAGTTAACATCCTATGCAATGGACTGCTTTGTCACAATTGCATCGGCTTAATATCACTTGTTACCTTCTAGTGAGTCATATTAAATTAAAACAACAAAATTAATTTGTATTAAATACATAAGAAGCGAAGGTTATCGGTTAAATATTTATTTACGATGTTAAAAAATGCCAGCATATCTAGAAATACATTTCCGACTTCCTTGTTCGTTAGAGACAAAGTCTTAACTCTTTATTAAAATGTTTTCCCTTTTCTTTTTTGATTTGTTTTCTTCTGAAATGATTCGCTGTTCTACAGAATTTCTCTCTATGTACACCCCCCCCCGTCCTATAATAACAAAATAAACTGGATTCAGTTTGATTATTAACGTTCTTCTCTGTGCAGATGGCAGGATTGCAGTTGATTTGCAGATTACCTTTAGGACACTCTGTTGCAATGGCTCTCAACCCTTTTCTAACTGCAGGGATGGGAATAAGTCTCTCTGCACTGCAGCTTGATCTATTGTTTACTAGGAGTTTAATAACACACACCTGAGGTTGTTACCTGGGTGCTGGACGCGAGTGAGAGGCGAGGCAGGTGCAACAGGAAATAACAGGGGTTTGGACTTCGTTGGGGGTAAATTTAGGTTCATTTTACCTGTTAAACATGGAGTGGAGCGACCCTCCAGGACCGAGATTGGACCCCCACTCTCAACTCTACAGTTTGCTCGCAGATCTTACAGGCACAAATAATCAGCACTTCAATGCAGCTTTTGGATTGGTTTATTCGAGCACATGTAAGAATCGATTGGAATTGCTTCTCTCGTCGAGAGAGTGAACGTGTCTCTTTAATTTACACACACAGTGGTACAATAGGATGGTATTGCAGTTGACAGGTAAACACATTCACTTTAACAAACAGGTATCTAGTATCCACTGCGCTGTCTGAGCAGCTAGTTATGAGGCGCCACACGACAGCATCAACATGACAGTACAGCACAATTCACAGAGTAACCGCGTCTGAAATATTCTTCAAGCACATTACTTCACTTGTACATTTTCCCCAGTAATATACATTTAGGCCAGGCTTGTAAAATCTAGATTTAGGACATGGCTTCGGAGCGGTTTGAGAGAGACTTGCACTAAAAAATACATTGGTACAGTACAACACCTGCTTCTCTCTGCAAATCCAAATTTCAAAGTCTTGCATGGTTTACAGAACATGTGAACTTCTGGTTACACGACTAACAGAGCTTTTTAAAGACTTTTCTTTTTACAATAAAATACATTATTGATATAATACATATAACGTTTTTTTGTTTTCTTAAAACAAATTATATATAATCTCTATTTCTACACATTACTTACATTGCGCAAATTACTAAGAAATTATACACTAGAAAAAGTGCCTTCACTTTCCACTCACCCATTCTTTCCCAAAGCTCTTTTTTTAAAAATATATATTACATAAATTACATAAATTCAGCACTGAGGTGTTAAAATGGAAAGTGATTCTTAAGAACCCAGACTAATGCATTTTAAAGGTTTTGTTCCTATCAATAATATTCATAGTGCTGGATTGAGATTATTGCAATAATCACTGATGAAAGAGAATGGATTTTCTTACCCCAGCTAGACTAATGCATGCGTTCGCTCTTGGTGCCTTTTCTCGATACTGCGCTGTCGTAGTGTGTGCTTTGATAGCTTTTGTATTATTTTTTTATTAATTGGTCTTTTATCCAAAGCGACGTACAGAGACTAGGGGGTGAACTATGCATCTGCTGCAGAGTCGCTTCCAATAGGAGCTTGTTTGTTTTACATCTCATCCGAAGGACGGAGCACAAGGAGGTTAAGCGACTTGCTCAGGGTCACACACAGTGAGTCAGTGGCTGGGATTGAACCTGGAACCTCCTGGTAACAAGCCCCTTTCTCTAACCACTGGACCACCAAGCCTCCTTTCGTTGCGTTTACCATACAGTGCACGTCTTTTAGAAGTGAAGAAAATGTGGTGGTCAAACCTGTGCTTGCGATCGTGGCAGTTTGAATCGTGTTCTGGTGTAGTGCGACCTGGTTTTCATTGCTAGCATGTTTCCAGGTGTTAGGTAGTTGCTTCTAATCCAGTTGAGAGTGCGTCTCTTGTACACTCTATGCTTTGTCCGTCATAGAAACGGCGTAAGAGAAGGAGCACTCTCAACTTGATTCAAGGCAGCCACTGAACACTTGCAAACATACAAGTCACTAAATCTAAATTAAAAAAAAAAAAAAAAAAGACAAACCCTGATATTAACGTAGGTAATCTGTTTCTATAGAACCTGTTGTGGTTTAAATGTTCCGGATGCTTTGTGGTTGACGTTCTGAGTGCGTGATCTACCCTCCTCTGCTGTAGCTGCTACTAACAGGTTCCAATGGGGGGACGCAAGTTGTAATTCTGATTAGTCCTGAATCCCTTTTAAACGAAGCCCTGAACCATGTTCTCCATCCACACGAGGCTTAAAAACGTGTTGCAGATTGCCACTATTACTTAACAGCTTTCCCCCTGTGGACGAGAGAGTCTGCTGTATTACCAGCATTGCTTTGGTTCCGCTGGTGTGTGTTTTTAAAGGCGTTTCATAAATGTTTAGTGCACAACCCCTTCATGTAATTGACAATGGGGTTTGCAAAGTGACTTTTAAAGTATTATTGTTGGTTTTTTATTAATTATTTTTAATAAAGGTTTCCGTTTGGGTGAATGGCTCTAGTCGATGCTGATATATGGCTATACGACACCTTGCTTTGAGTTTTCAAGACCAGTCCCTGTTCAATAAAGTGCATAAACAAGACAACGTACGCATTAAATAAAAAGTGTGTAAGTGCTCCCTCGGCTGTGTCCTTCCCCTCCCAGTCTGACAGCTTCAGTAACAGACAGGATGCCGACGGACGTGTGAGAAGCAGAACTGGAAACGATCTCTCTCTCTCTCTCCAGCAAAGTTAAGGAGGGTGCAGACTGAGGTGTAGGAGATGAATTGCTCTCAAGATATAATTTTGCGAGAAATGGGATAAAATAGGCCAGCTATAGTAATATCACATTTCACAAACTAGATTAGAATAAAAATAAAAAATAAGTTTTATTATTCGGTGCCTAAATAAATAAATTAATAAATACATAAACAATTAAAACAAATTTAAAATATTAAGAAACGTAATAAATTATATAAAAAAAACCCCTGCTAATTAACTATTAAATTTCCAAACAACATTGTTTTTCTTACATTCAAAATTTCTTAAAGAATGAATATTTTGTAACGCATTATAACGGACTGCGGTGTAATTAACACAACTCTGCTGTTATCATAAGAATGGTTTTAAATCTGGTCCGTGTGTCGGAGGGGAACCCTGCTCCCTGCTACAGTGGGGGGGGGTCTCTTGACTGCCCAGTGATACAGTTGAGAGGTCGCCCTGCTTTGTCGTGTCTTTGCAGAGTCTGCTGGCACAGAGTGCTGAAGGTCTTCCCTGAGTCACCATGCTGTGTTCATGAACATCTTCACAGCCAAGTACTCAGTTTCAAACATTCCTGCAAGAGAGAACGAGGAGGGAGGGAACACAAGAAATGAATTCCTTAACCAACACTCATAAAGTGGGGCAAAGCTGCTGGACTTCCAGTGGACGCTTTGCAATAATCCTAACCTCGGTTCAGATGTGTGAATACATGAACAGGCTCACAGACGGTAAACCTAAATTATAAGCTTCTGTGTCTGCAGAAATGCTAAGCCTTGGTGTCCTGTGCCTACATAACTTCTTCACCAAGAGTGGAAGAAAGCTTCACTACATTCAGTAATAGAAGTAGTTTGCTGCCATCTGCTGGTTGAGATCAGTTCTCACCTCTTGAAGCTTTGTTAAAATTGCCTTTTAAAGCGGACATAGTTGGAGCACTTGCATGTCATTTGTGTCTGTGCCCATTAGCTTTCTGTGCACTGTGTCACAGGCAGAGCTGCTTCACTGTTACCTTCCCAGCAGACACCAACTCCTCCCCTCTCCTCTCAACCTGCTGGCTACTGCAGCATGCTGTGCTTAACAGTTCAGCGTGAATAACAGCACTACCATTGCTAGAGCACTACATCAAAAGCAGGGCATTCAGTTCACCCCCAGACGTCAATTTGGAATCTTCCTCATAACCAATTGCACATTACAGTATTTCAGTAGATAATTCAGGGTAGCCAGGGGTGTAGCCACTCGATACTGTGTGTGTACATTTTTGCAAGCCGTGTGCCTTTTGCAAGCAACATTGAGCTCTGCATTGAAACATGAGCAACACCATTTATACTCGTGGGATGGTGACTGGATGGATGTTGCAGTGTCTATTTGAAACCGGCTTGCATGTTCCCTGTCCCTGAGTGGCTGTGTTTCAGCTTCCTGTTGCGCACAATCAGGTGGGAGGCGTGTGGACGAGTGTTGATAGCGATTCAGCACAAAGCTTTCTGCATGACTGCAGTAACAGACTTGCTGCGGTGTAGACCGGGAACCCTGTCAGCCTCTGTATAGAAGCACTGTGAAGTACGGAAGCCACATTTATACAAGGGCAGTGGTTCACAGGGATGGAAATGAAGACTCCTATTGCACAGCAGTTTGATCAGCCCCAGTGTGTATAGGTAACAAGCTCAGGTGTGTGTTCTTAAACTTGTAGTAAAACCAGGAACGGGTAAAACTGCTATGCAATGGGAGTCTCTTTTTCCCATCCCTGGTTCAGTTTCAATTACTGATGTGCATTCCTCCCTACTGCAGACTGTTCACACTCTTTCTCTGTGTATTTTAAAAGGACTGGCTTCACCCCTGTTCTTTGTTACCTTGCTAGGAACTGGTGTAATAGAAAAGCGAGAAAGCATTGTGGATTAAAGAAGGGAAATGTGTCATTTTGTATAACTTTTGCACTTAGTCAATGATAGAGGAGTGCCCTTGCCTTGTAGTAGAAACTGGGACGTCCTTGAGATTAGAGCCGTCAGTGTTCTTACCAAGAGCTTTCCACACCGCAGTTCTAGACATTTCATCAGAGATATTAATGTCAGATGGGTCACACCTACAATAGAATGTCACATTTTAACACAGGGGGCAAAGCAGGTTGAACAGGGCTGCAGTTTCTTAAATCTAATGGTACAGTCAGTGGACCAGCAGCTGCACTTTCTGTGCATATATTTTTTTTAAGAAATGACAGAACTTGCACTGGAACAAGAGGATGGTTTCATAGATCTGTCGTTTTTTTTAAATCTTTTGTAACTCGAATCGATTTGAGCATGCGCACACACACAGAGTTATTCTGATTGACTGAGCCTCAAACGTTGTTGCTGTGCAATATATCCTCCTGGCTTAAGCAATGGGATCGGACATCATGAAGTACAGTAGAAAGGTAATACTGTAAGAGAAACTGAAAATGTGCCAACAGGATTAATACCAAAAGGAAATAAAGTACACGACGGGGCACTAATAGGGTTGTGTCTCATGCAATAGATTTCTTTGGAATTGCAGTAATGCATTGCTTCATTCTTTTCGTTTATCACAGATCCACTGGTGCATTGCTGTCCTGGAGTAAAGGGTCGCCGGGTCTAACAGCAGCAATACATTCAGCGCTGGCGGTTTTACAGAACACACACAGACGGGAAGTGATTGAAAACTATTACATTGATTAAACAGGGAGAAGGCGAGCTTAAAAATCACACTCCGTCACACCCCGGGACTGCGATCAATCAAACGTCACAGGAAAGAAATGTAAATCACGCAAGGGCTCAGGATATCGCCGGTGATCACAGTCCCCATGCATCCCCTTAGCTTGCTGTTTTAGTCTCAAGTGCCAGAGAGCAGGGCTGTGCAATCTGAGCGCTGCCACTGCCCCGACTTGAGAGTGGCTTACCTGGAGTTGTTGTTCTTCCCGGGGCTGTGGAGCAGGGTGCTGCTCTCCATCGGGATCTCGACTGGCTTGTCCTCTGGTGCCACCTCCAACATCTTTGCAGATTCCTGAGAAACAAACGTCAAGCAACTGGCACACTTCAACTAGGTACATTAAAGATAAAAGGATAAGGGGGAGTGCTTTCGTTGAGTTAGGGGACTCATTCCAAAACAAAATAGGGGACCCTTATGTGCTGGTCATGTCCGTCCATCTGGCACACACTACACGATAAGTACCTTGCTTGCACCAAGCTTCATTCCAAGCCTCCTGTAGACATTTCAAATTGCATCTGGCTGTAATCCGATAAACACTCGGTTTTATACAAATATTTTTTACCTTTTCAGTTACTGTGTGATTATTAGGCAATTGAGGACCCTCTGCATTTGGCTGCAATGGTTTGTCTTTTATAAGGGAGTAGTGTTTGTGTGGTTTTAGTGTTCTATGTGCTTGAAAGCTGATCTTATTTAAGCATGGGCTGTCGTACTGAATGTGTTGTAATTTCTGCTATTTCTTATCTTGCAGGTCTAGTCGGGTCTCAAACTCTATCGGAAGGATTCAGCCTCTCCATTCCTCCGTTTCTCAGGGTGAAGCTTGAGCGCAAGGCCAACGCCACTTACATCTACACGACTGCTGGAGAAAACGATCCTCTTTCCAAAATAATTTCGTCAGGACTGCTTGGCCTGCTGCTCGTCTCAGATTTGTTTTCAAACTTGTTTGTAATCTTCTGTTTTTAAACCGATGTTTGTATGCTTAATAAATCTCTCTTAAACTTCGTTGTTTGTATGTCTGTGTATCTTGTGAATGACAGGTCTCTGACCAATAAGAAAATTTGAGGGAGGGGTTTAGCTTCTATTTTTGGCCAATCAGGCAGAAGATAGCAAAAGAAGGACAGTCCTGTGACCTTCCTAATTTAGGTAGCTTTATGACGAATCAGATTACAGTTGTGGAGTGCTTGACCGTTTCTTTAACCAATTTGATAGCTATGATGGGCTGTTGATTTAGTTTTTATGGTTCTTCATGGACCAATCAGTTGACGGTGGTGGCATGATTGACAGGCAATTTAACCAATAAGAGAATTGTGGGTGGGTTCAGTGTTTATTTTAACCAATCAGAGAGCAGTGTTCAATGAATGATTGACAGTCCTATTAACCAATCATAACGTGTTAGGGCGGGTTTAATTTTATTTTGACCAATCAGAATGCAGTTGGACAATGATTGACAGCTATGCCAGCCAATCGCAGCAGACTGGGACAGAAAATTAAAAACAATGCAAACTTAGAAGCATTGCTCAATTTCCAGCCAGATCAATATATAAAATATCAAACATCTTAATAATCTGATGGCTTGCATTTTAGAACTACTATTAAAATTACAAATAATTGCAATGAAGAATATGCACATGATTCTACCATGAGCTTAATTCTAGGCTTTTTTAAAAAAAAAAAACAACATATTTAGATCTTTAGCAGGTTCAGGGAGCCCCCAGCTCTCCACGCCCCGTACCTCCTGCTCTTTAGCCCTCTGCGAGGCGTCATCCAGCTTCTTCTTCTTGCTCTCTGGCATGAGGTCGTCCAGCCAGCTCAGCTCTCGCTTGGAGAAGCCCAGGTCCATCAGCTTGCGGATAAACACCAGCGCCAGCACCTGCAACAGAGGAAACAAAGCTCTGTGTCTCCAACCACATCACCAGGGCCACCAGGAAGCAGCTTCACATTGCAGAACATTCAGCATGCCACATGCATGCCATACCCACATGCTGGAGCAAAATGAATGAACCCAGCTGTGCAGAAAGAAATGCATTTGAAGCGTACAACAGTCACCACAGAGGTCTAGGAGAAACAGCTACCAGACACCATGCTGGGTAATTCCATGCTCTTACAGCAAGACACTGAACGACTGGCTTCACAGACCCAGATCAGCACTGATCTTGGGACATACCTTCCCTAAGGTACCCTTTGGTAACCAAAGTATAGTGCGAATCTGGGTTCGAGAAGGGAAGTCACTGAAACCCAGCCCTTGTACACTCCCAGAAACTGCCACTCTGGCGACGCTTTTGGCAAATTCTAACCTTGTCTACGTCTAGAGATAAAATACAGATTTTCTTCATAGCACCGCTATCAACATTTCAGTGTTTCTATAGAGATCAGTGGGTATCCACAGTGAGATATCTCTCAAGTATTTATCCCAAATTTTTGCCCATATGGGGGTCTGGGAAACCAGGCATGGGAACGGTTTAAAAATCAGGGTTTTACCCTTTTTTTTTGCAAAGTTAGTTGGTACTGAAATTCTTTTCTCACCATCATGGGGAAGACGATGGCGGCGGGTGAGGCTTTGATGACCCAGAGCAGCACGAGGCAGGTGAGCTGGATGATGGTGAAGAGGTGCACCTTGCGCAGGGGCACGTGCCTCAGGTAGATGAAGTCCGGCTGGTGCTTCGGGGGCATCGCGAACAGCTTCAACCGGTCAAAGAACTGTCAAGCCAGCCAGAGACAGAGAGATAATGAGTGATGATTCAATACAGGATTTAATCAACAGGTAAAGCCGTGTGTGTGTGTGTGTGTCTATGGACTTGGGTTAATGAAATTGGCACACACCATTCCAAGCAGACAAAAAGAGAGGATTGCATTGCATTTCAAGCCTGCCCTGGACTGGTGATACCACACTTTCTGTTAGGCAGTGATCTAACCAAGCCCAGGGCAGGCTTGAGGCATGGAGACTGAACTGCTGCCTCACCCCCTAAGAGAAAGGGTGCTCCCTCCAGTCCAGGGCAGGCTTGAGGCATGGAGGCTGAACTGCTCCCTCACCCCCTAAGTGAAAGGGTGCTCCCTCCAGTCCAGAGCAGGCTTGAGGCATGGAGACTGAACTGCTCCCTCACCCCCTAAGAGAAAGGGTGCTCCCTCCAGTCCAGAGCAGGCTTGAGGCATGGAGACTGAACTGCTCCCTCACCCCCTAAGAGAAAGGGTGCTCCCTCCAGTCCAGGGCAGGCTTGAGGCATGGAGACTGAACTGCTCCCTCACCCCCTAAGTGAAAGGGTGTTCCCTCCAGTTCAGAGCAGGCTTGAGGCATGGCGACTGACCTCCACCACGAAACACTTTGTGTTTGTATTTTCCAGCTGTCTTACCTGAATTCCCTTCAGCGAGGAGACCCCCATGTAGAGGAACACACCGTACAGCACAGGCATGGGGATGAACTGGAAAAGAAAAGGGAACAAGTGCGGAGCTTCAGGTCCGAGTCCCCACTACAAAAGGGCTCCTGTGACAGGCTACGTCGTGTTAGAAACGGCTTTCCTATTACTATTCAGACGCTGTGTTCGGGGACTGTGCGGAAACGGGTTCAAAAGGGGTTTCAAGGCAGGCTGGTCCCATTAGTTGCAAAATGAGATAAAAAATTATGTTACTTGGAGTAACTTTGTAAGTTCATTCATTCATTCAGTATAAGTTGCAAAATGAGATAAAAAAATGACTTTACTTTGTAAGTTAATTCATTCATTCAGTATAGAAACTGTTCCTTCACTCTCCCCACCCCACTGAAGCATCAGATAACGTCAGCTATTCCACTGTCTTTTAAAACATGCAAGCAAGTGCATTCCTGTCGTATGTTTTGCATGCTTTGGCCTCACCTGCAGGACTCCGGTCATGAAGACGGAGCAGCCCATGAGAACGAAGATCATGAGCCCGGTGAGACGCTGCTCACGGATCCCCAGGAATTTGGGCTGCTCCCCCGGAGCCGAGCACTCCGACTCCAGCTTCAGGCTGTTCACGTGGCTGATGGAGAGGACCGTGGCAGCCACGAACCACGGCAGCCCCATGATGGAGCACACGCCCAGCATGACACCCACCATGAGCAGATCCAGGTGGTATCCACACCCCTTCTGAGCAGGGAGACAGAAACACAACAGAAGCTTTACAACCGGAAAGGAACGAGACAGAGAGAGACGTGCTCGGGTAAAACTGCCAAGATGTTTAACAGTCCGTGACATAGCTGCTTTTTTTTTGTACAGTTTTTCCTTAAAATATCTTTAGCTGCTTCCCTTAGTTTTTTGCAGTTTTTATTTTTAGTTTCATATAAAAAAACAATGCATTACGTAACTCTCTCCTTACTGTACTGAATAAGAAAATGTTGTAAATATGGAAGTTAAATTGTTTTCAATGGGTGAATGATTTTTTTTTTTTTTTTTATATTAAACAAATCTAGTTTGTTGCGTGTTGGTTTCTTCATGCAAACAAACAAAGACTGTTTTCAGGACGCGAGCAGGGACGGATCCAAATGCTCTTGTGAGCGTCGTGAAGCCTGCTTTCCTACCACGAGTTTGTGCTCCTTCCTGTTGATGATGACCGCCGTGATCTGCTGGTCCATGAAGATGAGGATGGTGCAGAGGAGAGCAGGGATGATCGCTGCCACAACCGTCCACCAGGGGTTTGGACCGATCGGGCTAATGAGCCAGCCTCGGTCATCTCGGGTGGGCTGCAAACACAGACAGGGTCAGCCACAGAAATACCGGACCACCCTTTAAAAAGGTTTCCCCTAGTAAAAGCACAGCAAAGTGTGAGAAAGCACAGCGAAAGCACGGTAAGGCATAGGTAAGCATTGTAAAAACACAGAGAGGTGTGTTAAAGCATATTAAAAAAACAACAAAAAGCACGGCAAACCAGAGTGAACTATAGTAACAGGCCTAGTATAACCGTAGGTGAAGCTTGTAAGCAATTTTGAACAGAGTTAAACATCGGGTTACTTGTGACAATTTTCCTTGATAAGTTTGCAGGCTGTCTTGTGCACAAAATGCTACGGATCTGAAGTACTGCCTCGTGCTTTTATCTGTAGCTTCAAAACAGCCCAGGATTCTCCGTTAGCACTTTCAGAAGCCAAGTAAAGTCGATCAATGTTGAGGCATCAGCAGAACGCCTCACCACCTTTCCAATGGGATGTACTGGCCTTTGGGTTTGCTGTCACAATGCTCCCCAACAGCTTTAGCGTTTACGGCTTTATAATGAGAAAACCCAGCCGAAGCTTTATGGACGGACTATCTGCAGTGATGAGAAGTGGCAAGAAGTTACCATTCATCACCCCACTGGCAGTCATTACCGATTCCAGGGTCAAAGCCGCCTTCCATGCATTAGAGACTGCCAGGGAGACAAGATCGATCGATTCTCTGATCCCTTACAGCAAGCTGATCAATAACCACGGGGGTGTCTGCCCTAGCGCAGTCTCTCCATACCAGTTTACAGGGCCTGGGACCCCTGCTTTGATCAGCGTGTGTGGATTTGTTGCTCCGGTAGATGTTGTTTAATCTGAATGCAGTAACTGAAGCAATAAAAAAGGAGTCTTGTGCCCAGATCCTACCTTGAAGTCTCTGGGCACTCTGAGCTTCTGTGAGGGGATTCCTAAGGCGTAGTCGATGAGCACCATCGTGACAATGGTCAGGAACACAGCAAAGTCGCTCACCATGGACCGCACCTGAACACACAAAGCAACACGTGAACACTGGGCTGTACCGGACACACCTCCTCCTTTAAAGGCAGCCCTTCAATACCGCTGAACCAGGCAGCATGACTACTGCTCCCAGTACCTTATCATGACCTTCTTGCTACTAGGGAGAATACCAATAGCACAGTCTCTTAACTACGGCTCCAAGGCATTCTTCCATATATAATTGAATATATAATTAGTCACAAGCTAGTCACCCTTAGGGGTTTGTCAGTATACTAATATCACAATGCGATACCCATCGCAAATTGCAGGTTGCAATACAATGCATGCAATGGACCAGATTGGCTACTTGTGTGATGCGTAATAAGATCAAATATTTATGGGATGTGCTATTTTGTTAAAAGAAAAAACACAATTAAATGAGACGGGGAAAGTGTGTATGCATGCTCTCTATAAAACGCACTAGTTCTTCGATCAGGGACCACCTGGTGAACTGCAAACGAGCAACATGGTTGTTTTGTAACAGGATGCAAATGACCCATGCCTCTATGACAGTACAATACATGGTATAAAAGACTCACCCTGGTGGGGAAATAGCGGCTGGTCTTGAACTGCTTGAGGAAGCTGGACATGGCAAAGGTGGCGAAGAAAAGGATGGCCGACCAGAAGAGCACGTCGGGGGTGTAGGGCCCGTGATGACCGCAGGAGGGGCCCACGAACTCACCGTGCAAGCTGCGGCACTTCTGCAGGACAGACACGAGAGAGGGGCGAGAGGACTGAGAACAAAATCCTTTACAATGTTTGAGAAAATGCAGGGTTATTCAGGGATGGAAATAAGACTCCCACTGCAAAGCAGTTTCACCCATTCCAGGTTTTACTACCAGCTTGGATTAGCCACTGTGTATAACAAGCTCAGGTGTGTTTTATTAAACTCAGGAATGGATCAAACTGCTATGCAATGGGAGTCTTATTCAGGAATGGAAATAAGACTCCTATTGCATAGCAGTTTCACCCATTCCAGGTTTTAATACCAGCCACAGTGTATAGGTCTCTCTCTGGTAGATGCTACAGCTTACCTCCACAGTCAGGTTTGCCCAGTTGGCTGAAGATGCTGTGATGTTGTTCTGCTCCCAGTGTTTCAGTGTCTCATTACTGGGGTTGTCCGGCTCAGAACACCTGCAGCTGCAGACGGGATAAAAGGAAGCAGACTCAGAGAGAGAGAGAGAGAGAGAGAGAGAGAGAGAGAGAGAGAGAGAGAGAGAGAGAGAGAGAGAGAGAGAGAGAGAGAGAGAGAGAGAGAGAGAGAGAGAGAGAGAGAGAGAGAGAGAGAGAGAGAGAGAGAGAGAGAGAGAGAGAGAGAGAGAGAGAGAGAGAGAGAGAGAGAGAGAGAGAGAGACTGGCACTCTCACAGCAGTCTGGCCCAGTTAATGCACAATCCGGCTGAATCACTTTGGGATACTTGACTCCATATTGTATAAATTATTTACTGGAAAAAACTTACAGGAACATGATTTATTTGTTTGTATTTATTCTTTGAAGCAGGGATGGTAAATAAGACTCCTATTGCATAGAAGTTTCACCCATTCCAGATTTTGCTACCAGCTTGATCAGCCACAGTATGTATGGGTAACAAGCTCAGTGTCTGATTAAACCCACAGTAAAACCAGGAATGGACCTCTATACAATGGGAGTCTTATTTCCATACCAAAAAAGAACAGCGGGCGCTTCAGCATGCAGATTTCCAAGCATATATCCAATATCGTCTGGTAATGTAATTACCAGCTAGCCCCGGGCAGCGGTACTCACTAGTACAGTGTGAGCTTGTCAAGCTCAGAGTTCATGTTTATGGGGTACAGCTCCCCCAGGTGGAGGAGCTTCTCGATGGCCTCGTAGATGAAGATGAGGCAGATGAGCGAGGCGAAGGCTTCCTCGGTGAAGCGTGTGATGTAGCACACCAAGGAGCTGGCGTCCGTGGCCACCAGCAGCAGGCACAGGATGGCCGTCCAGAGCCCGATGCAGGTGCGCAGAGACAGGTAGGACAGCTGGAAGTCTCTGGAGGGGAGGGAAGAGCAGGACCCGGTCACACAGGGACCCGAAAAACATTAACCGTACGATTGAAACCACCAGGAGCCAGGAGTTTGGTGTTAAATAAATGCTTCCTCCCTGGACAGCTGCTAGTAAAAATTAATTATGTTATTGAAATGATCAAGAGCCAGGTGTTTGATTTTAAATAAAACGGTTTCGCACCCCATAGCTGTATAGGAACAGCTGCTATTAAACCTCCTATTAATTATATTATTGAAATAAGCAGGCGCCAGGAGTTTGGTGTTAAATAGACGATCAGTTAAGTGTGATCAGTTCATTCAGAGCCGACTCACCAGGGGCCTGGTTGTTAAACTCCTGGCGTCTGTTCATTTCAATACCACACCTAAACCCAGGGCCAGGTGCAGGGCCGGTGTGATTTCCCGTGTCTTGACTAGGGTTTCTATCCTGCAGGGCCATGATACTCTCCAGTAACTCTCTTCTCTCTCCTCCGTTTATTTGTTGAGCCCTTCAGCAGTTTCATTTGCGTCTGTATTTCTAGCAGTTAGTTCTGCGGTGGGGAGCGACTCACTTGCAGAACTTGAAGAGAATCTTCTCAAACACCAGCACGGGGCCCGTGCTCCCCAGTATGGTGAGGGGCTGCCCAGCAAACAAGGAGTACGCGATGCCCGTCATGGAGGCTCCGAACAGAGACTCGATGGCGCTCTGGGGAGACAAACACACTGGTGAGTGTACCGGGCAGTGCTGGGTGATACCCCGCCGTTGTTGACTCTGCCCCCTGTTGGTGAGATGAGGGCAGGTTAAAAACTCTAAATGCACTGTGGTTAAGACCCTCTCTTGCAGAGCGTGGAGGCACTCCACCCTGTTACATGTGCAATGAAGCAGTGGCGTGGGGCTGAGATGGATCAGTATTTTTGTATGCATTTTTTGTTATAGTTATACCACCTCCTACAGAGTTCAAGAAGTTGCCCTGCAAAAACATCTATGCATTATAAAATAGATACACAGATAGGAAATTTAACGTGGTACAATTACACACGCAGTGACTGAAGGGGATATTTCTATTAAGCTTTCTATTTCCAGGGTAAGAAGACAATATAAAAACGAATGCACGGTTAACCAAAGGAGTGTTAAAACGCCGTGGCCCTTACAATGCGTCCCTCCGTGGCCTCTCCCAGCAGCCCTCCGAAGGTGATGACGGGGGACATGCAGGCGCAGTACAGGAACAGGAAGGAGGCCACGCACTGCAGGTTCAGCGAGTCACGGTAATCGCTCCAGTAGAACGGGGCTTTGCGCTTCACGTCCAGGAACAGCCCTCCGAACAGCCTGAGCAGAGGGACAGAGGGTCACTCTTCACACACAGACACAGCGCGAGCTTCATGAAATCCAACCCCAAATATTATTATTATTATTATTATTATTATTAGGAGGATCACCCATTCCATGTTTTACTAGGAGCTTGATTAGCCCCAGTGTATAGGTAACCAGCTCAGGTGTGTCTTGTGAAACCCCTCTCTCTCTCCCCCGGACACACACACACCTGCCAGTGCGCTGCAGTTCAGGTCCGCTGTGTTCTCCGTGGGGCTCTGGGTCGGCGAGGCTGATCGTCCCATTGGGAACGCCCGGCATCTTCCTCTTCTCCTGGGAAATCAGGAAAACCACGGGACAGTTTAACACAGCGGAAACGTTCGGAAAACAACCCACGCACACCCAGAGTAACTGAAGCAAACATTAAATAGCTTTTTTTTTTATTTCATTTGTTTTGTACCATGATTGAATGGTTCTGAATCTCACATATTGAGTATTTTCTATCCCCAAGAACACCTGCTATTGAGTCTACTATATTACTATATATAGGGCAGCAGTGTGGAGTAGTGGTCAGGGCTCTGGACTCTTGACCGGAGGGTCGTGGGTTCAATCCCAGGTGGGGGACACTGCTGCTGTACCCTTCAGCAAGGTACTTTACCTAGATTGCTCCAGTAAAAACCCAAATGTATAAATGGGTAATTGTATGTAAAAATAATGTGATATCTTGTAAGTCGCCCTGGATAAGGGTTAATAATAATAATAATAATAATAATAATAATAATAATACAGCTCAGAAAGCCCTATTCATCTGTTTGTGTGATGGCATCAACGCTCGTCTCAGTTGAAGTGCGTTCTTGCCCTTATGAAACGAACTAGAAAGTAATACATTCAATTCACGCAGCGTTTGTTTGAGTGTTCGTCCCGGCACGGTGCAGCAGGTACCTGTGACGGGACGTTCTTGGGAGGTTCGATGCGTATGGAGGGGTCCCACTCCCCGGGGGGCAGCACGGTCACCTGGTCCAGGAACTCATCCACCCCGGCCAGCAGGTCCCTGCGGTCCTTCGCCTTGTACGCCACGTCGTGGAAGATCTGTGGGACAGAGCAGGGGCTAAATACACACACACAGGCCTGTAACAGCAGAGAGCCTCCTGGGAGCTCCCGTCTACGGTCGGCAGTGGAATAGCCTGGACTCCATAGGGTGCATCCTGCACTCCACGCGGAGCGCCTTTACCGGATGCGCCACTCGGGAGCCCCCTTATATTAGTTATCTTTAACCAAGGGTACTTGTGTTAAATGTACTTCAGAGATTAGCTCGGAATGCACTGTTGAGCCCCATTCCCAAGGTTTTTACTCTTCAGCATTTTAATATTCATTGACAAGCTCCTAGTTCTACAAGATCACCTCGTCGGTCATGATGGTCGCCATGGATCTGCCAATCTCATGGTACTGCTGCGCCTTCCCGTTGGGCCCCAGCAAGATGAACAGGAATCTGCCGGAACACAAACAAAAACAGCATGTCACAAAACACACCTCCTTACTGTGCCTTCGACCCCCAAACGCTTCCCGATGACCCGGTTCACTCTCGGGGAACAGCAGCTCAGAGATGTTCTTCACACACACGCACACACACTCCATGAAACTGAACGAACAGCAGGTGGCACGTAAAAGTGCAACGGCATGTCATCCTGCCAAGGCAAGTCACACAACGTGTGCTCTGAAATCTCAAACCATAGAGCTCCGGATCGTTTAGGGGAACCCCTTTTGTTTTAACAGTACACCACTGGGCACGTTTCCTGCCCCTGCCCTTACAAAGCCTTGGATGAAATTCCAGATCGATCCAACAGGGAGTTCAGAAGTTATGGGAGTCACATGACCCAGGGGGACGCTGCAACGAGGGACTGACCGTGTAGGAATGGGCACCTCGGTGAGTCCGGTCAGCAGCACGGCCGGGGAGAGGCGCACAAAGGCCACGATGGGGCTCTCCAGGAAGTCCAGCTCTCCCACCAGCACGTTGGAGGCCTCTGCTCCCACTGGGATCTTCTTCATGAAGTGAAGGTCCACCTGCCACAGCAGAGAGGCGAGATTCAGAACCGATTCCTATGCAAGAACCTCAACAAGCACGGTTATTAGAGGAGACCACGTGGCTCTATGCATGCTCACCAGGGCAGATCGGAACAGCTCAGATTTGTCGCAATGCATTCTGGTAAGTGGTTAAAAATGGGTTTGTGTTTTCTTGGTAAAGGCTTGACCGCTTCTATGTAATTGGATTTTGTTGCTGTATAACCCTGCCTTGGAAGTTGAAATAGAGCAAAACAATGGTTTTGCAGCACTGTGCTTTAAAAAGGGAGGGATTGCTGGCGTCTAGCGAGGTGAGGAGCTCACTCAAGAGTCCTTTTTGAGAGACAAAAATGACCTCAACCCAAAAAACATCCGTTTTGATTCTATGTAACAGAAGGTACTCGGGTTACCATACGACTCCATGTACACCAGGACAGTTCAGGCTTTTCAACTCACATTGCAATTCCTTCTGGTATGTTTCATGTACCTTTCACAGCAGGACTACACTTCCCAGAATGCATTGGGTGCGAGTTGAAAAGCCCAAACTGCCCTAGTGTACATGGAGTCATATTGTAACCCTAGTTTTTACCAAAAAAAAAAAATTTAAATACTAAAAAGCATGTAAGCTTTTAACATCATTTTTTGATAATCAAGTGAAACGAAACAAAACTCAGAAAGGTAGATGCAGCGGTGCCTTTGTGGGTGCTTATCCTATGCGACTTGGCATGGCTGGGATTCAAACCATGCCTGCTTGACTCCAAACGGCAGGGCTGTTACCAGAGGAGCCACTGGGGACCCGATCAGACACATGATCTCACTGAATGTATACGTCACAGAAACACGTTCAGTTCTGTTCACAGGCTGTGGCAGGGCTCCCGAGGTTCTGCAGGAGGGGACCCTCCTCACCTTGCTCAGGTCCGCGGTGCTGTTTTCGTGATGCACCCCGTTCTTCATCTCTTGGTTCGTTGGGACCGCCTGGGGGGGCACAGTTTGACCTGAAGGGACGGAGGTCAACAAGGAAACACTCAAAATCACACACAGCCTTTCAGCCAAGTAGAAAGCAGGTAAGGGCGCAAAGACCAATACATTTTTGAAGGAGGACTTAGTTTTTGTTTTGTTTTACCTCCCAAAGCTTGCATTTCACAGGGATGGAAATAAGACTCCAATTGCATAGCAGTTTCACCCATTCCAGGTTTTACTACGAGCTTGATCAGCCACAGTGAGGTGTGTCTTATCAAACTGCTATCCTTGAACAAGGTAAACTATGGTAAATGCAATGCATGGGAAAAGCTTGGGAACACTGCAAAATAACTTTACTGCGGGCGTATTTTAAAAGCGTTTCCCATTGATTATTCTGTCTCTCCTGGGGATGAGGGAGTTAATGAGGCTGTGTTAGTGAAGCCAGGCGATTCTCAGCCCAAGGACTCCTGGAGGTTAATTCCCTGCCTCCCTCCTCCTTCCTCCCCGCCGCGGCCCTGGGGAGCTGACATTTTCTTCTTTGTCATGTATGAATGTATTAGTCTCTCAAAGAGAAGGTAAATCCAATCAGCCCCCCCTCCTCCTCCTCACACCTGCTCTCCAGTCTCCTTGCTCTCTCCAGCGTTATTTACGAAGCTTGAGTTTCGTTGTGTCTAATAAATAACCCCGCTGGCCTGACAGGGATGAGGACTGCAGACACATCAGGGTCTGTTTATCTAAACATCTCACAGCTCTGTTCTATCCATAGTCTCTTCTCCCTCACAGTTCTTATTGTATTGTTGTATTTAGTGATATTAGTAAGGGGGCAATAACAAGTTTCCCACAGGAAAACCACAGCAAAGTGTAATAAAGCGCAGTGAAAGCATGGTAAAGCATAGGCAAGCATTGTAAAGAATAGCGAGGTCTGGTAAAGCATAGGCAAGCATTGTAAAGAATAGCGAGGTCTGGTAAAGCATAGGGAGGCATTGTAAAGCACAGTGAAAGCATGGTAAAGTATAGGGAAGCATTGTAAAGCACAGAGAGGTCTGGTAAAGCATAGGGAAGCATTGTAAAGCACAGAAAGGTCTGGTAAAGCATAGGGGAGCATTGTAAAGCACAGAGAGGTCTGGTAAAGCATAGGGGAGCATTGTAAAGCACAGAGAGGTCTGGTAAAGCATAGGGAAGCATTGTAAAACACAGAGAGGTCTGGTAAAGCATAGGGAAGCATTGTAAAGCACAGAGAGGTCTGGTAAAGCATAGGGAAGCATTGTAAAACACAGAGAGGTCTGGTAAAGCATAGGGAAGCATTGTAAAGCACAGAGAGGTCTGGTAAAGCATGTTAAAAAACAAACCATGATAAACTAACCCTTATAAAAGTTTACCATGGTTTGCCATGTTTTATTTATATGCTTTACCAAATGTCACTGGCATATGCTTGCCTATGCTTTCACTGTGCTTTATTACACTTTGCAATGCTTTTACTATAGGAAAGTTTTATAAGGGTTAGTTTACCATGGTTTTTTTTTTTTTTTAATTAGCTTTACCAGACCTCTCTGTGCTTTACAATGCTCCCCTATGCTTTACCAGACCTCTCTGTGCTTTACAATGCTTCCCTATGCTTTACCAGACCTCTCTGTGCTTTACAATGCTTCCCTATGCTTTACCAGACCTCTCTGTGCTTTACAATGCTTCCCTATGCTTTACCAGACCTCTGTGTGCTTTACAATGCTTCCCTATGCTTTACCAGACCTCTCTGTGCTTTACAATGCTTCCCTATGCTTTAGCAGACCTCTGTGATTTACAATGCTTGCCTATGCTTTACCATACCTCTCTGTGCTTTATTAAACTATGATTTTACTGTGGGAAACTTTTATGAGGGAGCATTTTAAATTGCTCCTGTGCTATAGTACAGCGCCTTGTAAGTCGCTTTGGATAAAAGCGTCTGCCAAATGACCAATAATAATAATAATAATAATGATAATGATAATAATAATAATAATAATAATAATAATAATAATAATGATAATTCTTCGGTTGTGTTTTGCCTCACCGTTCTTGTCCATGGAGTGGGGCTCAGACTGCTTCTTGCCGGCCTCTGTGAAGGACCGCACCATGGGGAGCAGGTTGTTCCTCTTCTTCTCGATCTGGTGGTGGTGCTTCTTGAGCAGGGCCTCCCGCACCTTCACCCTGACGCTCTCGTCCAGCTCCATGGAGGCCTCCTGCTGGTCCAGGACCATGTCTGAGAAACACAACCAGGGCTCAGGGGTCAATTCCTGCTTTTCAATTCCAGTTCCAATTCCCATTCCCTTTTAACACGTCGCTGAGCAAAACTGCAAAAGTATTCTGTTAACCCTTTCACCCCCCCCCCCCCCCCCCGCCCAGCAGTGGAGCTCAGTGTCGTAATCCTGAGGATCCAATGATATCCAGAAGCTGATCTAGAAGAGCATTGTTATCCAAATCAGATTTAGATTATTGTGCTGAGAAATGGGCTTTTGAAGGCTCTGTGGATAATGGATATAATCTGATCGGTAATAAGCACCAGCAAAGCTCTGAAACTCAATTAGCAAGCAAGCCAGCAAGGCCTGGAGCCGCCTCTCAAACACGCACGGCAATTCGATTTCAAACTTGGAACCATGAGTACAAAACAGAAGCAATATCCTCGGCTTGTTAATTCTGCTTCATAGCTGGCATGAAATTTCACTGCTCTGATTACGGGCACGTCTCACTTGACTGTCCTCAAAATAGGACGTTGCAATTTGAAGCCAAAACAACAGCCCGTGCATGAAGACCCTTCAAGACTTGGATAAGTTCAGCAGACACCTGCAGCTCTTCCCCTGCGCTGCTCGTACCTGCGATCTCCTCGATGGTGCTTGCTCGCATGTCCAGCAGCACGGTTCCATTGATGAGGCAGCTGCGCAGCTCGAACAGGCTGTGCAGGGACAGCGTGGCCACGTAGGGCTTGCTCCAGCGGTCTCCTCCGTCCTCCACATCCTCCTCGAACTTCAGCCACCTGCAGCCGGGAACAGACACACGTGGGGCAGGGTTACAAACTGCAAGGGAGTATTACACAAACCACCATATATATATATATATATATATATATATATATATATATATATATATATATATATATATATAGGGTGTATATGGGTCATGCATTCAAAATATAGAGCCTTACAATACAGCAAACCTACATTATAAAATATGTGAAACACATTTTAAAAACTTATCTTTAGGGCTGCTGGGCACTTCAAAATCTCTCAATCAAACTTTAAAACTGTAAGAAACAAAAGTCAACTCTAGTCAACTCATAACAGGGCGGAGGCTGGGAGTGAACCAGTGACCCCACCCACTGCAAAAGAGTGCCTTAAACGCTATGCAAAAGAGCAGGTCTTGTCTGCATTCATGGCTTTAAAGCTTTTAACGTCAGGGGACAGAATCCCTAGCGAGAGTGCATCCCACAATGTAGTAAAAAAAAACACTTTTTTTTCTGCTGGACTTGGTTTCTTCCAGTCCTAGCCCAGGCCTGCTGGTCCCAGCCTGCAGTGCAGCGCCCCTACCTGGCCGTCTCCTTCCACTCCGTGTTCTGGCCCTGCTTCACACAGATCTCGTCCAGCTCCGTGAACAGGTCATGGGGGACGTGCTCCTCGTCGTCGTCCTCCGTCCCCAGGATGAACTGGACACGCTGGGACGGGGTATCTACAGGGGTAGGGGGCACAGATCACCAATCACACAAATCAAGGATGGAAATGAGACTCCTGTTGCACAGTGTACAGATGTTCCCCACGGTCTAAAAATCCCTCTTTCAAATTAGAACCTCCTCTGTTCTGCTGTGTTACACCCTCAGGAGATGTTAAAGAGCTGTGCAGAGATGGAAATAAGACACCTATTCCAACACCATCCTTAAATTATTCAATGGAAAAATTATGGATAGGGAGGTCAACGCGATGGGTAGGGAGGTCAACGCGATGGGTAGGGAGGTCAACGCGATGGGTAGGGAGGTCAACGCGATGGGTAGGGAGGTCAACGCGATGGGTAGGGAGGTCAACGCGATGGGTAGGGAGGCTAATAGAATGGGTAGGCAGATCAACACGATGGATTGGGAGGTCAACGTGATGGGTCTTTGTTACCGTGCGAGGGCCCCTCTTCCTGGATCGTCCCCTTTATCCGGTCCCTCTTCCTGTGTTTCGGCCCATGGGGGCGATGATGCCGGTGGCTCTGTCTCTCCATCGGCATCCGCACGCCCACATACAGCGTCCTGTGACCTGAAAAAACAAGCAGCCGCTCAGAATCCACATTATGTCTCAATCAATTCTAGGTGATGCTAAACCTTTAGCCTCCACCACCAGCCTGGTTAATTACTTGTATTGACAGCCCTTAACAACAGCAAAAATAAAAACGTTGTTCCTTTTTAAAAGCACTTTGATTTCAGGCTATTGAACCGTTGCAGCGGGTTTGTAAATGCAGTTGCTGTAGATCATTAAACTAAAGTGCATGTTACCAGTTATTACATCTGTGTTGCATCTGTCTGTAACCGCAAGAAAAGCAAAGGAAAAAAACTGCTTTTCATACAGGAGCAAATGAGGACCAAAGCAATGCCTCAATAGACATGCATTGCATTCGTTTATGGCAAATACTAAGGTACTGTAGGCTTGCATATGGATGCTGTAGCTGAACCCAGTAACCTTGTAAAGGAGAGTAGTTTGTGGTTGGTTGCACCTGAGTAAATAACTTGTATTGAAATTTGTAAAAGAACAGAAGCAAAATGTAGTCACGTAGGCTCTGAGCCAACTAGAGTATAAATACCAGGCATAGACGCGACACAGACAGAGAAGCTCCCAGTACCTCCAGATCATATTATAAGTCTGAGGGCTCTCTCCAGGAGGTAATCTAAATCAATTGCCTATCTCTTAACACTGGTGGCATGTATTGCATCTAAACAATAAAGTTAAATGTTAACATTGTTAAGGTGAAGCATGCTCTGGTCTCATCCTTATTGCATAAGTAGTCAAAAGTTTATCTTAACCCTGTAATGCCCATTTTCTGTATCACATCCCATACCATGCTTTAGCCATCCGTCTATAGGGTTATTTTTTTAAATCCAGCCCCACAAGCCAGAGTTTCTCATATGCAGTAAATTATGTGTTGCCGGACCGGGAAAATAAAACTGGTCTTGTACGAAAAAAACAGAATCTAGTTTCATAAATAAAAGTAGCTTTTCTCAAAATTATGTTTTAAGCCTTGCACTTCAAGCGGTTACTGATGCTTTAGTGCCTAGAACCCGGAGGGTAGCTGCAGCACTGGCATGCTAACCAATACTGGAGCACATGGATAGACAAGGGGCTGCACATCACCCTATTATTCAGTCCCGGTGTTAAGCGGATTCTTTAATGTATCTGTATGTTTGGCAGAGGGCTGGTATCAGGTGACTGTGTCACACTGACAGTAAGCAGCTAAGCCCCTGGGATACGTCACACTTAACAGATTTACTGCCGGATCGCTCTCCGCGCAGGTCCCCAAAGTCTTTATTTTCTGTTCTCTGACAGCTCGGAGGAACACAGTGTATTGAGTCAAAGAGTCGGAGCTCATAAATAAAGGGTTTTTAACCCAGAGAGAGGGAGAGGGAGAGGGAGAGGCGTGAGAGAGAGAGAGAAAGAAAGAAAGAAAGAAAGAAAGAAAGAAAGAAAGAAAGAAAGAAAGAAAGAAAGAAAGAGAGACCACATTATTTTCAGTTAGTTTATTCACTCGAATAAAGAGAGATCTAAATAGTCCATATTGAATCAAATACAACAGTACAATAATACAATAATTCCAGGCAGTTACTAGACAGAGACCCAGTGAGGGCTGAAGCAACTTTGACCTCTCTCTCCTCTCCCTCTCTCCATGCAAATTAAGGCATTGCTTTTTGTTACTATGGAACAAGCTGCTAGCGGATGCTGCGTGGATAAATAATTCATCCTTTTTAAATCCGATGCATCCTGAACTTGACCCTCCTCATATCTGCTGGTATCGCATGACCCTCCTAGATTAAAAAAAAATTCTGATATACTGACCTGCATGAAAACCACTGGGTGAGAGAATTTCAATTTTCTGTCAGTAATCCACGATATAGCAACAATAGACACTCGTGTGTAATTTCCATCTGCAGTCTGTTCAATACTGTCCAGCTTTTTTTAAAAGAAGATAATCAATATGCCATGCATCAGCTGCTCGTTGAATTAAAGCCACGTGAATGGGCAGTTTATAGGGACACCGTGGGAAACAGCTGCAACTGACAGAATCACAACTCCAATCCGCTGTTCTCTCTTCGCCCAGATCGTACGGGATTGTTGCTAAGCTTCTTACATGCAAGCATACAGAGAGCAGCACCAAGGCTCTTAAAAAAATCATGCCTAGTCCCCTGTTTTTATAAATCGGATCACATCAACATCAATATGGAACATCCTCTGGCAATTAGCAGATCATCTCCAGCACTGCCCTTGTAAAAGTTCACCAGGGGAAATTGGCACGGTAATTGGCACAGCTTTTCCCATGGTTATACCATGCATTTTTTAAATATGCTTGCCCACACCCCTCCGTGCTTTGCAATGCTTCACCATGCTTTTATTATGGGGAAACTTTTATAAATGTTAGTTTGCCCTGGTTTGTTTTTTTAATATGCTTTACCATACCTCTCTACAATGCTTCCCTGTGCTTTATCATGCTTTTGCTTTGTTTTACCGCACTCTGCTCTGCTTTCGTTTCGGTATACTTGTAGAAGGGTACTGCAGAGGCGTGCTGCTTCTGTATTTTTAGTAGACTGTGTGTCTGATTGTTTCATCTGTGCGTTAGGAAGAAAAAAAAACCCCGGCCACCTACCTTCTAGCTCCTCCTTCTCGTAGTGTATGTTCAGAACGGAGCTCGTCCCTCCTTGATCAACCACTGCCTCTTCATCGGGCCTCTGCAGGGACAAAAGCAACAGCACTCAATAGAGGACCATCCCATCTGCAATTCACTCCTGGGAGGCAAGCTGCTCCAACCGGATATCTTTGTTCAGGAATGTGCATCGACGATATCTTTGTTTTTATATAGCGCCTTTCATTAGTGGACCACCATCACAAAGCGCTTTACAGAGGTAGGTTGTGAACTGTGCATTATATGCAGAGTCACTTACAATAGGACATTTATTTAACATCTCATCCGCAGGACGGAGCACAAGGAGGTGAAGTGACATGCTCAGGGTCACACACAGTGAGTCAGTCAGTGGCAGAGGTGGGATTTGAACCGGTGACCTTCTGGTTCCAAGCGCTGGACTTTAACCACTGGACCACACTGCCTCCTTATGTTCTTAGCCTTGCTGTGCTCCCTCCTTGCAGAGATAACTAAGAGGAGTGTGGCAGGGTTATCAGGAGTCCAGTCACTGAGGCACAGAGACACACCCAATTAGCCCTGCAATTTCTGACCCAGACAAGCACAGCTCTGCAAACGAGAACAGGGAGATTGGTTCAACCTTTCTCTGCACAGTGCCGGCGTTTTCAGACACTAACAGCCTTGTGATTATACAGCACACCAAACCAGACCGTTCTTGAGGAGTCTTCGAAAACCATATCAATTAATTAGGAATGGATGGCAGCACCATTCATTATTTGTTAGCTTAATTATTTCAATCTTTATTCCAGGAATGAACATTATTGAGTTTGTACACTTAGAAGCTGCTGTGTTATGGCACTTCAGATGAAAAATACATTTTAAAAATCCAATTCGAAAATATATTTTCCTCTCATCCGGGCGCGGATATTTCGGTGCGGCAGTAAAAATGCCAGCGCCCCGGGTGAGAGGAAAATGTGCTTCCGATCGGGTTCTAAAACCCACCGATTGGAATTGTAAACATGAGGGAAGGACAGCTTTTCTTGATTTGAAATCAACACATTAAATGGATTTATTTAATACATGCCGATAAATATTTCTTAAAAGGCAATATACAGTATAGTCCCCTTTTACACTCTGTCTCCACCGTCTCATTGAGGTTGTTATAAGCAGGTTGACCTGTGTAAGACCCCCCCCATCCCAATGTTAAACACCCACAGTTGTATTAAGAAAACAGACCCTTCTCTTACCGTCTCACTGTGTGCATTATAAGACAGAGAAAGATCAACAAGAGGCTTTTACAGCTCAGCACGCCCCTAGCAACTCAATCGTGAAGATCAACGATTCTCAGTTCACAAAGTTTACAGGGAAGCACCCACAGGATTTCATTAGTCTTTTTCCATTTCCTAACAGGGCAGCTGCCTGATTCAGGTACAGGCGTGCGGTCCCTACAGTGTGGCTGCATTTTAATTGAGCAGAGACTGAAAGAAACCTTAAAAGCACGCTTCAGATTTGAAGCGGTTCCACAAAGAATCTTCTTGATCAAAGAATCTTCTTGATCAAAGAATCTTCTTGATCAAAGAATCTTCTTGACCCACAGCTCGAGTTGACAGCTCGAGTGACACACTGTCAATTCCAGCAGAAAAATAGCTTGTCCATCTTTAGCTTAAGATAACTAGCAGATACATTTCTTTCTGTTCTGCTCAGTGGAGTTACCTTTGCTATATTACTGCAGTAGTTGGCTATTTTAAGTGTAGTTATGTTTCTTAGACTTGTATACAGATTTGCGTTTTAAACACACAATGTTAACACTTTCCCATTAGTTCTCCTTCCCTCTGCACACAGTTTAGCAAGATGAAAGCACAGCAACGTGCATTAAAGCCTAGTTAGAAATGAACATGTACAAGCATGTTAAAACCACATCGCTGAAGCATGATAACTAGCACGTAATTATTAGCTTCAGTTCCATTTTTTCTTTCTGGTCAGCACACAGCTTCGGCGGAGAGTGGGTCTTTACTTCTCTTTTCTTTACCCTGCTGTCGTCAGACCTCATCACAAACCGTTGAGCAGTTTGCAAAGGTTATTATTTTGGTTAAGTCTGGTCCCTGCGCCAGAAAAAGGAAACTGCGGCTTTGGCAAGAGTCCAGCAAAGAGTTATGAAGATAGAAACTAACAGAGAAACCGAGCAAGCCCAGAATAAGTATTTTACATCAAGTCACCCTAATCACTATTTCAAACACCGCACAGAAACGGAATTTGAGTGGAACTGAGGACAGGAGTCATTAGAATCCCTTAAGACCGCTCTACACAAATTTCTGGGATCAATAAGCTAACATAAACCGGGCAAGCACTGACTGATAGATCAAATCAACTCCTCTCATTTGCGTTATGTTTTTACACCAAAGCAGGGTTAGATACTAGCACTAGCACTGCATCAGGTCTCGGATCAGTTAGGTATATTGTTTAAATGATAAATGCACTGTATTTGTCTGTAGGTTTAAGCATTCAGGCTGCTAAATCTGCACTTTCGAGCAACTATAAAAACACAGCATTCCAGGAAATCTTTTTAATTCCTGTCGGGAGAGAGTGTCCCCCCCCTGCCTCCCCCAACTAAAAATAGCCTTCATTAAATCAGTCTTAAATCATGCATAAATTGGGCATTAGGAACTGTATTAAAACAGCACGCATGCATGAGGTAAACAGGGACAAGTCATTTACTGAGGGTAAATGCTTCCCAGTTTATTTCCTGTTTCCCAGGAACTATCTGGGATTCCATCTCTCTGACCTCTACTGTATCTGCGTTCTCCACATAGCACCTACATCACCGCTCTGCTCCAGCAAACATGCCCTGCCTCCCCAAGCCAACTACAGCATTAAAAAAAACAACATGCTGTGCCAAGTTTCCTCTGACGATAGCTCTGTTGCCAGGTACCGAAGTTACACTGCGTGAGGGGGGACGTGCTTGGAAGCAGACTAGCACCTCGCTTGGTGGCTTTGGGGCACGATGCTGGAGAGAAGGACCCCCTTACTGTTTAGATCCCACCCTTCAGAACTGCTCTCCACCACCCTCTAAGAGGCGGAGATCTGAGCAGACTTGAAGCAGCCGCCAGCTACGATGAGCATGTGTGGAGGCTGTGTGGTCCAGTGGTTAACGTAAAGGGCTTATAACCAGGAGGTCCCCGGTTCAAATCCCACCTCAGCCACTGACTCATTGTGTGACCCTGAGCAAGTCACTTAACCTCCTTGTGCTCCGTCTTTCGGGTGAGACGTAGTTGTAAGTGACTCTGCAGCTGATGCATAGTTCACACACCCTAGTCTCTGTAAGTCGCCTTGGATAAAGGCGTCTGCTAAATAAATTAATAATAATAATGTGCCAATGTGGCAAAGTCTGTTTCAAAGCTCTTTTTCAAAATGGCTGCTCTAGTGCATTGGGGTTGAGATCTGACCTCTAAATCACTGCAGGAAGAGCGATATTTTTTTTTTATTAAAAAACATAACAACAAGTGCTCTGGCTTTTCTATTCCGTAACACATCATGGATCGTTACTGCTGTGTTACCCGTTTGGCAATGTGGGTAATAATCCTGACACTATCAGTGCACTAGAGCGGCCATTGTGAAAAGAGCACTGAAACAGACTTTAAAGTTATAAATGTAAAAAGATGGCAGGATGTTACCAATGAAAAGAAAAATGTCAGGTACGTTATTTAAACAGTTGTAGCAACACGTGGGGACGTATAACGCTAGATTTTTCAGAACCCCGCTACTTACTCTTTAAGGAGAAGCAGATTGCTTTTCCCATTGCAGAGAAGTGAACAGCAGATCATAGACCAGTAAGAACGAGAACATTCAGGGCACTTTCCAGCCATTAGCTAATTATTTTAAATGATAAAGATGCTAAATAACTGGAGCCAACATTGTCTGCATGCCTTTTTACTACTTAACTATAAAATTTCAATGCCGATGGAACATTTGCCCTCTGAGGCGTGGCTGATGCTGCTAAAGGCCATGAAGCCAGACAGAACGAGAGTTAAGGATGTCAGAAATATAACCGACAAGAAAGCAATTTAACCCAGGCACAGGAATCTAGCAGCGAATTACTAAACGGACATCAAAACAGCTGCTCCAAGTGTCTGTGGTAGAAAAAGAAATATTTGAGGCTCCAACAGTTGATGTTTTTGTCTAGGGTTTGAGAAAGACTGTCTTGTTTACTGCTCTTGGTCAGTCAAATCTGACCTTGTGTACCATTACAGTACAAAGTGGCTTTGACTGTTGAGTAGAGGCCTAAGCAGGCTGTTAGGAGCAAGAGAGCGAGAGACATTGTCATTGCTATGCCCAAACAAATTGTCAAATTTCTGATAAGAAAACATCAACACAGATGACAGTTTGCTGCAGAATATTTGCCACCAAATTAACAAGCAGACGCTGCAGGGAAGAGATAGTGTTTAAGTTTGAGTTTTCAAAGCTCGGCAGGAGACCACACTTTTGGAGCAGCGTACTGTGCAGTAGATGGTTTGCCAACGAAGCCTTCAAACGGCGCTTACTGAACCTGACTGCAAGCAATCTTTCAAAAAGGAAGTTAAAATCCAACAAGAGTACCGAAAGGCTGCACAGATGACTGGTGTCATAACGAACGGTATCAAATTAAAAAAAGGACGCCTACAGGCAGGTTCACATTTTAAATCGCACGGCAGTCGCTGGGGGTGATTTCTGGTCTCTCGACTGCGATTGAAGGGAGACTGGTTGCCAGAGTTGAATTTTTTCCCAGCTCCAGCTGGCCACATTGCGCAACCATCTCCAGACTCCAGTACAAGCCTTTACTATGTGTAACTAACAGGCTGGTGCAGAAAGAGGCTATTCAAACACATTGCAGACTACACGTCATTTCAGAAACTAAAATGTAATGGCAAACGTCTCAGCTGGAAGTGTTGGCTTTCTTCCCAGGCATGTTGAATCAGTGGCTGCCAAGGGAGACTTTACCCAGGGGTGGGTAACCACTCTCCTGAAATATAACAAACAAGTTCAGGGTCTGGATGGAGATTTAATTGGTTCGATTAAATAATTTAGAGCAGGGTGGGAACAAAGACAGCCCTCCAGGACCACGACTGACCACCCCTTCTTTACATTGGCTGTTTCTAATGATGCCTGTTCAAAACACGTGCAGCAAACAATACAGATCAGACCGCTTCACCGCTGCAGAGACAGGTGTTCACGACAGGGCTGTCAGACACACACACACGTCCGCTCTGTCAACGCCAGATGCAGGAACAAAAATGCGATCGTTTTTTTTTTTTTAACAGTGGTTCCTACCTGTCTATTAAAATCAATACAAATGCAGCTGTCCAATCCCCAGCTGCTCCCAGATCAATCAAACACAGCAAGGAGCGAGTCTCGGAGTCTCGCTCAATAACAAAACAAAAACCATGAAAGAAAAAAATTAACAAAATACTAAATTAACTACCGAGTGTGCACACGTGTGCTGTATGCACACACGTGAACACAAAACAGCAATGTGCTGTTTAAAATGGAGACAATCCCAATTTTTCCTGGGACGTCTGGTACATGTGTAGGACCTCATATACTCAATAATAAAATGTATTTTATTTCTATTACAATGACAAAGGCATTATCCCAAACACTGGTCTGCTAGTTTTCCTCTGAATGACACAGATGAAGACACTAGCATTAGAATCGTCTGTTTGATGACATGCCCATCCCATCTTCTGAAATGGTACCCATGCTATTTTAGGTTATATAATGATTAGTGGTTTAGCCGTCAGGTTGAGTAGCTACTGTAGTTTCCGATCTGCATTTCATTGCCCGTTCACAGGAGAAAAGTGTGGGAGGGTTGTTTGCAGCTTTAAAACGACAGTGACTCACTCTCGCTGTGTGAATAATAACAGGGCCTTCAGGCCACACTTGTGTTGGTGCCCCTGTTTCCTGCCAAGAGAACAGAGAACAGTTGTACCTTGACAGCTTAAAAAACAGCAAAAGAAAACCTCTAAATCACAAGAAATAAGGAAGCAATTATGATCCTTTCTATGCAATGCTTTGCATCAAGGATGGGCTAAAATGGGTTCCAGGGCCAATGGGTTACCCTGTTCTAGATGGTTTAACTGAACCAGTTAAAACCTCCATCCAGACCCTGAAGTCACTCATTATCTCATCTGTCCAGCTAAACCTGGAGTGGAACGGTCCAGGACTGTGATTGGACACCCCTCAAGGACTTTTTTTGCAGAAGCAATGTTTGCAGGAATAGTTAGTCAGCATTGCAAATAAGGATCGAATCAGTAGGGGTGTGTCCGATACTCTGACTCGCAATTTTAAAAATAAAAACGGCAGGTACTAAGTAAATCCATTCATCAATGTGTTGGAATTCAAAACAAGAAAAGCTGTCCTTCCCTCGCCTTTACAACCAAGGACCAAATCAACCGCCATTGCAATTTCTACTGCCGTAGAACATTTCCACTCCACCCTCCTCTATCTTCCTTTCCCACCCCCTTTCTCCTCTCCCTTCTCTCTCCTCTCTGAAGTGCCCTTGAAAACCCAGCCCCAGCACAGCAGCTGCTCCCTGCTGCTGGATGAGGCAATGGAAACTATCCCTGAAACAGAACATTAGCATATTTAAATCCATACGTTCAGGGGCAGGGCTCTTCTTATTCAAATGCAGGGAGTTTGGGATTTGCGTGTTCAGAGGAGATAGGCGTGGAACGCTGTGGGAGGCATCCCAATGCCTCCACATGAAAGGGGGGCATTGTATTTTGGGCTGCATTATTTAATCTCCTCCCTGTTACTGGAACACATGTATGCATAAGAAAGGAATGCTATAGAGTAAGAACTGCCATCATCAATGCACAATGCTGTCTTTATGGGCATCACTGTTTGAACCTGGATTAATTATTGCGTTTCTAAAGCTGAGGGAACACGAAGCCACGTTTGCAGGAACAGCGGCTTGAAACCTGGTTCCAGGAGACCTAGTTTGAGGCTTTGCTGTATCTGACTCCCAAGTCTCCCCTGGTGTGCCGGCAGTGGACTGAAACCAAGTTGCAAGCAACAAAGTAGCTTCGTGTTCCCTGAGCTTTACAGGAATGTACAGCGTGGAGTAAAATGGTTTGACGACAGTCAACCTCCATCTCCTCCAATGATATCTACCTCCCAAGGGAGTCCATCTTATACTCTCAGCTCGCCCTGGCTGAGCAGAAGAAACATACCTTTCAATTGCAACGCAAGCCGGCAGTGTTGCGACAGTTCATAATCTTTTCAAAACATGAGAATAAAATAAAAACCACACATAGCAGAGTCTCTTCCACACTATTGGAATTGATTTTAAAAAGGCATTGGGAATGGGATTGGAAACCCGGCCAATTCCTATAATCCTGGAGAGTGTAAGAAAGTTGTGCAACTATTCAGCAACAACAGTGAGAAAGCAGAAGCAATCTCTGTGATCTCACAGACTGCAGGATCGCGGCTGCCAGGGATTTCACAGTGTGAGGGCAGGATGCGTGTTGTTTAGACTAAGTGGAACATTTTAGCTTAATGGTAAGAGAACCGTGACTGTGGAGCTCACTGCGTTGCTCTCTTTCAACGCTGTTTCAGTGACCTTCTGTGCTTCAGATTAGATCCCATTAAATGTTAAATGGAAATGTAATTTACACCCGCTGGCCTTCAAGTCGGGAGCCGTGACTAATTGGGGGCTCCTTTCTCGTACCTTTTTTTAAAAGGTACACTTCGACATGCATGGATAAACAGAGCCATCGCAGGCAATGGACTTAAAAAAGGGCAGCTGGTCAAATATTTGCCATGGATATCTTATCAGCATCATCACATTAAACTTCTGCTCTGATTAACCAAGAACGAGACGGGAGATCGTCCAGGCACACTGTGTTAAATGTGTGGTATAATCATGGGAAAAGCGTAACAGACGATGTTAAAAAGCTCTAAAACCCAGAATGCAGATGAGCCCGGCTCTTTTGCACAGCGGTTAAGACTCTTGCTTTCGGTGTGCCAAGTCGCCGGTTCACAGCCAGCCTCCCTCCCGTTACAAAATATAACTTCAAAATGAGTGCATTACACACAGAAAATTCTGCACAACGAAGACCATGCACTGACCTGCAGGACACAGCACTGGCAGCTCCCCCATCCACAGTGACCCACATACTCAGCTGTGATGCAAGCTTTTTGTTTTAACTTAGAATTATAAAATACACGGAGCGGCTTGTGTTACAGCCAGTCACAGGGGACTGAACAATGGAGCCTGCCTGCCTGCCTGCCTGTCTGCCTGTCTGCCTGTCTGCCTGCCTGCCTGCCTGCCTGCCTGCCTGCCTGCCTGCCTGCCTGTCTGCCTGTCTGCCTGCCTGCCTGCCTGCCTGCCTGCCTGTCTGCCTGTCTGCCTGCCTGCCTGCCTGCCTGCCTGCCTGCCTGCCTGCCTGTCTGCCTGCCTGTCTGCCTGCCTGCCTGCCTGCCTGTCTGCCTGCCTGTCTCCCTGCCTGCCTGTCTGTCTAGCTCCTCTCCTGGCTCCGATGAAGCTGAGAAAAGGGTTACCGATGTGAACAGAAAGGGGTCAGCAAGCCAGCCCTGGGTTTCACAACTCAATAAAGTACATGCCTTGTTTAATAAGCTGTTCCTGCCCTATAGCTGCAGGAACAGCTCCTAATATTAAACCCTACAGACTCAGAGACCTATTCAAGCTGTGGGGAGTGCGATCATTTTGATTTAGCAGGGGGTCCAACAGCTTTCATTCCTGGTACCTCCCCTGGTGGTTTCACTCTACCTAAAAGAAGGGGAGTTACGTTGGACTCGTTTCTAACCCTATCTTGAGGAAGAGCATTGTGGAGCAAAATGATTTTTTCCGCTGACTTTGAGTAGGGTGTGTATAGCAGCACATTATCCACTGATTTGCCATGCAAATGATGCGAGTCCTGGGAGAGTCTGGATTGTGTAACTCGGAGCCCGTTTCAGTCATGATGGGCAAGACAGCAGATCTGACAGGCAATTTAAAAAACCTTGCAGCAAGCATCGCCTAGCACAGGCTTAAGAAAACTGTATCCTTTCTGGTTTTTCAGTTCCGAGGGTTCGTATGGCAAGGAATGCATGCTACCAACATGTTGGCTTTTATACAGGGATGCAAAAGGTATCTGTCTACTATTTAAAATGCACCCTGCCCTCCCACCTTCAATTCTACAGCACTGTCATTAATCCACTGCCCCTGATTAAACCATTCTATGCTCAGGTCAGAGGTAACAACAGCTAAGCTGAATATGCATGTGCTTTGCTTTCATAGCAGCTGCCCACGTACAGCCGTCCAAGACTGGTATTTGTTTGTCATAAAACAGATGCTTTTGTCAACAGAGATAAAGAGAGAGGAGAGAGAGAGAGAGACAGAGAAAGCGCACTTACATCTTGAATTGCTGCTACTGAGTTAAACAATAAAGCAGATTAGATGCTAACTCTATTAATGTCAGGTCTATTAACATATGCATCAGTCATTGTTACTCAAGTTAAACAGTAGGAATGCCCCTCCCACACACACACACACACACAATGCAAACTGAAAGCAGGAGTCTGTTCCACCACATGTGATAAATAAGACACACTGCTTTGCTAAACTTCTGGGCTTGGTTCCTCAACTAAAAAACCACAGCTAAAAAAGAATCGGCTTTTACAGCTCTCTCTCTCTCTCTCTCTCTCTCTCTCTGTCTCTCTGTTCACCCTTCTGTGCATTCCACTGCAGCACAAAGCAGAACTTGTTGACAGTGCAGTTTGTGTACATTCCCCCCCAAAAAAGAGAAGCTCCAGGATCAAGCTGGGGTCCCAAGTCTGCCAGCACAGCCAAACTACTTGCATCAGTAGGAGGTGATATTTGCTTCCGAACAGCATTCTTAGCAAGTTCAGTAACAGCTCATGAAAAACATTCTCCAGTTTCTTTGTTTAAAACATCCGGCATAGGTGCAGAAAGACGGGCCAGTGTAAAACTGCGATACATTCTTTGGAGCACATGAAACGCTCTCTCTGAGCCGTTACCTTCACCCTAACCGTAATTAAGAGAGTTGATTAAAAACTTCAGCTCAGTGTTTGAATTCTCTCAGCAGGCCCTTCGCTGAAAAGCGTCTTTCTGCACCTCTACCAATTAATTACCTACGGACAGTAATTGTACATTTATTGTAAACTTACCAAACACTGTATTAATAATAATAATAATAATAATAATAATAATAATAATAATAATAATAATAATAATAATAATAAGAACCCCTACTAGTAAGTGACTGAGGTTCCATGGTAACTACGGTAACGAACGCTACAGGCAATCGCAACTCAAAGCAGGTACACAGCGCGCATTGATGTCAGTGCGGCATTGATGATCTTTAGATCGATATCAAAACAAACCAGCACCGCACTGATGACAGACATCTGATTAATTAAAACGTGTGCAGAATAAACTACAGCCGGTATGCACTGTCCGACGAGGCTCTTAATATCAGAGTCTGTGTTACAACCAAGCATGGACAGAGCGATAGACTATAATCATTTTAAAACACGAAATGACGTGTAAAAGTGTACGGGTATATAGGCCAGGGTAAATTATTCCTTTCATATTTATATAAAAAAAAAAAACCCAAAACGGTATTCTTTTCGATGCAACGTTGCATCGAGCTCTGCATGAAAACATTTCTCAAGGTCACAGACAGTAACCAAAAATAAAGAAACATGCGGTTCTCTCTTAAGGAATAAACACATGGCAAAGCTCTTTCAATCCTTCAGACGAACAGAAGGGGGTCCAGTTTGTTTGGGAACTCAAGGTAAATGTCTATATAAATAAATAAACACATGTAAATCACAATTGTTACCAACATGTATCCTAGGCTATCATTTGAGACAGGGTTACTAATATTGGAGAGACCAAATAAAATACACGCAAGCGCAACGGTACCAGAAGCATGCACGTGTCAGAACAATGCACTCGCACACGCACACGCACACGCACACGCACACGTGTGGCACTATGCAAATTAATTACTGTCCTTGGTTTCACCTGTCAGTGACAAGATGCGTTGCAAATGACTACCGCAGACCTAAACACTCGAGTCTAGCAGCAGTATGGAAAGAGAGAAGCCCACAATACAACTACTAGCCCTCGCATTGCACTGTAATAATACGGATAATCTTGAATAACGTCAGAAGGCCGTTATTACACCGTCAAATAATGATTCAAGGCTGAATTAAATTCAAAAAATTTGCTTAGCGTCTCAACCAACAGGCAGGCAGGCAGGCAGGCGGTATGGGTGTTTGAAACGTCTGGACAGCATACAGGCACGTTAATATTTGCTGTAAATAATAAACACGCATAGTAAAAATATATATAATTGGTACCTGGTAGCTCAAAATGCATTCGGGGTCGTTGCTTCCGGCAGGCATTGCTGAATTGTACGTGCTGTTGTTTCTAGCCTTCTTCCGAACCGGAGTCGAGGGTCAATCCGTTCTGGTCAGCCTTTTTTTTCCCCAAGTACAGTATTCAGCATCCGCCACAGCAGTGTCGCCGCTGCCGCTGTGCTACAGTGTGTTTGGCTGGCAACAGACTCCGGCGGTCCAGCGCAGCTGAGGCGGTAACACAGCGCTGCGTGTGCGGCTCTCACCGTGTATTCGGGGGGGTGTCGGAGCATCACTAGCCCGCCGCCCAATAGGAGGACAGGGGGCCGTCAGGAGCCACGCCACTGCCGGTTATTAAAATTGAGTCAGATTTTGAACGATGCACCCAGTGTTCCGATGGGCAGGTGAACTCAATTTGTTTAAACAAAATACAAAAGTTTCCATGTATTTAGTATTCAGTGTGGTGGTGGTGTTTTTTTTTTTTTTTGTTTTTTTTTTACTAACTCTGTTATTGTTTTTATTTTGTTTAACTTAAAACCATTAAACATCGTCTGCGCTGGGCTTTTTTTTTTGTGATTTATTTTTTTTAATTAAATTTCAAAAGACAATAAATACATGGTGTATGTACACATATTAAATAGAATGCATTTTTTTTTTTAAATGACACAGCTGGGAGGCGCATGCAGCATACAGGACAGTAGTACCTCACAGGAGGGAACGTGTGGAAGTTTGGGACTGGGGATCAGGTATTGCAAAATGAAAACACATGCTTTTTCATACCACTATTACATTCAAAGCTGCACACCTACACAGACCTATAGAAATGGAATTGAAATGACAGGCCAGATTCATGGAATTCATGTGTTGTGAGCAATCACCTTGAAGATGACCAGATCCCTATACTTCCAAAAGAGAAATCTTGTTCACAAATCCCTGTAGAATATTGTATAGGGAGCAATAAATACATACAGATCTCCACTCCACGACCCTGGGTCGGTGAAAATTAGATTGCACCTAATCTTTATCTCTATAATAACATATATATATATATATATATATATATAGTTACGTAAGAATATCTAAACAGCATAGCCAATTGTAATCTGACTCCACTTCCCTCTGATCCAAGCAGATGCAAGCCACATGGCTGCATCACATCAACTATAGACAGTATTCAAACTCAAAGGTGCTTTATTGGCATGACTAACATCAGCAGCATTGCCAAAGCAGTTACAGCACCACACATACTGGAATACAATATTTTTGGAATACAAAAATCAGGATGCTTCCCATCTGCTAACAAAGCCATTAAAACTGAGAAGGCTGAAGCACTGCTAGGCTCCGATCGGCAGCGAGGGAGAATCAATCCAAGCAGTCTGGTTTATAAAACAATTCCTTGTGCATCCTGATTGACCTTAACAGAGAGCAGCAGGTTATATAAAGTGTCCCTTTATCTTAATGATGTTTGCAGTTACTCATATACTGTATTTAGTTTTGATAGGGTTGTGTGAAGATGTTTTGGTCTGAATTCAGGAGCTGTTCTTCCATTCTGAAAGCCTGCCATAGAGAGATAAATACTGTGTCTGTCAAAGTGTCTTAACCCCTTGAGGTAGCCAAGGAATTGAGCGCTAGTTCAAACTGTTTCTTTTTAAAATACATCGGAGAGAGACTCAAGCATCGCGAGGAGGAAACTGACCATTTGGACGCACCTGCCGGTACATTTCAAACCCCTGTTGTTTGGCGCACCTCATTGCAGAAATAAAGCCAGCGTCGTTTCAATCTGTGGGACACGTATCCCCTTGTACCTTAAAAAGGTACAGAGAAGAGCCAGAGCCATCCTTTGATCTGCCCCTTGGGATGCAGTTTGAGTTTTGCAGGCTGGTGCTTACCAATAAAGTCGTTTTGGTTAGCCTGCATTGCATATGTCCATGACGGGCAACTAGGACCGAAGAGCAGCTCCTGAACTCACCCTCGCATTAACACAGACTTGCCAATTAAAACACAACCTTCGACCAACAGCAAGAACCACCGCTCGGTATGCCAGCGAACATCATACAAGATCTGCAGACAGCGACACAAACCGAGAGCATGAAATCCGATACAGTACTGCTTAAATAATGCATGTTCAGACACGCTGCCGTTCACGTCATCCACGTGTTTGCATCACAGTACCATAAAATAATGGTAGTACATGTGGTACTAGTAATGCTAAATGGAGGGTCTATAGGGACAGTCAGTTGTTTATTGGCAGGAGCCTATTGGGGTTTCTTGTTGCCAGTAATTGGGCTGGAAGCTGATTAACATCAGGGCTTAAGAAAGAGATATATTTATGTGTTATTGGCTTTAAGATTATAGAAACATGTCGTTCTAGAAAGAATGATACTGCTGGCTGCAAGCAGGGCCAGCAGAAATCCTACTGGCAGTAATCTGCCCATTCTAAAAGTAAAAAGGGATACAATTCTATGCAAACATTTTGATCAGAAGTCTTTCTCGAGGTCTTCAAAAACACCACTGCATTCCAGGCAAGATTTAGTGAATGGGTTAGTTTATTAGCTTCCTTAAATGACAGCGAGGACATGATGCTGCTCCACGCACAGCTACAGGGTATCAGTGCCGAGACAGTACATGTTAGATGACAGGATATTCTGCAATGAAAGCTGCTTAAAAGGGATTAAAAAAAAAAAAAAAAAACACCTTTTAATGTCACGACAGATCCAGACACTCTACACAGCTACACAATGGTAATACATGCAGTACTGGTCTCTAGGCGATGTGTGCAGTAGAGGTCTCAGGTCTCTATGTGATGTGTGCGGTGATGTGCCGCAGGTACTCCCCCCTCGTGGTGGTCTCGCTGGGGAACACTGCTTGGCAGAACTCGCAGACCTGAGAGTTCAGGGTGACGTTGGAGAGGAGGATCCCCCCGAGCTGCAGCGCCTCGCTGTCCAGCTGACACCCCGGCGTCCACGGCATCTACAGGAAAACAGAAAGGGGCTCCAGTCATCTGAACATCCCAACACAGAACCAGCACCACAGTCAAAGGCTCTTGTAAACACCAGGCAGCTTTGTCTGGCTTCCATATTCTGCACTCGTGCGGAGAGAAATTGAAATTGAATTGATAAATCTTGAAACTGTTCCCAGACCCCAGAGCCTCTGGTTTCTATTGTTACATCACATTTAAAAATACATACCTCGAAATGGCCTCTCTGCTCCAGTTCTGGGTCCAGCCAGTCTTTTTTACAGACCGTTTCTGAACCACAAGCTGCCTCCTCTGGTCTATAAAGGCCTCCAGGACCCGCCACATGATTCACACCCGTCTGCCGACCAGCCTGCAGTACCCCATTGGCGCCAGCAGGGGGCGGTGAAGCGGTTTTCCGGTCAGAATCAGCACCACCTAACAGATGATGATGACGATGATGATGAAGAGGATGAGCCGGAAAATCTTTTTTGTTTCCCGTTTTCCTGGCCAGGCAGTGGATCTGCATCCCTTCCAGCCCGTTGGCTAGGACGTCGTAATCGTCCGTGCTGGGGGGGTATTTGACGTTGTAGTTGCCCCGGCGGTGGTCTCCAGCAGGGTTGGGGGGCTTCTCCACCTGGCCCGGCGTTGGCGGCCCCCGATTCCTGAAGGGCCCTTCGGAGCGGTTCCGGTCTCCTTCCGTGCACTGAATGGGCATCGAGACCGGCATGCCAGCGTCTGCCACAGACGAGAAAGCGTCAGGTTCATTTGATCAACCTGCACTCTGATTTGACAGCGCCCTCCACTATTTCCCTTATAAAACATTACCACAGTAAAATCACAGCACAGTGTAATGAAGCACAGCGAAAGCACGGTGAAGCGTAGCAAAGCATTGTAAAGCACAGGGAGGTATGGCAAAGCATATTGAAACACAAACCATGGTAAACTAACCCTTAACCTTTAAGTTTCCCCACAGTAAAAGCATAGCAGTGTTATCAAGCACAGTGAAAGCATAGTAAAGAAAAGTGAGGTATGGAAAAGCATATTAATAGCCTGGTAAACAAATCATTCAACCATGGAAAAAGCATGGGGGGGAGGAACTGCAAAAACACCACTGTAAACTTTTAGAATTATTATTATAATTATTATTATTATTTATTTCTTAGCAGACGCCCTTATCCAGGGCGACTTACAATTGTTACAAGATATCACATTATTTTTACATACAATTACCCATTTATACAGTTGGGTTTTTACTGGAGCAATCTAGGTAAAGTACCTTGCTCAAGGGTACAACAGCAGTGTCCCCACCTGGGATTGAACCCATGACCCACCGGTCAAGAGTCCAGAGCCCTGACCGCTACTCCACACTGCTGCCCTAATAATCTATTTTATATAGCGCCTTTCATAGTGGACCATCACAAAGCATCACACTGAGACCTGCATGCAGAGGGAGGGGAGGCCATCGCTGGAACAGCACAGTGCTCTACTACCCATTCTCCACACTGAGACCTGCTTGCAGAGGGAGGGGAGGCCATCGCTGGAACAGCACAGTGCTTTACTACCCATTCTCCACATTGAGCCCTGCTTGCAGAGGGAGGGGAGGCCATCGCTGGAAGAGCAGCTCAGCAGTGTTGGGAGTCTGTCCCAGGCACAGCGAGGTGAATTCTTACCGTTTGGGAAGCCCTGCCTGGCTGTCAGTCTGTCCAGCATCTCTGCTTGTCTGATGCACAGCGCCCGCAGTCTGAAGAACTGCTCCTGCAGCTGCACGAAGGCCTGCTCCATCTTCTCAGCGCTGGAGAGGAGGAGACACCGTCCAGAGCTGTTAAACACGCGACAGTGCAGAATGCACTAACACTGGAAATGACACCTACAGCAGCGTGCAGGTAATACAACACCGCATGGCTTCTGTGGTGTTCATTTGTTGTGCCTATGAAACCAAAACCACTGGAACTGAACCTTGGAAAATGTAAAAACAGGCAAATTAGTAATTTTAAAAATCGAGGACTTTAATAGATCACACATGTAAGAGAAAAACTAAGAGAGCCACAAATAGTAAAACACAGCAGACTTTAAGATGTTTAAGATGCCCAATTAAAGCAAAGTGGTTTTAATAAATTTGCACACTACTGTACATTCAACGAGAAGTGTTATGAGTAGGTCTTTTTCAAAGCCCTGGTTGCAAAATTTGAGGTTTCTGTTAGTATTGATAGAGAGGGACCGACAAACTTTTACTCCTGAGAAACTGAAAACTACTAAAAAAAAAAAAAAAAAAAGAAGAGAATGATATAATTTATTCTGTTTGTAAGGAATCTCCTCCTAGTGGCTGATGAGTTAATAATACAGACACCAGTACAAGACCTCTCCACTACAGAGCTGGCTCTTCAGCTGAACGGGAAAGCGTTCGTCTCTGAACTGTATGGTTTGCGTTTCGGGTCCAGCCCTTGCCTTTCCATGCAGTTCGATGGGCGGATATGTCAATTCATTCTACATTACGGATCTGTCAGAGTCCTAGAATATCTTATGCTTTGTATAGATGTAATCACGCGCATAGAACATGAGACAATGTGACAAAACATGCATCACATACTGACTTCCAAACTATTTAATCATTTATATTTTGTTACAATCCCAGCATATTGAGAGGGCTCTCAAGCCGGGATGCTTTTAGTGTGTATTTAAGGGGTCTTGCAGATGGTTTTTGATGAATGAACACTGGGCATGGAGGGGTTAAATGAGAAAAGGAAGCAGGTGTCATATCACACAGTCTCACTCTGAACTCTCTACTGAGACAACCTTCCCTTTTTCAGAGACAAGCCTACTGCAGCGCAAGAGACACAAAACATCTGTTGCTAATACGATAGCAGTAACCCGAAAGCAAGTCTTTTATACATTACAGAATACTCCGTCGGGTTTGCAATCTGCAAAACACAGAACAGTCCACTGCAGGGTGAAGAAGACTTGTTCTAACTGGAAAATGAAACTCCATCCTCGGCGCCTGTGTGATTCATAAACACCGAGAAGTGGCTCAAAAAAGGAAACCACTGACTTGGCAATACCTTCTTCCTGTCTAGGGAGACAGTTTCAGTTTCTCAATTTTTATTTTTCATTTATCTATGCAAACATTTAAGCGCCAGAAGTCTTTATTTGAGGACAGGCTACTTTTTTTTTTTTTGGACCGGCATCTACCTGCTATGTTAATTCTCTCTAACTATATTGTTATGGTAACTTGCTCTAATTTTGTTAAGTCTAAACGTAACTGTTTATACAGCCCTTCAAATGCTTTTATTTGCTCATCTTAGATCACTGCCAACTGCCATGAAAGCAAAAGTTGCCGAAGGACTTTTCAAAATGCCTGCATTGTGTAAGTTACTTCCTACACACAAATCCCACATACCCTCACCACAAGCCCAGTACCAGACTATCCCTCATTGCTGCGCACTCAACTCAGCAGAAATCTGAGGCGCTGCACCATTCACACAAACCACACACACAAAGAGTAAGATCACTTTACTTACTTTCAGCCCAGAGTCATCTTCCCTTCTGCTTCTCCACTGTATTGACAGCTCCCGTTTTGTGTCTAGGTCACATGACCGGAATAGCCAATCCCTAGGGGTGGGGGTGGGGGAATGTCTGCAGTTCCAGTGAAACTAGAACTATGTTAAGAACAGGAACTAGAGTTCAGTGATCTCACTAAAGCAGTGTTAACTACCCAGTAGCTGTATGATCAAATGAGCTTTTGCAAAAGGGAGTTTTGTTCTTGTCAAAACCAAACTGGTAGAACAGGGTTTTCCTGCCTCACCCAATCCAACAGCAGCTCCTCCATTAATAAAGCAGCTAGCCATGTGAAAAATAATCTGTATTTTAATAAAAAAAACACTTCTTGCTACCCAGACTTGCAGAGGTTAAAGGAATGAGGCGCCAGTGAATCTCCCAGCAGAACTCTGATTGATTACTCTGCATCCGATCCACACATGCATTTTGTCAACTAACGCTTCAACGTTTAGCACTGTCTGCCCTGGATAGTAATAAACTACTGACTGTGTGTTACAATACCACACAGTGCTGTTAATGCATTCCCTCTTCAGAGCACCAACATGATCACTGGTCCCTCCCTTTATGTAAAAGGTTTTTGGTTCAGGTGTATACTTCAAATCTGGAATATGCAGATATTTTTTTTAAAATGACTACTTAGGGGGCTCCCCGAGTGGCGTATCCAGTAAAGGCGCTCCGCGTGGAGTGCAGGATGCACCCTATAGCCTGGAGGTCGCCGGTTCGAGTCCAGGCTATTCCACTGCTGACCGTGGACGGGAGCTCCCAGGGGGCGGCGCCCAATTGGCAGAGCGTCGCCCGGGTGGGGAGGGCTTAGGTCGGCCAGGGTGTTCTCTGCTCACAAAAAAAAGGGGGTAAGGTCTGCGGGTACTGTTTGATGAAGCGAAGAGACACGAATGTGGATTTGGAAGCCTGTCATATAATAAAGAAAGGCACACCACACACACACCAATATGTTCAAACCAGTGATTTATTTAAAATGATAATTCTCAGAGTAGAGTTGTTTAGTTCAGCTACTTAACCTACCATAAATCCAAGACAATTTCTAATAATAAAAAAACACAATAAAAAAACACTAGATGGGAACGGCCAACAGCTGTTTCCAGAGAAAACTCTCCTATAAAAGAAAATACAAAAAGAAATGTTTAGAATAGTACATTTTCTATGAGCTGCACTGCATTGAAAAGAGGCAATATATTCTTGTCCGAGTGCCCGGTTATTTGACCCCCTTTTTCTCCCCGAATGTAGAATATCCAATTACGTGCCCTCGAAGCAACAAATCCCCCACAACAACTCAGGAGAAATCGACATGTCAATGAGCACCATAATCAATCTCTTCACACACAGGAGCTCTACAGCAGATGTCAGCAAGCTACTGGTAACTGAAGGCTGCTATGAGCTCACTGGGCCAGTAGGGGTCAGTAACACCAGTGGTTTAGCCTCCCTCCTCTGCAGGAGAGCCAGAGCCAATGCAACCCTCCCTCAGGAATACCCCGAGAAGACTGAACCGTGCATGGTGTTAAACAGACACTTACAGTTCTTCCAGGGTAGGGTTCGAGGCACCCGCAGTCCTGCTGGCAAGCTGCTGCTTGCGTTAGCCTCAGGCCTGTGAAAGACACTTTGGGTTATTAAAACTCTGCTTAAATCATAAAAATCAGCCAGCTTACCAAACAGATTTCCAAACTCAAAATGAAAAAGGACTACAGAAGTCCGACAGGCATGGAAATGGGAGCTCCTATATAAACAATTCTGTACAGCAGCGAAACGTTCCGACACACCAAAGCAACACAATAAAATGCAGTACGGCAGACTAACGTTTGCAGATAAATTAGACATACACTTGATATTACACACACTTTCAGCTGTACAGTAAATGTTCAGAATTTTACTGTTGTATTCAATTTTGAGTCTGGACTACTCAGAAGTACCTGGCCCTGCAGACAAAGTGAATACAAACTAAAACTCACCTCCTGTTAAAGTTAGCTCTGCTTATCACAGTCCCTTTGAGGGGATGTATTAACGGATCACCACACTTGCATTGCACAGACAGTCCCTACAGTGCACAGCATCTAGTTTAACCCCACCCACCCCCAGTGTAACATCGGGAGACACGTACTTGCTTTCTAGGATTGAAACTGTATCAATACCCCAAACAAACGGCTTGCAGGAGGAGTTATCCACTTCTGCAGAGGGAAGAAAAAACAATTCTTAAAAAAGACAGCAAAGCAATTGCATTGAACAAATGTTTTCTTAAATAAGTGGTCCAAAATGCACCCCCCCCCCCCCCCCCACACAGATGTGAAACAGGGGGCTTCCAGAAAACCAAACTCTGCATGACCCCCCCCTACCTTCATCCCAGTCCTCTTCACAGTTTGGGTTTTTCCATGTGCTTAAGGGCACTTGCCACTTCTTAGCATGAGCGTTCCCGACCACTGGAAAAGAAAACCCGTCAGCGACACTAAAGTGCGTGAATCGTGACTTCATGTCAAAGCAAAACTATTGGCGCCTGGCCCAAATCAGAGAGATAGACAGTAGCGTTTGACTTGCTGTCCGAGCATTTGGAACACCTGTACAGCAGGATTAATGTAGCCCGATTGACGGGGAAATGTACCCTTCACATTGCAGCAGTACTAAAACTTCAGTTTCTGTATAAATCGCTAGTCAGTATGGAAGTCTTCACTGGGGCCCAGCAGAAAAGCCAATCAACAGAGGCAGTGGTGGAGCACAGTGCATTATGGGTAATCTCAAGCACAGGAGAAAGCTGAACCCGGTTGTAAAAAAAAAAAAAAAAAACTGGTTCTACGAGTTGTTTTTCCATTGTGACATTTTTCAATCGTGACACCATTTCTGAGGTCTACGATCTCAACGCTATAAAAACATTTTCTATTTGAACATCGGCATCCAGTTGTGGTAGAGGGGCTGTGAAGCACCCCCATTCAAAATGCGCCAATCTGACTGAAAAACTAATTTATTTATTACTACATGCCCCACCACTTTTGAAACCAAAGTTACACCACTGGGCTGTCCATTTAATACATGGCTTTAGTAAGTGACTCCACATCTCACAGTTGTCGTCACTGATGACGCGCCGGTCCACGCAGTTGGCGATGTGGTGACTCAGCTCGTTTCTGGGGAGCAGGTGACGGGCATTGAAAGGGCAAGTCTTGAGTTCCTGGGCCAGCTTTGGGTGGTTCTGAAACAAGAGGGGGAGAATAGTGTTCGGTTGAGAGAATTATTTATATATAAAGTAAATCCATTCTTTAAAAAAGGCAGGATTAAGGAATCATTTGTGCATTTAAAAGTAAAACGGATTTTCTAGATGTTTTTCCTTAAACTATTTACCAGTATAAAAATCTGTAAATCAAGTAGAGATCTGCCTTTAACTATAAAGGTTTATAGCACAAGTCTCTTCCGTTTGCACAGAAATATTGCGCTTATCACTGGCTGAGAATATCCTTTTACAAAAGGCTGATAAAGTGTGACGAATATAAAACTTAACAGCACTTAGTAAGAGTTACCTGCCAGTGGAGTCCAACTCAACAGCTAGGTCATGTTTAAGGGTCGGGCAGGCTGAAGTCAGACTGCCAGAATTAATATGCCACTGTGCGGTCTGCGAAGAGAGCAGATCCTCCATACCTTGCTGCACTTGATGAGATGATAGGGGAACCGCAGCCCGCGGACCTGGTGGTTCTTATCGTAAGGACACTGCAGAAGTTTATCAGGGTCCCACATGTCAGTTCCCTCTGGGGAGAATAGATACGACATCCGGTTCAAACTTTCATCTTGCAAACCAGCAGGGGAGACTGGTTAGAGCAGCGCTTCCCAACCCCAGCCCTGGGGACCCCCTGTGGCTGCTGGTTTTCATTCAGAGCTCTCAATTACTTACCGAGCCCCTTAATTGAACTGATAATTGGCTTAAGACCTTTAATTGTTCTCTACTCAAAAAAAAGTTTGCAGGTTTCAAATTACTTTTAAAATGTGCCAACTTGAAAGCTACAACTGTTTAAGACCAATTAAAAAGGTCTAATTAAGCTAATTATTAGTTCAATTTAGGGTTAAGTAAATTGAGTGCTCAGCTGGAATGAAAATCAGCAAGACACAGGGGGTCCCCAGGACCAGGGTTGGAAAGCTGTCTCATCTGATTGAGACTTGCTAACACTACACACTACGTTTACTTGGTAGTTAACTGGCTAATGGTGCCAACTTCAAACGCGTGTAGATTGGAAAGCACCAACAACTGAAATATATATACCGTATATATTTGCAATGCGACATCCCATTTCTGCATTGGGTTATCTTGGGGGATATCTCTAGTCTAGTAAAAAAAAAATACAAACCTGTTCGCGTTTTCCCAACCACTACATTTACAGGGGTGTTTGTTGGTATGATCCCGGTAAGATTTCCCCATCCTGAATCGTATTAAAAGCCAGCTCCGGTTCGACTTACCCTTCTCAGAATGACACCCGAGCGGGTCGCGTCCTTCCACCCCGAAGGCTCCTTCTTGGGGTACAGACATCTTCCTCAAACTGGAATCTGCCGTCACTTAAAAATTGAAAAAACAGTATGTCAAACTTCAACTGCTCAACAGGATTGTGTTCGCTTCCCAAAACCAACATTTCACATAATTGTTCGGTTACCGGCTTCCCGTTAAATGATCTTGTTTCATTAAAAAAAAGTGTTTTGAGGAAGTTTCGGTTTTATAAAACATAAACATTTAATTTTAGGTTAATAAAGACATGCCCGAATGTAAAAAAAAAACAAACAAATTCAACATACTACATTGTTAAATAGATAAATAATAAATGTCATACTGCAGTAGATTTGATTCCACGCAACATAAATAAAGCGTTTTGCTTTTTAATTCAGTCCTAACCTCGATTTAACAGCATCGACGACGGCAAAACGACCATTTTGTATTAAATGCAGGATTTAAAATTCTGCAGTAGGCTTTTATATTTATTTATTTTTTACATTTTAAACGAACCATGCCAACAGTTTTCTTTAGGTGGTAAGAAAATAAGATTTTTAAAAGGTGTACTTACGAAGTTTAACAGAAAGGCCTACGCGGATTGCCAGGCGTGAACCACGTCCTCGCCGCAAATTACTACGCTGCGTAAGAGCGTACTGCGTCACCGCGCAACAACCACGGGGCTAAATTCTGCTCAATTTATTTATTTATTATTTTATACGACTGTTAGTGAAGACAAAATATTAAATCCACAGAAAACCCACTATTTTATTTTAGCGTGATAGAAATAGCGAGGTAGACTGATGTTGCTGCTGAAGGCGGAGGCCGAAACCTTGTAGTTAAATGTTTAATTAGTTGGTTTTTCAGTTTTTTCAATCACGTTTCTTCTTTATGAAGTATTTTCAGTGATTGATGACTATCCAGTTGGATCCGGATTCTCTTGATTATATAGAGCCGTTTGCTGTTTTTGAATTATCTGTGCTGGTTCTGGCATTGATTCCCTTCTGTGTTGGTTTAACCCCATTCCAAACCAGAATATTTACTTCTACTGTATTTTAAAATAAAAAAGAGAGACTTAGAACAGTCAACCGAACATTATTTTATTCTTTCGAGCTTACAAACGATGGCCAAATAAATAAAATATTCGCAATAAATGTTTTTCACCTGTAGTGGAAGTGACAACATAGGATACATTGAACTTATTTTTCCCACGTGTATCAATTCATATTCAAAACCAGCGCCACCTTTAATATCATCTATTTACCGCATCCCATAATGATAAACAACATACTGAAGTTCTTTAGCGTGTATTAAAAATGGATGCAAAAAAAAAAACTGGCACACGTGTTCCAAATAAAAAATAAAACAATTCTGTTAATTAAATAGCATTAGAATTTGCGTCTTCGTTTTGTTTGATGTTACTGGCTTTGTCGGCGGCTCCTTTTCCCACAGCCTTTAATCACAAACCTATTTTTAAAGAAAAAAATATATAAAATAAATAATAATTATGCCCCTTGAAAAGAGCGTGCTTTTTAAAATACCAGTTTACTATTGTCAGATTTGAGCTGGCCGTGCTAAAATACATTTTATAAACAATAATGGGGTGTTCTAAAAAGCGTCGTTCTTAGTATGTTTTTTTTTTTACTCTGTACTAAAGAGGGCGAGTCTCAAACTATTTCACTTTTTTTAACGAAAGCCTAGTGTGTGCGCATTCATTTCATTATTATTATTATTATTATTTGTTTATTTAGCAGACGCCTTTATCCAAGGCGACTTACAGAGACTAGGGTGTGTGAACTGTGCATCAGCTGCAGAGTCACTTACAACTCACCCTAAAGACGGAGCACAAGGAGGTGAAGTGACTTGCTCAGGGTCACACAGTGAGTCAGTGGCTGAGGTGGGATTTGAACCGGGGACCTCCTGGTTATAAGCCCCTTTCTTTAACCACTGGACCATGCATGACAGCTCCCTGCAGCATACAGGAGCACACACACACACACCAATCAGATCTGACACATTGAAAATTGCTTTAAACCCCTACCCAAAAACAACAGACAGACACTTTCTTTGTTAAATGAATCTGTACAGCAGAAAAATCATAAAATCTTTTATTTAGCTTACTGGCAGCCCTGCACTACGTACAAACTAAACAAATATAAAGAGGGTGAGGATACTTTTTTTAATACAATGTTTTTTTTTTTCTTTTTTAAAAACTACACATAATAAATGAACACTGGGTCCTGCAAACTAAATCGTAAGGTTCACGGCTTGACATGCAAGACTTAAATAGCTAAAAAAAAACATGTAATAAAATATCTGTGATTGCTAAACTAGACAGGCAGGCACAAACTGAAGTTTCCCTATGTAAGCTACTTCAAAAGAGAGATGCTATAACAGTTTGCTGTTTTTGAGGTACTCTGAACCCTAAAAAAAAAAGGACAATGCTGATTATGTGAGAGCAACCAGGTGTTCTGCGCTTAGAGATACACACAGTAAAAGAAATTAAAAAAAACAAACGCAGAAGCACCAGCAACAGGACAATAACCTGTGATCTCAATACTGTGTCATTTTCACGTACAAAAGAAAACTCACATCCACCAGGAACAGCTTTTTTTTTTTTTTTATCTCCAGTGTTGTTAAAGTTTCCAGTTTTGTACAAATGATAACTAGCTTGTAGAAAAGTTCATAGAATTGAGGAAATTTAAAATAAAGAACGTGACTTTTTTTTTTTTTTAAATGGGCAAAAAGCTTTCAAGTTAGTTTTGATTAATTTTATGTTTGCAGTTAAAAAAAAATCTGCTTGAGAAGTATTCATATTTCAAAACTAAAAAAGGCAGAACGGCTGAAATCATTTTGGGAAAGTTGTGCACGTAGCTGTATATATATATATATGTGTGTGTGTGTGTGTGTGTGTGTGTGTGTTTAAACGCTCGCTTCAGAAAGCATGGTTAGTTTTGTAATTAAAAATATAATTTCTTGGTGTAACTACATTCTTAAGAGGTCTACTTCCACAGAAAGGAGGAAGGCCTTGTTGACAACCCATTTGGTTTACATTCTCCAAAAGTGGTTTCTGCTGTTCAGACACAAGCCCATGAAGGGGCAGATTTATTGCCTCTTTTTGCTTCAACATTTTACAAGAAACACCTTTTTCGAGCTTTTGAACTTGGGCTTGTGAGACAACAAATGTACAATTATATATATATATATATAAACTACTTATAAAAACACTCAGGACCACAAACTACATTGTTCTATTAGAAAAGAAAGTGTGAAGTTTAACAAAAGTTTCTATTTATATAAAAAAAAAATGAAACCCAGGAGCTTGACACAATGGAGCAATGCACTACCGTGCAGCCACCTGAATTTTCTGAATACCCTTTGTTTAAAAAATTTAAAATAATAAAATAAAAACAACCCCATCACTGTTCTAGACCCCTCCCGCTCTCATCCCTCCCCTTCAATACAAAATAAAACATTTAAAAACACACATTGGAGAACGGTACCGCCATAAAAACATTTTTTTGTTTTTTTTAAATAGTATTAACTAGCTTGGAGGGGTTAAAAAAAATAAAATAATGTCCATGTCACTGTTACTAGAGTCAAGCCACAATGCAGCTTTGACCGGGTGACTCCCAGCACTCCAAGGCAAGGGAACGCTGCGATCACACCCGTGCCTCCCTGCTCAGACCGCGAGCCTGCCGGAGGCTGCCTGCGTCATGGGGCTCCACCCCGAGCTGGGGGAGGTCTGGTCCTGAGAGTAGGCTCTGCTGTCACAGCAAGCGTGGGTTTCCGTCTTCACCGCGCTGCCCTGGCACAGCCGCCGATGCCTCAACAGCCTGTCCGTCCGGGAGAAGTTCTGAAATTATAAAGACCGCGTCCGTTAATACATCTTGTTCCGTGGCCCTTACTGTAGCAGGAGAGCCAGCTGGGGGAGGGTGAGCTGGGCATCCCTACAGGGTGATTGTTTTTACAGGATGCCTCTCTGTCTGTGTGTGCCTCTGTCTCTCTGCCTCCCTGGTATTGACATGCAAACACGCTTAAACAAAGAGTGAGCAGCATAGATATCATTTCACCCCTCTCCGCCTGCTCTGCAATGGGCATGCGTGCCGAGCTCCGGTATGCAGCGCCCATATCCGTGAGGGTGGCACCGTGTTTAAAATCCTGTGCTGCGGACCGGCTCGTGACTCACCTGCTGGCACCGGTCGCACTGGTACGGTTTCTCTCCGCTGTGAACACGTTTGTGTCGATCCAGGTGATAGCGCTGGATGAACCGCATATCGCAGACGTCGCACGCAAACGGTTTCTCTCCTGCACGGCAGGGATAAAAAATATATATATAGAATTATTACCGGGTTACACTCTCAGGACATTAAAAAAAAGAATAACAAATAAATCTTGCTTTAAAAAGTATAATTCAGGGTCGCAAAATACATTTAAACAAAGTAAAGGCAACCTGGCCTGGGACAATCAATAAGGGCTTCTTTGGGAAAGTGAATCTTAAAATATTGCACAGCTGTACACAGGTCTAGGAAAGAGAACTCCACTCTCAACACTGCAGAGCGCTCTAGTAGTATAGGAAAGAGAACTCCACTCTCAACACTGCAGAGCGCTCTAGCAGTACAGGAAAGAGAACTCCACTCTCAACACTGCAGAGCGCTCTAGCAGTATAGGAAAGAGAACTCCACTCTCAACACTGCAGAGCGCTCTAGCAGTATAGGAAAGAGAACTCCACTCTCAACACTGCAGAGCGCTCTAGTAGTATAGGAAAGAGAACTCCACTCTCAACACTGCAGAGCGCTCTAGCAGTATAGGAAAGAGAACTCCACTCTCAACACTGCAGAGCGCTCAAGTAGTATAGGAAAGAGAACAAGCCGCTACCTGTGTGTGTTAGAATGTGTCTCTTCAGGTGATAACTGCTGCGGAAGGCTCCATAGCAATGATCACAGATGAAGTTTTTCTGAACTTTCAACGGACAGTCCCCATTCTCATCCACCGCCACCACCTGGAGGACAAAAACAAGGGTTTTTGTCCAGTTTAGCTTGCTACTACTATATGTTTATCTACTCCCCCAAAAAATATATACATAAGGGGTAATCTCATATACGATTTGGTTTCCAAATGAAATTATACTTTAGATTGAAAACTGAAAAAAAAGGAGTTCATGTTTAAAACCACAGGTCAGTGCAAAATACCTCACTTGGAAGAGAACTCAGTCTGACCGGCTGGTTCTCTTGCACATTTGTGTCTGAACCAATCATGCTTTCACATTGCAATGAAACAAAACTGGAATTCATGAAATAAAGCAAAGTCTGAATGGGGGTTCGTCCGCAGCAGTGAAAACAGATTACGATGAAGTATACAGATCAAATATTAATTAGCCTTACTTTGCAGGGCGTCCCGGACTTCCTGTTTTTCTTTTTCAGCTGCTGCTCGTCCGACTCCTGCGGGATTTTGTCTTCCAGAATTCGGGCAGCGTGGAAATCTCCTTCCTTCCGGATCACCTGCCGCAAGATTTTAAAAACTCTCCTGATAAATCCTGTTCAGGAACTCGCAGGACCTATCTGCACCAGCTTTGATTTGGAACCGACTCTGCCCTTTAGGAATAGACCTCTTTCGGTCTTTGCTAGCATTTTTAAAATCTCCTTTTAACCCTGACCATTTGAAAGCGCTTTGGAACGTGAAAGGCGCTATAGAGATATTATTAATGTTGCTATTGTTAATATTACATGCACCTAATTCCATTGCAGCCTTCCTAACGCGTTTGTACACAAATCTGACACTGCACGCCCTCGCAGACTCTCACCAGTGGGGGGCAGCTGAGTGTTGCAGGCATGACCATGTGATTGTGACTGTGAGAGTGGCTGTGTCCTCTGTCCCCGCTGTCCCTGTGAGACGCCCCTCCTCCCCCGCTGCTGTGGGACATCTGGGACATTTGGGACATCTGAGACATCATCTTCTTCTGTCCCACCATGGTGCTGGCCTGCATGAGAGCCATGCTGGAGAGGACGGCCTCGCACCCCAGCAACCCCGCCTGGAATGCACATATGGGAGAGAGAGAGAAGCGTGGGGGAGAAGCGTGGTTAACACATTTCAGGAACACTCAGCTGGGCTCAGGTGTGTTAAAGCTTAGACATCAGGCTTCAAATCAGGGCTGCTGATCAGTTCCTGCTTTTCAATTCCTCTTTTTAATCAATTCCAACACAGCATTGATCAACGTGGCCATCGGCAGGATCCTGTTCAAATCCTCACAGTGGCAACACACACTGCTTCAATCGAAGTCTCTGTTTGTCAGCCAATTAAACTGGCTTCAGATGAAAGCAGTCGAACAATCGCAACAATTATCTCTAAAATATCAATTCCTTCGAAGGACATTTTAAAGATGGAACTGAAAAGCAGGAACTGACCCCAGCGCTGCTTCAAATACAAATGAAAAGACGCATATTGTTACACAGGGTAATGTAATATATGCTGCTGTATTATTTAAAAGCAGGAAGCCACAAAAAAGTAAGACTGACTTCATGAAAGCCTTCAAAGACACGCATGTGCAGGCATGAATGTTTACTGATATTTTGAACATGCGTGCTTAATTTACATTTTAACACATATAAAACTATGCTTTTTTTCCCCCATTCATGCATTATTCGAATTATTACACTTTTACACAAGAAAGGAAACACAATGAAGCTTTATTCAATTCTGCAGCACAGCGGTCAAAACGTGCCAAAACGCCAACTTTGTAATTCAAGAACGTCATTTATGATTCAAGGGCCTTCTGTACCGCAGCTACAGAGGTGAACAGCGTCAGCATGCAAACTCTGAATATAACGAAATAAAAATGAAAAAGTGAAAGTAACCCATTTCATGTGATCCCTCACCGCGCTGCCTGGTAAATGCGCCATCGGAGCTGGCCGGTGTGCGTTAGGGTGTGCGCTGTGCCACTGGGGCCCCTCGATCAGGCTGCTCAGCTTGGATTAACACTTCATCCACCCCGGTCATCTGGCAGGAACCCAGCGACCACAACTGCCATAAGAACAAGGGAAAAAAAAACACACCGGATTCACACAAATTCATTTTGAAACGTTCCCTTTGAGATGCTGCCCCAACCCGAATTAAAAACTGATTTAAATCTTAAGATCAGTATTCAAATTCTCTCAGCTGGCCCGTCAGTGAAAAGTCTGGCCAGTCTTTCTGCACCTATTCTGTAATTTACAGACAAATATATCTATATACTGTATAAATAATGGAGAAGTACTTGATATACCGAAAACTCACTATTTTAATAAGTAGCTACAACGTTTGGACTGCTGCCCTCTTCAGATCGCAAGGCAGAAATAGCCAGGTAGACTGGTGTTGTCGTTTATGTTTGAAAGCTTGGAAGCTCTTTCTAGGTGTTTTATAAGGTTACAAAAAGATAGTTTAACTGCTGTGTACAGAAAGTTGAAGAAAAATAAAATTGAAGTACAGTTCAAATGTACAGGAAGCGGTTTATTATCGAAGTCCAGGATGTTTTGTAGAATACATCACCTGGATTCAGTGCTGTAGGTGTTTATTAACTTATTTTCTAATTCTAATTTTATAAAGCAAGGGAATGTTTTGATGACAGCAGAATGTCTATTTACACTATGTCTGGGAGCAACAACTGTTTAGCAGAAGAGAGAGATTTTAATCAAAACCAAACACGCAGAACAGGGAAAGAAAGAATTTTAGGTCAGGATTCACAAAACCCAATTATAAAAGTAATGAAATTCAGCCCTGGTTTGATTAGCTACACATTACCCTACAATATCCCAACTAGCTCACCTCGAAATAATTCAATAATTATACACACACACACACACACACACACACACACACACAAATATGGCTGGGATACAGGTTTAAGTCTAGGTAAAAATTTAAACAAAGGCTGTTTTACAACATCTAGTTTACTGTATACTGAATATACTGGGGCAGTTTAGAGCACTTTTTTTGTTTAAATGTATTTGTTTACCACTGTAAGTCGCCCTGGATAAGAGCGATTGCTAAGAAATAAATAATAATAATAATAATAATAATACCGGGTTCTATACAGCGCTGATAAATGATGCAATCCATTTACAAAAAACCCTGAAATTAAGTTTGTTTTTTTGGGACGCTATGTAGTTCAGTCTGGCTAACTCACTTACAATTGCAACAATACAAACACTAGGAGATAACAAAAAATAAACTGACATTTCACTAACCACTGCCCAAATCATTGTGCAAGAGGCAACCTTACTTAAATTATAAAACACACAAACTACTGCTAGTACTGCTTTCCCACAGAAGAGGTTTCTTTGTTTAGTTTTACAGACGGTTTAAGGTGTATTTACAAAAAGGTTTAACCCTTAACCGTGCACTTTAGCGCTTCACTTGAAGCAGCACCCAGGAGGCTACGACCACTTTGTTCCTGAGCACGGCTGAAGCGACCCCAAAAACAAAATATGCACAAATAACCCGTCTGTATCGATGCTCCTGAGCAATTTAAAGCCCATGCAAGCGACTTGTAATAGTGCACGAAGAAAGTTGAAGTTTCAGAGTATATTATTATTATTAAAATGCATTATTCTCACTCTCTGACCCCACGGCGGGTTAACACAGCGGGGTCTAGGAGCTCTTAACTATCCCTATAGCTTCGTGTTATTGATGTATTTATTTACCAGAGCATCGTCTGTATTTACCCCCTTGCTAGTCGATATCGCTGTATTAGATAATAACGAGTTACCTGGTTTTGTTTTAACGAAGCGTTTGTTTTCTCTCGGTCTTAGCCGACTTCGATTTCAGTTTACAAACACAGGAAACGCCACCGGAAGTGCTCCCCGGGGAGAGCGGAGCACACGTGACGGTGGCGAGATCTGCAGGAAAACAACTAGGGGTGCTTCAGGCGGCCATCTTGGTAAAGTGCCAGGCATTCCCGATGAAGTTTAGAGCGGCCTTTTTAGTGAAGGAGAAAGGTCTGTTTGCGTAGGCTTTGTGTATTACCTATAAACAGCCACTAGATGCTCCCATTATCAATGAATATATTACAAAACTTGTTTTTTTTTCTTTAAGCAAACACGTGTTGTAGACGATCATGCTTTGCATTTGGATGGTGAAAAAAACTGACATTTGTATCTGTAAGACACGCGTTTCTCTCTCTCTCTCTCTATTATTATTTATTTCTTAGCAGACACCCTTATCCAGGGCGACTTACAATTGTTACAAGATCACAGTTTACATTATTTCACATTATATACAGATATCACATTATTTTTACATACAATTACCCATTTATACAGTTGGGTTTTTACTGGAGCAATCTAGGTAACATACCTTGCTCAAGGGTACAGCAGCTGTGTCCCCCACCTGGGATTGAACCCACGACCCCCCGGTGAAGAGTCCAGAGCCCTAATCACTACTCCACACTGCTGATCGATCTATCTATCTATCTATCTATCTATCTATCTATCTATCTATCAATCATTACAGATCCGTAAAACGGGTGATGCATGCCTTTAATTGGATTTAGATTTATATAAATATCTAGATTGATATAGGATTTAATTATAAGGGCCATTTGAGCGAGTCTGAAGATACAGGTCAAAACGCAAGTGTGACTAATTACCGACCTGCACGATCTTCTCCCTTTTAAACCACTTTATAATATGCGTAAAAAAACACCCATTAAATAAACAGCAATTACATTTTTTCACAGTAAAATGCAGTACCTGGCGTTTTCTATAAGAAAATTAAGAACAGAAACCATTACGCCAGGATATTTTCTTATTTTATTTTATTTATTAGATTTACTCAAAAATGAACTGCATTTAATACAAAAAAATACATTAGGACATTCATTAAGAAGCAGTTAAAACAAAAAAAACACCCTGTGCAATTTCAAGACACAAGCCACACAACACTAAAACACAGAGCTGGAAACAAGACTCCTGTTGCATAGCACTGCCACCCATTCCAGGTTTTACTGTGAGCTTGATTAGCCACAGTGTACAGGTAACAAGCTCAGGTGTGTCTGATTCGACTCATAGTAAATCCAGGAATGGATCAAAGCGCTAAGGAATGGGGAGTCTTTTTTCCATCCCCGAGGATACACACCACTTGAGAAGGCTGTGTGGTCCAGTGGTTAAAGAAAAGGGCTTGTAACCAGGAGGTCCCCGGTTCAAATCCCACCTCAGCCACTGACTCACTGTGTGACCCTGATCAAGTCACTTAACCTCCTTGTGCTCCGTCTTTCAGGTGAGACGTAGTTGTAAGTGACTCTGCAGCTGATGCATAGTTCACACACCCTAGTCTCTGTAAGTCGCCTTGGATAAAGGCGTCTGCTAAATAAGCAAATAATCCTTGCGATCAGGTCTTTGCACAGTGTGCGTGAGGAGAGCGCTGGGGTAATTTCTCAGAGCACTTCCACAGCGCCCCCTAGAGGATGAAATTGACTGTGTCGCTGTAACTGTAATATTGGTACAACTCTGCCCCAGTAGCAATGCAGATCAATCTCCTCCACCCTCACGTCACAGTGCAGACAAAACCATCTATTCAGAACTTGTGACAAAGACGACAATACAGGCTTTATCCCCTCGACACAGTGTCTATTCCTAAAAGAAGTTTCTGTGATCGTCTTACAAAGTCTACCATTACCCTGTCGATTTGCCAACCGTGTCATTACAAAAGGTCGGCTCTGTTTCCCGACATTGTGTTTTTACAATGTTCCTTGGCACTTCACATTCAAACCTGAAGACAGATTTGTTTCAATAAAGTTAAAAAAAAAAAGTACTTGGAAGTTCACTTCACGTTCTGGAATTCCAATCTACTTGTTAAAATTCTGCTTCAGATTTACATATTTTAAGAATCTTTTTTTTTCCAGTTTCATTATTCTCAAGCTGCCAGTAAAAGGTGATTACTAAGGCTGTATTTTTGTTTTTATTTCCCAGTGAGCACGGATGTCACCATTTCTGTGAAATGTGTTGTATAATAACTATAGAGAAAAATGATCAAGTTTGAATGTGTCAACGCTGTTTTATTTCTGCTTTAATACATAGGGTTAAAAGCGTGAAATATCTATTTTTAGACCATGATTATAGCCCGGTCTATTACTTCTGAAATCAATAACATGTAACGGGTCTATTTTTGTCAGAAGCCAGAAATCAGTAATTTATTTTAGAGTATTTCAATACAATCCTAACTGGCTACTGAACACAGCACTATGATAAAGCTGTGAAACATTCATTCAAACACTTGATAGACTCTTAATACTACAGGCCGCTTGGCTTGCCTAGGCAAGTGCTTCCCAGTGCGACTCAACAAAGCGCTTTAGATTTCAGACACAGAACAAGCTGCAGGGTCTTTATGATCCCGGGCAGCGGTCTTGCAATCTTGATAAAAGCTTTTCCGATCTGCAGGGAACGTTTGGTCCACAGCATCAGCAGAAGCAGCCGTGCAAACTCTGGGATTAAAATTGAATTACAGCGTTCTTATAGCGGTTTTTAAAATGGACCAGATGATTAAAAAAAAAACCTACGAAAGCTGTCCTGTGTTAAAACACTGCATGAAAAAAATAAAGCGAAACAAAACCCTTCCCGGCAGAATCTAAGGGAGAGGGCAAAGTACTAGTATGATCTCGTTTTCAGGGTCGGTGTAGTCGGCTACAAGTCTCGCCCCAGGCTCTCAATCTCATCCAGGAAGAAGTCAAGGTCGGCTCTAGTGATCTGAGGGCTGATCACCACCAAGCGGAAGAAGTTGACCTTGTCTTGGTGTGGCTGGTAGCCCACCATCATGCTGCCCTTCTTCACCATCCGCTCTTTGATTGTCGGAGCCACCTGGAGGGGAGAGGGGAGAGGGGAGAGGGGCGGCAGGCAGGCAGGCAGTGAGCTTGCAGGAATTTTGCGATATTCCCGAAGTTAATGCATGCAAAATGACGGTTGAATATCTCAACGGTAGACTATGTAGCAACACTGAAAAATATGTTCTTTAAGGTGTTTAACTGTTTTTGAAATACATGCATAAAACTCTGTGTGTCATCAACCCAGCTTTTTTACATCTTGAGGTTTTGTTTCAAGTGATTAAAGCACGTGATCTATATATGAAAGCCCCCACATGCTATGGAGTTCTAACTTTGTGTGCTCTAGGTGTCACTGTCAATCAGTGCTCAGGGTATGAATAGGATCTCTCCATAGCAGCTCTATTTATAGAATATTTCCGGGCTGGGTCAGGAGAGCAGCCACAGCCTTGTGAAGAAGCCCCCGTAAAGCATGGGGAGGCAGGCATGTCTGCTTCAGAGCCGGCCTCACCTTGGACAGCTTCTCCTGGTAACCCTCACTGCCCTCCTCCCCTCTCAGACTGGGGGGGACATACCAGAAGCACAGGTTCACAAACTGGGGCTGCAGGGAGGAAAGAAGCCGTCAGAAAAGAGAGATGGTAGACTATGCAGCGATACTGAAAACATTATACTCTATATATATTCAATATGGTAGCGTAACATTATTCAGCAGGTTTCATTCCACTTTATGAAGCAAGGCTAGTTAATTCTATAGGGGGATGCAAAACATCATAAGGCTTCACACAGCAGAACCAGTTATAAGCTGGCATGATCGTGGCTCTCATTCGCCCCATTATTACCACCCCACTAGTGCTTTTATTCTTGTTAGAAGGCAGAACAGTCTCAAAACTACGGCTGCCGATTATAGAGTTATAACTGTATGAAGAACTCTTTCATCCCTTTTCCCCCTCTGAAATGTAAATCTAATCACAGGTCTGTTAACTGAGCAGCCCTTACCTCCACAACCAGCTGGAAGCCACCTCTTTTCTTCATCTCCTCCACAAGGTACCTGACAGACACACACAATGAACTCTGCAGGTTTCATACAGAAGCCCATGCACTGAGCCCTACAGCTGAATACCCTGATCAAACCTGACCTTAGTAAAAGCAAAGTGTAATAAAGCACAGTGAAAGCATGGTAAAGCATTGCAAAGACCAGGTATGGTAAAGCATATTAATAAACATGGCAAACCAGGGTAGACTAGCGTAAACTAATCAGGAAAAAAGCATGGGGAGTCCACTGATCTCGTCTACGACGCAACCTGACCCACGCATAAAGACCGTTCCACGGTACCTGGTGTATGCGAAGGCCCGGTCCACGCGCTGCTCCAAGCCCAGCGTCCCCGTGGCCTTCCACATGAGCCACAGTTTGAGGCAATCCACCTTGCGGCCGCACTGGATGGACTTATCCCCTGTGTCGTAGCTCATGTCGTAGAACTTGTCTTGCTGGAACAGGTATGTGGCGTTGGCCGAGTGACACTGCTTCAGCAAACCCTGCCCAGGGGGAAACAAACAAGACAACATCTGTGTTTAAATGTTCATTTCAGACCTATGTCACGTCTATAGGGAAAAATAGCATCCTCGTACGAGGCCACCACGGATTTGCGTCTTCCGTATGTCCCCATATATAGAATTAGGTTTTTATCCGTCCCTATATGCATGAAAGGGTCCAGATATTTGAGTTGCTGGTTGATGCTGCCACCCTTTCTCTCGGCATTAACCCTGCTGGTGCCCCTGCTTCATGAACCCGCGGGGTGTGCAACTCACGCTGCTGTCTTTCATAAGGAAGGCGGAGCTCTGCAGACCGGCCATCAGCATCTTGTGGGGGTTCCAGGCCACCGAATCAGCCCTGAAAACAGCACACAATCAAAACGATTCAGGCAGGACTCCCCACTGGATAACACCAAGACTTTCAAATCCATTCTCGTGCATCTTATTAGCTCCCTCCCGTCTTCCTTATCAAGAAAATCAGCGAGGCGCCATAAAAGGCAGGTTACTAAGGTTCCTCGTCTCTGAAGACCGGCCGTCTGTCAATGTTTGATTGCACACTTTGCAAGGGCAAGGTCACTTGAGAAGAATCTTATGAACACTGCATGCATGTTAGGTCAGAGTGGTTCTGAAGGATTGTGCACACATATATTATATATATAGCTGTTTGCTGTTTTTGAATTCTCTATCTATTATATATTATCTACACACATATAGAGCGGTTACCTGTCAATCCCCTTCAGAAGATGTTTGTGTTTTTTCGACAGCAGGGCACTTCCACCCCAGGCAGCCTGCAATAAACGAGACAGGGTTGGACTATGTTAAAAATAACACAGACTGGCACACCATACACAGTGTGCTACTGAAACGGAACTTCATGATCTAGTTCTGCTTTTATAAAACCAGAGTCGCATGCAAAACCTTGATAAATTTGCCCTAGTGTTCTTTGGCATACCTCTCTGTACTTTACAAGTGCTTACCTATGCTCTGCCAAGCTTTCACTGTGCTTTATTACACTGCGTTTTGCTGTTACTATGAGGAAACTTTTATGAGGGTTCGTTTACCGTGGTATATCTTTTATGCTTTACCACACTCCTCTGAGCTTCCCTATGCTTCGCCATGCTTTCTCTGAGCTGTACTTCTCTTTGCTGTGGGAAGCCTTTCTAAGGGAGTGCCTCCCTCCAGCCTCAGGCCCTGTTGCTGTACTCACATCCACGTGGAACCACAGCTTGTGCTTTTCACACACATCAGCGATCTTGTCCAGCGGGTCAAAGGCCCCCAGGATCGTGGTACCGGACGTGGCGCTGACCAGAAACGGAACCGAACCCTACGGGGAGAAATACAAACGCAACAACATCAAGACGCGAGGAGCTTGAGCAGGCAGCAGCACCCGGGTTTACAGAGAATGAAGGGATCCACACATACCCTACATGCCATCCTCATCAATGAACACACACTATACCCGGATACAGGTTTATCCTGTAAATTTGCACAAAACTAGTTGATCATGGTTTGCCATGTTTTCAATGCTTGCCTGTGTTTTACCATGCTTGCTCTGTGCTATATTACGCTGTTCCATGCTTTTACTGGGGTTAGGGTTCCCATATGACTCTCATGTACACAAGCACGGTTCAGGCTTTACAACTCACCTCGCAATGCATTCTTACCTGGCTCAAGTACCTGTCACAGCAGGACTACACTTCCCAGAATGCACTGCGGATGCGAGTTGAAAAGCCTGAACCGCCCTGGTGTACATGGAGTCATATGACAACCCTAGACAGTGTGGTCAGCTTTTATAAGGGTAGTCCCTACAGTATAAGGATCTTTAACTTTTCGTTCCTGGATCCTGCTGTCAATTTTGCCGCAACGGAAAATATTCTGGAAAAGGCGATCAAATATAAAATATATCCTGACCTGGGATTTGGCTTTTTCGATTTGCTCATCGAGATCTTCTGGGATCATCACACCCCTGTTGGAAATAAAAGAGACAAAATTAGGATTAAGACACATGGTCTGCATAGTGGTCTTCAACGTATGCTCTAGCACCCTGCAGGGTAACACTCTGCAAAGCACAACAGGGATGTAAATAAGACTCCCGTTGCATAGCAGTTTGATCCATTACTAGTTATACTATGTTTAATAAGACCTGAGCTTGTTACCGATACACTGGGGCTAAAGCTTGTAGCTTGAATTGGAATGAGTGAAGCTGCTATGCAATAGGAGTCTAATTGTGTGAATAGGTTTTACCTCTCGTCCACTTTGACTGGATGCACGTTCTGCAGCCCGACTCCCAGAACAGAAGCAGACTTGCCCACAGAATAGTGGCACTGCAGGACAGAGGACAGAGTTTATTACAGCAGCGACGCTGGGCTGGCGATGCAAGCTGCTGGTACACACAACAATCACACAGACCGTCCTGCCGCGGCGCAGTGTACCCACCTCCTTCGATGTGAAGACAGCCAGTCGCGGGACGGCCCACAGCCCCCTCTGCTTGACCTCGGGGAACGCTCGGTACCGCGCCAGGTTCATGGCGTACAGGTTAGAGATGGAGCCGCCAGGGCAGAAGATCCCGTCACCGGAGTCCCAGCCAATCAGGGAGCGGAGCGTGGAAAGCACCACCTCCTCCATGAGAACGAAGACCGGCGCCACCTCATACGTGTACCTGCAACACGGACACGCCGTCAGAGAGCTCCCGCACACGCCAGCGGCACGCTTACTGTAAAACCAGAAGGGCTTTTTTTTGACATTGTGGAAAATCCTGAACTCACTGGCTTGAGTTCAGGGCTTCTGTGAGGAATCTTCCTGCGAGGGAGTGATGGTCCAGCCCGGCAAAGAGCTGGTTGAAAAAACGGGGGTGACCTAAAAAGGAAAAGCGAGAGTCAACAGACTCCACAGGCTCTGACACAGCAGAGTCACAATATACAGAGAAGAGGTGAACTTTGAGATTAAACTACAAGAAACGAGGGCAGGTAGACAAGCGCTTCGGCTAGCGTCCAAACCTCACGCCTCTACCCTGCTCCTGATCACCCGCCATTAACGTGACTGAAGACCTCTCAAGCCCCTTTCACACTGGCATGATCTACCAGGACCTGGTATCATGCGGGTCGGGTACCCGATTTCACACTGCCTTTGATAAAGCAGGGTTGACCTGGGTGACAGACGCAAGTACACAATGCATGTATCAATGCCCCAGAAGCAGCTTGTTAGAGACGCTTCCATCGGTCCAAATGTTGATTAGAGCCAATGTTTCGTCATCCCTGCTGCAATCTGGCTCATGCTGTGTCTCAATCAACAGAAATATGGCTAAACAGAAACGTTCCTTGCGGAAGTGAAACCTTCACGCAGGCCTGGCTGTTTGTTATTGCATGGGCTCACGAATGGCCGTCAAGCATTTTGTCTCGTTCAACCCGGGTCAAAGCGTGGGTCGCTGGGACCCGAGTACGACTTTGTTTCATGGGATTCTGTTTTGAAATTAGGGAAGGGTTTGGAAGTGCTAAGTGGCTGGGAAGTTCTAAACTGGTTGGAAAGTTCTAAACTGGTTGGGAAGTTCTAAACTGGTTGGAAAGTTCTAAACTGGTTGGGAAGTTCTAAACTGGTTGGGAAGTTCTAAACTGGATGGGAAGTTCTAAACTGGTTGGGAAGTTCTAACTGGTTGGGAAGTTCTAAACTGGTTGGGAAGTTCTAACTGGTTGAGAAGTTCTAACTGGTTGGGAAGTTCTAAACTGGTTGGGAAATTCTAAACTGGTTGAGAAGTTCTAAAATGGTTGGGAAGTTCTAACTGGTTGGGAAGTTCTAAACTGGTTTGAAAGTTCTAAATGGTTGAGAAGTTCTAACTGGTTGGGAAGTTCTAAACTGGTTGGGAAGTTCTAACTGGTTGAGAAGTTCTAACTGGTTGGGAAGTTCTAACTGGTTGGGAAGTTCTAAACTGGTTTGGAAGTTCTTACTGGTTTTGACGCTGTATTTGGCCACGTCGTGGCAGCGTTGCAGCAGCCTCTCGTGGTTCTCCCCGGTCTCTCTCAGCTCCAGGTCCATAATCTCCCTCAGCTTCCCGGGCTCCTTCCAGTCACACACCTAGAGAGGGCGCGAGAGGAGAGCTCAGCCAAGAAACTGCAGTTTTTAAAGACCAGCGTTAATTTGGATTCTACAGCGCTGGTTTTCCAAACGAAGGGCTGGTATGAAGGTTTCAAGTAAATACATTATGTTTTACTTTTTCACGACTACATTAAACAGGGTTTAAAAATGAATTCAGAATCAGAAAGAAAAAGAAAGAAAGAAAGAAAGAAAGAAAGAAAGAAAGAAAGAAAGAATGAAAGAAGGCAGACAGGGTCGAACCTTCTCTGTCACGTCTGTCCCTTTCTTGACCGCCTCGTTCATGATAATCTGAAACGCGTCCTCCAGGAAGCGCTCCCCATCGCGGTTATCACTCAGCGGCCCGTTCAGGGTCACTCCGTCCACCATCACGGCCTTCTGCTGCCGGCCGGCCGACCCTGGGGGGGCAGGAGGGGGGGGGGGGGGGGGGGGCAGGGGGCGGGGGGGTATACTTATTTCTCCAGCATTGCTTTATTGATTGAGAAGCACGGAGGCATCGGCTTGCTGTTGACATTTCAGTGGTTTTATCAGTATATCTCGACTACTGCATTACATTAGCATATGTGTCATTTACATTCATAGCAAAATGTCCGGTAAATAAATAAATAAATACAAGTTGAGATCGTGCGATAAGAGTTTAACTCTAAGCTTGCAACAGGAGATAGGAAGGGGACTTCTGTTTCAGTAGGATGACGGTTCTTCACATTTGCCCGTGTAATTTGACGCATGTTGACCTATTGGAATGAGGCTAATCGATCAGAAGGGGCCATTTTCAGAAAATACAGTAAGATGAAGGTATGACGACATCAAAATTATAAAAATGAAAAATAGATAAAATAACATTCTTTCATTTAAAAAAAAGCAATCTCCTTTTTCTCTTCTTTCGGACCTCTTATCCAGTTCTTCAAACTCGTGATTGTGATGTCTAGCTATCAGAACACTCCCCCACACCAACCCCCCCCCCCCCCCGCCCCCGCCCTCACTCGGTCAGAGTTTGTGTAAGAACATGTGCATTTGTAAATACGGACCTTGCCCAGCAGTGCAATATTGTTCAATCATTAAAGCGAATGCTGAAAACCAGTAAAAAAACCCGTGCATTTCTACAGCCTCGATAATAAAAATGCGTCTGCTTCTGCAAAATGCAGTTGCGAGTTATTCCATATGCACTGTCTTTAAGACCTGTCGCATTCACGTTTCTCCCTAACCCCTAACTCGAGTGGAAATTTCCATTCTAATTTCCAGATCTACATTTGAGATTTTTTTTTTTTTTTTTAACCCAACGGTGAGAGTACTTCGAGTCTTATTTTTAAGGTCGTGGTTTTTTTTGTTTCTTTTCGAAAACGTTCTGAAGACAACACGTTCTTTGTTTTAAAGTTTCACTAATAAGTTAAACGTCCTTGCCACCACCTCGTCTCGTCCAATTGGAAACGAGCGCCCTACACAACGGCACGGATCCTGTGTAACACACACACACTGTGACGAGCTCAGAGCCTCGCTCCTCTGTACTCTCTATCTAACTTCAACCAGTCGACAAAACCGCACGACACTGCAGATACCCTTCAGCAGGGGTTGAATTCCACAAGGACCGTGTGAATCGCTGTCCAGCAATACGATACCAGCAGAAAACATTATATATATATATATATATATATATATATATATATATATATATATATATATATATATATATATATATATAGCAAACAAAAGTTATATTTTACAGGTGCCACCTTCCTTCAAATGACCCATACTCGGTCTGTTCACAAAGCTTTTACCCAGGAGAAGTTTAAAAAAATGTTTTTTTTTGTCTTTCAAAATCAGTTATTATGAATAAAATAAAATCTGATATAATTTAGTTAATAGTATTTACTTTATACTTTATCGTGTCGCTAGGGGGAGACATTCTGCTATTCTTTATACTTTATCGTGTCGCTAGGGGGAGACATTCTGCTATTCTCTTGCGCACCACCTCTCAATCAAAGAAGACGCAGATTAAATATATCTTAAATCTAAACAAAAGTAAAGACTTTTTTTTTTTTTTACCCTATTCAAGACTTCCTGGACCTTACCGGGTGTTACAAAAGTGAACTTGAATCGATTTTACTGTAG